>NC_035445.2:18894415-20094415 GCF_002127325.2 Helianthus annuus | reverse complement strand
AACATTAACATGACAAAGTTACACAATATACCATACAAGACACTAAAGTTAACCTTTTTAAACGATCCGATAACCAAATGAACATCTGAACACAACTAGAAGCATCTTGTGAACAAGTTAACAATATTCTGGCATCATAATACTAGTTTACGACATCAAATATCTTCATACACATAAGAATTCATAAACACCTAAACCTCCTAATTTACTACACATATAACATACTGTAACATCCCGAAAACGGGTTTGGTAATCAAACTCCGTTAATACTAAAAGACGGGTAAAGTACCGTTAGTAGTAAAAATAACCCGGTAAATATTTGGATTTAAATAAGAAATCCTAATATTAAATACAAGCGAAACAAAGTTTTAAGGAATTGAGTTTATAAGAGCCCGAGTTAACGGGACTTAAAATAAAACGGGTTATAACTCCCTAGACCCACCAAGTAACTAGGAATATTAACCTAGTTAGTTAGTGTCTTGACATAATAGAACAAATATGGTTAAAATACCCTTTAAATAACTTGTGTAAAACATGAGGGACTAATATTGCCAAGTGGGAAACTTGGTTTATTAAAACAAAAAAATAAAACACAACATACACACTTGGTGTGTGTGTGTGTGCGTGAAATCGGTACAGGAGAAGGAGCAAGAGCTCCAAACCCTAGCTCATCCAAATTCATCAAATTGGAGGGCCAAACGACGCTTAAATTCACAACCGAACGCGAATTAACGATCACCTAGTCAAGGGGATCGTAAGGTATGTCGAATTTCTAACATTCGTGAAGTTGTAAAAATTTGATAATCATCCTAATTGCGAATTAGGCATGGATTATAGAAGCTATGGCTAGATTAGTGATGTATACTTGCTTAGGAATGAAACCCTAAGTGAAAATCATACATAATATGCTATGAATTGAATGATTGAATGAATTCCCACACTAGGCTAAGTGGGTATTAGTCATAAGATAGATTTGATGATATGATTATGATTAGAATCATCATGCATGTTAAGAAATCAGGAAATACTTAAACAATTTGCAAGTTTGAGTATTTGATCATAAGTGATAGTGGTTGAATTTTGTTGTTAATCTTGGTAAAAATGACTAGTTATGAACTAGTTAGCAAATGTGTAGAATTATGCCCATTAGGTGTTTGTTAAAATGCCTAAATGAGAAGTAAAGTGTCGAAATTCAAGTGAAACGCGAAATTGGCAAGCTTGACTAATTACATGAGATATGGGATAAAACGGGTTCTAATCATAACGTTGATTTGCCTTAATCGTGCATATTATATGATTAAAGGTAGTTGACTTTAGAAAGTCAAACAAACCTATGATAAAGTCGAATAGAAGTTTCGACATAAGATCCGTAAGATGAAATAGTCATAATAATGATGACTAATCTAACAATCTTACGAATTATGATGCTAGTTTGACTCTTGACAAGCTAGATGGAGGCTTGGGGAAAGAAGCGGGTCAAACGGATCGTATACGCGGAAAATAGCATAATCCGGATACAAGGTAAGTAAAGCTTACACTCTAATTATTTAATACCTATTGGTTTGATAGGTCGTGAATAGAAAGTCTTGTTTTAATTTATGATGTTCCGACACGGCAAGTGCGGTCCGGAACAAAAGACAATAGTCATAGATCATGTTTAATGGATAAAAAGGAGCTAATGCGGTTAATTAGTCATGAAAATGGCTAAAAGATAGCGAGTTTTTAAATGGTTACCTTATAAGGTAAACCATTGCAAATAATAAGGGTAAAATGGTACTTTGGTCACTTGTTGACAATAACCGTTAAATTGGGGAAAGACACGTTATAGCATGGATTATAATGGGTCAAAGAAATCAATAGATGATTTACAAGTAGAACGACTATACGGTGTAAACCGGAGTTAGTCATATGGATAAGATGGTAATAAATACCATCTCATAGAGTTTCATGGTCCTTTAGACCAAACGGGTCAAAAGGTGAAATTATCACCCTTTGACAATATCGACTAATGGTTTGTTGAGCTATATGATTATAGGAATAAATATCAGATGGATATGTACATCGCTATTGCTTAGCGGCTACTAAAGCAAGGTATCGAAACGGGTCAATATATTGATCCGAGCCAGGTTTGTATAATGATTCAACTCATCATGTAGAACTTGAGGTTTTTTAAGAGTTAGACAAGGATAAAATATAGATATTCGGTTATCTATGTGGTAAACCAAATAAGTTGAGTTATGATTATGGTATTCTAGAAATATAATAGTTTCTAAACAAGATTATAGTTTTAAAAGTGGGATTTTGGTCGAACATGGCTTTAAAAGTCCTTCGTCGTAATAGGAGGGGTAAAAGTGACCAAAATGCCCTTATAAGTGAAATTGAGCAAACGACCCTTAAGGGTTGTTTAGAAATGAGAATGATGATCAAGCAAATACTTAGAATAAGTATAGAAGCTGAAAGAGGTATTATATTAGTCAAATGGCACTATTTGAGTTTATGCCGTAAAATAATGATTCGATAGGTAAAATTTGGTTTATATAGATCACCAAATTAAACCCACCATAAATACAGTTGTGGTGGGAGATTATAGGATAAGAAATGAGGTGATGGAATGCTAGAAGCAATAGAAAGCGATTTTAGGCTCGAAAGTGCTTAAATACCCTTAATGGGTCAAAATAAGCATACGAGCGAAAACGAGTTTAAATTGTGTAATAAACCTGTGATTAGAACCTAAAATGGTAGATAACATTAATTTGAAGAAGTGTATGTGATATAGGGATCAACAAATACGTTTGTTTGATAAAATGCATAAAGGGGTTAAAAATTCGGTAAAAAGGTGACGAGTCGAAGGCCTAGAAGTCTCAAAATTTATTATGTTGAATGTTGGATTTTAACTCCTTATGATGGAGAATTAAATTACGGACGCGTAGGAAAAAGAATCGGGTAAAACGGATTAAAAACGAGAGAGTTATGCTCGTTTCCGTGAAATCGGGTCATGCTGGGAATGTGCAGCAACAGTTAAGCAACAGTCTGTGAAAAAGGGGGCTAGGCGTCACGCGACGCCCCCCAGCTATGAAAAATTGTATTTTTTTGTTGTTTTGACCCATGGGACTTGTTTAAACTTATTATTAACTATCAAAACTAACTTGTAAGTTGGTTTTGATCATAGGTGATCGCCAAGAGTGCCCGGATGAAGATCAAGCTAGAAGAAGAACCGAACACAAGAGATTAAAGCTTCCGCACGGCGTTACGTCGTATCTTTTAAACGACGAATTCAATTTATTAAGTTGTTTTAGTTTTAAATTGTAAAACTTTTAGTAAACTCGTATTTTCATACATACGTGTAATCGTATAAGCATGTATTTATACAAAACTTATATAAAATATTGTATTGAACAAGCAAGGGTGTTACAAGTTGGTAATCAGAGCTCATGGTTAAAGAATAAAGTGTGTTCCGTTCGAGGCCTGATCACAAATCCGGTAAGTACATGTATGTTAATGATTTAGCATGTTAAAGTGTTGTAAACAACACATATGGTTATCGTGTAATACACGTTACACCAATAAAACGATATAGAGCAGATATAGTCAACGAAATTACAAGCGTTGATGCGTATAGTAGAAAAGCCTTGTATTATAATGCGGGCATCCATTAATGTCGAGATTGCTAACTTTTGTGAATGTTTTAATTGAAGGACACTCGCATCTGAAGATGACGAGAGTTGAAGGAATTGTGGATTTGACGGTGGAACGGTCCGAGGTATGACGAGAAGAGCATACTCATCAAGGAGCTAAATCGCGTAGTGATCGCAAACAAGGATAAAGGCATGGAAAGCCCGTTAGGGTAAGCACTACCAGGTGCACGCTTTTAAATTTAATCGCACGAATAGTAATATGCAACAGATACGTAGAGACTGACCGTTGCATATGTAGATTAAAAACTTGGAAAAACCCAAATAGAAAATGTATTCGGGATATTGTTTCCAAGAGAAACAAATAGAGGCATTACTTACATAGGGCGTGATGTGAAAACTGTAAAAAGGTCATGCGTGTCATATGTTAATCGCTTACTCTGGCCAAGTAAGTAGTTGCATATGATACCATGAACTTCTTATAGCGGACACATTTACATCCGATGTAGTAAGGGCGGGGTGAATGGGACTAACTTAAATGGTACCCAAATGAATCAAATAAATAAGATGTTTGATAGTAAACGTAAACGCAAGTCGGACGACGGAAGCGTATTACGTTAAAATGACGAGCCCGAGAGAAGGGACAAAGATCGAAGTAAATGAAAATATAAACCAACTAATGAGAATGCTAAGGCATGGGGATAAAGGTATGACTGACATAAGTGATGAGATTCACATGGACAAGTCAAACGAATTAAACAATGAATAAAGGACTTAATTGAATAAAAGCGATGGATTTCGCTAAGACGACCAAATAAATTAAATGTCTAAAACCATATAAGAATGGTTACTTGATAATGAATATGGTAAAGATACCCGATGGACGGGTAGGATTGTGGGTGAATGCGTAAACCGAGAGACGGGAACGCGAAATAGAAAGTCAAAAGACTCGGAATATGAGTCATGACTAAAAGATGACAAGAATTTTCGCAAACATAAATTTTGGTAATTACGTTCAACCATTTCAAAGTTGGACGGGACAATTAAAGAATGACGTATGACATTCATAAGCAATGAAAATTCACCCAAAATGAGTCAAACGAGTCAATTAAGGAATAACGCTTAATATAATAGGAAAACGCAACCCGGTGAAACCGGAGAGCTAAAAAAACAATAAGATAGAAGGACCCAGGTAATGGGTTGTAAAGGAGTATAAGTATGAACCGGGTAACGGTAAGCGTAGGACAAACCGACGTGTAAATGACGTTAGAAGTCGTAAAGTCGGAAAGATAGTCCGAAAGTAAACAAATGAAACCTTAGACTACGGTCAAGGTCAACTAAAGTTCAAAAGCAAAATTAAATGATTCCAAACCTAACAAAGGATGCTTTAAAGCTATATATGTATAAATAGACAATTGAATAAAGACTAGAATAAAAGATGATCTACGGGATCATCATAACCTACGGGATATTAATTAATGTAAAGGTCTACGGGGCCAAAATGACCCACGGGTCATGAATTGAAGCAAAGGGATCATAAGGGCCTCGCCTTAAAGAGGTGAAAGCTTAAGGAAATAGCCTACGAGGTTAAGTGAAGGAACATACGGGTCGATAGTGTAAGGTGAGGGAACTTGTTACGATTCCCCGCGTAAAACGAGAACGGAAAATAATAAATTATGGGTTGTCAATTTTATTGATATGACTAGTTGACATTGTTAAAGAGAAAAACGCTAAACTAAAATTCAGTTTTAGTAAATAATAACGTTTTTACAAATATGAATTCTATAGACATATAAATAGTAAGCATGAAAGAGATAAGTCTTGACACAAATAGGTGCAAGACGATATATTCGAAAAGTGATACTTTTGAAAATAAAAAGTTGATATAAAATTTGGCATGACGTGACATGATCACGGTAAAAAATGCAATGTGAGGTGGAATCACATTATAACCAGGTGAGCGGTAAAAGGTAACTGGATTAATAAGTCTAGTTAATGAGACCGGTTAAGGTCAGCGTTTCAAATCAAGAAATTTAGTTTGCTTGAAAGTGGTGGATTCGGTATAACTGAACCGAATAAATAAATTTGAAAACAAAAGAATTTGTTGCTAAAAGTGGAAGATTTCACTAAAGACCTTTAAACGGGTAGAGGTAACGGATTCATAAAGAATTCGATAGTATATGAAAGTGATGAATATCGTTAAGTTAACTAAACTAGTGGAAATAACGAGATTACATTATTTCGAGTTGCACTATGTCGTATGAGATACGTAGACAATTAGTAACTAAAAGGATGTTACCATACTTTTCTGGTAATACTAACAATCGGTTAAAATATGAGAAATGCTTAATTGATTATCGAGAGCAAAAGCATTGAGTTTAAACTCAATGAATTATGTAAGAAAAGGTTTCGAGGACGAAACCTCTCTAAGGGGGTAGACTTGTAACATCCCGAAAACGGGTTTGGTAATCAAACTCCGTTAATACTAAAAGACGGGTAAAGTACCGTTAGTAGTAAAAATAACCCGGTAAATATTTGGATTTAAATAAGAAATCCTAATATTAAATACAAGCGAATCAAAGTTTTAAGGAATTGAGTTTATAAGAGCCCAAGTTAACGGGACTTAAAATAAAACGGGTTATAACTCCCGGGACCCACCAAGTAACTAGGAATATTAACCTAGTTAGTTAGTGTCTTGACATAATAGAACAAATATGGTTAAAATACCCTTTAAATAACTTGTGTAAAACATGAGGGACTAATATTGCCAAGTGGGAAACTTGGTTTATTAAAACCAAAAAATAAAACATAACACACACACACTTGGTGTGTGTGTGTGTGCGTGAAATCGGTCTAGGAGAAGGAGCAAGAGCTCCAAACCCTAGCTCATCCAAATTCATCAAATTGGAGGGCCAAACGACGCTTAAATTCACAACCGAACGTGGATTAACGATCACCAAGTCAAGGGGATCGTAAGGTATGTCGAATTTCTAACATTCGTGAAGTTGTAAAAATTTGATAATCATCCTAATCGTGAATTAGGCATGGATTATAGAAGCTATGGCTAGATTAGTGATGTATACTTGCTTAGGAATGAAACCCTAAGTGAAAATCATACATAATATGCTATGAATTGAATGATTGAATGAATTCCCACACTAGGCTAAGTGGGTATTAGTCATAAGATGGATTTGATGATATGATTATGATTAGAATCATCATGCATGTTAAGAAATCAGGAAATACTTAAACAATTTGCAAGTTTGAGTATTTGATCATAAGTGATAGTGGTTGAATTTTGATGTTAATCTTGGTAAAAATGACTAGTTATGAACTAGTTAGCAAATGTGTAGAATTATGCCCATTAGGTGTTTGCTAAAATGCCTAAATGAGAAGTAAAGTGTCGAAATTCAAGTGAAACGCGAAATTGGCAAGCTTGACTAATTACATGAGATATGGGATAAAACGGGTTCTAATCATAATGTTGATTTGCCTTAATCGTGCATATTATATGATTAAAGGTAGTTGACTTTAGAAAGTCAAACAAACCTATGATAAAGTCGAATAGAAGTTTCGACATAAGATCCGTAAGATGAAATAGTCATAATAATGATGACTAATCTAACCATCTTACGAATTATGATGCTAGTTTGACTCTTGACAAGCTAGATGGAGGCTTGGGGAAAGAAGCGGGTCAAACGGATCGTATACGCGGAAAATAGCATAATCCGGATACAAGGTAAGTAAAGCTTACACTCTAATTATTTAATACCTATTGGTTTGATAGGTCGTGAATAGAAATTCTTGTTTTAATTTATGATGTTCCGACACGGCAAGTGCGGTCCGGAACAAAAGACAATAGTCATAGATCATGTTTAATGGATAAAAAGGAGCTAATGCGGTTAATTAGTCATGAAAATGACTAAAAGATAGCGAGTTTTTAAATGGTTACCTTATAAGGTAAACCATTGCAAATAATAAGGGTAAAATGGTACTTTGGTCACTTGTTGACAATAACCGTTAAATTGGGGAAAGACACGTTATAGCATGGATTATAATGGGTCAAAGAAATCAATAGATGATTTACAAGTAGAACGACTATACGGTGTAAACCGGAGTTAGTCATATGGATAAGATGGTAATAAATACCATCTCATAGAGTTTCATGGTCCTTTAGACCAAACGGGTCAAAAGGTGAAATTATCACCCTTTGACAATATCGACTAATGGTTTGTTGAGCTATATGATTATAGGAATAAATATCAGATGGATATGTACATCGCTATTGCTTAGCGGCTACTAAAGCAAGGTATCGAAACGGGTCAATATATTGATCCGAGCCAGGTTTGTATAATGATTCAACTCATCATGTAGAACTTGAGGTTCTTTAAGAGTTAGACAAGGATAAAATATAGATATTCGGTTATCTTTGTGGTAAACCAAATAAGTTGAGTTATGATTATGGTATTCTAGAAATATAATAGTTTCTAAACAAGATTATAGTTTTAAAAGTGGGATTTTGGTCGAACATGGCTTTAAAAGTCCTTCGTCGTAATAGGAGGGGTAAAATGGACCAAAATGCCCTTATAAGTGAAATTGAGCAAACGACCCTTAAGGGTTGTTTAGAAATGAGAATGATGATCAAGCAAATACTTAGAATAAGTATAGAAGCTGAAAGAGGTATTATATTAGTCAAATGGCACTATTTGAGTTTATGCCGTAAAATAATGATTCGATAGGTAAAATTTGGTTTATATAGATCACCACATTAAACCCACCATAAATACAGTTGTGGTGGGAGATTATAGGATAAGAAATGAGGTGATGGAATGCTAGAAGCAATAGAAAGCGATTTTAGGCTCGAAAGTGCTTTAATACCCTTAATGGGTCAAAATAAGCATACGAGCGAAAACGAGTTTAAATTGTGTAATAAACCTGTGATTAGAACTTAAAATGGTAGATAACATTAATTTGAAGAAGTGTATGTGATATAGGGATCAACAAATACGTTTGTTTGATAAAATGCATAAAGGGGTTTAAAATTCGGTAAAAAGGTGACGAGTCGAAGGCCTAGAAGTCTCAAAATTTATTATGTTGAATGTTGGATTTTAACTCCTTATGATGGAGAATTAAATTACGGACGCGTAGGAAAAAGAATCGGGTAAAACGGATTAAAAACGAGAGAGTTATGCTCGTTTCCGTGAAATCGGGTCATGCTGGGAATGTGCAGCAACAGTTAAGCAACAGTCTGTGAAAAAGGGGGCTAGGCGTCACGCGACGCCCCCCAGCTATGAAAAATTGTATTTTTTTTGTTGTTTTGACCCATGGGACTTGTTTAAACTTATTATTAACTATCAAAACTAACTTGTAAGTTGGTTTTGATCATAGGTGATCGCCAAGAGTGCCCGGATGAAGATCAAGCTAGAAGAAGAACCGAACACAAGAGATTAAAGCTTCCGCACGGCGTTACGTCGTATCTTTTAAACGACGAATTCAATTTATTAAGTTATTTTAGTTTTAAATTGTAAAACTTTTAGTAAACTCGTATTTTATACATACATGTAATCGTATAAGCATGTATTTATACGAAACTTATATAAAATATTGTATTAAACAAGCAAGGGTGTTACACATACACTTTTACACTTAACAATTTTTAACCAAAACAACCCCCTCCCCATCTTGACCATCCCCTATGGGACCCACACACCAAAACTTGTTGACTAATATCTTGTTTAGTCAAAGATGCCACTTTGATATCCATGAGTTAATAGAATGGAGGGAGATTAATGACCATAAGACAAAATACCTTATCATCACCTTAAAACACCATCAAACCACATCATTATCATTTTCACCTTCACACCACAACTCACTCTCCCTCTCCTCTCTTGTGTTCGGCCGTGAGCCACCCCACCCCCATCCATCATCTTCAATCAATTTCAATCAAAACCAAGGCTCATCTAAGGTGCATTAAGGTGATACAAGAAGGTGTCAAGCATTGGATCTTGAAGGACCTCTCATTAGAGCTTTTAACCACCATTTTTCTTCATCATCATCTTCTAGTTTCTACCCTAGCCTTGTGCTAGTAGTAAGTGTATCTTGAACTCATTTTTACATCTTGTTGTAGTGGTTAAAGGTTATGTATAACTAAAAATCTAAAGATCTTACATAAACAAGAAGATGAACATAAGAACAAAACTAAAAATCATAAGAATATAAGTTGTTTATGATATGTGATGAACTTGTTTGATGATTTCTTGTGTGTATGGCGTTAAACACCACATAAGTGCTTGCTAGATGATGATTTAAAACATGATCTAGCAAGTATGATGTTGGATCTTGAAAGATCCATGTTGAGCATACTTTATGTGAAGCATGAACTTGAAAAGTAAGCATGATTTTGTGATGAAATTGGTTCTTACAAGGTGTAGATCATAAAAATGAAGGATTTCAAGTTTTAAAGTTTCTAAGGAACAAAGTTTATTTCATAAGAAGCATGATTTGGTTTTTGAAAGAAAGTGAACTTGTTTTATGTGTAAAAATGGAACACTTGAAATATTTAGAGCATGAAAAGTTCAAGAAGATGAATATTTGCAAAAATGAGTTATAAGTTGTAAAGATGGGATTTTTCCAAGAATGGTTTTTATGGAGTAAAAATCATGTTTTTAGTGTTAATGGATCATGTTAATCACCATGTTAAAAGACTACAAGTTTTTATAAAACTTCAAGTTCATAACTTCATGAGGAAAATGCATTTTGTGCATATGTTAGGATGTAGTGTTGTTGATGATTACTGATGATTTTTGAAAAAAAAAAGATATGCTTAAAGCATGGAAACCTCCATTTTTCAAAGGAAACTATGGCAAAATTTTTGTAGAATTTAAACACTTAGATAAATATGTTTTAACAAGTGTTTACAAGTAATCTTGAATCAGGGTTTTAAGTATAAAAATTGCAATAATTTTTGGTACAACAATTACAAGTAATGGAGGTTGATTTTCAAAAATAAAAATGACTAACTATATATTTAGGAAAATATATATTTAGAAATCACACAAATTATGTGCTATGTGTATATTATTTGTATCAGTTATACTAAAATTAGGAACTTGAAAATAATATACCACACAAAAATACCAAAAATTGTAATTAAAGAATTACAAAAATTACAAGAATACAAAAATATATACATCTTGGACAAAGAATGGATTTTGGACAAACGGACTTACCGGACATAATAAACTCTATATATACATATATTCCGAATTGAAAATAATATATCAAGGCTTGGGAAAAATATATTTTCCTGAAAACCGAACAAGTGACAAAATATATTTTTACAAATAATAAACTATATTTTGTCAAACTTGAAAATTTATTATTGTGAGTGTAAGAAAATATTTTCATGAACAACTTAAAAATATATTATTTTGGTGGAAACTAAAAATATATATTTTTCTAACTTTCATCTTAAAAATAGATTATTTTTAAGATACATGTGAATATATATATTTTACCAAGTCAAAATATAAATATTTTTCTATAAACTTATCTTAAAATACATATATTTTAAGAATACAAGAATATTGATTTTTTTATTTGTGCAAATACAATATTCCAGAAAATTAAATATATATTAAGTATGAAATACTTAATAAATACAAGAAAATACGTATTCCTATACGTACAAATACATACCAACATACACTACCAACACTTGGTAAAATATCCTTGTACAAGTATTATACATAAATATGAGAATACAAAGTGACATACTTAACATACTCATAATACAAGTATACCTATACTTGGGAATACGTATAAATGTATAATACTCAATGAACGGTATGTTGGCTATGGAATCTACAAACATGCGTATATGAGAACCCTATGAGACAATGAGTTAAAAATATATTATTTTTAACAAAACCCCCCGAATAATTGCATGAAAATAATGTAAGCTAAAATATAATTATTTTAACTAATATATTAAACGTTGGGATTATATAATCATGAAAATTATATCTACATCATATACACCGAAAGTGTAACTCAAAGTAAACACAATTCCAAAACAAGTCCTAATAAATAATTAAGACTAAGAGTCGTTACACGACCGAGGTGTCTAATAAAACATAGCACGTGTGTAGGTAGTGATACGACTCGCGGACATCGACTTTGAGTATACACGATCTCGGACGCAAACTTGTGAGTTCATGTCCCCCTTTTCTCTTAACTGTTTTCGGATTTATAACTCTCGAGGGTGAAATACATGTTTCAATGGTATGGTTTAGCTAGGGAATGAACTGTTAAATCATGTGGATGGGTAGTATCTCTCCTAAGTGCCATTAATCTTGTTTAAGACCAAGGGACAGAAGTGGTAGATCTATCGGGTGTAGCGAGCCCCACTCATGGGTCCTTGTGTGGCCGCATGTAGTGCTTTTGTTGTTCCAGCCGGATGGGCCGGAGGAAATCCGCTAGGTTTGAGTGCTTCCTACGCCACCACACATATTAATGTTCTTGCAAAACATTAATGATCTGTTCATAGACGCTTTACATACTTGTTATCAAAAGAATCTCTCAAATGTTTACAAGTTTATTTGGAGCTCACATAAAACGCATGAACTCACTCAACTTTTGTTGATTGTTTTCAAACTTACATGTATTTCAGGAAACTAGATGGATCTGTGGCGTAGGTGTTGTTTTCAAGACGTGAATTTCAAGTTTAGATGTCATCCACTTTTGAAGGGTTTGACTTGTATATCTCATCCTTGATGAGATATATGATACAAAGCCTTGTGAAACTAGTCTTTTGTTGAAGAAGTCCTTTTGTGTAACTTATTATCTTTTGTTGGTTTGTAACTTAACTTAAAACTATGTTGGTTGGAAAACTTAAACAACTTATGCTTGTAATATTTTAAACTTATGAATGGATGAACATCATTTTAGTCATATAGTTGTTTATTATAATCGAATGCAATGAAAACTGATCAAGTCACACGTATACGCTTCCGCAAAAGTCAGGGTGTGACATGTAATGGGTTTTGTCAAGAAATTATGTTAAAAACTCAATTTGCATGAAAAGGGGCATTTTAGTCCTTTTAAACGCATGATTTACGATTAAATAAATAAACTCAGTTTATGACCAGAATGTTAGCATTAAAATATGCTAAATATGTTTACTTATCAATACATAACTTATTTGCATGCTCATTTATAATTAAAACCTTATTTTTAGACAAAAGGGCAATTTAGTCAACATTTAAGCATAATAACTGAACTTAGCAAATGAACTCAGATTACTATGTGACATGTAATATAACCTCAGAGGGTTATACTACAATATAATATGGTCACAAAGGAACCTTAAAACAGAATAAAACTATACTAATTCGGGTCAGAACTGAAAGTCAAAGCAGAAGTCAAACTTCGCGACTTTCGGTTGCGAACCGGCCTTAAACCTGGAATTGCCAGGTTGAACATGTTTACACATGTTCTAATAATTATTACCAAATTATTAAAGTGATAAAACATATTTTATAACACCTACATTATCAGTTATGAATTAATTTCAAAACTGACCCATTTGACTTTTTAAATTAATAACTTTGACCGGACAATTAACCAAGCAAACGTGATTATTAGGAGGTGCCCTTTTGAGGGATTAACACCTACCTAATTACGATCACGTAGCCATGTTCTCCCCGAACAATGGCTGGACCGTAATGGTCTAATGTCACAACCCCCGATCCCTCAGGAACGGGTGGCCGTGAGCCAGTTCGGTGGTATCGTGTATGGTCTAATTTGGCAGCGGAATTTTTCATCAGGACCGTAGTTAGGAAATATTTTATCAGAGTAAACCACCACATTTTATAACATTAAACACATGGGATAACCCAAGTTTTGCAGTACATACATTTTCATAGGACCAAATCCTATTTTGTTTAATAAAAACATCTATTTTATTTTAGGTAACTTTATTGTCACTTTTCCAAGCCTTCAGTGCTCTCCAGCTGGCTTTTATTAGCTTCATACTAAGTTACCTGAAACACGTGTTTAAAACATTTTACCAGCAAGAAATACTGGTGAGTGAATCCAAGTTTAATCAAGAAACATTTTATCGATTAAAGCAGTATCGAGGACGATTACAGTGTTTATGTCTACACAATTACTCCATTTGGTACTATCAATCCTGACTTGTGGGTCATATTACCCATTGGCTAACTCATTGTCCAATGGTAATGTATTGTCATCCCGACTTACTACTCGCAAGTAGTACAAATTTTGTATACAAAACCCCAACATACCGGCAGTAATTGAAGAACTACAAAGACTCAATCACCGCTTAATCACATTGTAAAACATTTAAGGTTTTGTAAATTATTCCAAAAACATTAACAAAAAGAGGATAAACTCACATTGCTATTATAGGGCTTTCCTTTGTGATTCCCTGGTTATAATCTATGTAATAAACAATGCACACGCGTTAGTATAATAACCCATTTTAACATTAGTAATGCCATCCCCGAGACGGCATTCAAACGACTACGTCGGGCAGAACCACGACAGCCGTTACGGAACCCTAGATCAATAGGATAGCGTATCTAATATGTATCCAGGGGTTATGATACTTACAACGAGGCAGAGCTTCGCTAATTAGGGGTATAATACCCAACTATAATCTCAACTACTTCAGAAATTCGTTTAGAAAGAAAGATGTGAGCGACGGAAAGTGAAACCCGATGGCCTTCATATAGTGCTGAAACTGGTTCCCACGCGGCCCGCGTAAAGAAAGGACAAGGGTTACGCGGCCCGCGTCAACCCTGGTCAACGGACTAGCTTGTCCGGCTCACCCTCTAGACCCGCCACGATGATGACACGTGTCATCACTGGGCTGCGCCACAACTTCGATCTCTCGCGGCCCGCGTTAACTTAACGGGGTCTTACGCGGCCCGCCTCAACTTACTATTTCTTGTTTTTAATTTATATATTGTATTTCGGGATCGGTTTTCACGTATGGGATATATTTTAGAAAGTGTAGGGTGTCAGGGGTGTTTTAGGAGGGTTGTTCTATTTTGGGTATCACTCATGGGTTATTTAATAAATATATAGTGCACTCACATTAAGTATAGCAACCCAATTCTACTTTATCCCTACGTCACGAGACAGAACCCCAACGAATTTAGGCAGAGCCTTGTCATACGTTACGGGGCCCTACATCACTTGGACAGGGTATCAGTGATCAGGGGCTACAATACTTAAAACGGGGCAGGGTTTTGTAGAAATAATTAAAGAAAATGGGGTATGTATCTTTGGCGTGAGAAAGAAAATGGACAGGCAAAAAAATGAGTAGCTGTGCTTCTATTTATACTTCACATTAACTTAGGGGTTACGCTTTGGTTGAGACACGTACACATCCATCATTTAATTCCTTTTACGTATGCTTATATCATCCCATTTCAATTCTTATCCATGAAATCTAGAATGTATGAACCTATTTAGGCTTTACATTCGTAGGCATGCACAAGTAATAATATGTTGTATCATGCATATACTATTTTTATATTTCTAATGTTTAGTTAATTATTTTTATTATATTATAATTAATTTAACTGCTTCACTTATTTGGTGTTTATAACTTTTAAAATATGATGTTTTCTAAAACAATGAATATGTCATTAAACGAGAATATCTGTATCTACATTTTGAACCAAGTTTCATTAAAAACATAGTAGGTTCAAAATTAGTTATAAACGGTTCCTACGGTTGCCCAAAATATTTCATATTTTCATTGGTCAACTTACCCATGATACATCCTTAATAACATAAGTTTTGATATATTTTATATAGATAAAATTTTGGGAATGTTACATCCTCCCCACCTTGTTTTAAATCTCGTCCTCGAGATTCCCTGAAATATGGAGGAATATTTTTAGTTAGTTTAGTTTCTAGGTATATTCTGGTCTTTGTTCTGAATTTCACTTTACTTTGACCAGAACTATTCTCTATGCTTTAAGATTTTTACCTTTAATTTGTATGATCTTTTAATGGATTTAAAATTTTCATTTACCTCTATAACTTTGAAGAGGTACAACTAAAGATTTATCAGTTAGGTATGTATTCCTGTCATTTCAAATAAATTTAAGGGTTCCGAATGGTAAATCTTAGTAGAATTATAGGGGAAAAAGAGTTTTATTATTATTATTATTATTATTATTATTATTATTATTATTATTATTATTATTATTATTATTTTATTTTTTTTTTATTTTATTTTTTTTTTGATGTTTTGTGTCTTAGCACAACTTTTGGTTACAGGCTTCCTAATGCATTAATAATCGTAAAAGGAAATCTTATACTTTCCATGGCGTCCCAACTTATAGGGTTCCCGTTGTTCATCTTGTTGCACGAGTTTCGAGACGGATAATCAAACGAAATAATGTTTGATATTGGAATTATAGACGTATACGAAAGAGATTCCTGATAATTAAATCTAGAATTATCATTGACACACTTGTTCGTGATTTATTCCTAATTGTCAATCAATATGGTCTTTGAATTTTCTCATAGATATATATATATATATATATATATATATATATAATCATATATTTCATATACTGTAATATACACACCATTCATCAGGTCAGTGTATTTAACAGATTTGTATTTCCAAAAACAGGTCAAACATCAAGTCATGGTACTATTTAGGGAATTTCATTATCATAACATATACCCCATCTCACCCGGTCTTGCCAGAGAGGTACCCCCATCTCACCCGGTCTTGCTAGAGAGGTACCCCCATCTCACCCGGACAAGCTAGAGTGTATACCACATCATACCCAGACTTGCCGGAGAGGTAGTTATCATTGTATTTCCCATAAATAGAATTTTCTCAAATAATGATTTCAGAAGTACATCATTTATTATGGCTTGTATCAAGGAACAAAGAAATTAGTATTCTCATGATGGATCATATTCTAGAACGGAGTAGTATCAATAAACAAGAAATAACAGTGGCCAGTTGTTATCGCTTATTTATCATACTTGCACTGTTCTAGTCATCATCCTCACGGGATACCAATAACCATCACACTTTATCTATGCAAGTAATTGGCTTATCTCAAAGCTTTATACTAAGGCATTCTCCTTAGGTTCAAGTCTAAATACTGTCCTGGTTGTTACCAGTGAATATCAATATCCTAACTATTTCATTTAAGCACAGATATTATTATGGTTGTGGTTTTTTTTTTTTTTTTTTTTGGTTTAAAAATGGAGTTTCAAGTATATCATTATCTCCATTGACACTATGGCTAGGTTCAATGTGAAGGGTATGTTTACAGCTAACTTTATTAGATTCCGTCACAAGGAATATTTTATTGAGACAGATAGCATTTTAAAACATAGTAGGTTTCATGGTTTATAATGACTTCATGTTTTCATATGAATCACCAATGATATTCTCTCTTATTTTTATCTTATAGAAGATATTATATTGGGTATACCATCAAGAAATTCTATTGGGTATATGCATATATGTGTATAAAATTTCAAATCTCTAATTAATATTAAACTCACGTAATATATCCACATATAATAACTATACATCCGATGGTATTAATTATCAAGCTTATTTCCATGACTTTATTTTATCCTTTTATAAAAGTAGTATATTGAAATAAATTTCTGTCAAATATAATATTTTGGAATTAAAAGTTTAGGGAAATAAATTACTCAAAATATATATTTTCTGGACTCATAAAAACAATTTCATTCTTAACTAATGGGTTAAATTGTACAAGACTTACTATTTATAATACCTTAATAATTTTTCCTCAAGTAACCATCTATATATATATCTATTCTAATTATCACATTCCTACCTTTTCCTTTATAAGAATCCATTATAATATACTTTTAAGATTGAAAAACATTATTTAGAAGACTATGTGCATATGTGACTCATGACAAGGTATTTATGGGTTACCCAGAGATATATATGCTATATATAAATTACTTTCTGTAATTGAAAACTTTAGTTATAGCAATGTAACGGATATATATATTAAATATTAATATATAGTGTAAACTTAATTTTTTTTTCAACCTTGTGTAGCGTACTTCATCCTATACTATCAAAGTATGTATATATTCGAGATCTATATATATATATATATATTTTTTTTCAAGTATTTAATTAAATAGATCTTTTATAGATTCACGTAACCGACTTTAAAAATTTTATTTGTGTTACGGATACATCACTTGATATTTTATTACCATAGTTACTTTATGAGACCTCCATCTCCATTATTTAACCAATCACAATTCAATCTCATATCTTTTATCTTCATTATAATCTTTTTAAAGTATGAGAATTTCGAGACTACTTAAAGTAAGTTTAACATCCAATTTATCAACTCAACTCATTTACTAATATTGTATTATTTAGCTATTATACATCAGGCAACTGACTTGAATACTTTTCTTTATAATTTAGGATACACAATCCTTTAACTAATATGACTAGTTAATCTTATAATATTAATTATTTCCAGGCATAAGACCTATTCTGGACATACCTTAATACTAAAGATTTGTAAAAATGCTTTCAACGTTTAGTTAGGCCTTTCTACGTAATCCAACCAATCCAAATCTCAAAAATATTTAAATGATTTTATTTAATCATGAATATCCATCATATCCATTTAACCATTTATTTTATCGCTAAGTATTTTAATATAAATCTTTACAAGTAATTCCAACATCAGTTATTTCATAAAACTATGAAAGTATGAAGTCTTAGGGTCAACTGGTTATAAACCATAAGGGATAAAATGGAGTGGTAAATTGGTATACCTAGGTTTCAAAATTTGCTTTGGCTCAATCTACTAAAGCAATCTTTTAAATTTTATTAATTTTGAAATCCTTTTGGTTAATTTAATAGCTTTGGTTTTTTTTAAATTAATTTGAAACAATATTATTAAAATCACAAAGTTTTAAAGCTTTATACCATATATTCCAATATGTACTAGTCACTTACCCGCGCGATGCGGCGGGAGTGGCAATTTACAATAGTATAATTGTTTACCGTTAGTTTATCCGTCGTCTCGTGATATATTGTATAGTACTTAAGTTAGTTTTCTTATTCGTGATATGATGGCACTGGTTTTTCTGTTAGTTTATCGATTCTTTGGTGATCTTCTACAAGAAGAGTACAAAACAAGGAAGTAGATGTAACTAAAAACAAGAAGAGTTCAAAATAGTCAAGTAGCTGGACAAAACAATAAAAACAAAATGTGGGGAGTCTCTTGTATCTCTTCCTGTTTTACCAATACATCCGTTCGCTTATGACTTTCTTGCATCTTCTCCTCTACTGTACCAGATTTCAACACATAAAAAAAATGTTAGACACTTACAGGTGATTTAAAATAGTAATTAAAAGGTAATTTCTGGAAGCAAATAAGGCACAACATCTACTAACTTACCTTCTTTTTGATAAGGATGCGATTAATTAATCACGCAACACTTCCTGGTAGACAACATTTGATGTGTAAACTCCGCGTTGTTTGAATTCTTTGGCGAGATGTACCAACACCTTCGTACTTTGTCTTGAAATCCCTCTTGATAACGCGACATAAAGTTGTCCATGTGAAAATACAGAATCCGGTAGATAAATACCAACGTTCGGAATTGTTTGACCTTGAGCTTTATTAATCGTCATGGAAAAGCTAAGTCGAATTGGAAATTGTTTTCTTTTCAGCTTGAATGGGAACATGTCATCTTCAGAAAGGGTTAGAGGGATTCTTGGCAAAAAAAACTCTTTTTCCGGCATGTTGACCAACTGCAATTTCCGCATCAATAACATTTCGCATGAAACCCTTACATATAAACCGCGTGCCATTACACAGGCCATGTGATGGATCGATATTACGTAACAATATTATTGGGCATCCAATTTTTAAACGACTAATATTTAGCGAGTTTAAGAACTCGACCGGATAGAAGTTACGCTGATCGTCTTCAGCTTCATCAAAACTGTAATAAACTTTTTCCTCCCCTTGAAAAATTTCAATCATTTGATTATTAATCTCGTCAACACTCTCATTTTTAGTGGACAATATTGCTCTAGAGATTATATAATCTGAAGAATATACATTATCTTCAATTGATGGAAAGATGGCATGGATCAATTCTTTTATAGCGTTTTCTCTGTCGTTGCATTGAATTGTCATGTCATCAGGTATGCGAATATAGTTTCCTTCGATTGGTTCTTCAGTTCCATCGCCGACTCTTAAAAGAAATTTAGAAAACCATGGATCTTTCAGCGCTCTCATATTTATGGTCAACCGCATCTTCTTAGTCAAAGACCAAAGAGGTGACATTCGTACGCTGGAGTCTACAATCTGTGCTCGAGTGCCACGTTTAATAACCGGAAACACCTGTCTGAAGTCACCTCCCATAACCATTATCTTCCCACCAAATGGGAGACTAACGCCTATAATGTCTTGGAATGTACGATCGACTGCCTTTATCGCCTGTCGTTTAGCCATCGACGCTTCATCCCATATGATTACTTTGGCAGACCGAATCAGTTTAGCGGCCCCACTCTGTTTTTTGATATTGCACATTGAATTATTTTCAAGATTAAGAGGAATCTGGAATCTTGAGTGAGCCGTTCTACCTCCTGGCATATTATTAGCCGCTGCACCTAATGAAGCTGTTGCGAGAGCAATAAGACCACGTGACCGAATTTCAGCAAGCAAGGCAATGTACAAAAATGTTTTTCCAGTTCCACCTGGGCCATCAATAAAGAACACGCCTGGAAGATCATTATCAACATGCATCATGATCTCATCAAACACGTTTTTTTGGTCCGGATTAAGTGAATCTTTGGCACTCAAGTGTTCAGGTTCCAAAACAATTCCATACTCTTCTTGTAACTCATGACAACCTGCATCTTGTAAGTTAACATCGTCTGTTATCTTAGGAAGGTCGAATTCATTGATATTTTTACCCATGGATTGTAGCAAGACACTAATTTCAGTAAGAACCATATTTTGAACTCGTTCTATACTTTGACAGTGTAACCGATGATCTTCAGACAGTGATTCAAAATGGTCATTCCATAACTTTCGAATATCTCCAGGTTGGCAAAAAATCATATGGTCGCAAATAACCTTCGAAGAGCATTGGGAAACTGAAACGTAGAGGCTTCTTCGAGACATTGTGATAGATATTCATCGTCTTCTATTAAGCCTAACTCAAGAGCAGCTTTTCGAAATGTCTCACACCGTTGACCATTAACTGTGCAAAGATGTTCAAAAGAAGTAGGCCCTCTGACATTTGACAAAAGTAGGCGTAAGTAGTACCTTTCTCCTTCGGCTGGATTAGCGGAAACGATACAACCTCTTTGTTTTTTACCGCCACGAGGATTCCAACGGCGTGTGCTTCCATTCCACGTAAAGTGTTTTGGAAAATCTTTATACAAATATACCCTTGCTGTTTCATCGATCCTATTTCTCTCAAAAAATGCTGTTAGCATGGTTCTCTTATCTCTTTCCCTATCAACAGTATTAGACATTAAGTCATCATCTCTAAATCTAACCATCTGATTATTTGGGAGATGAAGCTGTAAGGCTAAAACAGAAGGAGAGATTTGAGAAAGAGAGAAGGAAAAAATGCGCCACATAGCCTCTGGGGGCGATATGTAGCGTGCATCTTGAAAGCTCTTTATCTCATTAACAACAACCCCTGGCTCACTTTGATCAACTTGAATAACCTGTTTGTCATGTCCTTTATAAACATATTTAAAAAGATATTTCACAGATTTTATACTTGAGCAAACTTCAACATTGATGTGGCAGTTAAACATCATCAAAAGCCTTAGGTATATGGGACCACCCATCTATTATCAAGTGTTTTTCCTCGTACATCCACTTCAATCCCAGTGTCTCTCCTTCGATACAACGGATACGCATCTTCTCCTTGTGTTGTCTGTTCATTAAATTGTCTAGGATAATGAAAACGACAAATTTTAGGATCACCCTGCATACAAGGACTGCTTAATCGTAAATTGCTGCAAGGACTGTGAATCATGTGCTTGACAACCATCTCATGCAATTTGGGATGTCTTTGTTTGTTAGGAATTTCAGCACACACAACCTTATCATAATGGTCGGCGTTATTGATCTTGTGTTGCGGGTACATGATAAGGAGAAAATGTGCGTGCGGCAAACCACGCTTTTGAAATTCAATGACATAAACGTATGACTTAACTTCCCAAGGATATGTTTCTTGAAGAGTTGTTCCTTAAGATCTTCTAATTTACCCCGGAACACTCTTGAAACAAGGTCTGGACGATCTTGTGCAGTTTGACCAACATGTAAATTATCACATATCTCAGGCCACTTAGGATTACACGTCATTGTAAGGAATATATCAGGCTTGCCGTCGTCTTGAACTAAAGTCATCGCATCTAGAAACCGACGTCGCATGTCGCGAGGCCCTCCGATGAAAGATGCAGGCAACACAATTCTTTTCCCGACTATGTTTGCATGAACCTCACCAGCATTGACGCAATCCACAAGACCTTGGTACAAATCGGCACGTATCTTAGCCTTGTTTCTCTCACAAAATTCTAAGCGTGATGTCTCAATTTTTATGTAAACATCTACCACAAACTGTTGTAGCAGTCTACCACCGAACAGAAGCACGTTTTCGGTAGATCGAATCTGGAACTTGTAACAGTAGTACTCTCGCATAGCCACGGTTGTTCTACCACTTCGTGTGTTAGACTCTGAACGATGAAGATGTTTTAAAAACAAACTATTAATAAAAATAAGACGCATTACGGTATTTTTATGATCTTCACTTAAAAAGGATAATAAATTGTTGGTACCTTCCATTTCTCCTTTGATGTTGTCATTGTTGCGAACCTCATTTATTGATACTCCGTGACGTGGTATGTTTGCATGCCAACCCGACTCACCATTAGGAAAAAATAGAGGATACGACAATGGATCGTAACAACTGAAGTACGGCTGAATAGTTTGGCTATATTCAGACCTACCATACACAACAATACTTCGTTTATACGAAGTGATATTGTCATTACCTTCAACCCAAATACCAGCAACCTATATAATCGTGAACTATAAGTAAGTAAAATAAGCAATACTATTAAATAATTGTAATTAATATAAACTATTTTATATACCTCCGATGTCGTTGGTCGGTTGTACACCCTTTGGTCAAGTTCAACCGAAGCATTCAAAGTGACTCTATAGTTGTCCAGAGGTCCTAGTTCTGCAAGTCTTCTAAATGTATCGACATATGGGTTTGTAGAAAGAACGCGTGTCAAAATTTGAGTAATACGACGATCAAGATTTGGCCATTGGAGTCTGAGATCTAACTCGGCATCAGGATCATAAAAATACAACTGCAGGTACCTAGGGGTTCCATCCCTCGGAACTAATTGGTCGATTTTGTGATATATTCCTCTATGTGCACGAAAAGTATATACACCGTCTCTCATATTGTTCAATGTATCATCCAACGTCACTCCCATTGAGGCAAAAGAAAAATTGGTGTTATAAGCACGAATGTTTTGCCTAAAAATATTTCCAATTTCATCTTGCGATGTGAAAAGTCGGTGCAATTCCTCTGGAATTTCTGAATTTGCTAACACAGTTTTCCCACTCATACAACAAAAGGTATCAAATTCAAATTGAAAACGTTTTGCTCCACAATCAGGACATGCACCACGTTCTTTTAAAACACGATGTTCTCTAGGTAAACGATCGTAAACAAAGTTATATGGATCATCTTCTACATTCTCATTTTGGAAGGAAGGTTGATCAACTACTTCAGAAAGTTGAGGTAAAAGTGTACGTGGTTGAATTCGAACACCTAAAAAAATCGTTGTCTTAAGTAATGAAGGTTATTAAAGATATCAAATTCAATAAAGAAATCAATGTTAAACAAATAGAAACCTCGTGATGTTCTGGTAATGACTTCATCAATTACATTGGGGAATGTGGTTGTCGGCGTAACATCATTAGTCGGGGTTGATGTAATTTGACTACCGTTTGAAATATGCATTCCATTGTACTCCTTACGTTTCACGGTAGAAATACTTGACGCGTTCATGTTTGTCATTTGGGTAAATTGAGTAATATTAGTCTGTAAACTTCTTAACGGTGTCCTTTCTGCTGATCTATTACTCATTAAAGATAGTGATGAAGCACTTTGGGAGACCTCACTACTCCCAAATTTTGGGACTTTGTTATTTTCTTTGCGTGCAACATAATATCTTTTGTTATACCCTTTTCGTTTTTCAGCTCTAGTAGATGAACGAGAGCTAGAAGCTTGATTAAGATGGTTTGGTTGTCCATTAGTCATTGTAAATTGTTAAAGTGTCAAATACCTTGCAAATTAAATAAAAGATAGTTATAGATGATGAAATTCTGAAATTATTACAAGAATAGTACACGACACTTAAACAAAATAACATGATTACCAGAAATAGAAAACCAAAATTCTTAAAACATCGAATACATAATGATAACATTAAGTGAAAGCCAAACTAAATACTTGGTGAAACAACGGTCTCCACAAACACCGCACCCTTATAACCACGAAACCAAGTAACTGGATAAAGAATTTCGAAGGGCTTCGTATCCATTTCAATAGTAAAAAGCTTCCCTAATTTAGTCATCACAAACCAATTACCATTCGTCACGTAATGTGTTATATCGCCCCACAATGACAATGATATTGGGGGGATCGGAGGACACGATAAGACCTTAATCCAGTAATCCTCTTTTAGCGTCCACAGGTCAATTGTTATCTCAAACCAGCCAGTCGTAGCAAACATGTGAAGCTCATTTTTTACATTCACTAAAACACCTTGAACAAATCCCGTAGATGGAACAGGTGGAAAGCTTATCTCCTTGAACTGCTCTGAATTAATATCAAAACAAATCACCACATTTGTACCTCCAACCCAACATTCGCAAAGAGTGAAATACAGAGTACCACCACAAAATGTGCCTGGTGACCAATAGAAATTGGGGCTAAGGTACTCTTGTCTTGTTAAGAAAGGAATATTTCTCCAAAAGTTTAATTCCCTAGAATAAACATAGCTTTCATATACACCACACCTACGCTTGATATGCAAGACCTTGTAATCATCGGCATCATCAGCATACAAACCAACGGCATCAAGATTATTTATATAGATTCCAAGAGAATCAGATGTTGACAAACGCTTGAAAGCAGTAGTTGTTGGATTCCAAAGAAGCAACTCGTTTGTATGATTCAAGCAAACACACAACAATCCATTCAAATGTGAAAGTATTGACACATCATTATTTTGGTGGTCGAATGGTAATGTAACTATTGACCTTGGCCCATAATCATAGGATTGAAAGATGATCGGATGAACAGAGCATGTTAGGTCGTCAATTAAGAGAACTCTCTGGTTAGATGAAACTAATGAGCGAGAACAATGTACCCTTATGAAATCTCGAGTTGACAGCAACGCATACCATTCCTTGCAAACACTCCTAGAACGTCCTACGACCTTCGCTGGCACCCTCGTTAATATCTCAAATATTGTTTCAATAGGAAGGTCAGCCATGGTGATACCTTCGTTTAAGATAAATAATTACTTTTTAGTTGTCCAACCTATCTAGATTATAGTTTGGTGAAAAATAGGTGTAACCATTACTTTTTAATCAAGTAATATAACATACTTGTTATAACATAATATAATATTAAACAAACTAAAGTATACTTCTACAAGTAGGAAAGAAACATAAAGGCAGTTAACCAAAATAAAATCACAAAACACCATCATAGATTTTAATATTCAACAACTAAAGATATAAAAACACCCAATCTTTCTATCATGAACAGGGACTTAAGTATAGATCCATAATTTGAATATCTCGTGCCTCGAGCATATCTGGGTCGTACGTAATCCTACTCAGTTCTGTAGACTTCAAAATATTAACTGAAAAAACAAATAAAATACAACTTTTATTAAATTACATGACCCATTAAATGTAACTAATTTTTTAGAAAGTTGATGTTTAAAGCATAACGTACTATCCGGTAGGTGAACCAACTTGACACGTGATACGTATATGATAGACTTTCGTTGCACCGCTTGAATGGTACATATAACATCGGAAGGCTTCAGGAAGGACAAAAACATTTGTATTGTATGACCACTGTACACAACAATTTTGGGGGAAGTTCTTTTAAAATTAGTTTTTTGTTACATACGATGTAATTATTATGTCTCTAATATGTTAATAATGACTTACGTCTTATCTCGAAGAGAAAGTTCGAAACAACAACGATCCCGTTTACCTTCTACTATCCTCCCAACCACATCTACAATGAAATCAACCAAATTGTATACACCATATCTAATATCTAAATATATAAACTTTTATATGTTTAATCAAAAAATAAAGAATGGGATTTTATATGTACCAACAATAAATTTTTTAGGTCTTCTGTCATGCTTCAATTTTTTAATGGAAGGCACCAACGGATATATACAAGCACCTCTTGGAATCGTAAGCTCCAGTGATAAAAGCTTCGTATATTCATTGATGACGATTTTTTTCTCCGAACAGACTAAGAGGTAATTATGGTACTTTGGGTACTCATGATAGTGGAGATTCTCAATTTGGAAATGATTCAACAAAAAAAAGCCACCCATCAATGTAGCGTCATTATACAGGTGTATCAAATGTTGTGGAACGATCGCAACAATTTTTTGTCTCTAAAAAAAGAACACATTTAGTGGTGAAAAAACATTCACACGTATAACATATATAGCAAATAAAAATAATGTTCTTACTTTTTGATCAAGAAAAATAATCACTAATCTCTTTCCCTCGACGTCATGCCAAATAAGCTCGACCATAACAAAGGTTAGATTATACCATGCTCTATCATTTCTCAATGATGAAAATTCGTCGACCGTACAATGACCAGACATATCCTATTAATGTTCAATGTTAGTCAAAGAAAAAATAAAAATTACATATATTTAAATTTATATCTGTTTGATTTTTAAGGTCAAGTAGATAAGAGAGGGAGCCAGCTAAAATTAAAGTAATACATGATTAAAATTTAAATAACCTTAAAATAAAAAAGTTATATTAATACATAATTAAAACCGAAACATCTACATAAATAAAATTCAAACTAATACAAAACAAAAATACATTGAAATAAAAATAACTAACACATAATAGAACATTTAGTAAATCACATTAAATATTACTAAAACACAAAACATCGAATCATAGGAGAATCAATCATTATCATCGTCGTTTCGGTGGATGCATTCATCAATAACGTTTTTTTAGGGTTCCCAATTCATTTCTTCATCCAAGGGTGGTTCGTATTCCGCTCCAGGATCGGTTTCGTACCCTTCAGCCCAATTCGGTACTCCTTGTGTTTGATGGGGGTTTTCCACTTGACGGGGGTTTGAAGATGGTGGATGGTTTGGCACTGTAGGAGTGTTTGCCAATGGACGATAATGCCCCTCCCCAATACGTAGTGCCCCAAATTGTAGTTGAGCAAAGGTATAGTCATACGCCCAAATCAACTCTTCATCCGTCCAAGTATTTGGATCATTATCTTGAGGAATTGTGACAGGAGTTGGGTTTGTGACGGGAGGTGGGTTTGTGACGGGGGGTGGGTTTGTTACGGAAGGTGGGGTTGTCTCTCGAGAAGGGTTTGATCGTCCATGACTTGAAGGCCCTTGTGGTTCAACTGGAATTGGATAACCACCACCCATACCTCTCAATTGATATGTGTTTGGAATGAATTGTAAACTGAAAAATATAATTTTGATTGGATATAAAGATCAATTTTTAAGCAAATAAAATTAGTTTAAATACAATTTTATTGGATACAAAGTTATGATATTCTGAAAAAATAAATTATTGACATCGATTGTAGCCGGTTCCTTTGTCTTTCTTCTTAAACAAAACAAAAAAGATTAACTCACCCTAATATCTAACAATAAAAAAATTATGTGGTACTAAAATAATCCACATTTTAGTTCCAATTTTTTATATGTATCATTATATTTACTTATAAATAAATTGCAATTCTAGTTAACTTAACTATGCCAAAAGGATATTTAAATGACTAAGTATACTTTAATTGAACTGACATTTATGAATTACATAAAAAAATTAAAAAATTAATATATGCTAGTTGCATTTTTTGTCACGTTTTATAATCGTTTATCACTCATTTTTTACCACATATCATTCATTTTATAATCTGTAAAGTTAATTATTTTGTGCAACACTTAAATTAGTAGAATGAATTTTACTGTGAATTGTTTATCTACTTTTTTTTTGTAGATGAGATGTACTTGCTAAATATACAATGAGGATTGAAGATAATTAAAAGACTCCAGAATGAAGTAATTGAAGAATGTAGTTTGAACTCCTTCGGAGCTGCATGCATGAATAGGCAGGCAGGCAATTAAAAGATTTTTTGGACTAAAATAGTCAATTAAATGCATGGGATGGGATGTTGGGAGATTCATTCATGTAATGTAACAAAGGAGGAATAACTGATAATGGGCCAAATATAAATTATTTGGGCTAATTTATAAGGTGATTGGGTAGGCCCACAACGACTATTGATTGGTGGTCCAATTTACACAAATTTGTGATCCATTTGTTTGAACGGTCTGTTTGCTTGACATTTAAATAAAGTTTAAAAAAAAATAGTGTGATTTAAAACTAAAACGGATTAGCACAAGCAAACAATGTTACAAGAGTAAATACGATGTGTCACAATTTCAAGTATTGAATATTCAAGATAAACATAGATAATGAGGCCGTAACCGTTGTCCTGGTCATAGAAAATGAAATATTTATGCTTTCGTGAGGAGGTACCAACTATACATACCAAGTAAGTAAATGAATGACATCAATGAATTGAAGTGGCAGTAGATTCAAAGCTAGATTGGTTTCACAAAATAGGCAGGAATAGACAGACTATAATGAGGTATTTTCTCTTGTATTCCTTAATTATATTAGCACTAATAATTGTCTCAAGAGACTTTGAGATGGAAGATGTTAAGATTGCATTTTTACATGAAGAGAAGATTAATCGGCCTCTGGTTTTTTTTTACCCTCCATATATATATAAATAGCAACAGAACCTGAATGAGAATTAGAAGTTGAAAAGCATGGAAGCATCATTTTCTTACATTTTTGTTTTTTGTTGGACTATTAACCCATTGCAAATTCTGGGTGTAAAAAATTTAGAAGAAAACAGAATACTTGTTGTAAATACTATCTTAATTTAACTCAAAGAGAGACTTGCTTGTGTATAAACATAACATTGCCGGTTGAGGTTCACATTGATATTTTTTTACAGAACGGGAAAAAGTGAAGATTGTTATCACATATAAAATAAAACAGTCGATAAGTCTTAACAACTAAAATAGTGTAAGATTTTTACAATCGGTGTATCAAACATTGTTATCACTATGTAAGAGTACAACACACATACAAAATAAACAGTCGAAATGTGAGAAATACTTACCACAACGCAGAACCAAGATGTTAAAAATAGAGAAATAATGCAAGAATCAAATGTATAGAGGTGAGAAACAATGGAAGACCCAGATGAAAATAGTATTCTGAAATGAAATAAAACACAATTTGTTAGGAATATAAATATAACAAAAGTGAGCTTTAAAAGTAACCTTAAGTTAAACTGACACTAACTTACAATTAGACGGTTGAATTGATTTTCTGAATGTTGTTAATTCCATGTAGCAGCAAACTGAAGGTGAAGGTGCGTGTGTAGTGTTCGTAGAAAGTTGGATGAAGTTTATGGAGCTTAAATTTACTATATATAATGTCAAAGGTTGTTGTACTTTTGACATCTACTTTTTAAACCTGAATATATAATGTCAAAAAAGTAAACATATACTTTTTAACCCAACCCAGCTGTAAGTTGACCAAAAAAAAGCTGTAAGTTGAAAAAAAAAGTAGATGTACAGACTGAAATCTGACCATTGTTCACCTTTTTCAGCAGACTGCTGAATTCTGACCACAGTTCACCTCTTTTCAGCATACTGACCACTGTTGACCATTGTTCCCTCTTTTCAACCAAGCTGAGTTCGGACAGTTGTTCCCTCTTTTCACCCTTCTGACCATTGTTGATCACTATTCCCTCTTTTCAACCCAGTTGTCCACCTCTTTTCAACCTGTGCACATAACATCTTTTAGTTGGGGCTTGTTCAAATATTAGTACAAAACCAACAAGATATTGGTTTCTTGTTTAAAACCAACAAGATCAAGTATATCTTCTTAACGAACAGTATCAAAGAAAAAAAATATGTCACTAAACTGATTTATCAGCATACGCAATCAAATAACATGATAACACAGCCAAATCTAATACCTTGAACACAATTACATTAATGTGCACTGATTTTAAATGTATTTTTTCTCCATAAGTGATATGTAGTCATTACACATAAATCTGATTTTAAATATATTTTTTCTCCATAAGTGATATGTAGTCATTACACATAAATGAAAAAAGAACCCATTCAGGAACCAAGAAGTCTTGTAACAATAAACAAGTATGAATGTGGACTAACTTATCACATTTATCATCATCTGGTAGTAAGCCAAGCATGTGAGAACCACAAATATAAAATGTGCGAATCAAGCAAAGAAATCAATCAGGCAAACCTTTTAACAGATCATAACTAAATAGCATCCCAATGTAAAGCATATGCTCAGTAACTCCCTGTAAACATATGAATAATAACTAAAAGTTGGATAGAAAATTTTTAGAAGTAAATAAGAGAGTACTGTCTGAAATTGTGAATACCAGAATAGTTGTTTCAAGCAGACGTAGAATAGAACTGCTTCGGTTGAAACTTTCTGAATTTAGTAGAAAAAACAAACCAAAATGTTGATTAATAAGGATGGGTAGATATTATCACATCTAAACGGAACTAAGAAACAGACTGAGTTAATTACCTCCCTAACAACCGAAGCAAAGTTATCGTCCAATATGATGATGTCACTACTCTCTTCTGCTACTTCAGTGCCTTGAGTACCCATAGCAAGACTAATATCCGCCTCATGTAAAGCAGGGGCATCGCCAGTTCCATCTCCAGTAACCGCAACGACATGTCCTCTTTTCCTCGGAGCTTGCACGAGTAACAGTTATTGTTAGGAGACGACTTCCCCATCACCTGTCATTATCCACCACGCATATGTCATCTCTCACATGCATGAATCAAGAGGGTATTGTTGTAAAATCACATACCGATATCCTCTCAGCTACTTCGAGTCTTTGTGCATCCGACATTGCACGGAAGGACTTCCTTTCAATTAGGTTTGGCTTGGTAGCGTCCGCATCTAACCCGAGTATACCGCATTCTAACGCAATTGCCTTGGCGGTTTGAAGATTGTCACCAGTCACCATTCTTACCTTAACACGGGCCTTTACGCACAGTTGGACAGCAACTCGGACACCGGGCCGACATGGATCCTACAACGCAAAAAAACGTCACCATCTAACACAACATATAAGATATAAAGATAGCCAGATGAGCATGTTTTCATGGGTTAAGAACAAGATCATACCTTCAAACCAACTATTGCTAGCAAAACAAGATCACTTTACGGCAACACCGCCTCGCTTTTTCTCATCGGTATGTTGCTTACTATATCCAAGGCCATACGAACATGATGTTTCAAATTAAATCCGACTCTCCTTCGGTGAAGTAAATGGAACAAACTTCCACTTTACAAAAACATTTTACGGAGAAACCCATATGATGCCAGGTCAATGTTTGCAGAAAAGCCTTTCAAACAGTTTACGGATAAACCCATATGATGCCAGGTCAATGTTTTACGGAGAAACACATTAGTTCCTTTGTAATTGCAGAAAAGCCTTTCAAACAGTTCCTCTACAGAGTAAATCCAAGACTCGGATATATACTATATTTTACGGAGAAACCCATATGATGCCAGGTCAATGTTTGTCTAATTTGTTATATCATTAAGTATATATTAAAAAGTGTGGTATGATGAGCACTGTAATGTTAAGTTTTTTATAGCGGCGCTATGCAGTTAATAGCGGTGCTATAGCGGTTAGCGGACGTCTGGGGTTGTAGCGGTCCAAATAGCGGTGGCTCATAGCGGTTCCGCTATTAGCGGCGCTATAGCCCGCTATTTGGCCACTATTTGCCGCTTTTTGGAAACCGGTATAGCGGTCATAGTCAAATTAGGTCAAAGTTTAAAAAATCGGTCAAAAGTCGCCTATAATCGGACCAAATCAGACAAAACTGGATCAGATATTAATCAAAATTTGACCACACGAAAACGAAATGAACGAACAAAAATGGTTACACAGCGACAAAATTCAACCGGAAATCACGATCTCCGTCGTGTATCTCGGCCACATTACCTCGAAACCGCCTCAAACCTCAGCCACTTAAAATCTGAAACATAAAGAGCCCTAAAAAATCTGAAAAAAAAATTTGTAGAAAATTTTCCGGTTCCGCTATTAGCGGCGCTATAGCCCGCTATTTGGCCACTATTTGCCGCTTTTTGGAAACCGGTATAGCGGTCATAGTCAAATTAGGTCAAAGTTTAAAAAATCGGTCAAAAGTCGCCTATAATCGGACCAAATCAGACAAAACTGGATCAGATATTAGTCAAAATTTGACCACACGAAAACGAAATGAACGAACAAAAACGGTTACACAGCGACAAAATTCAACCGGAAATCACGATCTCCGTCGTGTATCTCGGCCACATTACCTCGAAACCGCCTCAAACCTCAGCCACTTAAAATCTGAAACATAAAGAGCCTTAAAAAATCTGAAAAAAAAAATTGTAGAAAATTTTCCGGTACCGCTATTAGCGGCGCTATAGCCCGCTATTTGGCCACTATTTGCCGCTTTTTGGAAACCGGTATAGCGGTCATAGTCAAATTAGGTCAAAGTTTAAAAAATCAGTCAAAAGTCGCCTATAATCGGACCAAATCAGACAAAACTGGATCAGATATTAGTCAAAATTTGACCACACGAAAACGAAATGAACGAACAAAAACGGTTACACAGCGACAAAATTCAACCGGAAATCACGATCTCCGTCGTGTATCTCGGCCACATTACCTCGAAACCGCCTCAAACCTCAGCCACTTAAAATCTGAAACATAAAGAGCCTTAAAAAATCTGAAAAAAAATTTGTAGAAAATTTTCCGGTTCCGCTATTAGCGGCGCTATAGCCTGCTATTTGGCCACTATTTGCCGCTTTTTGGAAACCGGTATAGCGGTCATAGTCAAATTAGGTCAAAGTTTAAAAAATCAGTCAAAAGTCGCCTATAATCGGACCAAATCAGACAAAACTGGATCAGATATTAGTCAAAATTTGACCACACGAAAACGAAATGAACGAACAAAAACGGTTACACAGCGACAAAATTCAACCGGAAATCACGATCTCCGTCGTGTATCTCGGCCACATTACCTCGAAACCGCCTCAAACCTCAGCCACTTAAAATCTGAAACATAAAGAGCCTTAAAAAATCTGAAAAAAAAATTTGTAGAAAATTTTGTAGAAAATTTTGACTGTTTAAAGAGATACTTTGACTTATACTTCACTCCAAAAGAGCCTTAAATCATGAGGGCTCATCATAAAGAACCATAAATGGCTACTTATATATCAACTACTTAATGGATAAGTACAGAACTCAACTTCTTATTTTATCACTGGTCTCGGAGACAGAGATAAGTTCTTTATCGTCTTCGTCCATAAACCTAATGGCAAAGAACAGAAATCATCAAGTGGGTCATCTTTAAAACATGACTAAAACTACGGATCTGAAAGTAACAAGATCTGCAAGAAAAAAGTTACAGATCTGGATCTATTTCACAAATCAAGTAGAAACAAACCCTAAAATTTAACAGATCTAAGTAATATAACAAACCAAAAATGCCGATAAGGTTAATAAGATAGTACTTGAGATGTGAAAACGCCGGTGAAATCCATCTATCTCTAGGGTTATCGCCGGAGAAAGAAACCCTAAAATTTAACAGATCCAAGTCAAATAACAAACCAAAAATGCCGAGAGGTAAAAAAGATGTTACCTGAGATTTGAAAACGCCGGTGAAATCCATCGCTCAAGGGTCATCGCTGGAGAAAGAAACCCTAAAATTTACAGATCAAAGTCAAATAACAAACCAAAAATGCCAATAAGGTTAAAAAGATGGTACCTGAGATGTGGATTCGACAGAAAAAACCATCGATCTAGGGTCATAGCTGGAGAAATCCATCGATCTAGGGTCATAGCCGGAGAAAAAACCCTAAAATTTAACAGATCTAAGTCAAACAACAAACCAAAAATGCCGATAAGGTTTAACAGATCGTACCTGAGATGTGGATTCGCAGGTGAAATTCGTCGATCCAGTGAATTCGGCAGTGAAATCCATCGATCAAGGGTTATCGCCTGGTGAGAGAGAGAGAGAAGAAATGGGGCGGATGTGAAAGACAGAAACCCTAATGAGCTGATAACGTGGTTTTGTTCTCTGCCTTGTTTTGTGAGTGAGGGTAGAATAGGAAAACCAAATTATGTTGTGCTTTAGAGGATTGTACATCATGCTTTAGGAGTCTTTTAAGGAAATTTTATGACTTTAAGAAGTCCCTTGAATATGCTTTATAAAGTAGTATAGATTTTAAATCAAAGTAAATGATTGGTTTCAAAAGAAAGTTACGAACATGATTGCTTTGTTAACAACTAACTTAGTTTGATGTATATTATAATATTACTTGAGTAGGTGGTATTAATTATCACCGACAAATTTCTAATATAAGCATTTGGGTACAATCATAAAAATAGATTGATTAAAAACGACGAACATTGCGACTTATATATATATATATATGTATTTATATATATAATTATTATAAGCTACAACTGGAATTTAAAACAGACTAGTGATTATGCATCCGTGACTTATTTTAGTTTATCTAGGTTATAAGAGTATTATGCTTAATATGCCTTTATGTAAGGTCTATTCTATCTCTTTCCCCTACTAGGTTGTTTATTTAATGGGCAAAATTTCTGGCTCATAGGTGGCATGGGTGTCGGTACTGGTTTGGTGGTTCAACTATTTAAAATAAGTTAGCATCTACTGTTGTAGTGGCTAACATATGGAGATTTGCCCATTGTTTATCTAATTCATCTTTCCACGGTAGGTCATAATGAATAATGATACCTTTGATCATGAGGAATATTCAATATTGTATCATATGATTATATTCCATAATATAATTTTGGGTTTACCTGCTATAGCTATAACTAGGGGATGTAATTCAATTTTAACATCAAGTATTTGTACGAGGGATATACCATTTTTATTTTTGTATAACTGCAATATAAAAATAGTCACAAATAATTTATATTGAAATAAAACTATGTTTATGTTTTGTGTTACTATTTACAAATAGCTGTAACACTTCTATTTGATATCAAATAATTTAAGTTTGTGTTTTATAAGTAATTAAATAAAGTTTTATATCCCTAAACTGTGATATTTGAAATGTGGCTTTGACAGTATCATATATATATATATATATATATATATATATATATATATATATATATATATATATATATATATATATATATTTCTAAAATATGGAATAAATTGTTTCTTATTAATTACTACAGTATCACGGTGCAATATTCAAAACTATTATTAAATTGATAGAAAAATTAGTTTTATTTATTTCGAATATAATTATATAAATGACCTCATGCTTTATGCATTGATGAACTCTCATCTCTTCTCTAGTCTTCTTCCTAGGCATTGATGGCTACGAAGTCTCACACCGTTATTCATCTGCTAGTTAATATTATCTTATATATATATATATTATATATATATATATGTTTTTACGTGTGAATTGCACTTTTAATTACTAACAAAATTTCAACTTATAAATATATTATGTAAATTGAGGCACTTACCTATTTAGGGAACAGATGCAATTTAAGAGTACGGCATTCCTATTAGAGACCTTAATACATCTGCCTATGTAGCCTATGGGTACATGTAATCATATTGATTACTCATACTGTAGACTAACAAATAGTCAAATAACATAAAACACATAATTACATAAGTTATTTCCTAACACATAATTTAAAACTTAAGTGTCAGCGGAACACTTCCTTGGCTTGAGCCAGTGGCAAAGCTCTGATACCACCTTCTGTCACAACCCCCGATCCCTCAGGAACGGGCGGCCGTGAGCCAGTTCGGTGGTATCGTGTATGGTCTAATTTGGCAGCGGAATTTTTCATCAGGACCGTAGTTAGGAAATATTTTATCAGAGTAAACCACCACATTTTATAACATTAAACACATGGGATAAAACCCAAGTTTTGCAGTACATACATTTTCATAGGACCAAATCCTATTTTGTTTAATAAAAACATCTATTTTATTTTAGGTAACTTTATTGTCACTTTTCCAAGCCTTCAGTGCTCTCCAGCTGGCTTTTATTAGCTTCATACTAAGTTACCTGAAACACGTGTTTAAAACATTTTATCAGCAAGAAATACTGGTGAGTGAATCCCAGTTTAATCAAGAAACATTTTATCGATTAAAGCAGTATCGAGGACGATTACAATGTTTATGTCTACACAATTACTCCATTTGGTACTATCAATCCTGACTTGTGGGTCATATTACCCATTGGCTAACTCATTGTCCAATGGTAACGTATTGTCATCCCGACTTACTACTCGCAAGTAGTACAAATTTTGTATACAAAACCCCAACATACCGGCAGTAATTGAAGAACTACAAAGACTCAATCACCGCTTAATCACATTGTAAAACATTTAAGGTTTTGTAAATTATTCCAAAAACATTAACAAAAAGAGGATAAACTCACATTGCTATTATAGGGCTTTCCTTTGTGATTCCCTGGTTATAATCTAAGTAATAAACAATGCACACGCGTTAGTATAATAACCCATTTTAACATTAGTAATACCCTCCCCGAGACGACATTCCAACGACTACGTCGGGCAGAACCACGACAGCTGTTCACCCTAGATCAATCGGACAGCGTATCTAATATGTATCCAGGGGTTATGATACTTACAACGAGGCAGAGCTTCGCTAATTAGGGGTATAATACCCAACTATAATCTCTACTACTTCAGAAATTCGTTTAGAAAGAAAGATGTGAGCGACGGAAAGTGAAACCCGATGGCCTTCTTATATAGTGCTGAAACTGGTTCCCACGCGGCCCGCGTAAAGAAAGGACAAGGGTTACGCGGCCCGCGTCAACCCTGGTCAACGGACTAGCTTGTCCGGCTCACCCTCTAGACTCGCCACGATGATGACACGTGTCATCACCGGGCTGCGCCACAACTTCGATCTCTCGCGGCCCGCGTTAACTTAACGGGGTCTTACGCGGCCCGCCTCAACTTACTATTTCTTGTTTTTAATTTATATATTGTATTTCGGGATCGGTTTTCACGTATGGGATATATTTTAGAAAGTGTAGGGTGTCAGGGGTGTTTTAGGAGGGTTGTTCTATTTTGGGTATCACTCATGGGTTATTTAATAAAATATATAGTGCACTCACATTAAGTATAGCAACCCAATTCTACTTTATCCCTACGTCACGAGACAGAACCCCAACGAATTTAGGCAGAGCCTTGTCATACGTTACGGGGCCCTACGTCACTTGGACAGGGTATCAGTGATCAGGGGCTACAATACTTAAAACGGGGCAAGGCTTTGTAGAAATAATTAAAGAAAATGGGGTATGTATCTTTGGCGTGAGAAAGAAAATGGACAGCCAAATAAATGAGTAGCTGTGCTTCTATTTATACTTCACATTAACTTAGGGGTTACGCTTTGGTTAAGACACGTACACATCCATCATTTAATTCCTTTTACGTATGCTTATATCATCCCATTTCAATTCTTATCCATGAAATCTAGAATATATGAACCTATTTAGACTTTACATTCGTAGGCATGCACAAGTAATAATATGTTGTATCATGCATATACTATTTTTATATTTCTAATGTTTAGTTAATTATTTTTATTATATTATAATTAATTTAACTGCTTCACTTATTTGGTGCTTATAACTTTTAAAATATGATGTTTTCTAAAACAATGAATATGTCATTAAAACGAGAATATCTGTATCTACATTTTGAACCAAGTTTTATTAAAAACATAGTAGGTTCAAAATTAGTTATAAACGGTTCCTACGGTTGCCCAAAATATCTCATATTTTCATTGGTCAACTTACCCATGATACATCCTTAATAACATAAGTTTTGATATATTTTATATAGATAAAATTTTGGGAATGTTACATCCTCCCCACCTTGTTTTAAATCTCGTCCTCGAGATTCCCTGAAATATGGAGGAATATTTTTAGTTAGTTTAGTTTCTAGGTATATTCTGGTCTTTGTTCTGAATTTCACTTTACTTTGACCAGAACTATTCTCTATGCTTTAAGATTTTTACCTTTAATTTGTATGATCTTTTAATGGATTTAAAATTTTCATTTACCTCTATAACTTTGAAGAGGTACAATTAAAGATTTATCAGTTAGGTATGTATTCCTGTCATTTCAAATAAATTTAAGGGTTCCGAATGGTAAATCTTAGTAGAATTATAGGGGAAAAAGAGTTTTATTGTTATTATTATTTTTTATTATTTTTTTATTTTTTATTTTATATATTTTTTTTATGTTTTGTGTCTTAGCACAACTTTTGGTTACAGGCTTCCTAATGCATTAATAATCGTAAAGGGAAATCTTATACTTTCCATGGCGTCCCAACTTATAGGGTTCCCGTTGTTCATCTTTGTCACACCCCGATTTCCACGTGTCTCACCGGTGGGCCCGGTGGGGGATTACCGTGACGATGTTGGCAACAATATAGTCAAACCACACAATTATATAAATGCACAACGGAAGCTTTAAAGATAATATATACTTCAACCTCTGATTGTAATATCAAATGTATTAAAGAAGTCGAATGTATCCACAGCGGATCAAAATAAATAAATATTGTTCATTCAGATACGGCATCGAGTTTGCGAGACTATTCGTGATGCTTAGGAAGCTAATACCAGCCAATTTCGTATAGTACCTGCACTTAATCTTTTTGGGGAAAATACGTCAGTTTACACTGGTAAATACATTCAACTGACACATTTAAAAATGCTTATTAAAATTGATTTGAATGCACAAGGCACAAACTCTTTTATAACTTGGGAAAATTATAATAAAATCTTGTGAATGTTTTACATGTTCTTTTATGCGTTCAGTAGCCCGGGTCGTGGCGGGTTAAAGATTTATAGACACACCACATTGCGTAAAACCGTAGTATAAAAACCAACGGCTACGTCTTTTAATTTAATGTCGACAATATATACCGGGTGTACGCCTACACCGGGATGTCGATGGTCGTGGCCATTTCGTAAAATGATGCCAAGGATATCCGGGACAACGGTCATTAAACCCCCCAAAGGCTTTTAAGAAACAAAACTGTTTAAATGAGCCGATCATATTATTTAATTAACCACCTAAGCGATGGAAGAATATAATGCTCAATCAAGCGGTATTAATATACCGTAACCCAAGCCCATATAGGGGAAATAAGTTAAAGTATTTACCTTTGCAAGTATATTTCCTTAATTTGGATTAAATCACCGATAGCTTTTACTGGGGCTCCTAATCTGGAACGAAGGTTTTAATTAACCTCTTAGAATCCTAACGAGTCGTTATAATGGCCGTAGCCTAGACCGGTTGGTTCCGTTATGTGAATACGGTTTAATCGCGCGAAAAGGCGAAAACCGAGAATGGAATGTGATTCTGCCCCAAACAAGTTCAGAGACTTGTTTTATATGGGTTCAAGGTTCACACTCTGGATTTTGGGGTCCAATTAATATAATTTGACCCGTATCGGCTAATTTATGAAAACTAGTTTCATAAGCCGAACCGTGCGCGCAATAGGCGAAACGGTTAACCATGAGAGTCGTACGCTTATTTCCTAAGTCAATATGCCTTAAAGAGGTTGTGGTATCAGTAGGATACCTTCCGTGATGCCCGTAACGAGTTTAAGTTAATATTATGCCCCGTAGGGGCTTTTCGGTCATTTTAAAGACTTTTAAAGAGCTTTTCGAGTTCTACAGGAAATATGAGTTTCCCGAACAGCTTATAAAGCTTAAAATACTTTATTTATTATTTAAAATCAGTAACAACTGGAATCGGGTCAAAAGACCTTGTAGAACTCATGTTTTGGCCGAAAAGGGCATATTCGGTATTAACCGAACCGTAGCCATAACCGCAGGTTATGAGCAAGGTAAAAATTATTAAAAATCTTTAAAATTCCCAAAATATTAATTTATAACAGTGGGTAAAAGATTTGGTGACGAAATCTTGGTTTAGATAGGCGTTATGCTAATTGCGCCGTTTATTACAAAAGTTTATTTTAATTTGCGCTAATTAGCATATCTCCCATTCTAGACCTCGGATTGACGTGAAACTTTACGGACATGCTTATAATTTAATAAGCAAGGTTCTGGTCCATTCACGTGTCCGGAATACTCGTTTTATTTTAAAAAGGCCGTTACGGTCAACTTTTAGGCGAAAGACGGAAATACGTAAAAGACTCGGATAACTCATGAACCGATCACAGAGGTTTATACCAACATGTGACCTGGTCCTAAGAGTGTCCTAAGGCATATCTATACCTCACTAAAACGGGTCAGAACTGAAGTCAAAACAAAAGTCAAACTTTTGCGACATTCGGCTCCGAACCGGTTCATTATAGCAAATGGTCGATTCAAACGAGCGCAAACAAGTTTATATACTTAATATCATGTTTTATAAGTGTCAAAACAGGTTTCATAACATATACATTACAGATTATGCATAAATCGCTAAAATAGCTTTCTATTGACTTTTTAACCGCACGTTTGACTTGATATTTGACATAGTTAGAGTGGTGATCAGGGGGAACCCTTTTAGAGGTTTATTACCCACATAATTACCTACTCAAAACTACTTTTGATCCGTCATAAGACTGAACCATTTGCAAGTTATTGTAATGACAACCGTTAGTTACGACGGTTGTGTTTATAGGCTAAAACTATGGAAATGCAGGACCAAAATGAGTATGAACGACTTACAGAAGTGTGTTCTTGCTTATAGAGCAGAGAAGGGTGCTTGGGAGCTCCTTAGAATGATCAGAGATGTATGTTTGAGTTGTGTGAATGTTATGAGCCAAACTTGGGTATTTATAGTGAAACTAAGCCCTCAAGATCATCACAACTCAGCCTACATTTGATCATGGATCATGGGCAGGTGTCCCTAAGGTGTATGGGTTGAGTAGGGGGCACCCATGCCTCATTGATTGATTGTTTGGTCGTTCATAAGCTCCAAAAGGCATGTAGTTACTAACATTCTGCATCTGGGCACTTTACGCGACCCGCATGGAAGTTCCATGCGTTTATAATGCGGGTCGCCTAAGATTTATATATCAGACGCGTAAAACAGGAGGCTCGCGGCCCGCCTCAACTTAAGTCTAACCTTCACGTGGGTCGCGAGATGTTGAAATTCCAGAAATCTTAAATCTTTTGAAATGATTACGAAATCCTGGTAATTAATAACGAAATCTTTCGTAATAATTTACCTGACCTTTCGGGTTTGAAGGGGTAACTTTGCGGTTTGGCCCTCGGTTATTTACCGATAGGGGCCTCGTGTTATTTACCCGCATTATTAAGTCCCCGGCTAGTTTATTAATTATTTGGAAAGCCTTAACTTTCACTGTTGACGCTTTTAACCCTTCTCATACGAATTTGAGTATAACTCTCTCGTTTTAAGACGGAACTTCGCGGAATTTATACAGTATTTTCTAGTGAGCGTATAATACTGTTACGAAGTCTTGGGAACGTTAAAGGGTCACTCAGAGGTATAATTAAACATGTTGACACAGTTAACCCCTGTAGCTCATAATCTCTCACTTTCTTCCGCGTTTCGCTTCCGTACGATCTATGATTTATTCGTTTGAAGGTACAAGCGTTATTTAGGGTTACTATACAGTATATTTACCCTTGTTGACATTTATAACCCTCGAATTTATATACTTTCAAGGTTTGTCAAAATTAGTCCTTTATTTATTATAGATGCCACGTATAATCAAATGACACGTGTTAACACATCATTGGACACAAAAATTCGAGGTGTTACATCCTCACCCCCTTAAAATAAATCTCGACCCGAGATTTACTCAAATAAATAGGGGTACTTTTCTTTCATTGTTTCTTCAACTTCCCACGTATATTCGGGACCTCTACGAGCATCCCATTTTACCTTTACAATCGGCACGTGTTTTCTTCGAAGCTTCTTCACCTGTCGATCTTCAATCGACAAAGGTTTTTCTATAAACTTTAAGCTCTCATCTATATGCACATCTGTGTGTGGAATCACCAACGATTCATCGGCGAAGCACTTTTTGAGATTGCAGATGTGGAACACATCGTGAATTCCATTGAGCTCTTCAGGCAAGTTCAACTTATAGGCGACTGACCCGACCCGTTCAATGACCTCAAAAGGTCCTATGTATCTCGGACTCAGTTTGCCTTTCTTGCCGAAACGCATCACCCCCTTCCAGGGTGACACCTTAAGTAATACCTTTTCACCCACTTCGAAGTGAAAATCCTTACGCTTTGGATCAGCGTAGCTCTTCTGCCTATCGCGGGCAGCCTTGAGACGTTCCTGGATCTGGACAATCTTGTCCGTTGTCTGGAAAACAATCTCCGGTCCCGATAATTGGACCTCTCCTACTTCCGCCCAACAAACAGGCGATCTACATTCCCTACCGTATAATGCCTCGAAAGGCGCAGCCTTTATGCTGGTGTGGTAGCTGTTATTGTAGGAGAATTCGATCAGGGGTAGATTCTTATCCCAGTTACCGCCTAAATCGATTGCACATGCACGAAGCATGTCTTCTAGCGTTTGGATAGTACGCTCACTTTGACCGTCCGTCTGTGGGTGGTAAGCCGTACTAAAGTTTAAACGCGTGCCCAAAGATTGCTGGAAACTTTTCCAGAAGTGAGATGTGTATCTAGTATCCCTGTCGGAGATAATAGACACAGGTATGCCGTGTAAGGCTACAATCTTATCAACATAAAGTTGGGCTAACATATCGGAGCTATACGTCTCCTTGATGGGTAGAAAATGAGCTGATTTAGTCAGCCTATCGACTATGACCCATATTGTATCGTTTCCTTTCCTGGTTTTGGGTAACTTGGTTATGAAGTCCATAGTTACGCATTCCCACTTCCACTCAGGAAGTTCAGGCTGTTGTAGCAAGCCAGACGGCTTTTGGTGCTCGGCTTTGACTTGAGCACAAGTCAAGCACTTTGCTACATGGGCGGCTACAGACTTTTTCAAGCCTATCCACCAATAATTTGCCTTTAAGTCTTGGTACATCTTGTCAGCACCAGGATGGACTGAGTATTTGGAACTATGGGCTTCCTGGAGGATAACATCTCGTAGTCCTCCATAAATCGGAAAACATATACGTCCGTTCAGCCTAAGAATTCCATCCTTGCTAAGAGTCAACTGCTCCTCAGTTACTCCCAGCTTTTCATTAGGGTAATTAGCTTCCAACACAGCCTCTCGCTGTGCAGCTAATATCCTCTCAATCAAATTGTTCTTGACTTCAATGCTCTTGGCATTGATTCGAATAGGTTTTACCCTTTCCTTCCTGCTCAAGGCATCAGCGACTACATTCGCCTTGCCGGGATGGTACCTGATCTCGCAATCATAGTCATTCAGGGTCTCCATCCAACGGCGCTGCCTCATGTTCAACTCCTTCTGGTTGAACAAGTGCTGGAGGCTTTTGTGATCAGAATAAATCACAAATTTAATACCATAAAGGTAATGCCTCCACAATTTTAGTGCAAATACAACGGCACCCAACTCCAAATCATGGGTGGTGTAATTCTTTTCGTGCACCTTTAATTGCCTTGAAGCATAGGCAATCACCTTGCCCTTCTGCATAAGCACACACCCCATGCCCGTGTGTGATGCATCGCAGTAAACTACGAATTCATCAGTACCTTCAGGTAATGTCAACACAGGTGCGTTGCTCAGCTTTTGCTTCAGGATTTCGAAGGACTCTTGCTGCTTTGGGCCCCAAATGTACTTTTCTTTCTTCTTGGTCAAGGAAGTCAAAGGCGCAGCAATCCTCGAAAAATTTTCGATAAATCTCCGGTAGTATCCTGCTAACCCCAGGAAGCTACGGATTTCGGTAGGCGTCTTTGGCTCTTGCCAGTTCATGACTGCCTCTACCTTAGCGGGATCTACTTGAATACCGCGCTCACTCACAACGTGTCCTAAAAACTGAACCTCTCTTAGTCAGAATTCACATTTCGAGAATTTGGCGTAGAGTTTCTCACGCTATAATAATTCGAGAATGCAACGGAGGTGCTTCTCGTGGTCAGCTTGATTCTTGGAATATATAAGGATATCGTCGATGAAGACGATGACGAATTTGTCCAAATACGGCTTGCAGACGCGATTCATGAGATCCATGAGCGCAGCCGGTGCATTTGTGAGCCCAAAAGGCATCACTAGGAACTCGTAATGACCATAGCAAGTCCTAAATGCTGTCTTATGTACATCCTCATCTCTGACCCTTAGTTGATGATAGCCCGACCTTAAGTCGATCTTTGAGAAGTAGCTCGCTCCTTGTAGCTGATCGAACAGATCATCGATCCTTGGCAAAGGATATCTGTTCTTTATGGTAACTTTATTTAGCTCTCGGTAGTCGATGCACAACCGCATCGATCCGTCCTTCTTCTTTACAAATAGGACTGGTGCTCCCCAGGGAGATGAACTAGGTCTGATAAAACCTTTCGCCAGCAGTTCATCCAACTGGGTCCTCACTTCTTTCATTTCCGTCGGAGCTAATCTGTAAGGTGCTCTTGCTATCGGAGCCGCTCCAGGAATGATGTCTATTCTGAACTCCACTTGTCTATCTGGTGGCAAACCAGGTAGTTCTTCGGGAAAAACCTCGGGGTATTCAGAAATGACAGGAAGATCTTCTATCTTCGGCTTAGGTTCTTCAATTATAACCTGAGCCATGTAAATTATACAGCCTCTGTTCAAACACCTTGAAGCTTTGAGCATAGATACGTCCTCGGGTAACCCGTACTGCGTATCTCCTCGAATGGTAAGCGATTCACCACTCGGAGTCTTTAAAACTATCTGCCTCTTGCCGCAAATGATTTGGGCCTGATTACGGGATAACCAGTCCATGCCTAGCACAATGTCAAAACCCGCTAATTTGAAGGGAAGTAGAGATAAAGGAAAAGAATGGTTCCTAATGGACATTTCACATCCTTCTAGAACAGTTAAGACGGTTTCTATCGTGCCGTCTGCTAACTCTACTTCGTATTTCGCATCGAGGGTTTTGATAGGCATATTTAGTAGTTGGCAAAATTTCTGGTCTACAAAGGATTTATCAGCGCCAGAATCGAATAGTACTCTTGCAAATATATTATTTACGAGAAAAGTACCTGTAAGCACGTTGTCGTTCTGGACCGCTTCCTTTGCATCCATGCGAAAAACTCTCGCATTTGACTTCTTTGTTTCTTCCGCCTTCTTGGCATACTTAGGGCAGTTACTCTTGATGTGCCCTTTTTCATTACAACCATAGCAGGTTGCATCCTTGATTTTCTTGCACTCCACAGTCTTATGATCCTTGGACTTGCATAGTCCACAGGAAGGAGTCTTTGATTGCGACTGTGAGTTTGATGCAAATCTGCATTTCCCAGAGTGGGGTTTCTTGCAGATCTTGCAGTTGGGCCTTTCACCAGTTTGCCCATCCTTCTTTGCCTCCGACCCTCTTTTGCCTTCACCGCTTCCACGGTGCTTCTTCCCTGATCTTCGTGAGGTATCATCCTCACGTTTTCTCTTCTCAGCCTCCTTGTTCCTTAGCGTCCTCAGGCGGACAGCGTCTAAGGTGAGAGACAAGGAGAGGTCAGTAACTGACCTGAAGGTCGTCGGCCGAGAGGCTTTTACACTCGCCTTTATTGCGGGCTCCAAGCCCCCAATGAAACGGGCGATTCTTCGAGGTTCCGGTGTCACAAGGTATGGGACCAGACGAGACATTGTATTGAAACTCGTCAAATATGCCTGGCAGTCCAGGTTCGTCATCACCAGTGACACAAAGTCAGCCTCGATCTTCTCAACCTCATGCTGAGGGCAGTAGTTTTCTTTAATTAGAGCAATAAATTCCTCCCATGTCATCTTGTACAAAGCAGACTTACCAGATGCCTGCACCAACGCCCTCCACCATGCCAGGGCCTCACCCTTAAAAGACTGGGACACATATTTCACCACATCCCTCGCTGCACACCCGCTGATGTCCACAATAGTGTCCATCTCATCTAGCCAGGTGATACAATCAACAGCACCTTTCTCCCCTGTAAATTCCCGGGGATTACAAGATACAAAGTATTTGTAGGTGCAACCCTTAGCATTTGATGCATCAGTATATTCTCTATCGCGATGAACGCTGTTCTCAGTGGACGAGTGTTTGTCGTCATCTTTCTTGGGTTCAGAGGGTGGTTTGGAGTGTGTCTTTGGTTTAGAGGGTGGTTTTGACACGGTTCTGCCTTGGGACTCAGTATATTGACGATCAAGAGCTGCCTGTACAGCATTGTCAATCAGAGCCTTCAGTTGTGCGCCTGTCAAATGCACTGGCGTATTGTCGTAGTCATTATCATTAGTATGGCTATTCTCTCCGTTGGGATCCGCCATTGTAACTTGAATCTGTTACAGAAGATAACAAAATTTTATTCAGGAGATTATTATATAATTGTCTTTTTATGACAATTTGTCAACCATGGTACAGAGACCATATTTGGTTAACTTATTATTTCATTATATATTAGGATTTGAATATATCCTATTTCAGCTATATAAATAGTATTGGCGGCATAAAGCCTAATCACGAGGATGTTTTATAATTTTAGCCGAGATTTCTGAGAATCAAAGGCATAGAGATTTGAACCGTAGTTCTTTTATCTCTTTCTGACAGGGAGTCATAGACCACCACTACCTTTTGTCGTTATAAGACAATTATTACGGCCCATAGGCACTACACCTCTAATGGATGTTTTTATATGGTTGGCCCGTAGGCACTACATCTCTAATGGATGTTTTAATATGGTTGGCCCGTAGGCACTACATCTCTAATGGATGTTTTAATAAGGTTGGCCCGTAGGCACTACATCTCTAACGGATGTTTTAATAAGGTTGGCCCGTAGGCACTACATCACTAATGGATGTTTTTAATAATACTGGCCCGTAGGCACTACATCACTAATGGATGTTTTAATAATATTGGCCCGTAGGCACTGCATCACTAATGGATGTTTTAATAAGATTGATCACCTTCATTGGTGATTTAACCCACGATTTATAAATCATTTAGTTGGGTTTTGAAATCCTTAAAGGATTATTGTATAAGAATGACGTGCGTGATTTTAACGAATCACATCTGCCATGATTGTTAACATGCGTACAGAGGTTAACGGGGAATCAGAATCTTTTCAATTAGGTCGTACCATCTTGACTGGATCTTAAAAGACACCAAGCTAGGTTTCACCTTTTAAGATTCTTTATCTAGGCAGATCAATATAAAAGGAATGGTTTTGATTTATTTTATACATATTAAAACAAAACTCATAACATACATTCCATAATCTCAAATACAATTACATATTGCCCTAAACGGGTCTTTCAAATAGTACATACCTCCATAGAGGTTTAAAAATAAGTGACAAGTCCACGTAGGGACTAATACAAGATAGGTGTCCATGTAAGGACTAAAAGATAAGTCCACGTAGGGACCGAAATACGATAAGTTGTCCACGCAGGGACTTATTTCAAAGTAGAAATTACATCAGTACAACTATTAAGGGCTAATGGTCACGTTTCTTCTTTTTGCCCTTTAGTAGGTTCGCCAAGCCTTTGAGAAATCCTCGGTGGCTCTTTTTCTCTTCTTCGAACTCTCTCTCCACACGATCTAGTCGATGGAGTATTTCTTCCTGTTCAGGAGGAGAGAAACGTGGTTGTGGCGCTTGATGCGGAACTGGAGGTCTGGGAGGTATTGGATACCCATGAGCTGAGTAGTCCGGTGGTCCCATGTTTCCATGTGCTCCGTCAGGGTAGCGCGCATTATATCTTGCCGACACCACATATGGGTCGCGCTCATAGCCGTAGTTGTATTGTGCTTGTGACGGTTCGAACGGGTTGTAAGCCGTTGGACCCGTGTAAGCAGGTATGGGTTGGTCATACCCAAATGGTGGCGAATTTTGTGCAGCTGGTGCGGAGTTCGCCTCCTGTATAGGACTTGAAGGTCCTTCTTCTTGTAGTGGCGGATAGTGGCTACTACTAGAATGTCGAGGAGTGCTGAAGTGGATACCCCCTCCTCCTCGTGTAGACATACGAGCATTTGTCCTCCTACGCCTTGGCGGATCAGGTATTACTGGTTGTGCCGGTGGCGGAGGTGGTGGCGTAACTGCCTCAAAGCGTGAATCCTCAGAGGGATCCCGTGGATGTCGCGGTTGTTGAGATGTCTGTTGAGGTGGCGTGTAGTACCAGTCATGTCGGTCAAACAACGCTTGGAAACTGTCTGGTCCTTGATAGGGTGTACCATGGAAGGATGACCCATCAGAGACTTCTATCGGATGCGTGGGCGTACCACGCGCAGGTTCAGTCGGATCAGTATCTTCATCCATATGGTCCTCGGAGAAATGATCTTGTGGCCCTAGCGGAACAAAACTTGAAGGTTCCTGTATGTAGTCAGCTGGATTAAATTGACCTATGTAGTAAGGAGTAGGGTCGTCATAATTCCGGGTCGACACCGAACGTTGTAGACGTATGAAGGAAGGTTGTGGGTTGTTGGGATCATTTTCTGAATTTGGGCCAAAGGAGTGCCGGTAGGATGGCGTCGAGCTGTGCGAGGTGGAATGCCTCGCGGGTTCGTAAAGATCTCTTCGTCGTTGTGGCTCTTCGCTCCGTGTCATCGAAGGATGTCTTGTACCAGATGGTCCAGCTTCGTTATCGTGATGTGTCACGACTTCTCCTCTGCCTCTTCTTCCCCTTCCTCTTCCTCGGAATATAACAGGTGGCATTTTCCTGCTTAATAAAACTTTAAATACAAATAATAAAAGAAAAGACAAAATTGGGATAACAATTCGAATTTGTCCTAAGTTCTTGTCTAGACTCAAGTATGTGCAATTGTGTCATTGAGATTAAACACAATAGGATAGTGTTTAATTCACTCAATGTTGGCTCTGATACCAACCTGTCACACCCCGATTTCCACGTGTCTCACCGGTGGGCCCGGTGGGGGATTACCGTGACGATGTTGGCAACAATATAGTCAAACCACACAATCATATAAATGCACAGCGGAAGCTTTAAAGATAATATATACTTCAACCTCTGATTGTAATATCAAATGTATTACAGAAGTCGAATGTATCCACAACGGATCAAAATAAATAAATATTGTTCATTCAGATACGGCATCGAGTTTGCGAGACTATTCGTGATGCTTAGGAAGCTAATACCAGCCAATTTCGTATAGTACCTGCACTTAATCTTTTTGGGGAAAATACGTCAGTTTACACTGGTAAATACATTCAACTGACACATTTAAAAATGTTTATTAAAATTGATTTGAATGCACAAGGCACAAACTCTTTTATAACTTGGGAAAATTATAATAAAATCTTGTGAACGTTTTACATGTTCTTTTATGCGTTCAGTAGCCCGGGTCGTGCCGGGTTAAAGATTTATAGACACACCACATTGCGTAAAACCGTAGTATAAAAACCAACGGCTACGTCTTTTAATTTAATGTCGACAATATATACCGGGTGTACGCCTACACCGGGATGTCGATGGTCGTGGCCATTTCGTAAAATGATGCCAAGGATATCCGGGACAACGGTCATTAAACCCCCCAAAGGCTTTTAAGAAACAAAACTGTTTAAATGAGCCGATCATATTATTTAATTAACCACCTAAGCGATGGAAGAATATAATGCTCAATCAAGCGGTATTAATATACCGTAACCCAAGCCCATATAGGGGAAATAAGTTAAAGTATTTACCTTTGCAAGTATATTTCCTTAATTTGGATTAAATCACCGATAGCTTTTACTGGGGCTCCTAATCTGGAACGAAGGTTTTAATTAACCTCTTAGAATCCTAACGAGTCGTTATAATGGCCGTAGCCTAGACCGGTTGGTTCCGTTATGTGAATACGGTTTAATCGCGCGAAAAGGCGAAAACCGAGAATGGAATGTGATTCTGCCCCAAACAAGTTCAGAGACTTGTTTTATATGGGTTCAAGGTTCACACTCTGGATTTTGGGGTCCAATTAATATAATTTGACCCGTATCGGCTAATTTATGAAAACTAGTTTCATAAGCCGAACCGTGCGCGCAATAGGCGAAACGGTTAACCATGAGAGTCGTACGCTTATTTCCTAAGTCAATATGCCTTAAAGAGGTTGTGGTATCAGTAGGATACCTTCCGTGATGCCCGTAACGAGTTTAATTTAATATTATGCCCCGTAGGGGCTTTTCGGTCATTTTAAAGACTTTTAAAGAGCTTTTCGAGTTCTACAGGAAATATGAGTTTCCCGAACAGCTTATAAAGCTTAAAATACTTTATTTATTATTTAAAATCAGTAACAACTGGAATCGGGTCAAAAGACCTTGTAGAACTCATGTTTTGGCCGAAAAGGGCATATTCGGTATTAACCGAACCGTAGCCATAACCGCAGGTTATGAGCAAGGTAAAAATTATTAAAAATCTTTAAAATTCCCAAAATATTAATTTATAACAGTGGGTAAAAGATTTGGTGACGAAATCTTGGTTTAGATAGGCGTTATGCTAATTGCGCCGTTTATTACAAAAGTTTATTTTAATTTGCGCTAATTAGCATATCTCCCATTCTAGACCTCGGATTGACGTGAAACTTTACGGACATGCTTATAATTTAATAAGCAAGGTTCTGGTCCGTTCACGTGTCCGGAATACTCGTTTTATTTTAAAAAGGCCGTTACGGTCAACTTTTAGGCGAAAGACGGAAATACGTAAAAGACTCGGATAACTCATGAACCGATCACAGAGGTTTATACCAACATGTGACCTGGTCCTAAGAGTGTCCTAAGGCATATCTATACCTCACTAAAACGGGTCAGAACTGAAGTCAAAACAAAAGTCAAACTTTTGCGACATTCGGCTCCGAACCGGTTCATTATAGCAAATGGTCGATTCAAACGAGCGCAAACAAGTTTATATACTTAATATCATGTTTTATAAGTGTCAAAACAGGTTTCATAACATTTACATTACAAATTATGCATAAATCGCTAAAATAGCTTTCTGTTGACTTTTTAACCGCACGTTTGACTTGATATTTGACATAGTTAGAGTGGTGATCAGGGGGAACCCTTTTAGAGGTTTATTACCCACATAATTACCTACTCAAAACTACTTTTGATCCGTCATAAGACTGAACCATTTGCAAGTTATTGTAATGACAACCGTTAGTTACGACGGTTGTGTTTATAGGCTAAAACTATGGAAATGCAGGACCAAAATGAGTATGAACGACTTACAGAAGTGTGTTCTTGCTTATAGAGCAGAGAAGGGTGCTTGGGAGCTCCTTAGAATGATCAGAGATGTATGTTTGAGTTATGTGAATGTTATGAGCCAAACTTGGCTATTTATAGTGAAACTAAGCCCTCAAGATCATCACAACTCAGCCTACATTTGATCATGGATCATGGGCAGGTGTCCCTAAGGTGTATGGGTCGAGTAGGGGCACCCATGCCTCATTGATTGATTGTTTGGTCGTTCATAAGCTCCAAAAGGCATGTAGTTACTAACATTCTGCATCTGGGCACTTTACGCGACCCGCATGGAAGTTCCATGCGTTTATAATGCGGGTCGCCTAAGATTTATATATCAGACGCGTAAAACAGGAGGCTCGCGGCCCGCCTCAACTTAAGTCTAACCTTCACGCGGGTCGCGAGAGGTTGAAATTCCAGAAATCTTAAATCTTTTGAAATGATTACGAAATCCTGGTAATTAATAACGAAATCTTTCGTAATGATTTACCTGACCTTTCGGGTTTGAAGGGGTAACTTTGCGGTTTGGCCCTCGGTTATTTACCGATAGGGGCCTCGTGTTATTTACCCGCATTATTAAGTCCCCGGCTAGTTTATTAATTATTTGGAAAGCCTTAACTTTCACTGTTGACGCTTTTAACCCTTCTCATACGAATTTGAGTATAACTCTCTCGTTTTAAGACGGAACTTCGCGGAATTTATACAGTATTTTCTAGTGAGCGTATAATACTGTTACGAAGTCTTGGGAACGTTAAAGGGTCACTCAGAGGTATAATTAAACATGTTGACACAGTTAACCCCTGTAGCTCGTAATCTCTCACTTTCTTCCGCGTTTCGCTTCCGTACGATCTATGATTTATTCGTTTGAAGGTACAAGCGTTATTTAGGGTTACTATACAGTATATTTACCCTTGTTGACATTTATAACCCTCGAATTTATATACTTTCAAGGTTTGTCAAAATTAGTCCTTTATTTATTATAGATGCCACGTATAATCAAATGACACGTGTTAACACATCATTGGACACAAAAATTCGAGGTGTTACAATCTTGTTGCACGAGTTTCGAGACGGATAATCAAACGAAATAATGTTTGATATTGGAATTATAGACGTATACGAAAGAGATTCCTGATAATTAAATCTAGAATTATCATTGACACACTTGTTCGTGATTTATTCCTAATTGTCAATCAATATGGTCTTTGAATTTTCTCATAGATATATATATATATATATATATATAGATATAGTCATATATTTCATATACTGTAATATACACACCATTCATCAGGTCAGTGTATTTAACAGATTCATATTTCCAAAAACAGGTCAAACATCAAGTCATGGTACTATTTAGGGAATTTCATTATCATTACATATACCCCATCTCACCCGGTCTTGCCAGAGAGGTACCACCATCTCACCCGGATAAGCTAGAGTGTATACCACATCATACCCAGACTTGCCGGAGAGGTAGTTATCATTGTATTTCCCATAAATAGAATTTTCTCAAATAATGATTTCAGAAGTACATCATTTATTATGGCTTGTATCAAGGAACAAAGAAATTAGTATTCTCATGATGGATCATATTCTAGAACCGAGTAGTATCAATAAAAAAGAAATAACAGTGGCCAGTTGTTATCGCTTATTTATCATACTTGCACTGTTCTAGTCATCATCCTCACGGGATACCAATAACCATCACACTTTATCTATGCAAGTAATTGGCTTATCTCATAGCTTTATACTAAGGCATTCTCCTTAGGTTCAAGTCTAAATACTATCCTGGTTGTTACCAGTGAATATCAATATCCTAACTCTTTCATTTAAGCACAGATATTATTATGGTTGTGGTTTTTTTTTTGTTTAAAAATGGAGTTTCAAGTATATCATTGTCTCCATTGACACTATGGCTAGGTTCAATGTGAAGGGTATGTTTACAGCTAACTTTATTAGATTCCGTCACAAGGAATATTTTATTGAGACAGATAGCATTTTAAAACATAGTAGGTTTCATGGCTAAGGATACTTACAAAGGGTCCTAGCTCGAATCTTTAACTGAAAGGGAGTCTCCTTAAGCCAGGAATCTCCAAGAGAGCAATAGATAAGAGAAATTGAGAGGTGCAAGGAAAATGGATGGATGAACACCTCTATTTATAGTTTTTTTAAGTGTTCTTGGATCAAGCCAAGTGTCTAGGGAACTCTAGAGATCATTCCAGGTGTCTTAGGAGGTTTTAAAAACCCTTAATAAGCTCATGGTATCGATTTTCAGAGTGCATGGTAGTATGAATGGGGAGTAAGGCTGCAACCATGCAGTTGTCGTTATTTTTCTGCCCAGAAGGGCTTCTCGCGGCTCGCGACAGAACACAAGGGGGGCGGTCGCGGCTCGCGACCCCCTTTAATTCCGGTAAACCAAGTTTAAAACTTGGCAGAATCAGTCCCTGGACCTTAAAACCCATAATAACTTTCATTTTTAGCACTATTGTCCCTTCAAGTTCGGTTTTAGGTGTTCTTGGAAGTATAACAAACATCGTTAAGCTTCGGGTTCGTTAAAAGGTCACTCAGAGGTATAATTAAACATGTTGACGCTTTTAACCCTTCAATTCATAAACTTCTGTATTTAATTACAAACGGTTTCATTTATCCAACAAATGATCTGTTAAAGGATACGAACACCGTATAAGGTCTTTCAAAGGCATAGTTTGTGCATGTTGACACTTTTAGTCCCTCCACATACATCTTTTTGTCGTTTGACAACATTAGCCCTTCGTAGTCAATGTTTGACTTCATTAAGGTTTAGAACACCTGTCGTCACATCATTGGACACGATTTTACGAGGTGTTACAGGGCGGCATGTCCAATCGCTTGGAAAGGAAAACATCATCGTGGTGACCATGAGGGTCCTACCCTAAAACTACAAGCGGTCACGTCTCAAGATTTATGGATTTGGTATGCGTACTTTGGCATGGCCGGTGCGAACAATGATATCGTTGTTTTACAATCTTCGAGTCTTTTCGACGATGTCATAGATGGTGTTGCACTAAATACTTTATTCTATGCAAATGATGTGGAGTATAAGTATGGGTATTATCTTGTCGACGATATTTATCTGGAATGGGCTACGTTGGTGAAAACTCTTTTGTGTCCAGATGACGAAAAAAGATTGTATTACAAGAAAAAACATGAGTCGGCAAGAAAAGATGTCGAGCGGGCTTTTGGTTTATTAAAAAAGAGATGGTCTATCATTGGCCAACCGTCGAGGATACTTGAAAAGAGTAAAATGAGAAACGTCATGTATACGTGCATCATCTTGCATAACATGATATTGGAGGATTCGGGCAAAGCCTTTTGGGCAGAAAGTTATGATGAAGGTAACCAACCGGCGAACCCACTACTCACCTACGCTCAGAAGGAATTTATCTAAGCGAGGATACATGACAGGGACACACACACCTTAATCTTCAAACTGATTTGACTGAGCACCTATGGTTTGATCGTGAACAAGAAGGAGACGGCGAGTGAAGGTGTGTATATTTAAGTTTAACCTAGTTAACCTTTTAAGGATTGTATTTTCTTTAAGTGACACTGTATTTTTTATTTAAATTATGCGTTTTATATTTTATTCATGTTATTTAAATTTAAATAAAAAAATAATTAGGTAATAATGATTGGGGTTTTAAACCATTGCAATGATGTTAAAGAAAGAGACTTTAAAGCCCCTCATATAAGATGGCGCTGACTTGGCATAATAAAACCACTACAAGCTTTAAACCACACCCGCCAGTCTAACCACTCACTATATACATCACATGACATTTTTATAATATTAATGTATATTTTGGTACAGGTCAATATAATAATAAATATAATAGTGAATTAAGATCAAATACAAAGACTCCTTAAACTAAGAAGTGTGCAAAGGCTTCTAAAAATAGAATTCGACATTTAATAGTTCCAAATATACTATTATATGGGGTGTTTAGTTTTTTTTAGGTTTTTTTTTTTTTTGGAGGGGGGGGGGGTTGTTTAGGTTTTGGGTAGTGGTGTAAGAGCATTCACATCCAGCCCTCTAAAATTATACATACATTCCATTAAAAAGCAACTCCTATATCAATATATTTCCACTAAAAACAAATACTTTTTCTCTCTCATTCCCAATTAAATAATATTTTTATACCTTTATCATTACATTTTTCTCTCTTCTTCACTCACAACCACTTTCAATATATATTAAAAAATTATAGTGGGTGAACAGTGTCCCCCAAATATACAGATGAACAGTAACATTTTCTCTCTCCCCCACTCACAACAATTTTTTATACTCTTTATATTTTAAAAACCCCACACTCACAATTTAGTTCTTTGGATGTGAATGCTCTAATGGGTTTAGATTTTAAGTTATTGGATATTTGCCACTCTATAAAGCCTTCTTAAACTTCCTACAATTAGAAGCTTTTATAGAATAACTTAACCCATATAATAGTATATTTGGAACTATTAAATGTCGAATTCTATATTATTAAAAAAACGTAAATAGTATATTAAATAACTCTAAAACCATGTGGGGGTCATGTGACAAGTGATGAAAAAGTGTAAGGGAGGGCTTTATGGAGGCTATATCACAAAAGAGTGTAGTGGTAAGAAGTTTATATAACCCCTTCAATTATACATACATATGTAAGTATATGTGTATGAGTAGGGGAGAAAGAGGCATGACGTAATATTTTTCATGGATAATCAAAATTTCAATCCCATAGCGCCGACTGTAATGGTATTACCGAACACTATGGGATGCTATGCTCATCTCCAGCACCATATCACGCCCCATTACGGAGGCACCAAGAAAAGAGGAGAAAAAAATGTTGGCATCAAACTATTTGCTTATTTACATTTTACCCCCTCTAAAATACCAACATATCAAACGTGATGCCGAAGCTACTAAACTAAACTAAAGTAAGTAGTGTGTAGAGTCTATAAATTAAGAGCTCCACAACACTCGCACAAACCCCTCACAAAACTGACTTCAATTTCATCCCAATCAATCCTTACCCAAATGAAATCTGCATCATTTAACTCCGATCAATCGAACAGATCGATGCTGATTCAGCCTCGCCGAGGCCAGAACAAAATTAAACGTATGATCGTGAAACAGCTCGTTAATTCGGTTGCTTCGATCATGATGATGAAGAAGAAGAAGAAGAAAGAATCGGACGGTAGTTCAAGCTATATAAGCTCACCGTTAATTGCTTCCGACACCGATTTGATTTCCGACGGTGGTTCTGATTCCGGCAGATGACGGTTGATCTTCGGCATGATGGAATTGGTTAAGTATTAGGTTGTGTTAATGGTAGATAGTGTATTGATTTTTTCAATTTATTATATGTTTTGTGATTGTTTTTTAAAAGGCTACTGCCTTTATTGTGAATATATGTTGTATAGTGTAATTATTAATTATTATATGTTAAATTGATTTCGCAATAGAATACATACGAATTTCTAGTTTTCTGCTGATTTTGAAGATGAAAGAGAGGTTGGTACAGAGCAGAGCAGAGTAACTAAGTTAGGGTACTTTGTTCAAAATAAGATGGTGTTTGGTGGTTGTGCTGTTTTGTGGCTCAAAAAATGTTTGAAATTGGTTCTCTTTTGAAAAAGAGGTGAGTTGGCTTGTCTTGGTTTGTAAACGAGCTAAGGTCGAGTCAGCATAGGTTTGGTTAATGGCTTGTTTTTTAGCTAGGTTGTTGTCTCGTCTAAATTAGACCATATGTAATGGTTCAAGCCTCTTAGGGGCGTTTTCTACTATATGGATGCCACGTCATCAAGGGTTTTTTTCATTCAAAATGGGTGCAGTGGTTCAAGTCCCATTCTTGCCTCTTCAATTTTGTTCAATTATTTTTTAAATAAACTAGGGAGAAAGCCCGTGCGATGCACGGCATGCATAATAGCTATTGTTTGTTCGTGGTAAGACGTCTGACACGGCCGGTGCATAACATGTAAGACAATACGCATACAAAGGGGCGTGCTTAAACTTTATTAAACCATGGACCATAAGTTGTTTCCTTGGCAAAACTTGCCGGCCAAAAAGAAGTGAAAAAAAAGATGTCTTCCAAGGAAAAAAAACATGAAACAGAAAAAGGAAAAACGCATAAACTCTCGCACGCCTTCCTATCTTATTGGATAACACATAGACCAAACTTTAGCTAACACATGCCACCGTCACCCCCAATCCCATTACCAGCCAACTGACTGCAGTGAAATAACGAAAAAAAAACTATTAAAAATGGTATACTATGTTTACGTATATATGCATCGAAAAGTAGTACAGGTTTTCATTACTAACACTAAGTGCAGACGGTATACCTTTCATGTGGGTCACTGTCAACTGTTTCTTCTGAATCCGAATCTGCATAAGCAGGCCTGCGAAGGAAAAGCACGAAACATTTATGTAGACGGTTATCTAAAAATAAATATGCACAATTACATTGTTTATGGAAATCAATCAATTATAGTTGAAAGTTTTTTTGTTGCCTTTCCATTTATAACGACACCAAGTTTATTTTTTTCAAAAGCCAACTTCTCCCCTTATATGTCTTTACACATTCGAAGTGATGCGTTACCAAGTTTTTTTATTCCTATTTTTTTTAATGTAGAACAATGCACTTTTATATTTACGAACTCAAGTTTCCGACTGTTGTAGCCTCCTAATTTTAAAATAGAGTAAACATATACCAGGTATGTAAATAACATTTCAGATCGAGTAGAAAGGTAAATAGCACATCTTTAATTAAAATGGTTTATTAAACAGGGCATGAATAAGCCACAACAACTATTGCGTGATTTATATAATTGTATCTTTTGTCATGTAAAATGTGGTTCACGTGTTTCTAGCTAACATGAAGGTACTTTTAGTGGTAGACAAATATGTGCAGTTGATCACACTTCACCTTCTTCATCGTGTACATCTTTCCGTACATCCGCTGTTTGTATATCTGATAAAAATAAAATAATGGGTCCACATCAAAATCTGCAACGAACTAAAAACAGCAGTTCGCGACAAAATTCACACACTATAATTGCAAATAACAAAATTACACTCAATCCATCTTAAAAACTGAAGTCAGAATTACTAAACCTCTGCTAACAATATGCTATAGAGAAGACTCTTTTAAATAAGCTCAACTTGTTCTTGTAGACCACATATGACATGCGGAGCGTAGTGACAATTTAATACATAACCAAAATACATAATACACATGAATGCAATATGTATAATAGAATACTAATAAAAAGAAAGAAGGATTACTAAAAATTGAAGTTAGAATTACTAAACATTTTATTATTATTGGGATAACTATTTAACTTTATGAAGACTGTTAAGACTTCCTACATTTATCATTTATGTGTTGGTTGTAATCCCCTAGGCTTATCATAGATAGTTCATTTAAAAAGATGACTTCTTTCTCTTTCAGTAATATATTTATTCTTTAATTGTGTGAAACAATCTTCTAATAAGAGACGTCCATGATTATTTTTAGTTCTAAAATCGTATTTTCAATTGATGCCCTAGAAACAAAATTGTTTTTTTTTTTTTTTTTTGTGTACGTAATCCTTAATCCGGCCTTCCTCTTCTCCCAGTCCCCAAATTGATTCAAAAACGTTATGAACATAAAAAACTGAAGAGTAAAGCTCAACATATTTGACTATAAGAAGATCGACCAGAATAAGGTTGTTATTGTTGCTGCCCATAACTGTTATTCCTTCTTGAGGGATACTGGATACATTCTGCACGATCCAAAAATACAAAAAATAAAATAAAATAAGCAGACAGGCAAATTAAACATGTTTAATTTTTTACAATTAAACCATATCTTTAAGATATTCAAATTATTATATATAATAAACCATGTCTTTTACTTGAATTTTCATAAGATATTAAGGAGGTAAATCAAACCTCATAATTCTTTGTATCCTTTGCTTCTTCTTGTCGGAGTTATATCCAATTCAATACTTCATGTGCATGCTTGACTGATTTTTCTATTGATTAGACCATGCCTTTTTGCAAGTCCTTTTTCATCTCTGTTGGCAGAACAACAACGAAAAGTAAAAAAGAAGGAAATAATAAAGTTGATAATTATTAAAACCCATTTCTACACACTACTATGCTTGACTTTAAAAAAAAATCCACTCAAGAATTGGATAACTCCTATATTATACACCAAGATAACAACACAAAACAATCCCTCACATTTCTCTCTCTGGTCGAACTCTCTCTAAACACCCACACTTTTCTTTTTATTTTTAACATAAAATCCTAGGATCCATAATCAAGTTCAGGTGTTCTTTCTTTCAAGAGATTCTCAAGAGTTCAAGTTTTGGTTGTGAAGGTTCAAGACCTTCCCTCTCTCTCTCTCTCACAAGATCCAGCCACCGGAGCCGTTCTCCGGCCGGCACTCCGGCGCCGGACCTCCGGTACGCCACACCCACACCAAACTAAATAACCATCTCTCTCTCACTCCACTCTCTCTCTGTTAAAGAAACGGCCGACCACCACCATTTGGTGGCGGCGAACGGCAAGCAGCGGCAGCGAACCACCACAGGTAGCGACGCTTTGGTGGTTGGCGTTGGGCGTTTGGCAGCGGATAACGGCAGCAACAGTAGTTGCGGTGGACAGCGGCATCGCCGCCACTCCAAAAACCCCGACGACCTTGACGGCGGCGGTGATGGTGGTAGTTCAATTCAGGGGAAAAACAAAGTGATGTAGCGAATGATATGAGAGGTTTCAAATGTTTTGGCAAGTGCTTTATATTCACCCTAAATGATACTTTAAGACCAATCAAACGGCTGCAAATTGATTAGACTCTTCGAATTCTCTTTTACGTATACTTAATTGGCACAAAACCAAATTTAATTACTTTAAATGACTAAATTAATGATTTTTTTTTATAAATTTTATTCATTTTAATAGTAATGCAGAAATACAATTTTGCCCCTTTTACTATGCTAATTAAGTGTTGTACCATAAGCATTATATCTTGTAATTACTTAAATTTTGGAGGTACCCTTGTGAAATACTTTATAATATAGTATAGATAAAAATTTATTTGATACCAAACTAAACAAAACGTAAACAATATTAAATATTAGTTATCTAATCACCAATCAATCCTTTAAGGTGAATTGTTATGAAAAGTCTATAAACTCTAAGTTAAACATTAATATATGGAGAAAAGGAAGAGCCTCATTGATTACAAATGGTCATAAAGGCTCGTACTATTTCATTAAAGTTAATTGTAATATTAAATATTAGTTATCTAATCACCAGTCAATCCTTTAAGGTGAATTGTTATGAAAAGTCTATAAACCCTAACTTAAAACAACCATAAATTTTGGATGTATTTAAGAGACTCATAATGAAGGTTGTAAAATTATGAAAAGTCTATAAACCCTAACTTAAAACAACCATAAATTTTGGATGTATTTAAGAGGCTCATAATGAAGGTTGTAAAAAAGTTGATACAACTAAATTTTTAAGTATATATATATATATAAAAAAAAGATTCAAAATAGACTTGGGAGGATCCTATTGGCCATTCAAAATCATCTCAGGCGTGAAAAAGAAAACGCCATTAAAAAAGGCAAAAAAACGCCAAGAGGGGCGGTATGGTGGGCATTGTGAGCGTTTTTGGAGCATTCCACGCCCAATTTCACGCCCACTACGGATGGTCTTAAACATGGTTGTAAAATTCCCGACTAGGCACCGATTAATCCCCGATTAATCACCGATTAATCTCGATTAATCACCGATTAATCTCGATTAATTTTCGATTAATTACAATTAATCCCGATTATATCCGATTAATCCCCGGTTAATCCCGATTAATCGCTAGTCCCCACCTTACCGACCGACTAGCGACTAGCGATTTCTACAACCATGGTCTTAAAGTTCAAATTATATTTTTAACCTAAACTTCTAATATGTTTTTAAGCAATTATTGTTAGATTGTAAATGCTGTTTTATTAGTCTAAATGCTCTTTTATTTATTTATATCATTGTGTAAAAAAATACAAAATAAAAAAAAAGTAATGTTTTTTTTTCTAATAAATGAGCCAGTTCTTTTAATTTTTGACGAGCCAAACCCGAAACTAGTGTTTGGTATACAATATTTGGTTTAATGATTCCAAATTGAATGAAATTTTGTTTAAAGATTTCAAATTTGATGTTTGGTTTACAAGCTCATGGATCAAAACAAAATTTTAATCAAATTGATTCGAGGATCATCTATTTGGTAATCTTAAGCTCACATTAAGTTAACGATGGGTCGGTTTTGAGCTCAAATCGATCCGAAAACAAAACTTCAGTTTTCAGTTTCTAAGAAATCGGTTGATTTTGGTTTTTAGTATTACGTATGAGTTCCGTTTAAGTGACGGTCAATTTTACACATGGCCGGCCTTTGATGTGGGCGGGGAGGACCACCGGCCAGGGCCCGATATTTTGAAAGGCATGTTATTTTATGAAAAAACCTGACATGTATATGTAAAATATTTTTTTAATAGGGTATACCCGTACAAATATCAACACAGGCCCACTTACAAAATTATTCTTATGGTTTAGATTAGTTATTAGCTCATTGGCATTAAGTTTATACTTTAGTAAGCTCGATACCCAATTTTGTTACGGCTTAAAGGCACGTTTTTTCAAGATCGAACAGGATACACGAATTCTAAGGGCCGGTGTTGATTTTACACAACGAGATCCGCAATTTCAACCAACCTAAAATTGACAACTTGTTAACCCAACACTGGATTTCACATAATGCACAGAAAGAAAAAAAATCAAATGTAATATATACATATATATCCTTATCACAAATTCAAAATTAATTATTTATAGCTTTATACCAAAGCCCACACAATTCATTTCACTTGACAACAATCAACCAAACACTTATGGTCTTACGCTTCAGTATCAAAATCAAGTAAGACTTCCCCAAATTGACAGGATCTTATTATATATAAAATGTTCATACGTCAACAACAACGCGTTATTATATTTTATTATTTTCGTTCACATAATTTGTATGATTTTCAATTGTTAAATTATAATTTGTATGATTTTCAATTGTTAAATTGTAATTTTATTGAATCCTTAACATTTACATATGTCGTTTAAGTAATAGTTTGTATAAAAGTCAATCGAAGGTTCAAAATTTACCATTTTCACTTGATAATATTGTTGGGACTTTGATATAATAACTCACAAAACATATTAATAGAACATGATATATCTACCTATTAGAATTGATATTATTAAATGTCTTTAAAAAGGTATTTGATATATAAATTGGGTTTCACTTTGACATATGTATTAAATACTAGTTTACTCGTGTATTACACGTCTTGCACAATATCAAATATATAAATTATAAGTTGTAAATTTAACACGTGACCTTAAGGGGGTGAAAATTTTAATTTAAATTAGTTTATTATATATAATTACATATTACATGTAATACACGAGTTGAAAGCCTATAGCATTCTAATTGCAAATTAAGATTAAATAATATGTGAAATGAAAAAACATCCACAATATAATATATATATTTTTTTCTTTAATCTAATTATTTTTTTTAACGTATAATAATTTACATCGAGATAGTTGGTAAACGGGCAACAAGCTGCGCCGCTACCCCTTTTTGAATAGCAACATTGAGGATTTTATTTGTAACTTTTTATGACTAACACGTTCATGCGTTTAATTCTTTAAAGTACCGCATATAGTTGCCCATCAAAAGCAATATGATTCATGATGTTAGTAGAACACTAACTCATGCTAGAGCATTGAATTTACGCAGACCATTGAGTTTGTATGACATGTTAGTAGAATGGTAATACCGATTGAAGAAAATAACATTGATTGGTTGAGTGGTTGTTTTGTTTCATTATTTCAAGATAACACCTATTAAGATACCTATCCATTGCCATATTTGTGTCACACTCATCGTCAACTAAACTTTGGTACAACAAATAGCATATTAAATTACAAAAAGAAGGGTCACTTGACCCGTTTCATAAAAATTACCCACTTGACCCATTCAATAAAAAAATACCCATTTGAACCGTTCATAAAAATTACCCATTCTATAGTTTCGCCCCATTTAACTTTATGATACACGGGTTACACAATAATAATTACGTAAAAGCAAGAAAAGTTATTTTCATTTATAACATATATATTAACTACCCATTTGAATCATTTAGGCCCCCCTTATTTACACATACCCTATATCTTATTTTCATACCCCTTATTGTATACGGACCGTATAAAGTTATACGACCCGTATAGAATGTTTTCAATAGGAAAATGTGCAGTGAATGTTTTTTTTGATTTTACTATATACGACCCGTATATAGTTATACGAGCGGTATACATGTGTATACGATTTGTAAAACGTATACGACTCAATAGATTTATTTTGTGAAGTTTTTGATGTTACCAAATGTATACGGGCCGTATAACTGTATACGGGCCGTATAATTGTATACGGCCCGTATATAAGGATGTTTTTTCAAGTATCACGTTTTTTCCAGTAAAAACACAATCATTCTAGGGTTTCTAAACTCTTCATCACCTTTTATAATGTCGATAAACGTTGATCGAAACAGCCGCTTAAATCGGAGCACAAGTAGAGCAACGTTACCGATCAGTCCGTTGATGGAAACCTTTGTCACACACTGGCTTTGCGGAAGCGTGGGTTAATTTGGTGTGACTTCTTAATACCATAGCTTAATCACAACAAAGCTATATGAATTTAAAACCACGCAAATCATCCATTAAATATTGTCTTAAAAACAAAATAACACAACATTGTCTTAAAGCGTTGACACATGCAACGGAAATTACAACCTAATAACATAAAAGCATTGTTTGAAAGACACAACCACAAACTTAAAATAAACACCGTTTAAGACTTGCGACTCGTCCAGGTAAAAGTCGCAATCCCTAAACGTGGATGATCCCGTAACTCTATTGCAGCGTGAAAACGTAGCATACCGTGCCAGAATCCTTAGTTCCCTGAAATATATGTAAGTTGGAAAAATCAACAAAATTGTTGAGCGAGTTCATGTGTAGTGAGTATGTAAAAACCTTTGTAAGTATAAAAACCCTGGTATGTAGCAAATAAGGAAATAAAGAGATCACCAATGGTTTGCAAGACCATTGATATGTGTAATGTGCAGTAGGAAGACTCAAATCTAGCAGATTTTTGCGTTGGGTACAAAGTCACCCCGAGGTCCGTATTGTTGGGCCTGGGGCTGGGCTCGCTACACCCAGATAGATCTACCGCTACTGTCCCTCGGTCCTATACTGAGGATTAATGGCCTTCAGTTCCTGCCTACCCACTCACATGATCTAAGTAGTAACCCTCCTTACGCTAACCATACCATGTAAAAAGTATTCATAATCATAGTAACATGTATTTCACCCCCGCAGTTTAAAAACTGAAAACAGTTAAGAGAAAAGGGGGACATGAACTCACAGTGGTGCGTCTCTAACAAGAAAATCTCCTGGTCAATCAGCTGTGCGACGACCTACACGTACTAACTTCTATTAGACGGACGGTCGTGCCTTAGCTTAAGGTTTAAGTTTTTGGGAAATAGTTAGACAACTATTTCGTGTTTACACTTCGTAATTATTTGGTAAATATATTCCTTCCCAAGGATGGGGGCTTTAATTTGGACATCAAATCGTGAATGAAAAGTAAAAAGATTATGACCATCATCAACACAAAAACAAACGGCCAGTTTCCCAGCCGAAAGAATGGGAAAACAAATGTGCTAAGACCTGTAGTAAACCAGAGTCAAATGTATGAGGGTGCGAGTAAGAAGAGTCTTCGAATGTCGAATGATTTTATCAGAATCTCGATAATGTTGTTCATGCTTCTTTTTTCTACTTGGCATTTCTATTGATTGGCATTGATTTCAATCTGGTTATTATGAAACTCCAATCCATGCTTCTGGGGAAGTCTCTCCACTTCCTCTTTAGTCGCTTGGGGTGGGGGGGTCTAATTTTATTAGCATTCCTTTTTTTTTTGATCCGGAAACCATGGGGAAGATGATGGATCCTTCGGGGGCCTCTGGCTCAGGATCAGGTGAGGGAAGAGGCTTCCGGTGGACCGATTTATTTGGAAGCAGTTCCACTGGAAGTTCCGAGACCAGCGTAGCACTGGACCCGACCTCTACCCATCCTGGTGAACCCGCAGCGCCTATTGCTGAGGTTTATCTTCCCTTACAGGAAGACGGACAAAGGCGTCTGGAGCTCAGTCATCGTCTGAGCATCAATACTATTAGGTATCCCTTGCCCGATAGTATTTTTGATGACATTATTGAAACCCAATTCCGAACGGAGCTTCAGATAGAGAAAGCGCTTCGTTCGGACAGGGTTCAAGAAGATGACTTTCTAGAGAAAAGGCACCAGATTAGGGGAGTCCTATTCTATCCTAATGGTAGGGCATTCTCATTAGAGACCTACAAGGACCACCTTAATCAAATAGGTACCTATGGGACCCACCGTAGCCTGCCTTATAGAAGGCTGATGAGTGCGATTCATAACTTTGATTTAGACCTGGACTTTGCAAAAATAAAGAGGAATAGGTAGGCAAGTCCATCGCGGGCACTACCCGACTTCTTTCGGTAGTAAGGCAAAGCACAGAACAATTTCACTGCTGACATGGTAAGGTTCAAAGTGAGCTCAGGTTAGCATCAATCCGGAGAAGATGATTATACAGTCGAGAAATCCCTCATTAAGGTTGTTAAACTGTGTTTTGATTTGAAAGGTCTACAATGGTCATAGAATTAGTTTGATAGTTGTTATAGAATAGTTAGATTGACAGTGTTCGCTTCACCATGAGAAAGGTTGTTAAACTGTGTTTTGATTTGAAAGGTCTACAATGGTCATAGAATTAGTTTGATAGTTGTTATAGAATGCGCAGTTTGGTTAGATAGAGATAGTGGGTTTTATTACCCAGTTTGTAGCAAGCCAAAAGTTTGACTTTTTCTTTTTCTAAGAGAAGGAAAAGTATACCTGGTATTTCCAACCCAAATTAGAATGAAAGATTATCTAAGTGTTCAATCAAACTATGTTTGAAAGAAGGACGTAACCAGTGCTAGTAGAATCATCCCTTACTCTTCTCCTAGTCGGTGTAAAAGTAAGCGCTCTTTCCCTACCCGCTGTTACAGCTCGAGTAGGAGTTCTTGGAGATGAAAAGAGAGGAATGAGATGCAGCGCTTAGGTCCCTCTCGTCTTCTGCATCGGCTACAGGTAGAGCTCCTGTGAAAAGAGAGAAGCTGATGTAGAGGTATTCCATTCCCCTAAAACTCTTGTTTTTCTCAGGATCAGGGTAGTGAATTGAACAGCTGGCGACCATGCAAGGTTACTTCATAAAAGTAAGATTGCTGGTCTCACTAAGGAAGACTGCATTGGATCTTACCTGCTGGCACAGAGGATAGTGAAGTTGGCTCGGCGATCGGGACTTTAGCCTTCTATTTTTGAAAGAGTGTGCTTCATGTCTCCAACGAGTGGTGATAAATCACCCCATGAGGCCCTTCCTGTGTCACTCAATTGGTCATGGTATCCCGGCATTTCATCGTAAGCTTATTGCGCTCTGACATTATAGTCAAGCTTTATCTGTCCGCCCAGGAACAACTTTTCAAACTTAAGTAAGGGTACGTGTGTACATGATAACAAGGAAATTTGAATGAAGCAACGAGCATGCCAATGTAATTGTTTTGTTTTAGTCTTGATCATTAGTTGTTTGCCCACCCGGGATATACAGAATAGGAGTCAGTGTTCAAGGAAAGTATAAGTGAAGTAGTCCATCCAGTCCGGATCAATAGAGTGGGGAAAAGAGATATGGTAGGCATTGAATGGAATTGGATTCTAAAATCTTGCACGGGCTATCTCATTAGTCAGGGAATAGGCGCACTGCACACTTTCTATTCCAGATCTTACGCTGATCCGAGGTGACCGGCCCTTCGAGGCACTACTGAAGGGCACATTGGGCCTGTCAGTTTCTCAATCTCGTTCTCTTCCTTCGATTGAAGTTTCTCCAGCGTTTGAAAAGCAGGAGCGAAGCGGTACAAAGCCAAGCACAAACAGCTAGAGCCCTACATTGGGGAAAGCGGGGATAGGGATAGCGGTCTGGTACCAGTGTTGCGCTTTCGTGATCGGGAGGGTCAATCCAAGACATCAATCGTACCCTACAGGTCGTACCCATAACGGACCACTTCGTCCGGGAATGAAGGAAGCGTGGCTTAGGTCCAGATATGCATGGGAATCGCTCACACAATATACATGACAGCCCCACAGCACTCTTGCTATCAAGTCATGCCCCACCCCGACGGCTATAGTCAAGCAGAAATGACTTATCTATTATTTAGTAGCTGAACCAAAGAGAAAGTAAGCCCCGCCGCTATCACTACAGCCTTTCTTAACCGGGCATAGGGCCTCTTTCCTAATTCATCTACGGTCTTTCTTACAAGCACCAGAATGAGAGAAGGACTTCCTGGCTTGACTTTCTCACATAAAAACTTCATTAGTATAGATCTGTAGCCCGTTCTGGGTCTTTAACCGAAACTGGGACTAGGCATGGAAAAGCTCGATCAACGTCCTTCTCTCCCGAGGTTCAAAATGTGGAGGTACCTTTACCGTCACCTGCTAACTCTGTCCGCCACGGGTTAGCGACATAAAGTGCGAATAAAGGTTCATCGGGACATTTTCTTCAACAACTGAAGCCCTTATTATCCCCGCAGAGCCTCCAAAGGAAGTAAAGACTACAAGTCCCTAAGGAAGTTCCTTGCCCACTTCTTGGCATCTGCCTTGATTATGTTTCATGTCCGCAAATAGTATTCATGTCCGACCCCCCTTCTCTGTTGGCGAATCGACTTCAGCTCCTGTACTTCTTTCCTTAGGGCCGTCTAAAAAGTCTTAAGTTCTTTAAAGATCTTCGGCTCCTTTTGAAGCGGAGAAAGGGTGAAAGCTAATAATCACTTTTTCCATAACTTACTTGGAAAAGGGAAACTCATGCCTTTCCTTAATCAGTTACTTGCCTCCTTCTGCTACTAGTGATTCAATTCCAAAGATGGAGGAAGTGTTACCCAGCGTCGAAGTGAAGTTCCTTGTCTTAGCGTCCTTCTTCCTATTGGAAGGGCCCCATTACTTTGGCAAAGAAGGCCCTACCTCAGACATTCAATCAACCGGTTTAGACAAAAAGTAGGGCAAGTCATCAGGTATCGAACTAGGGCATCGTCTCTTGGGCTTTTGAATGGCTACCGCCTAATGTGTCATTTGACCTCAGTCATTCCAGGCAAAAGGATCCGTTCCTGGACTTCGGTTAGGGCAAGAAGGCTACGGTTAAAAACCACCGACATGTCAAGATCAAAATTCGAAAGGTAGATCATTTCCGTAACGCTTTCGCAGAAAGGTTCGGTCTTTAATCTATATCAATAGCAAACCAACCGAATCGCTGCCTTTAAGGGGGAGTACTGCTTATGGCTTTGTACAGGTAAAAGGCAGTATTCCAGTCATGGGGGCTAAGCTTGTCATAATGTACCGAATTGGGTATTTCAGGGGATGGTGAGTCATCTAAGGGATTTGGCATTTGAACAAGAACCTTTGAGCATTTCCCAATCAATAGGAGTTTGATTTATGAGTCCAAATGAGCTCGTGAAAATAGGAACTCGTCTTTCCGCCCTGGTCCTACGAAATAAGTAAGACTTCAAAAGTCCAATGGAAATAGAATAGGTGCCAGTATCCATAGGCTTGTAGGTATGAGTTCCCGAGAGCTCGGCTGCGAGTATCTCCCTTTCAGTGACTGGGACAGGAGACAATTTTCTGAGTTTGCCTTGTTGGCATGCTCAGTGGTCATAACGCCTTTGATTGAAATTCCATTTGCACCCGTCTCCGTTGGGGATCCATTAAAGTGATTGGAGTGGAATGGAAATTCCACCTATCCGCACCCTATCTCGCTGAAATTTAGATATGTGAGCCCGGAAACACATTTTCAAATACGCCTGTCAGCGTAGCTCTTTCTGGAACGGTACGAGCAGACCACTTAAGCAGATACCTAGACTTCCATTTTGAACCACCAAGCAAGGTAGCTGTGTAGGCGAAATATAGTATCCTTCATCGGAATCAGAACAAACTGAAGGAACGAGACAACACCAGATCAGCTTTAAAGAGCAAGCAAGAACCACTGAAAGAGGCCGGTACCTTTCGTATAAGAGCCAGCAAAGCTACTCATGCACCTGGAGCGAGCCACCTGGCGATTGAGGGGCAATCATATGCTTCTGTGAAAAAATGATCCTCTCATCGGTGTTCTACCGAACTGAACTAATAATAGTTTATCATTTAGAAAGAATGGCGAAAGAGGCCTCCTTGCATTGCCCAACTAGAGCGAAAAGCCTTATTGCGTTGCGGCCCTAAGTAGCTATGGGGTGTTGATGTACTTGGAACCTAGACCGGTTACCTGAGTATGGCGGTTCGGTAGTCGTTCAATGATAGCATGAGATCCTCGCTTCGACGTCTTCCCACAGATCTGTCTTATCGAGGCGGGGGTGCCATTAAGGCAATGAAATCATTTTTGTACAAAGAATAGGAGGCATATGCAAAAGCAGGTTGCACGAAAGGAACTGACATCTCATCGGAATAGGAAGCGAATCCGCTCTTCTATGTGCTAGATGTCGGCATTTCCCCTCTTAGCATACGGCATGAACTTCACTGACGCCTACTGACCGGATCGGGCACGAAGAAGGCAGGCACTGAAAGTGATCTTGATGAATGCTTGTCGGATAGAGCGACATTCATTCCCAACCTTCGGTTGTCCCCCCGTTGGTCGAGTGACTTCGTTCCTTACTGTGCGGGTCTAGTTCAACCTCGTGCTGGGTAATCTATTACGATAACATTAGGCCTTCTGTCAAGACTCTCATAAAGTCTTGATTTGATCGATCCCTTCGTACCAAGTCAAGACTCATTACTTTCTCCAAGAGCCCTAATATAATAGGGAGGATGGTGCTTATAGGGTCTTAAGTAAGTTAATTAGTGTCACAAGTACGGTTGTAGGGAAAGAGTGAATCGAGTTAGTGTTCTTTAACCTCCTTCTTAAGTTATAGGCACAAGTAAGGTATGAAAGAGTATGAGTTAGTAAGGAGTGGGAGCTAGCCCTAAAAGAAAGTAGGGAGAAGACAAGTTCGCGAGCGTTGCGGTATGCCACCCTCAAAGCAATGGCCAAGCTGAGGCGGCGGTCCCCATAGAAATCGGTTTACCTAGCTTTCGAGTTCAGCATTACGACCCTGAAGTCAACGAACAACTCATGAGGGAAGCACTAGATCAACTGCCAGAGATGAGGCTCCAAGCAGCTCTTAAGCTAGCAGCACAGAATAACTGGATGAGCAGGATTGAAAACAGGAGAGTCAGGCACAGACCTTTGATAGAGGGAGACCTGGTGCTGAGAAGAACAACAGCGGTAGGAAAGGTAAATGTACATGGAAAATTCACAGCCAACAGGGAAAGCCCCTACCAGATCTGCGAGCAGGTGGCACCAGGGTCATACAAGCTCATGACTGTAGAAGGAGAACCACTGAAAAACAGCTTTAATGCAGATGTCCTGAAAAAGTACTTCGTTTCCATATTGTCATTAGCAATATGCTTTGTAAGAAAGGCCAGTAGAGCCCAAGTATGAAATAAAAGAACTCTTAAAGTTCTTATTATGAATTATTCGCACTAACATTTGCTCTTATCCGTGCACAATTAGATGACGTTAATAGTCCTTTAACAAAAAGGGGCCTAATCTACAGCAACGCAAAGGCTTGAGTTACAACCTAATCTACAGCAACGCAAAGGCTTGAGTTACAACCTAATCTACGACTAGCAAGACACGAAAGAAAAGCAGAGGGAGGAGCATAGAGCCAAAGCCCTCTGCAGCAACGCAAAGGCTTGAGTTACAACCTAATCTACAGCAACGCAAAGGCTTGAGTTACAACCTAATCTACGACTAGCAAGACACGAAGAACGACAGGCAAGGTTGAAGCATAAAGCTTAGCCCAAGCCCACAACAGTCGAGGTAAAGACTGAGACCCGAGCTCGGTCAAGCCATATAACACGGTAAAGCTAGGCAAAGATCTAGCTAAAGCCAAACAGTCGCAAGGTGGGACATACTGCTCAATAAAGGCTGAAACACGAGGGCAGCGGAAGTGTTTGTTAAAGGACTTACACACACGAAAGGCAAGTCTAAGGACACAAGGCTATAACCTTGAAAGAAAATACCAAAAGTGATCAACAAGGCTGCGAAAGAAAATACCAAAAGTGATCAACAAGGCTGCAACAGCGGACTACACCAACACCTCATACAGGAGAATTCCTAACTACGGTTACAGGCCTATCTAGAGGCCAGACATCCAGCAGGGAAATACTGCGCAGCGACTGAACTCATTAGGACTAAGGAAGTAATGAACTAACATACTAATGAATGCAGCTCTTCCGATACCACAGACATGTTGCTACCTGCCGGATCTGCTTGACTTGAGTGAGAGCTCTCTGCTCGGACGATTAAGACCAACTTCGACTGAAAGAGTATACTTGATTGTAGTTCCTGACGTTAAGAATCTCCTCTTATGCTTCGCCAGCACCCAATAAGGACCGCAAAGTGCATTATTAATGACCACTGGAGAATCTTCCTTGCCTCTGCTCCTTGATAGAGCCGCTCAAGGAGTTGCTTCTTTGCCAATCGAAAGAGGAAGAGATTGCCATACTGTTCAGGATACATTGTCTATGTCTCTTTTCTCTGAAGGCTGTTCCTATTCATATTCTATTCAAATTGTTAGATAGCTTCTATCTTTATATGGTTCTCGAGGTTCTCAAGTTGAAATCCAGATGTAATGGATTGTATTTCACCCTCGCGATAAGAACTATATGGGTAAATTCTTGACGATCTATCCAAAAGGAGCAGTGTCCATGCGGTTTTCCTCTCTCGCATAGAGCCAACCTTACTCTATGTGCTGTCCTGGGTGGGCTACCATCCTTTTCCATTCCACTACTTTACATGTTAGTTCGTCTCTGTCTTCGTCTTTCTGTCTGCCGATTCAATTGATGCTGCTCGTCCGTCAGTATGGCTCGACGTGGGTCCCTGTTCTTATTCCTAGTTCCACCTTCTTGACATAGTTTCCGTCTCTTGAATACCAACTTTCTGCAGGGGTGTCTTGACCTGTGGAACAAGCATTTGTAAACATCTCCGGGTCCTTGAGAAAAGACTGTGGCTGGGTCCATACCTACTATCTGAAGCAGCAAGAAATTGACCAGGCTACAATCCCAGTTGGGTCATCAGGAAAATCCTAAGTGCCAGGAAGTCTTTCCAGGACTGATCTGAACTCTACCGGGCATAACTGATGGAATCAAGAAGGCTTACTCTTGCTCCCTCTTTATCCAAGAGAAAATGTTCATGACTGGTTCCTAAGCTCATGTGAATTGCATTGAATGGCAGGCTGACAACTGTAGACAGTTAAAAAAATGGGCAGGTTGCACAGGGAGCAAGATGAATCATTTGGTTCTTTCTCCAAAAAAGGACAGGAAATTGGATCCATCCCTGGAGGCATAGGCATAGACGAAGAAAGCAGAAAGATAGGGGTAGATGAAAGCTGGAGCAAAGGGGTAGATGAAAGCTGGAGCAAAGGGGATTGAATGAGGGATGAATCTTCTGAACTGCTTGAGAGCTGGAAGATTGGGATATCCCGACTTCCAATTCTTATACCCGCTTTAAAGGTAAGATATCGACCTTTGATGGAGGGCTCTCACTGGTCTACTCGCCGGTGCTCCTTCCCTTGCCAGTCCTAGCGGGGTTATCAGGTACTCTGAACCCTAAACCTTTTCCATGTGAAAGTCAGGAATGAACCTGAATACTGGTACGATGGTCAACCTGATTTAGGAATGGGACGAACCGCATTGATTGAGAGCCTGCTAACACCTAGAAAGGAAGGAAATGTTTTACCTTTTGGTAAAAACATAAGGAGCATCAGAAAGGATAGCCTGATTCACGAGCTGAGGACTAAGTTGAGATAAAGTCTTTCCTGAGCTATCAATTCTCTTCCGTTCTGTCTGATAGTCAGTCCCCGCGCTTCTTCTGGCTTCAGTCAGTATGGTTGCTTCCTTGGTTCAGTCTCTCTTTCGGTTAAAAAGATCCGTATGCCCCTGGCCTTCCTATTGGCTCATCAACCCGCCATTCAGTACCGTCCGCATCCGCTGTCACAGGTTTTGAACCCTTAGACGAGTCTCGCTTGGAGTAGTACTCTGTACTCTCCACTACTTGTAATGTCCATTTACTACTATAATGCCTACTTGCAACAATGCCCGCATTAAACGCCGATTCTTCCCATGCGACGTGCTCCCCCTATATGGGTCATCAGTTCGAGTGGCATCCGTGTAGTCAGTACCACTTGTTTCTGTCTCGGACGACTCTTGCCTAGATAGCTCAGGCCGTACCGCCACTGGCGCTTGCTTTCCGTGCGTGGGCAGGGTCCCTTCGGAAGACGAAGCCAATCCAGATTCCAGAAACACACAAGCTACGACTTTCTCCTTCGGACCCTCGCAAACTATGGTTACAGCTCCAGAGACCGAGTCGATCCTAGCTTCCCTCCACCTCAGCTTGCCTTCTTTCTTTGCCTCTCTATTCTATGTCCGTTGCTTGTTCCCTTCTCTTTCACCATGGAGATGTGATTACAAGATTTGGATGCCAACAATCTCGATAAAACGCACTGTTCATGCCAATACACAAGGGTGACATGAAGAAAAATATACTAATTTCCTTTCCCGGTTTTGATACCATTTTATTACTGACATGACGAAAAAGAAGCGAAGTAGACTTTGCCTTGAACGAACGATTCTTCCTTTGTTGAGATAGAGTCGACAAACTAAGCTAAGCGTTTTGACATTTTCAAAAAGAGGATCCTAAGTTCTCAAGATGGGCGTATAACCAGTTTTTACTTTTTTGAGGACCTAAAGCGGGCATTGATCGATAGTACACCTTTCTATTCCTATTCATATTCTTTATTCCAATTTGGCTGGTTCACCCGCGTTGAACGTGACGAGAATAGGCTTTTCCAGCATAACCACCGGCTTCTACAGTCTAGCTGGAATCCCTCCCCCCTTCGGGGTCGAGTTACTTCGTTCCCTTCTTTTTTTGCCAATAATATCATTTCATGTTCCAACCTGGGCATTATGGTGGAGACACGAGAGATCACATCTGATCCTATGATCCATCCTGCAATGAAAATGAATTCTTGGTAGGTTTCGCAATCAATCCTTCCTGGGCGAAATGGGTTGAGTCTTTCCTCAACCCAGCAGCAGCAGATTGCGCGGCACCTAGCGAAGCTATCCATTCTAACCTGTCTTTGCCTAGCAAGATACGTCTAGTTCTCCCTCCGCTTGCCTATCTCAGTAGGAAATTGGAACAGTCTCCGATTTCCAAGGCGAAGCCGAGGCAAGAGCTATACCTTCTGGAACCAGAGCAATAACTGCTATAAAGGAAGCAGATGCGCAGGAACGATCCCTAAAGCAAATACTCGGAATGCTCCACGACTAGGTATACCCATTCAGACTCGCTTTTGTTCAATTATAAATAAATAACCACTTTAATGGAGATTTATAGCATCATTCAAGTAAATACAGATTAAGATCGTAAAAACATAAGCTTGTAATATAGCTACACCTAATTCCAGACCGGTTAATGCAAGAACTATAAATAAAGGACCAAGATCCCCTATAAAATACAAAAGATCATTCATACATAGCATAGTCCAAGCGAACCCACTTAAAATCTTTACTAAACTATGACCGGCCATCATATTAGCAAATAAACGTATTCCTAAGCTTAATGCGCGAAAACAATAAGAAATTAGCTCAAGGAGTACTAAAAAAGGTGCTAATGGCAGTGGGACTCCTGCGGGTAATAAGAAGCTTAAAAAATGAAGCCCGTTTCTTTGAAATCCCACTATAGTAATGCCAATAAAAATAGAAAATGAGAGACCTAAAGTAATGAGAAAATGACTTGTAACTGTGAAGCTATAAGGTATCATACCCTGAAGATTACAAAATAACAAAAAAGTAAAAGTGACCAAGATGCAAGGGAAAAACTTTTGTTTAACATTTCCTGAAAGACCCCCTATTTGTTCGTTTACCAGGTTCAGCACGAAATCATAAATAAGCTCTACCAAGGATTGCCAAGCATTTGGTACTAAGTTTCCTCCTCCTTTTTTAGTAACAAAATGAATCAGAAGTAGGACCAAACTGAGAGTTAGCAGCATAAACAAAGATGAATTTGTGAATGAGAAATACAAGTTTCCTATATTCATAGGAATCAATGGGAGAATGGAAAATTGCTCAAGCGGGCTAGGTGCCTGAGTCCGAGTCTGCATCTCAGCAAAAGCACTCAGGTTATAATAATAATAATTATTATGGTAATGGTGATAATCAAAAATTATTGCGTTGTCAGTTACAGTTCTTTCAATCGTTACATAATAATCCTTTACTACTCTCATAACCGGTGTGTGCTTAATAAAAAAAATGTATTCCTTCATAAAAATTAGATTCTTTCTTGTAGTTCCGCTTCTTGCTCGAAAAATGAGGAAAGACTTGTCGGAAATAGTTGGCTTGGTCCGACCAAGAAAGGCATGGGAGTTGTTGGGCATAAAGAAAAGATGCTTCTAAACCTCTATTTCTTCTCTTATGATATTTCTAGTTGGATTAAAAGATCGCTCCTAAATGAAGTCTCTCTTACAGTTCAAGAGTTTCGAAAGGCTCTTAGCACGGGAAGGGTATTTTACTTCTTAGAAGGAGATAAACTACCTAGATCTTTGTATGTATGGGTCTCTTTAATTGAAGATAGGAAAAAGACAGAGGAAATGGCGGAGCGAGTTCGAGCTCTTGTTCCTCAAACACTGAGACTGAGATAGCAAGGAGCCTAGACGGCCTAAAGGATGGTCTCTCACTCAAAAACAATACAGGAACCAAGTTCTTTCAGTACCGAAATTAGGCATTGTTGAGTCTCAAGGTAGTCTGAGAGATAGAACCGGTGTTTTTGGCTGTCTACTTGAATTATCTGTTACACCACCTGGGGCTAAGGCTGTTGAAGGCAAGTCAATAAAGATAGATTACCGAGTTGAGGATGGGATAAGTGCCATAGAAAGCTTGAAGTTTCCTCCTGTAGGTAGCTCAAAGTACGGTTTCGAAGTCAACTTCCCTTATTCTATTTTATTTCGGGTAGCTAAGACTTGAAGTTCAGTTATCGGAAGAAGTTATGTCTCAAGTGAAGTCATCTGATGCCAATCCTCGCCTCATAACGAGTAATGTCGGCAGTATCGATCGAAGGATAGGGATGTTCCAGAAGTAGTCTCAAGGAAAGTTAGCTCTGTTTATGCCAAGGCAGAGGAAGAACTGGTTGGCAATGAGTAAGAGAATGAATCCCCCGCCGAGTCAGTTGATGAGAAAGAGTCTGTTGCTGTGTCCACAGCTTTTTCAGGAGAGTCAGTCATCGGGAGAGAGGTGGCAGGCGCGGCAGTAGTCTTTGTTGCACGAGTAGCTGGATAGGCTGGATATTCTAGTCTTTTCGAAACTAACTATGACACTACGTTCCCATAAGACATGGAATTAGACTGTTTACTCGAAGTATGGAATAGTTGTACCTTATTGAGCGAAGTCTGCTCTCATTTCATCCGGGGGGATATGGGAGTTTCACTCAAGAATGAATCTGTTGTTTTGTCTCATTCTTTCTCTAGCTACATTAGCATGGGAATGAGTGACTAATAACGAGTGAACGAGAATGGCTTTGCTTGTGCTTGCCCGCCCTTCCAAGTTTCCTTTTTTTCAGTAGCAGGTTTTGGAGCAGCAGGAAGAGAGATAAATCCTAAGGTCGCAGCTGCCTTCTTGGATGGGTTTTATCTCTTCATTGAAACACTACGATAGTTCAGCTAAGAGCCTTAGAGACAGACGCGAATGAAAGAGCCTTTGCACCAGGCGCTAACCAGTGATCCACCATTCCTTCATGAAAGGCCTACCCCAGCTGCCATAAAGAAGAGGTTCCTTCTCTAAACAGATATAGTATGGAGTCCGGGATAAATGAATCAAGAAGGGATTTCCTCTCAGACAAATTTTCTACATCGCTTGAAGGTGGTGAACTAGGACCCAAGCTTACGATGCGAGACTTCTTTCAAATTATTTTTGCCATTCGAAGCCTTTATTATATATATTATTACCCGGGTGAGATGAGATGGCATTTGTGCGTGCGTATTAGAGGGTGGGCGTGAGCATGGATGCCCGGGCCTTGCAGCTTCTCTTCTCTATGGCCTAGCCCTGAATGACTTAAGGGAAACAGCTGGGGACTCTTTATAAAAGCCCCTTTTTGCCATCTTTGACAGCCTTGAACAGCACTTAAACTTAAGAAATGCGGATATATCCTCTTGGCTTACTTTACCCCGACTAAATAATCAATTTCGTATTGAAGTGTGTACGTGACTGCGCATATATAATTGAGACATGCATGAGTAGATACGAGAGAAGGGCGTACCGCTCCAACTGAACTGTGACTAAGATCCTCTGCCGAACCAGCAACAATGTCGGTGAAACAGCTGCTACCTTTAGCTAGGAGCCTCTTTTCCTTCTGCCCAGCTCCTCGTTCGACTTGCATGTGTTAAGCATAATAGCTACTGAAGCAAGAGAGAGCTCAAAGAAAAGGTAAGGCTCTTACATTTCTTACGCAATTTAGGAAGAGCTTCTATTCCATCAACACAAGTTATTCCAGCAACAACTCTTACTGTACCGTCAACTCCAACTGTCCTTATAGGCGAAAGCCACCTCCTTGACAGATTACGGAGCTACCCAGCTTCTCTTAATGCCAAGTAGTAGAAAAACCGCTTTCCCGAGCTGGCTGGATGATTACTATGGAAGAGTTGGTGAACATTGTTCTGACTCATAGCTCTAAGATGACAATGACTCCCAGTCTCTGGTCAATCCATGCTGATGCTAGAATAGCTTTTCCCCCCGCCCATACCTGGGAAGAGAAAGTACAACCTCTGCTGCATCCTATCCTCTACTAAAGTAGAATTATTTTGTTCTAGAATCACAGGCATTGGCTAATGATACCACAGACTTTCTGGTTATGTCATACTCAATTCTATCTACTCTTACAGACCATCCCTTGGAGCATACCAAGAAGAAGCCCACGTAGCGGTAGCAGCAATGACATCTTCCTTCTTCCTTCTGGGCTTACTAGCTCAACATAGGCAACGGGTACCAATGCTAGGTTAGAATCCGATACTAAACTCTTAAAGGGAATCATGGTGGCATACGAATAACCTTATCTTGATACCATAGCAAGTGTAAAGACCAATCCCATCATGGCATGATAGGGCCATAAACTAGAGACGATTAGATAGCACCATAAGACATCCTTAGCGAATACTAGCGCCATCCTCAGCCACTGAAGTCAGTCGGAGATATAGATTCGATATAAGCCCCATAGGGATCATAATCTTGATATCCTCCGTCCAGCCCTTAGACTCGTTCCGTTTAACGACTGAACTTGTTGGTCCTAATTTGTCTTTAAACTCATTACCCTAACCAAGCCTTCTCTCCGACATTAGTAGGGAATGACGATCGCACACACGTTCAGCTATCTATTAAGGCGTTCCCACCTGCATGCCTAACCGCTAAGGCCCATCCTAATACAGTCCTTCTAGATGTATGTATCTTTCTCATTCCCCGCTGTCCTTGCTTGGCTAGCGTGCTACTGGCCCGCCTACTGAACTCCTACTGTCCTGCTACCAAGCATTCTCTCTTTACTCGCCTAAGGGTGCACTAAGAAAGATTGCTACAACGACAAAAGGAAAGAAAATATACACCCATAATTCGTAGACCCCTCGCCTACCTGCACTGACTTTCCTTGCCTTACGAAAAGCATTTCAAAAGTTTCTATTTTGACTGGTAGTAGTACAAACCTATCTATTGATTAAGGTAAGGTTCACATCGCTATCTAAGCGCAGACGTGACTAAGCGTCTAGGTGTTCGAAGCATGATTCATCAACTGGTAAAAGGAGTAGTTCATCGGAAACCATTCCTCTCAGGAAAGCGAAGCTAACCACTTTTAGGCTGCTTTCGAAACATTCTTCATCGACAGGGAGCAAGCTCAGTCATTACAACTTGGGCAAAGCCGATTGCTTTCTTCCGGAGAATCTATGGCAACGTGAGAAGCTAAGTTTCTAATTTGATCACAAAAAATAGGTAGCTCAAAGCGCCAACCCTTCCTCTTAGACACTACTACTGATCAGCATGACTTTCTTTCTTGAGTAAGGTAAAGGGGTACGGAAACGTCCTCTTATCACAGCTTGAACGGGATTCATTGTTGGGAAGAAGACGAAGTCGATTCAATCCAACTCCAACCGACCGGCTGGAGAGATATTTAGTCATGAAATAAATAAGAAAGAGATTATTCCCTAAGAGCTTGTCCAGTACCTTTTGTTTAGAGTCTTTGTACTTTCTGTCAGCTATAACCAAGTTGCTATTTCGGGGTTAAGGAAATGAATTGTAAGTCGCGTAATCCCCCTTCCTCCCTTGCAGTAAAAACTCTCCTCTAATAGCAGAAAGCTTCCATGCCCTATTCTCTATTTTGGAAAAGGACCTCTTACTGCAGTTGACAGTGGAAACTTTCCAGCTAGCGATTGATCCAGTTACCGGTAAAGGACAGTTGACAGAAGAAAGAAGAGAGATGAGCTACTATCACTCAAGAACTAGAAGAAGGAAAGAAATCGATTCACTTCGCCAGCCTTGAACTCCTCTTTCTTGGATCGTTGTTTGCGACAGACCGATTGAGACAGATCTAGAGATAGAGCTGCAAGGGAACACTTACCAATACCTACTGCGGATCAGGCTGAAGCTATCGTTGCATCTCCAGCTTCTACTATTGTTGCACCTCCACTCTAGCCTTGATGCGCGAGGGGCTCTCAGAAAGAGGGGGCAAAGCAAAACCAAGAGGAGGTCGTAGATACTATACCTGGAAGAAGTCTCTCTCGTAGGGCATTTTTCTGTAGTAATGTATTTCGGTGTTTATCGTAGCCCACGGAGCGGTAACGGGCGGAAAGAGCTATGATAGGAGTCGATGCCTTTCTGTCCCATCTGAAAGAAAGGGTGAAAGCAAAAGGAGATCGCTTTCGATTAAGGATCAAGCCCAGGAGGAAGCAGTCGTTGGACATGTCCCTTCTTTAAAGTAAAGGTAGGAGAGTGAGATGACTTACTAGGACAGAGGGAGCCAAAGGGAATCAATAGTAGAGTAGACAGGTCTTCCCCTGAACTTAAGCCATAGATGTACCCATCGATACAATAGACCAATAGAAGAGACAGCCAAGCCAGTAGAGCCAATGCCAGCGACTCCTGTAAGCCATAAAGCGACGGGCTAACCGACACTCCTTGTCGGCAGATCGTTTGCTGTGAAGTTTCATGTCGGATTGCACACTAGCTTTGCCTTTCAGTCGAGCTGAATGACATTCACCCTCTCTGCGTGATTCCCATTTATGATAAAGCGTGTACTGATGGAGTCGGCGAGCAGCACAAGAGGTTCTTTCTAAGTCGGAGTATCGGGACTCGCACTCATTGAACTTCTTGCGCAGAAGACTCACAGGACAAGCATTCTCGCGCACACCCCCTATTCCCTATTCTTTTAGTCAAGCCTATACTCTTTACTCTTTTTTACTCTTTTCAAAAAGGAAAGCAGTAGACCTATATGAACTGAATAAAGATAGGGATGTCGCTAATCGCCTACTCGATTGACAGGCATAGCTTTGATAGCTGCTTTATCTGCCTGAAGTCGGTTATTACTTGTTCCATGCTTGCAGCTCTGATTGAACATGCTCAAGGGTTCGAACAAGCCCCCCATCTCAAGTCAATTTTCATTCGCTTATCCTTCTCCGACGTCCCTACTTTGCTTGCAGCACTCCTTCTCTTTCTCAGGGAAAGCATATATCTACTGTACAATGAATAGCTGGGGAATACTCGCTTCAAGGTAATAGCAAAGAAGAAAAGGAGCTCTTCTTATGAATTTGATAAGCGCATGAAATGAGTCTACTGAAGTATTAGATCAATTCTAGGTAGAGAATCCACTTTATTTATTTATAGGATTCTGATCAATAACCTGTCTATCATTACTATACAAAATTTCCTGATGTTGAATGAGGAGTGGGAAATGATGCCAATAAAGAATAGACAGAGGGCAAAGCTGCTTAAATCAATAGTGGGAAATACATGTGCGTTTTCTTGTAATTCCAAAAATATATTATTAAGTCACACTTAAAATATATTATAATTCTTTCTCCAAAATATAAATATTTTTCCCAAAAATATTATATTTTATTACCTATAATTTTCCCAAAATAATACTTTTGTCAAAATACGCGTTTAAGAGTATTTTCTGAAAATACGTAAGTTACGGATAAAGATCGGGTGGTAATAATAATACCGTTGTAACTTAAATATTTGTTGTGAGGGCGTTAGAATTATTTTGGAGTCGTTAATATTCAGTAATATTATTTTTACCCTAAAAATAATATTTACGTAGTTCACAAAATAATCATAAAAATTTACACAAGTGTTGTTATGAAAATATATATTCTAAATATATATTTTAGCAAGTTTTATTTGTGAAAATCCCACCTCCGACACTTATAAGTTTTGTAATAAAATCATGGTGAAATTTATTTGGGAAAACAAGTTAAAAAGATATTCATAACACTTGTTGTGAAAATATTTTCCAAGTGTTATATTTCTAGAAAAATTTCGCCAGAGTTTCCTCTGTAACTGGAGGTGGCCACGCTTTCAAGCGTATCATTTTCTTTTCAAAAATCAACCAACAATGTTCCCAACATCAACAAACAATATTTCAACATCTACTAGTTCAAATATACGTAAATCGCAAATACATGAACTTGTGGGTTATGTAAAAGTGTGTAGTAACTTTCCATTATTTTTAGTAGATCTTTCTATCTCTATAAATAAAGTCGGTTTCTTGTGATCTTTATTCTTGAAGAAAATACATTTTTACAACTTCTAGATCAAATATTACAAAAATAATTCTTTGTAAAACCTTTCGTTACACAAGTGTCTACACACTTGTGTGTTCACAAAATCACGTTTAGTTTATGAAAGATCCGGTTTTAAAACTGGTTTCGTTTTACACTTGGTCCTTCGAAAATACCACTTGTAGATCCTTAGATCTACTAGTTTAGAACTTTATTTTATAAGAAAAATCACTTTTACACAAGTTCATAGTTATAAGTAGTGGTGTTCTTCATCTAACCACTTTCACACTTTAACATACACTAGGTCATGTTCCATGAACATGACTTAGCCGGGTTAGATGACGATCCGAACTACTATTAGCATAAAACAACACAAAATAATCATAACAAAACAAGTTTAACAAGTTTTACACCATTACTTTCCTTTTATCCATCAAGTTCATCATTTTACAAGACTTTTAGTTTGAGATCTTTAGTGTTCATGATATTCAACCGAAAAACCTCTTATTAACCACTCTAGACAAGATCAAGAAGGTGTTTAGAGTCACTTACTACTAGCTCGAGGCTAGGGAAGAAACTAGACGTAAACAAAGTGGTTAATAGCAACGTAGTGAGGTCCTTGGCAATCCGTAAGCACCGAGCTTCCTTATACGAGATCCTTCACCTTTGTATGTGCTTGAAATAACAAGATCGAAATCGAAAAGTGGTGGTGGTGGTGCCTATGGTTTTGGCCGAAAGTTCAACAGAAGGAGAGAGTGTTGTGAACTTTTGTTAAGTGTGGTTATGAATGTGATGTTAACTCTAAGATGCATTTATAAACCAATCCATACTAATTATCCAAGGGATATAATGCTAGGAAGATATTAGACATGAAGGATTATTATAATCAAAATTGTAAGTTGTTGTCCCCTCATGGGACTAAAATCGTTGGGGGGGGGGGTTCCATGGTTCAATTCCAACTAATTAGTTAAGTTAGTTGATTTAAATTAGGAGGTTAAACTAATTTCTAGTGTGTTATGTTCCATAGCGGGTGTTAGGGTATTCGGGGACCCTAACTGGCTCAGAAAAGGGAAACAGTGTCAATGATAATATTTTTATGTCCCGGGTAAAGTCTGGTTGTTCGGTTGGATACTGATCCGTTAAAGTGTCAAACAAAGCTTTAAAGTGTCGTTAATATTATTTTTAGTGACACAAAGAATTCCCGATACTTTGGAAAGTGTCTAGTATTATTTTCCCATGTTTTTGCACTTTACTAGTTAGCTTAAATGCTGAATTTTTATATTAAAGTGCAGAATTTGTGTTTAGAATATGTTTTAGGCACATCCGGTCACTATAACTTATACCTAGTGACGCAGTTCTACAACCCTCATTTCCCTACACTTCCTACTAGTGTAGTAAGCTATTCCCGGCTCATACAGGCCTTAGAGGCAGTATCTGCCTGGTGCTGGCTATGTCAGCACGTTTACTGGGTTATCCGTTCATTGTGCTACTGTGCTTTTGTGCATCAAGTTTGTCACTAAAGTTCTGTATGTAAATAATGGAGTGACAGTTAATAAAGTATGATGCAAGTATGTGTATGTATCAGTATTCAAGTAGCAGTTTATCCACAATTTCAAGCAAGCACAGTAATTAAGCAGTAATTAAATATTAATTAAGTCGTACGGATACCTGATTTGGTGAGGGTTGTCACATTCTCCCCCGTTAGAAAAATTTCGTCCCGAAATTTTAAGTTCTGCTTCTAGTTGCAGGGTTCTTGGGAAATAAGTGGGGTATTTTTCTTTCATTCGGTCCTCACACTCCCAGGTGTATTCAGGACCATGTCTTGCGTTCCAACGTACCTTGACGAGTTTGACACTGCTCCGGCGGGTTTTGTTCACTTTCCAATCCGTAACCTCAACGGGTTCTTCAACAAAATTGAGTGTGTCGTCAATATGAATCTCGTCTACGGGAATGACAACAGTATCTTGCGTTGGACTCTTCTTTAGATTTGATACATGAAATGTATCATGAACACCATTCAGTTCGGCAGGTAAGTCCAATTTGTGCGCTACTAACCCAATTCTTTCCAGAATCTTGAATGGACCAATATATCGCGGCTTCAACTTTCCACGCTTCCCAAAGCGTGCCACACCCTTCCAGGGTGATACCTTTAACAATACCATATCACCTACCTCGTACTCTAGAGGTTTCCTTCTTCGGTACGCGTAGCATTTCTGACGATCGCGGGCCGCCTTGATGCGATCTCGAATCTGTGCGATCTTATCTGTGGTTTCCTGGACCATATCAAGACCAACCAATTGTTTATCACCTGCATCAGACCAACAAAGCGGTGATCTGCACTTGCGGCCATATAGAGCTTCAAATGGCGCGGCACCAATACTGGTGTGGTAGCTGTTGTTGTATGAAAACTCGACCAATGGAAATGTTTATCCCAGCTACCGCCCAAATCCATAACACATGCTCTCAGCATATCTTCCAACGTTTGTATCGTTCGTTCGCTTTGTCCATCGGTCTGTGGGTGAAATGCAGTGCTCAGATTCAATTGCGAGCCAAAAGCTTCTTGGAAGGATTGCCATATCCTTGACACAAACCTTCCGTCTCTATCAGAGATGATCGAGAGAGGCACTCCATGGCGTGTAACGATTTCTCTCATGTAAATTTCAGCCAACTTGCTCGTATTATCTTTCTCTCTGATAGGTAAGAAGTGCGCAGACTTTGTTAATCGGTCCACTATTACCCAAATAGTGTCATGACCCTTTGGCGTTCTTGGCAACATCGTTATAAAATCCATTGAAATTTGTTCCCATTTCCACTTGCGAATCTCAGGTTGTTGCAGAAGTCCTGAAGGCTTCTAGTATTTAGCTTTAACTTTGGCACACGTTAAACACTTGCTCACATAAACAGCAACGTCGCCTTTCATCCTAGGCCACCGATAGTAATCTTTAAGGTCCTGGTACATCTTATCCGCTCCTGGATGGATAGAGTACCGCAATTTGTGAGCTTCATCAAAAATAACTTTTCTCAAACCACCAAACAGAGGAACCCAAATCCTTTTCATAAAACATAACGTTCCTTCCTCGTTTGGTATTAATTGCTTCTCCATCCCACGGAGATATTCTGCTTCAATGTTTCGTTCTTTCAACGCCTCCTTCTGCGCGGCACGAATGCGCAAGGAAAGATCTGTCTGAATAATCATCTCTAAAGCACTAACCCTTATGGGCTTGATCCGCTCTTTTCGACTTAGGGCATCGGCGACCATATTTGCCTTCCGTGGATGATACTTTATCTCACAGTCATAATCGTTCAGCAACTCAACCCAACATCTTTGTCTCATATTCAGCTCTTTCTGGTCGAATATGTGCTGCAGACTTTTATGATCCGTAAAAATTGTACACTTCGTACCATATAGGTAGTGTCTCCAGATCTTTAACGCAAATATCACTACGCCTAGTTCCAAATCATGCGTGGTATAGTTCTTTTCATGTACCTTTAGTTGGCGTGATGCGTAAGCTATAACTGTTTGGCGTTGCATCAACACGCAACCCAAGCCTTGACGTGAAGCGTCACAATATACCACAAAATCATCTGTACCCTCTGGTAGTGCTAAGATTGGCGCATTGCAGAGCTTGTCTTTTAACAGCTGAAATGCTTCTTCCTGTTTGATTCCCTAATCAAACTTCTTATCTTTCTGCGTGAGGAGTGTCAGTGGTTGAGCGATTTTTGAAAAATCCTCAATGAACCTTCGATAGTAGCCAGCCAAACCCAAGAATTGTCGAATCTCGGTTGGCGTCTTTGGCATTTCTCGATTCTTGATCGCCTTGATCTTTGTGGGGTCCACATGAATTCCATCCCCATTTACCACATGTCCAAGGAATTGGACTTCACGTAGCCAAAACTCGCACTTAGAGAATTTGGCATATAGCTGTTCCTTCTTTAGCAACTCCAAAATGGCTCTTAAGTGTTGTTCGTGTTCAGCCTTCGTCTTTGAATAAATCAAAATGTCGTCGATAAACACAATCACGAACTTATCCAAGTACGGCTTACAAACTCTATTCATCAAATCCATAAAAACTGCAGGTGAGTTTGTCAACCCAAACAACATAACTAGGAACTCGTAGTATCCATAATGAGTTCTGAAGGCTGTCTTCGGGATACTTTCCTCTTGTATCCTTAACTGATGGTATCCGGATCGAAGATCTATCTTAGAGTAAAAGCTTGAACCTTGGAGCTGATCGAATAAGTCATCGATCCTTGGCAGGGGATACCTATTCTTGATCGTCAACTTATTCAACTCCCGGTAGTCGATACACATGCGAAAACTACCGTCTTTCTTCTTGACAAACAGGACCGGAGCTCCCTAAGGTGAGAAGCTTGGTCTGATAAATCCTTTGTTTAGCAACTCTTGAAGTTGTGTTGACAATTCCTGCATCTCTGATGGTGCAAGTCTATAAGGTGCCTTAGCTACAGGCGCGGCGCATGGAACTAAGTCTATACGGAACTCCACTTGCCTCTGGGGTGGCAATCCTGGCAAGTCCTCCGGGAAGACTTCCGGATATTCCCTCACGACAGGGATGTCTTTGATTTTTGGTTCATCAGCTTTCTTATCTACAATGTGTGCCAGGAAGGCAGCACATCTCTTCTGTAAAAACTTAAGGGCTTTCAGGCAGCTGATGATTCTTAAAGGCGTATCACGCTTCTCTCCATGAACTACTATCGTTTCTCCATCTTCAGTCGGGATGCGTACGACCTTTTCGTGACAGACAATCTCTGCCTTGTTACTCGATAACCAGTCCATTCCTACTACCACGTCGAAGCTCCCCAGCTGGACTGGTAGTAGATCTAAGGCAAACTCACGCTCTCCCAACTCGATTACACAACCTCTGACAACTTCATTAGCTTCAACCAGCTTTCCATTTGCCAATTCGATTGAGTAGGGGATATTTAATTTACTAGCAGCTAACCCAAGCATATTCTTAAACTCTAACGATACGAAGCTATAATCGGCACCAGTATCAAATAAAACGGATGCAAAGCGTTGGTTTATAGGGAACGTACCAGTAACAACATTGGGATCCTGGCGCGCTTCCCTCGCTTCGATATTAAAGACCCTTCCGCGAGCTTGATTCAATTCTGGGCAGTTCCTCTTAAAATGCCCAAGGTCACCACTGTTAAAACAACCCGGTCTCTGCCCGTTTCCACCTCCATTCCCAGCTTGATTATTGTTTTGGTTTCGGTTTACAGTACCAGCTTGACTCGCGTTGTTGCCTCGATTTCCATTCCCTCCGTTATTTCCTTGTGCACGATTTCCATTTCCACCCCGGTTATTGTTTCTATTTCCAAAACCTCCTTGGCCTCCCCGGCCAACAGTGGCCCAACAAGTATCCTTTGAGTGACCAACCTTTCCACATGCTTCGCATACTTTTGACCTACACCGGCCAGAATGGTGACGCTGGCAGGTGCTACACTTGGGATGTGTACCCATATATCCCTTTCCTTTCTTCCCAGTACCAGTTGTAGCTTGGACTGGTGCGCTTGGTTCTCCTTTCTTGCCATCACTGCTTGTGCCTTGTTTGAAGTTCGTGAACTTTCTTTTTTTACCCCCGGACGACTCTACGTGAGTCTCCTTCTTCTTTTGCTCAACATCAGAAAACTTGTTCAGGCGGATAGCCTCCTCAGTAAGAGCCACGCTCAGATCAATTGCCTCAGTGATTGTTGCCGGCTTGGAAGAGGTCACCATACTTATGATTTGAGGAGCTAAACCTCAAATGAAGCGCTCGATCGCTTGAATTCTGGTGTAACCATATAAGGTACCACATGAGATAAGTCGTGAAACCTCTGAACATACTCCGCGATCTTGGAGCCTTCCATTTTTAAGTGCCAAAATTCAGTTTCCAACCTTTGAATTTCAGCGCGAGAGTAATACTTTCTTCGCATGAGCTCTTTCATCTCGTTCCATGTCATTGCATATGCAGCGGCTTCACCAAGGGTTTGAACTTGTAAGTTCCACCAGGACAGGGCTCCGTCCAAGAATAGCCCAGAAATGTAGGTAACTTGCTGGTCAGGAGCGCACTTGCTCATGCGGAGAACAGATTCCGTCTTCTCGGCCCATCGAACAAAAGCAACAGCACCTCCGGTGCCATCAAAGTTGACAGGCTCGCAGTCTAGGAACTGCTTGTAGGTGCACCCATGAGGCGGATTGTTATTGCCATTGTTGTTTGAATTACTCCTGCTAGTTCCTCCTTGTGAGGCTGCGTACTGCGCAATGGCGGCAGCGATGACCTGCTGAAGTTCTGCCTCGTTGGTAGGCATGCATGTCTGACGTCTTGGTGCTTCTAAAAGATGTGTTCACGTAAGTTAGGTCATGGTAGGTAAAGTGTACGTATATAACGATAGTAATAATACAAAACATCTCATGTTAAAATAAACCAAACACATAACATCCCATGTTATAAATAATTCAACCACATATCATCTCATGTTATAGAACATAAATAATCAATCAACATCACATATGATGAGAATACTGCGATTGCATTGCCATAAATCGAGACCACAAGGTAAAGTGTACAAGTACATACTGTATCATACAACATCAACGACTAAGGGCTACATCACCCCAGTCCAAACTATCAAGTTAGTGTCAACAATATCCAATGTACATAACAACAAAAGTCATGATCAAAATGCAGTCTCCCAAAAGCTGTGTAATCAGTGCAATCGCCGTCTTCTCAACAAAAGTCCACCCGTGTCGTACAAAATAGCCCTATGCTGATGGCGGTGGAGGAGGGGGAAAACGAGAAAAGAACAAACGTCGCATGTGAAGCCAATCCTCCTCCATGGCTCGGTGAGAGCGTAACAAGTAAGCTATCTGCTGCTCCTGAGTCCAAAAACGAGCAGCAGAATCGGGAGATAACGGACGAGGAAGGTGTGATATCGCAGGGTGAGGAGGGCACTGGCATGGTGGTCGCTGAGCTCTCTCAAGCTCCTGCACGCGACGAGTCAGTGCCTCCCGCTGAATCATAAAAGATCTAAGAATATCCTCTGTGGAAGAACCCATGTGATAAGGATGATAAGGATCAGATGGCGGCATAATGGGTGGCGAAGTCCAAAGAAAAGGCTCACTAGATGGAGCAAAGGATGGTACAGCAAATGGTGCAACAGGGGGAACAGTAGTATGATGAGAGATCTGTGGTACAAACTGATCTCCTCCAGTCATGAAAGGTGCATGGCCAAAAGGCTGACGGGATGAACCCTCCCCAGGACGTGGTGTTGGTATGTCCTGGATAAATGTGATAGGCAGGTCTATGTGATGCACATCAGTGACGTGTGCAGGAAACAAGGATGCATCGATACGGGCTGAAGCAGGTGCTGAAGCGGGTGTAACTGGTACCACAAAAGGCGGGTAGTCATCATCATCGTCTATCCACCTATTTCGGGTGTGCGCATATCGAGGGTCAACATGGGTCGCAAAGGGTGCATATCAACAATGTGTGGGGCATTAACAGGATCAGCAGGAATATCAACAATGTGTGGGGCATCAACAGCATGCTCATCCTCTGACAGTGGGGCAACAATAGGATGATCATCGATAGGTACATCAGCAATCAAAGAATCAACAGTGGGTACATCAGCATGAATAGGGTCATGCTCGAATGCGTGGTCTGGAGCAACTACTGGCCCGGGGGCCACAACAGGCTCCGGATCGTCAAACTCCATCTCAAAATCTGCGGGATCAGCAAACATAGGGTCAACAGGAGCCACGGGATCCTCCATGGGCTGATCCAGGTGAATAAACTCAATCTCCTGGTCTGGATCGAAACCAGGTGGGAAAACGGGGTCAGAATCATCATCAATGTCATGATCGATCGCAAAGCTCGAGGCAGGGGCGGGTGCAGCGGACGATGCTCTATCAGGGTCTGAATCATGTGAATAGTGCTGCGCGCCCTGCGCGTGCGATGGTGCAGATGCCACAGACTCAAAGGAGTCTGGGACGGGTGAATGAACAGGTGACTCCTCAGCAGGAGCATCCGCGAGAAGTAAGAGATCGCCAGCAGCTATGTGAGCCTCGCCCTCAAAATCGTCCTCTAGTGGATCCTCGTCAAACAAGTCGACGTTGTCGTCAGTGACTACGTCAAGGTGCATATTAAGAACAGGATAAGAGGCAAGAGGTATAGGGGCAGGGATCACCACGAGCGGCAAATCCCCGGCAATAGGGCCATCAGCGGGCTCGGCAACAACATCGGGCAGCGCGAATGGCTGAAAATCATCATCATTCGTGCTGGTGGTGTCCGAAGTATGCACCTCGTGCTCCGATGACACTCTGTCGTCCGATACGATGGGTATAGGGTCCGTGGTGTCCGACTCACCGGTGTCTGATGAAGGCATATCGTCTGTAACACAAACACACATATGCATAAATAATCAATCATATAGTCAAATAAGCACATTAGTCACCAATAAACAATCAAATAGTTCTCCTAGTCCCACTAGCCTCCCAGTCTCCCAGACTGACTCCCTAGTCCCACTAGTCAACTCTCCCAGCCTCCCAGACTGACTCCCAAGTCCCACTAGACAATACTCCCAGCCTCCCAGACTGACTCCCTAGTCCCACTAGACAACTCTCCCAGACTCCCAGACTGACTCCCTAGTCCCACTAGATAACTCTCCCAGCCTCCCAGACTGACTCCCTAGTCCCACTTGACAACTTCCTCAGCCTCCCAGACCGAGCCTCAACCTCCCAGACCGAGCCTCAGCCTCCCAGACTGAGCCATAACTAACAATAAAAATGTGCTCAACTTTTGTAAAAATATTTTGGGACCTGGATCTGGACTTAAGTGGTATGCAATGTAAAAATGTTTTCGTGAGAGCCCTAGTGATCATAGTCTAGACTCGAGAAGGAATCCTTGTTCGCTATGATCAGAGCTCTGATACCAAGCTGTCACACCCTGGCTTTGCGGAAGCGTGGGTTAATTTGGTGTGACTTCTTAATACCATAGCTTAATCACAACAAAGCTATATGATTTTAAAACCACGCAGATCATCCATTAAATATTGTCTTAAAAACAAAATAACACAACATTGTCTTAAAGCGTTTACACATGCAACGGAAATTACAACCTAATAACATAAAAGCATTGTTTGAAAGACACAACTACACACTTAAAATAAACACCGTTTAAGACTTGCGACTCGTCCAGGTAAAAGTCGCAATCCCTAAACGTGGATGATCTCGTAACTCTATTGCAGCGTGAAAACGTAGCATACCGTGCCAGAATCCTTAGTTCCCTGAAATACATGTAAGTTGGAAAAATCAACAAAATTGTTGAGCGAGTTCATGTGTAGTGAGTATATAAAAACCTTTGTAAGTATAGAAACCCTGGTATGTAGCAAATAAGGAAATAAAGAGATCACCAATGGTTTGCAAGACCATTGATATGTGTGATGTGCAGTAGGAAGACTCAAACCTAGCAGATTTTTGCGTTGGGTACAAAGTCACCCCGAGGTCCGTACTGTTGGGCCTGGGGCTGGGCTCGCTACACCCAGATAGATCTACCGCTACTGTCCCTCGGTCCTTTACTGAGGATTAATGGCCTTCAGTTCCCGCCTACCTACTCACATGATCTAAGTAGTAACCCTCCTTACGCTAACCATACCATGTAAAAAGTATTTGTAATCATAGTAACATGTATTTCACCCTCGCAGTTTAAAAACTGAAAACAGTTAAGAGAAAAGGGGGACATGAACTCACAGTGGTGCGTCTCTAACAAGAAAATCTCCTAGTCAATCAGCTGTGCGACGACCTACACGTACTAACTTCTATTAGACGGACGGCCGTGCCTTAGCTTAAGGTTTAAGTTTTTGGGAAATAGTTAGACAACTATTTCATGTTTACACTTCGTAATTATTTGGTAAATATATTCCTTCCCAAGGATGGGGGCTTTAATACATGTGCGTTTTCTTGTAATTCCGAAAATATATTATTAAGTCACACTTAAAATATATTTTAATTCTTTCTCCAAAATATAAATATTTTTCCCAAAAATATTATATTTTATTACCTATAATTTTCCCAAAATAATACTTTTGTCAAAATACGCGTTTAAGAGTATTTTCTGAAAATACGTAAGTTACGGATAAAGATCGGGTGGTAATAATAATACCGTTGTAACTTAAATATTTGTTGTGAGGGCGTTAGAATTATTTTGGAGTCGTTAATATTCAGTAATATTATTTTTACCCTAAAAATAATATTTACGTAGTTCACAAAATAATCATAAAAATTTACACAAGTGTTGTTATGAAAATATATATTCTAAATATATATTTTAGCAAGTTTTATTTGTGAAAATCCCAACTCCGACACTTAGAAGTTTTGTAATAAAATCATGGCGAAATTTATTTGGGAAAACAAGTTAAAAAGATATTCATAACACTTGTATCATTTAGCAAGTTTCCTTTGTAATAAAATCATGGCGAAAATATATATTCTAAATATATATTTTAGCAAGTTTCCTCTGTAACTGGAGGTGGGCCACGCTTTCAAGCGTATCATTTTCTTTTCAAAATTCAATCAACAATGTTCCCAACATCAACAAACAATATTTCAACATCTACTAGTTCAAATATACGTAAATCGCAAATACATGAACTTGTGGGTTATATAAAAGTGTGTAGTAACTTTCCATTATTTTTAGTAGATCTTTCTATCTCTATAAATAAAGTCGGTTTCTTGTGATCTTTATTCTTGAAGAAAATACATTTTTACAACTTCTAGATCAAATATTACAAAAATAATTCTTTGTAAAACCTTTCGTTACACAAGTGTCTACACACTTGTGTGTTCACAAAATCACCTTTAGTTTATGAAAGATCCGGTTTTAGAACATGGTTTCCTTTTACACTTGGTCCTTCGAAAATACCACTTGTAGATCCTTAGATCTACTAGTTTAGAACTTTATTTTATAAGAAAAATCACTTTTACACAAGTTCATGGTTATAAGTAGTGGTGTTCTTTATCTAACCACTTTCACACTTTAACATACACTAGGTCATGTTCCATGAACATGACTTAGCCGGGTTAGATGACGATCCGAACTACTACTAGCATAAAACAACACAAAATAATCATAACAAAACAAGTTTAACAAGTTTTACACCATTACTTTCCTTTTATCCATCAAGTTCATCATTTTACAAGACTTTTAGTTTGAGATCTTTAGTGTTCATGATTTTCAACTGATGTGTGTAAAATGCAACATATAAATTACATCAAATAAGGCATAAAACTAACCCTTTTTAAGTACTAATGTTGGAAAAAGAGTGTTTTTGTCTTCCTTTTGTATTTTCAGGATTAAATGAGCTCAAATTCACAAAAGAAGCAAAAAGACAGCTAAATCTAACATAAATACAAGAAAAGGAACATAAGTGGATTGCCCAACCCCTCAACAGCATCCTCCCAAGCAAAATAGAGAATGCAGAAGACTGAACACGCCCCGTGCTCTGCCAGCACGGGGCCGTGCCCAAGAAGCAGCAGAAAAGACAAACCCATAGAAGCCTCTATTGCCCACCACGGGGCCGTGCCCAGTGAACACGGGGGCGTGGCGAAAGTACAGCAGGCGCATTAATTGTAATTGCGAATTACAATTAATGAAGAGAGAGAGTGTCAGACAGGCACGGGGCCGTGTCCAGCGGACACGGGGCCGTGCCCAGCGGACACGGGGCCGTGCCCAGCCTTCTGTTCAGCCTATAAATAGGAGTGCTTGGCTTCATTGCAACTCATCCCTTGGCACACCACCTCTCTCACACTTCATCCACCACCCACCACCATCACAACACCATCATCCACCACCATCATCCATTGTCCATCATAGAGTATGTGAGTCGTCTCGGGATCCAAGATTGATCGTAAGAGTTCTTGAAAATCAAGGCCATGTTTGCCTAAGTCTCTTACATCACTTGGTGAAGACAAGTGTTTAGTATAATACTTTTTATTTTTAATCTTTCGCACTTTTTATTTGGTTTTGTATTAATGAATTTAATAACTAGTTGCTTATGTTGAAGGTGATCTTTCCTTATCGTTTGTCCGTGGTGTCTTGGCATTATTTTATTGTCTATATAAAATAAAAGATTTTCACCATTCATATCTCCACGGTCTATATGGAGGTATGTTGGCTACCAGGTCGGGGGTTAAGGGAACGGTTTGGTAAGAGTCTTGCCTTTGTTCAGCGTTTAGAGGTCCTGCAAGGGACCTGGGTCAAATTTAGTAGGATCTCCTTCAATGCCCATAGGTATTGGATGGCGGGGATCCAAACTCTTTAACCCCCTCATAAGTTAACTACTATTAATACTATAACCCGGCTATTTAGGACTGTATCCCTGCTGACTCAGACTACTTAGTCGAGGGTAACGTCACCGCCAAAAGCGGGGCCTACCATAATTTGCATTAATAACTTAATTCATTATCTTCCAATAATCCAACCCTTTAGGATTGTATCCTTGCTGACTCAAACTACTGGGTTGAGGGTAACGTGGCCTTCAAAAGAGGGGCCTACTACAATAACTAAGATAATCTCTTAAACAAGTGCAAAAGTGCGAAAATAATCAAAGGTTATACTAATACACGAGTCGGATCCAAGTGATTCATCTTGTCTATCTGTTTTCATTTTTATTTTATTTTCAGCATTTAGTTAGTTTTTATTTTCTTAGTTTAAAAATCTTTTCTAACATTTTGATTTGATTAGACGTTGAGGATAAACCGATACTAAAACCTCTTGTGTCCTTGGATGACCTCGGTATCTTACCAACACTATACTACGTCCACGATGGGTGCACTTGCCCATATGTGTGTTTAATGTTAGTAAATATCGTGTTTTATAAATTTAAAACTTGGCTAAAAGTGTAAAAAGGTCTTAAATATACATCTAAAACATATACACACTGACACGCATCAAGTTTTTGGTGCCGTTGCCGGGGACACAAGGATTTTAAGAAAGTTAGAAATCAACGGCCTAATCATATTTTTTTTCTTTTTAATTTTTCAGGATTTTCTTAGTTTTCAGCTTCTGCAGAGCTCAGCACGGGCCGTGCCTGGTCGGACACGGGCCATGCCCAGCGTTGTTACTGGCAGTTTTTAGTTTTCCAAGTAACAGAAGGCTGACCACGGGGCCGTGTCGGTGCAACACGGGGCCGTGTCCAACTCTCCAGTAACTGGGATCTAGAAAACAATCACTGTAACTCCGACCACGGGCCATGTTCACTGAACACGGGGCCGTGGTGAATCTTCTGACCAACATTCTTTTTTGTTTTTATTGCAGGACTTGGAACCAGACGCAACCCCTACGTAGTGTATGAGCTCCAGTTCTAATAAGGACATAAAAGAACCTCTAGAAGAACCCGAACGCTTTCTCAGAAAAAGACTAAAAGCCAAAAACCAAGAGAAAGTTTCGGGAAATCCACCCCCAATAGCGGATCAACGTACTCTCATGGATTATCTACGACCCACTGTAGGTAACCTCGGCGCCGCTATCAATGCACCGAATGTTGAAGCCAATAACTTCGAACTTTGGCCGCATTTGATACAAATGCTCCAAAACTCCGCAACCTTCCATGGGCTTGCGGACGAGGATCCCCATCTACATATTACTAATTTCTTAGAAATATGTGATACCTTTCGGATCAATGGAGCATCAAATGACGCCATCCGCCTTCGAATGTTTCCTTTCTCACTAAAAGACCGAGCAAAAGCTTGGCTTAACGCCCTCCCAGCTGGATCGGTAAACACCTGGGATGAACTAGCCCAAAAATTTCTATATAAGTATTTCCCTCTCGCTAAAACGGCTAAATTAATGACTGAAATTAATACATATTCACAAGAGGACGGGAATCCTTATATGAAACTTGGGAAAGGTTCAAGGAGCTATTGCGAAAGTGTCCACATCACGGCCTTGCGATATGGCAACAAGTATCCACTTTCTATAGTGGGTTGTCGCCACACACAAGGCAGACACTTGACTCTAGCTCCGGGGGACTTTTTGGTAATCGCCGCCCACATGAAATATATAACCAAATTGAGGAAATTGCTCAAACCAATTTCCAGTGGCACACTCCCCGAGGCAATAAATCTATTGCCCCGGGCGCCCATAAGGTTGATGAAAACACTTCCTTACAAGCCCAAATCGAAGCCCTTTCTTCAAAAATAAAAAAAATTGGAAATGACAAAAACGGTCTCGGTTATGGCTTGTGAAGGGTGTGGTGAGCCACATGAAAATTGGAGTTGTATGAAAGAAACGGACGAGCAACAAGAGTCGGTAAGCTACATTGACAATAGACCTAGGCCGTCGGGTCCTCCAACGGGCACTTACAACCAAGGATGGCGGAATCATCCTAACCTTGGTTGGAGAGAACCCGACAATAGTAGTAACCAACAAAACCATCGAACAAACTTTCAACAACCAAGAAATGAGTCACAAAATTTCACTCAACAACAAGGTGGACGAGAAAGGCTTGAAGATACTGTATCTCGCCTCATCTCTGACACTGAAAAGAAAAACTCGGAAAGGATTCTACAATTAGAATCAAATTTTAGAAATCAACAAGCTAGTATTCAAAACATAGAAAAGCAATTAAGTCAACTAGCCCAAAATTTTTCCGAGAGACCACCAGGCGCATTACCAAGCAATACCGAAACAAACCCAAAGGCGCAAGTTCATCTCATCACGTTACGAAACTGTACCGTGGGGCCTGCGGAAGCCACCGCCAACCGAGGAGACTACACCACCACCTCTATAAGAAAAGGACTCCCCTCCATCATCAGAGCCTATCAAAGCTCCTCGAGTTCCGTACCCCAGTAGGTTAATTCGTCAAAAGACCAATGAGCAATTCGCAAAATTCGAAAGTCTACTAAAACAATTGCATGTTAACATTCCTTTTATTGATGTCCTAACCCAAATGCCTAAATATTCTAAGTTCATGAGGGACTTCCTCACTCATAAAAAGAAAATTGAAACGTTGCAATTAGTTAACTTAGGCGAAGAATGCTCTGCCCTCGTACTCAACAAACTCCCCCAAAAGAAAATCGATCCCGGAAGCTTCACAATTCCTTGCTCGATCGGGGACTCCCCCGTTCGTAATGCACTAGCCGACCTTGGGGCTAGCATTAACCTCATGCCCTCATCAATGTTCAAAAGACTCGGCCTAGGAACAACACCAGCTCAAGGATTTCGGTTTGACTTATCTAAACTCTACTTCTTATATTGATAATGATGCCGTTATCCAGATTATCAAAAACCCTGTCCATTACTCTAAAACCAAACACATTGATATCAAGGTACACTTTATTCGAGATTGCTGTGACAGATAATTGTTTAAACTTAAACAGATCCACACTGATACTAATTCAGTGGATCTTTTTATAAAACCTGTCAGCATCTCGAGATTCAATGTGCTTGTAGATCTTTTGAAAATGACACGTATCACCGACTGAGCGATAAAAAGACAGGGTTTCTATGCTAATGTAAATAAATAAGTAAATTTGCGCATAAAGTGTGATGCACAAATTTAGGGGGGAGAGGGACACATATGTACATACGCATTGTTTGAGGGGGAGAAATAGTTGCCTGGGAAATGAAATGAGCTTTCGTGTTAAAGAACTTGATTAACACACGTAAGGTTTCAATGTTAAACAGGTTAGGCTCCACTTCGATGTGTTGATAGGTCTGCCGCTCGAAAAGCAAAAGAAGCAAAAGTGATACAAACATAATGGACTGGACATCTCGTGGGTAACAGACCAACGGTGTATGATTTCATGGTCTTAAATCCTGCGTTGATAGATAGCCAACATCTGAGGTTTCGGGTCTTTATACTGATGATCCATTCGTGATATCAGGGCTGTCCCTCTCTTGCATCCAGATTATATGCAGACCTGGACACAGTCAGGATATCTTGCTAAAAGAGCCACAAAAAGGGCCAAAACCTGTCTCGCCCTCGTCAGATCTTCCATGGTCTCTCTGCTGTACGGAAGTACTGACCTGTTCACCAGGAAGTCTGGCAATAAAAAAGATAAAAAAAAAATAGAATAAAAGGGCCCTCGTCAGATCTTCCTTGGTCTCTCTACTGTACGGAAGTACTGACCTGTTCACCAGGAAGTCTGGCGTTGGAAAAAAAATAAAAAATAGAATAAAAGGATGATCTCAGTATACTCACCTGCTATAATGAACCGTTGTGCTTACCTTGATCGCGAGGGTATGCCTTGGAATGGGACACACAGATGTCACAGTATAAAACTACCTAAAAGCGTATCATAAAGCAAAAAGTTGAAGTTTGAGCGGTGGATTTAAGAGGACAAACATATCAACAATTGCGTGGACCAGCCTAAGTAAACGAAGAGCTGAAAAGTGTCCCTTAATCAGTTTGAGAACGATTTTGATCCCATGGCAGGTTCTCCCTATATTACTCCTCCATTAGTTTTCTATTATTAATTTGTTTTGTTTTGATTATCTCTTTGCTAAAAAAGGTTGCTCGGTTGGTTGGATCGTTGATTTTGAGAAAGATGTTTCCTGTCCTGAAAATGCAAAACATTAAAGTGATAGTCTGGCCCACTGTTTCGGATTGGGCCCACTGTCGTGGATAACGCGAATCAGATCCGGCCCATTGTTCCGAGTTGGGGCTTGGCCGTTTGATCTCAGGCCCAATCCAAAACACTATTAATTGGCAATCATTTCTCTTTCGAGTCACGTTTCGGACTAGTCTCATCTTCTAATCATCACGGATTCTCTCATTATCTTTGGACCACTTGTTCGAATTTCAAAGTTTGCAGGTTTCTATGCTTTTTGAACCAAAGCCCTCTGAATGCCACAGCTACCAAAAGAACATGACATGCAACATACAGGTGTTGACGAGAAAGCTGAGACACTTGATTCAGATTCAGAATCAGACTCTAGTGAAGAAGAACTCGATTCCGACAGTGAAGTGGAAGTGATTGCATCTGAAAAAGTTAAGGAACCTTTTCGAGAATCAACATAAATGCTGAAAATTTACAAGCCCTGATTGAGTCCTTGAAGGATAGTGTCGAAAACCCTCCTTCCATATCTATTCCTGAAACTGAAGATGATTCAACAGATGATGCTGAAGAAGCATCCAACAAGAAATGAAGAACCGAAACAGCTCCTGATTTTCATTCTACTGGTCCAAGCTCAGAACCAGAGCCTACTATGCCCACCGAACCACAAGTCATTGCTGCTACTCAAGAAACAAGCACACAAGATCTCGATTTTGATTTTAATTTCGATTTCGATTTCGATCTACCTGAAACAACTCATTTGCAACCAGAAGCTCAAGCGGCATCAGGTTCGATGTAGGAAGTTCCAGTGGTGCCGGTTTCTCTGAGCATGATGAAGCAGCCATGCGCTTTGCAGCCAACGAAATGAAATTTATTGACGAATTTGATAGTGATAATGATACGACTGTTGGTGTAGCGAAGATGCCAAGAAGAGTGATTGTGTTGGAAGAAGATGTTGCCCTGAAAGAATCACCGACCTTATCTTTGCAGGCTCAGATATCAGGCAAAGATCAGGCGATCGAACAACTACAAAGTGATGTGGGTGTGCTGGCATCTGTTGAAAGCTAAGATGGAAAAGAAGTTCAATATCGTAATCAAGAATCATTTGTTTGATGATCCGGCTCCGTTGCAAGGCGGTCCTCCAAACGGATTCAACAACTAATCCAGTAAACCTAGGGGGAGATTGTTAGGCCCTATAGGTTTATGGATTAGTAGGTTTGTTGCTAAATGGATCAAGCTTCTAGAAGGTAGTGGGTATTAGAGTGGGCTTTGGGGGAATTATGGGCCTAGGGTTTTGGGGGAAACCCCTTACTATAAATAGTGGAAAGAAATGAGGAGCATGGTTGGTTGATTGGTTTTAGAAACTTGTATTAGACAATCTTAATTGTATGCAAGTTTAAGCTTTTGAATCAACAAATCTTCAAATCTTCATATTGTTCTTGATTATTTCTTGAAGATCATCAAGTTTGGATTCCGCCCATCCTTGGTGTTTGTTTGATATCGTTGTTTGATCCGTATTTTCGGGACTTACAAAAGGTGAGGCCGATAACGTTAAAATCCAAGAAGAGTCTAATTTTGAAGAAATTAATCTCTTGTCACCTTCTTTCGAAAATCATTGTTTAGTACCAACTCATGCTAAGTTTTTAAAAGAGTTAAACACTAACACTAAAATTGAAGAAATGGTAAGTGTTAAGTTAACCAATGATCAAACCTCGCTAATAAAAGAAGATCCTTTTGAAATTAACATTACACCGGTTCCATGTTTTTTTCAAAATTCATTTATTAGTAATGTCACTATTGATAAAGATCTTTGTGTTAACATAATGCCTAATTACATTTTCGAAAAATTAAGTATTAGTGATTTTACTCCACTTCAAATACCCATTTTTCTATCCAATCGGAAAGTAATAAAATCAATTGGTGTAGTGGAGGATGTCTTGGTTTAAACAAATCAAATGGTAATCCCAACCGACTTTGTCATCCTCGATGACGCTCTTCTAGTGTTGGGACGACCTTTTGTAAAAACTCATAAAGCTCTGAAAAACCGAAAGTTTAATAATCTACCTCTTCAGTTAGGGGCATTCAAAAGGAGCATAGATCTTGAACGTTCAATGAAATATCCTTTTGGCAATAATGACCCCTTAATTGAAGATGAAGATGAACCACCCGATACAAGTGAAGAAATTGACCATTTGTTGAAGAAGAGGTCGCCATAGAATAAACCTTTAAAGTTCTTGATCTAGATGAGCCATGTAATAAGGAGTCTCCTAAAGACCCACCCATTGAGCTCAAGGAACTTCCGAAAGGTTTGGAATATGCTTTTCTAGACAAAGATGGTAAATTACCTATAATTATTTCGTCTAAATTAAGTAGCATAGAAAAAGAAAAATTAATAAATCTTCTTAAAAAACACAAAAATGCGATCGCTTGGAAGCTTGTAGATATTAAAGGAATAAGTCCTTCCATGTGCACACACAAAATTTTAATGAATGATGACTACAAAACAGTAATACAACCACAACGTAGAGTAAATCCCAATGTGCAAGAAGTGGTTAAAAATGAGGTCATCAAACTACTTGACGCCAGACTAATTTATCCTATCTCCGATAGTCCATGGGTAAGTCCCGTCCAAGTAGTCCCAAAGAAAGGAGGTATGAAGGTAATAATTAATGAAAAGAATGAATTAATACTAACGAGAACCGTCACAGGATGGAGAGTTTGTATAGATTACAAACGATTAAATGAAGCAACAAGGAAAGACCACTTTCCTATGCCCTTCATTGATCAAATGTTAGAAAGACGATCCGGTCATAAATTTTACTGTTTCTTGGATGGTTTTTCAGGGTACTTTCAAATTCCAATAGCACCTGAAGACCAAGAAAAGACGACTTTCACATGCCCCTATGGAACTTTTGCTTATCGTCGCATGCCATTCGGTCTATGTAATGCCCCCGCAACTTTCCAACGTTGCATGGTGGCCATTTTCCATGACATGATAGAAAAGACAATGGAAGTCTTCATGGACGACTTTTCTATCTTTGGAGATTCATATGACCAATGCCTCGATAACCTTGAACGAATGCTATCCCGATGTGAGGAAACTAACCTCGCCCTTAACTGGGAAAAATGATATTTTATGGTAACGGATGGAATTGTACTCGGTCACAAAATCTCGAGCGAAGGAATGGAAGTTGATCGAGCAAAAGTAGACACTATTTCTCGATTACCTCCACCCTCCTCCGTTAGAGCAATCAGAAGTTTCCTAGGGCATGCCGGATTTTATAGAAGGTTTATCAAGGACATTTTTTAAAAATTTCAAGACCTCTAACAAAATTACTTGAAAAAGATGCGCCTTTCATCTTTGACAAGGATTGCAATCAAGCATTTCTAACTCTCAAGGAAATGCTAGCACCCGATTGGAAACTACCTTTCGAAATCATGTGTGATGCAAGTGACTTTGCTGTTGGAGCAGTCTTGGGACAAAGAAAAGAAAAGCATTTCCACCCAATTTATTATGCTAGTAAAACACTTAATGATGCACAAGAGAATTACATAACTACTGAAAAAGAATTACTAGCCGTGGTATTTGCTTTTGATAAATTTCGTTCTTACCTTGTTCTTTCTAAAACTGTAGTCTATACAGATCATGCAGGTATCCGGTACCTTTTTAGGAAACAAGACGCCAAACCACGTTTGATCAGGTGGATTCTACTCCTCCAAGAATTTGATATTGAAATCAAAGACAAAAGAGGAGCAAAAAACACTGCGGCAGATCATCTTTCACGCCTGGAAGACCCAGCTTTGGAAGCAACCAGGGACGAGCAAATCAATGAAAAATTTCCTACAGAATCCTTGGAAATGGTGGAAAGTAGACAAGAACCATGGTATGCCGACTACGCTAACTACTTAGCTAGTGGTATAGTCACCAAAGGATGGCCACATCACCAAAGAAAGAAGTTCTTTGCCGATTTGAAGCATTACTTTTGGGAAGACCCCTATCTTTTCAAAATGTGTGCTGACCAACTCATCCGAAGGTGCGTCCATGGCAGCGAAGCACGAAGAATTCTCCGCCATTGTCATGAAGGTCCATATGGGGGACATCATGGTGCCGCTAGTACCGCACGAAAGGTATTTAATTCAGGATTTTATTGGCCGACCATTTACAAGGATGCGCAAAATCTTGTAAAGACATGTGATGCTTGCCAAAGATCAGGTAATATTTCTTCTAAAAACGAAATGCCTCAAAATGGCATTCTCGTTTGTGAAATTTTTGATGTGTGGGGACTCGATTTCATGGGACCCTTCCCACCGTCAAAAGGAAATAAATATATACTTGTGGCAGTTGATTACTTGTCTAAATGGGCCGAGGCCGAAGCCCTTCCAACAAATGATGGAAGAGTTATGGTAAAATTTCTGAAAAAATTATTCTCTCGTTTTGGAACACCTAAAGCATTAATAAGTGATAGAGGTACCCATTTTTGTAACCATCAACTCGAAAAAATCTTAACCAGATATGGGGTCTATCATTGGGTCTCAACGGCATATCACCCTCAAACAAATGGACAAGCTGAAGTGACTAACAGAGGTTTAAAACGAATACTTGAAAAAACCGTAGGTTTAAATAAAAAGGAATGGGCTGATAAACTAGATGATGCTTTATGGGCCTTTCGGACTGCTTATAAAACCACTATAGGCACAACCCCGTATACGCTCGTCTATGGAAAAAGTTGTCATTTGCTAGTAGAAATAGCTCACAAAGCCTATTGGGCAATAAAAAGTGTAAACCTAGATTTAGAAATTCCAGGTAAAAATCGATTTTGTCAAATAAATGAATTAGACGAACTAAGGAATTATGCATACTCTAACTCAGAAATTTATAAGGAAAGAATGAAAAATTTACACGACAAATACATTAAGCCTAATGAATTTCGAGTAGGAGACCCAGTTCTATTGTTTAATTCACGACTTCGATTATTTCCGGGTAAACTAAAATCTAGGTGGTCAGGACCTTTTTCCATCACCCATATTTTTCCTCACGGTGCAGTGGAAATTAAATCTCGAAATGGAATTCCATTCAAAGTCAATGGCCAACGGCTAAAGCTCTATCAAGGATCCATTGAGGATGAGGAAGAAGAGATCTCGTTTCAAACGATTGACGAATAAAAGGCACCCACATCATACCTGGTATGTTACGAACAAGTGAGTATACATCGAAACCGGTAAGTCCTCTCACCATATTTTTGGGAAAAACGGGCACTCACACGAGCACTAAAAAAAAACTCGCTCGGCACGGGGCCGTGTCTGCGCGACTGTCGGGATAAAACCCTCTTTTCACAACAGTTACATCATTCCACACGCTCCGTTTCCCCGAAAAAGCTCTGGTCCGAGGCGATTTTCTGCAGATTTCTGACGTTACCTCTAGATCTAACAACATCAAGGTATGATTCTATCATCATTAGTAGTTAGATTAGTTACTTGCATGTAGTTAAAACATCAAAAATTTGGGGAAAAATCTAGGGTTCTTGAAGTTCATCCGGATCGAACCTCAAATTTCTGAAATAATTTGCTAGCATTAGTTTAGATTAGTATAGTGGGAAGTAATTACACTTGTATTGTTGATAGATTTGCCCAATTTCTCACAAAAACCTCAAACCCTTGTTTTTGAACCGAAAAAGATAAAACTGAAGGGGTAAACGGTTTATTTTGAGAAAAACGGCACTTGGGGTTTCATTTTTGGGGGAAACCGCTACTACTTGGCCAAAAATTTTCAGATTTTCGGGACCGGGTCAGAGCTATCGAGCGGAACATCACTGATATCCAAGACGACATCGGAAGCATCCGGGAGTATATGGCAGGTCATGGGGTAGGAGGTGATGATAGTGATGAAGATATGGACTAGGAGGGTGAAGAAGGAGCAGGAGCGGGTTGATGGTGAGCCCACAGGTTAAAGTCCCCTTTTATCTATCAAAACAATTGACGGCCTGCGTGCCGAGTGTTAGACAATTTACTTTCCTTAACTTCTTTTTACTTTCTGCTTTATTTTTCTTTTACTTTATGGTTTGGATGATTAACTTGGTAATTTAGGATGTTTGGTATTGTTTGGTGTGGTGTTTATTGATAGAACAGGTACAAACGAGGCTTAGAGTACTAAACATTAGTACTACTAAAGCCAGGACAGGAAAACCGAAGAAAGAAACCTGTTTTTCAGCCTTGCAGACTGTCCACATGGGGACGTGTCTAGCCGACACGCCCCCGTGCCCACCTCCCAGACCTGCTGTTTGTTAAATTTCTGCAGAATTTTTGCCAGACACGGGGTCGTGCCCAGCGAACACGCCCCCGTGTTCAACTTCTGTAAGTTTTCGTTACTGGCACTTGAACACGGGGTCGTGTCCAACGAACACGGGGCCGTGTCCAGACTGCCAGTAACATAAAATTATGCTTTTAACACCATTTTACACATACAATCAACCTAAAAACTTATTTTTGGGACACATTGAGGACAATGTGTAATTTAAGTGTGGGGGGGATGCTAAAACCTTGAATTTTGCAAGTCCTAATAACAAGCCTTACATAAAACTCTATTTGGAATCGCTAATCACCCCAAATTTTTTCAAAAAATTTGCATTTTTTTTCTTGTCTAAGTTTAAGTTGGGAATTCTAATTCTAACAAGGTTATATTTTTACAAATTTACAACCGATAGCGTCGTGATAAAAAGAACCAACATAAGAAAATTATGAAACGGCATGACAAGCTTAGTTAAAATTTGATTATATATACTTGATCATGTAAAAACCCATTCCCACAAAAGTGAGTTTTGAGCCTTTATAGAGCATACAAATACATATCTTTACACTAAATGCTCATTTTTCGTTTCTTGTGTGAATAGCCGCTTGGTTCTTACGACTCTAGAACTTGGCACGATAATTCATTCCCGGTCGTTACCAACTTAAACCCAAGTAAGTAAATGATGGAGGCATTAGGACTAACCCTTTTTCTTTCAACACCATTATTTTCATTTTTCTCTTTACCAACCAAAAAAAAAAATCCCCCTAGTTAACCCCTTTGAGCCTAAACCTTTTCATTTCTTAACCCAAAACCCTTTTTTCCCACCAAAACCCCTTTTTCATTTTTTCCCCTTATTTTAGTAACAAAGCTTGGTTTTCGTGTGACTCTTGAAAAAAAAATATGATGATGATGAATTTGAAAATAAACAAACAAAGCTCCTCAAACAAAAGCTTGTTTGAATAAATACTTCATTGAAAATAAAAAGTCACAAAAACAAAATGTTTTACGAAAACCAACGCTTTTTACGCCTTTTGTTGGTGCAGTTGTCTGTTGACTACATCTTAGTTCGAGTCTTAGGTTAGCGCTGATTGTACAGTGAACGGAAATCAAGAAACACATGAGTTAGATAGGTCCGCTTATATGTCATTGGTCATAGGTCCGCTTATGTGTCATCATGATAGGTCCGCTTATATGGACAAAGCATGTAGGTCCGCTTATATGACAATGATATAGGTCCGCTTATACGGACATGTCCGTATAAGCGAACCCATCAGCCTATAAATAGGTGACTGATAAGCGAACCCATCAGCCTATAAATAGGTGACTGATAAGCGAACCTAGGAAGCAATTGAGTGGTGTAACGGCGAAGCCCTGCCAGTTTGTCTCCAGAGCTTGTAAATTGTTAGCAGATTAATAAAAGAGACGTTAAAGTGTGAAATCAAGCTAAACAAAGACTGAATCAATGAATTCCGCCTCTAATTCAGTCTGAGCACTCTTCTGATCGACTCATCAGGTCGTCTGACGATCCTACACCTTTCGCCCTTTTCAACTAACCGCTAACCCAACCACCCACCTTTAACCCAAGCCTAACCCTTCACCCAAAAAGTCCTCTTGATATTTACAAAGGTATAAAGTTAAAAAGGAGGAGGATTGATTGCTTGCCAAGATTATGGTAGAAATAAGTTCCACGTCGCTCTCGAGTGATTCACTAAAAATACACCTTCGCCCGAGTGTGAGTGATTTCCCCCGTGAGGTACGTGAACTTGTATATAAATGGAATTTTAAAAAGGTATGTTATGCCTTAATAAATAATTTATCTTATGAAATGTTTTTAATAAATCATGACGAATAGGATTGTAAATAAATAAAAATAAAACCTAAACGATCTTGGAAAATCCTGACACTCTATGACAAGCCCAAAAACCTTCTCTTCTACCCATTCCATTTGGGAGTGAATAAAGGCACATTATAAAGAGTTTTGCTTGAGGACAAGCAAAGATTCAAGTGTGGGAGTATTTAATACGCGCAAAATGCAACATATAAATTATATCAAATATGGCATAAAACTAACCCTTTTTAGTACTAATGTTGGAAAAAGTGTGTTTTTGTCTTCCTTTTGTATTTTCAGGATTAAATGAGCTCAAATTAACAAAAGAAGCAAAAAGACAGCAAAATCTAACATAAATACAAGAAAAGGGACAAAAGTGGATTGCCCGACCCCTCGACGGTATCTTCCCAAGCAAAACAAAGAAGGCAGAAGACTGAACACGCCCCGTGCTCAGCGAGCACGGGGCCGTGCCCAAGAAGCAGCAGAAAAGACAAACTAATAGAAGCTTTTATTGCCCACCACGGGGCCGTGCCCAGTGGACACGGGGGCGTGGTCAGAGTACTGCAGGCTCATTTATTGTAATTGCGAATTACAATTAATGAAGAAAAAGAGTGTCAGACGGCCACGGGGCCGTGCCCAGGCTTCTGTTCAGCCTATAAATAGGAGTGCTTGGAGCCATTTCTACTCATCCCTTGGCACACCACCTCTCTCACACTTCACCCACCACCCACCACCACCATAACACCATCATCCACCACCATCATCCATTGTCCATCATAGAGTGTGTGAGTCGTCTCGGGATCCAAGATTGATCGTAAGAGTTCTTGACAATCAAAGGCCATGTTTGTCTAAGTCTCTTACATCACTTGGTGAAGACAAGTGTCTAGTGTAATACTTTTTATTTTTAATCTTTTGCACTTTTTATTTGGTTTTGTATTAATGACTTTAATAACTAGTTTCTTATGTTGAAGGTGATTCTTCCTTATCGTTTGTCCGTGGTGTCTTGACATTACTTTACTGTCTATATAAAATAAAAGATTTTCACCATTCATATCTCCACGGTCTATATGGAGGTATGTTGGCTACCTGTTCGGGGGTTAAGGGAACGGTTTGGTAAGGGTCTTGCCCTTGTTCAGCGTTTAGAGGTCCTGCAAGGGACCTGGGTCAAATTTAGTAGGATCTCCTTCAATACCCAAAGGTATTGGATGGCGGGGATCCAAACTCTTTGACCCCCTCATAATTAACTACTATTAATACTATAACCTGGCTATTTAGGACTGTATCCCTACTGACTCAGACTACTTAGTCGAGGGTAACGTCACCTTCAAAAGAGGGGCCTACCATAATTTGCATTAATAACTTAATTAATTATCTTTCAATAATCCGACCCTTTAGGATTGTATCCTTGCTGACTCAAACTACTGGGTTGAGGGTAACGTCACCTTCAAAAGAGGGGCCTACTACAATAACTAAGATAATCTCTTAAACAAGTGCAAAAGTGTGAAAATAATCAAAGGTTACACTATACACGAGTCGGATCCAAGTGATTCATCTTGTCTATCTGTTTTTATTTTTATTTTTATTTTTCAGCATTTAGTTAGTTTTATTTTCTTAGTTTTAAAAATCTTTTCAAACATTTTGATTTGATTAGACGTTGAGGATAAACCGGTACTAAAAGCTCTTGTGTCCTTGGACGACCTCGGTATCTTACCAACACTATACTACATCCACAATGGGTGCACTTGCCCATATGTGTGTGTAGTGTTAGTAAATATCGTGTTTTATAAATTTAAAACTTGGCTAAAAAGTGTAAAAAGGGCTTAAAATATATACCTAAAACATATACACACTAGCACGCATCAACCAAAACACTATTTCAAGCGGAATACTGAGTTGAAGCGGAATCCCTGAAGCGAAATCAACTTTTGGAGCGGAATCACCAACAAACCTTCAAGCGGAATCTGATTGAAACAAACTCACTGATTTCGCTTGAAAAACTCAAGCGGAATAGCAACCTTGAAGCGAAATACTTGATTTCGCTTGAAATTCTCAAGCGAAATAACACCTTTCAAGCGGAATAAGTCTGATGTTCGTTCAAGCGGAATCAATTCTCTTGTCCATTTCAGTCACTTTTAATGCGAATTTTAGTCTGATTCTTTCAAGGCTTTGTTAAAATGCAATTTCCTTTATGTTCTGAAAAATTCAGGCCATTTTGACCGTTAAAACTTGTTCAAATGATAAAAGAAGATGTAGAAGCAAGAAAACACAATGAAATCCAGCTGAATTCTGCAGAACTCCTCCTCCTGAGCTCTAATACCACTTGTAGGATCATGTGCGTGACCCGAATGAGTCGTTCAGAGGAGTTTTGATCTGTTTCAGAGGCGGAAACTAAGAAACAAACTTAGAAACAGCTTGTACTTCACTTTTAAACACTTTACCGATTCATATAACACTGTTTACACGCAGAAATCACACCGGCAGCACTTCAGTATGAAATTCAGGAACTGTTACATTTAATCTCGCTTGAACCCTATATATAGGCAACAGATTTCGCTTGAAAGAGACAGGACACCTTTCAAGCGGAATCATATTGATGTGATTTCGCTTGAAACAGCCACAATCCATTTTAAGCGGAATCTCCACTTTCAAGCGGAATCACACTATTTAACACATAAATTTCCTATTTTCTCGTACAACATGCCCTGATCTAACATATCTAGTACAAGACTCGATACAAGACGAAGTCGACAGATGTATGCACTAACAAAAACCGAGAAGTAGATGCATTCGGGAATTTGCGTACACAACTGAAGGTTCAATGCACGAAAATCGTTGTCAGTCTGCCATGTCTTTTTGACAAATCACCTGCTTCCTGAATCTGAATCTAAAAGTTAGCTTTGATTCATAAACCCTTGAATCCCAATGCTTCTCAAAAAAAATTTATTTCTTTCCTTTTCATGAGGTAAAACCGGTTTCAACATCAAGAGTTGTTTTTCACCCTTTGTCAGCATTGGAAGCCCGACAAACAGTCTAGCAATTACATCTTCAATCGAGACTGCATTGTTAATTTTTATGATGATTCGAAACATTCCGAATAACTAGCAAAAGCACCCGACATGTCTTCTATGATGATTCGAAACATTCACGAACCACAATGGACTCAGACTCATACTACTCACCCTCCCCTAAGGAAAAGTTTTCCCGAAGACTCAAGATAAAGCAGTTGGTTTATGTTCATATCAGCGTTGTTTATCACCCTGTGTGAGCATTGGAAGCCCGACCACTAGCAGAAGAACCCGACACGTCTTCGGTACAGGCTGATCAACCGTCTGGAGAAGAGTATGTTGATATAGGAGAGTTGATGCAATTTTCCAACTCATCTTTAGTGGTTTCTGTAAGGATGCATTTCACGGTAAACGATGCAGCTGATCAAACCAAAGCTGTTATTTCAGTTGTTCAGTACTTCCGAGACGATTCAAGTGAGTCCTATGAAGCAAGTATCTGTCTATTCAATTGAGAGGAATCATTGCATTACATCCCCGTTGGAAACAAGTGGTTGTAATGATGGGACCCTTGATTTGAAACACAATCGTTTGTGACTATGGGAAACACAAGTTTTCTTTTTGAGCTTGATGGACATTCATTATCTCAACGCTTCTCCTTACATTACTGATTTGGAATTGGAGAACCATTGTGTATTTGCTTACTGATCTGGAATTGGAGAACCGTTGTGTATCTGAATCAGGTTCTCAAACAAACACTACTAAAGATGAGTTGGTATTGAACCAACAAAATCCGAATACTGAAAAACCGACATTCCTTCAAACATTCTAAACCCTACCTGGAAACAAGTGGTTGTAATGACGGGACCCTTGATTTGAAACGCAATCGTTTATGAATATGGGAAACACAAGTTTTCTTTTTGAGCTTGATGGGTGTCCGTTATCTCAACGCTTCTCCTTACATTACTGATATGGGATTGGAGAACCAGTGTGTATTTGCTTACTGATCTGGAATTGGAGAACCGTTGTGTAGCTGAATCAGTTTCTCAAATAAACACTACTAAAGATGAGTTGGTATTGAACCAACAAAATCCAAATACTGAAAAACCGACATTCCTTCAAACATTCTAAACCCTACCTGGAACCAAACCAACAAAATCCGAATACTGAAAAACATCAGCAACCATTTTTCCTTTTCCTTCAATTTCGAGAACATTCTCCCTAACATGATAAAACCGCTTATTTTACTAGTGGGTTTTTTTTATAAGTCAAAGTTAACTTTGCTATCCCCGCATTGATAGCTTCCGTTTTATTACAGTCATACAACACGGCTTTTGTTCTTCAATCTTTGTTACTTGTTAATGTTTTATTTTTTTCTACTTTTAGAAAGGTTTGACCACCTCACGACTGTAAAATGTCTCGTGTGATTGGCACCTTAAACCCCTTATATACTTTGAGAAAAATCCAATTTTCGAGGAATACGGGTCGTATAACATTATACGGCCCGTATACTATGTTCCTACTCGTCAATGATTAGAATTTTGAAAGTTGAAAAAAACTAAACCGAACCAACATGGTTGAAGGTGCATGTATGCAACAGGTGCAAGAGAATGGCGAGTAATCAGTTGTATTTTTACATTTTTGTTTCTTATTGGCCATTATTCGACCGAGTAATCAGTTGTATTTTTTCAGACAAAACAAGGGTCGTTCTAATAGATTAAAGAGAATAAACCACGTCCTAAATATAATATTTTTTTTACCATTTTTACCCTAACAATACGGGCCGTATACTATTATACAGCCCGTATAAAATCATCGTATACATTGTATACGACCCGGTAAATTTTTTTCATATGGTTTATACGGGTCCTATAAGTTTATACAGCTTGTTTATAATTGACAAAAGTCTGCTGGCATAGCTTTTATCATTCACATCATCCTTCTCGATCTCCACCGAAGGGAAATCCAAGAAACGAAAGGGATTTTGAGCAGTTGGTAGAAGACGTGACGGGTTCTTCTGCTAGTATTGAACCAAGAATATGAAGATCAATAAAGATGAATTGGTATTGAACCAATGATTTTTTGATATATATAACAGAGTAACCCTCACTCTCAGTCATATCTATAGAGAGAGTTTGGTTTTCAACAAATCTTTGTGTAGTTATTCGGAATGTTTCGGATCATCATAGATGTATCTGTTGGGGGTGATATAGTAATTTTCAATAATGTAGGAAGGATTGTAGTTATAGAAACCACTAGTAGAAGAACCCGACAAACCAACAAAATCTGAATACTGAAAAACATTCTAAACCCTAACTGTGTATGTGCTTGTGCTGTAGAAACCGGTGATGAATTTGTGTACACAACTGAACATTCAGTGCACAAAAAGTTTCTTACGAAATGCATTAATATTAATTTAAAACCGAGAAGTAGATGCATTCGGGAATTTGCGTACACAACTGAAGGTTCAGTGCACGAAAACCGTTGTCAGTCTGCCATGTCTTTTTGACAAATCACCTGCTTCCTGAATCTGAATCTGAAAGTTAGCTTTGATTCATAAACCCTTGAATCCCAATGCTTCTCTAAAAAAAATTGTTTCTTTCCTTTTCATGAGGTAAAACCAGTTTCAACATCAAGGGTTGTTTTTCACCCTGTGTGAGCATTGGAAGCCCGACAAACAGTCTTGCTGTCACACCCCCAAAATACCAATTGCAGGAATTACCGCTGGGCGTGTGACGTACCAGGATCTAGCCACCAATCATATTGAACTCATAGGTATAAATAAAACTTTCATTTATTAACATTAAGTGTTATAACATTTCAAATAAGTTACAGCGTACAGCGGAAGCAAAAATTCATTTGTTAAGTATTTATAAGCCACACGTAAAAGCCAGTTGTCTTGTGTTGTGTTTCCATGTATCTCGACCCATGACCACTCCAGCTTTCCAGATAGCAAGTTCCAACAATATGCACCTAGAGTCCTGCAAGGCATGTAACAACGAATCAACAACAAAGTTGAGCGGTGTTCGTTTTAAGTTGTTTCCGAAAACATAGTTTGTCTTTAGCTGGCTTACGTGCCGTGGGGGTTACCCCATAGTTGAAAATATGATTACCAGTTCCTTCTTTCCCACACCATATCCAGTTTCTTTATTTCCCAAACCATATCTATAATCAGTGGGGGCTTCCCCATGTGAACCACTAGACCCGTTTACCATATCGACCACTGACTAAAGTAAGTTGGTGCCCTGACGTCAATGTCTATCATCATTGACTAGTGCCCAGATCCATTAGTTCACGCCCGTCCTCTACGGCACGGTGTGAGGCTTGTCAGACCTAAATAGCGCTATCTAACTAATGACCCGCTCGCCATTGGCCCGGCGATTAAGTCGATATAAAAGGAGGGACTTCATGATAGAAAGTTTTGGTCTAGTATCCGTGTTGTCACCCTTCAGTAAAGAGGGTGTGTACGTAATCTCCAAACCAGGAGAATTACGTAGGTTCCGATTAAATACGTATCACATGTTGTCACCCTTCAAACAGAGGGTGTGTACGTGTTCCAAACTAGGAGATCACGCAGTTTCAGTTTCAATCCTTTACCCACTCCCAACCCTTGGGAATCCCGTGCCTTGTGGAAAGTGTAAACTCACCTCGGTTTGCTAATTTATGTGCTCACAAATATTCAGTCAAAGCCTATAGCATGTACATATACACAATCAGTTTATGTTTGTAAGGTTTCATATGCATTCCAACATCACAAGATGCACTTAGGCAATTATTATCAAATAACACACAGCAGTTATCATATACACATAAACAGTTAATCACATTCATACAATTCATGCTTCACAGAAATGTCTTTCTCAGTTTATTCTAACATGGTTATCCATTATCCTGCTTAACAGAATTAATAGAACTAACAGAGTTAATAAACTGGCAGAGTTAATAAACTAACAAAGTTAATAAACTGGCAGGGTTAATAAACTAACAAAGTTAATAAACTGACAGAGTTAATAAACTAACAGAGTTAATAAACTGAAAGAGTTAATAAACTAACAGAGTTAATAAACTGAAAGAGTTAATAAACTAACAGAGTTACTGTGGGCCAGAACACTCGACGAAATCACATGTGGCGAAATCACCTAGTGGCGAAAACCCTTCAGGCGACGAAATCCAAGGGTTTTCAACGAACTCAAGGTTTGGCGAAAACACTTAGTGTTTTCTTCTGATCCCTGTGTTTTCGTCTGGTTCCTGTGTTTTCGTCTGGGTGGGGATTTCGTCGGGGTAGGGTTTTCATCATCAACAACAGTTACGTATTCCAGAACCCTAAATATCACCTAACAGTTATATCGCCAACAATCGCTCAATCAAATCAAACCAACAACTATAATATAACACCCTAGATCAACAGGTTATCATTATGCTCGTTCCATACTGTTGGTGCACTACATCTGTCGACTTCGTCTTGGATCGAGTCATACATTGTATTGTATGGATTAGGGCACGGATTACGAGAAAACATGAGATTGTATGTGTTTAGAGTGAAGGTTTCGCTCATATGGTCATAAGCTTGTAGTTTCGCTTATGTGACATATGAGGTTTCACTTATATGGTCATGTCCATATAAGCGAAACCATTGGGCCTATATATATCAATCCGTTCGAGCGAAACCATAAGACAACGATTCTCGTGTATTCCACGCCGAAGTGCTGCCGGTGTGAAGAACTGCATATAATCGGGTGATAATCAATACAATCAGCAGTTTTAGTGAAGATTCAGCTGTTTCTACCTACATCTCTTGTAATTCCGCACCTGAAACGTAGTTGAACGCCTCTGAACGACTCAATTGGGTCAGAACACGATCCTACAAGTGGTATCAGAGCTCAGGAGGAGGAGTTCTACAGAGATTAGCTGGAATTCGTCGAGATTTCTTATTTCTACAACTTCTTTATTCAATTCAGAAAATTTTCATGGTCGAAATCTGCTCAAAATTTCACAGACTGTGCGCAATTGAACATAGACAAATCCTGGAAAGTTTTGGACCTAAATACGGACTAAAAATGGATCAAATGACCTTCGGAATTGGTTCCGCTTATTCGAACACCTGATAGTTTCGCTTATTTGACCATATAGTTTCGCTTCTGTGTCACGAAAGTGAGAGGTTCCGCTCCAAACTGCATATTGTAGTTCCGCTCGTGTGTACAACTTTGAGTTTTCGCTTATACATACATCAGTAGTTTCGCTTCAAAGGTCATCAACAAGTTTCGCTCCAAATTACATCAACAGGTTTCGCTTCAAAGACACTTCAAGGTTTCGCTTATTTGAACTTAGCAGTTTCGCTCCAAAGAACATCATTAGTTCCGCTTTTCTGAACATCCTAGTTTCGTTTTTGTGGACATATCTGGTTTCGCTTTTGTGTACAAACATCAAGTTTCGCTTGAAAAACGTGTTGGTGCACTTGCGTCTGTACTTTGTCTGTATTTTGTTATATATAAAACGATGTCTTTTGTTTGTCTTGTTTACGTCTTTTGGTGTATTGTTTAAGTGTTGAGATGTAATGTTTGACCAAGTCAACCATCCTCCTGGTTTGACTTGGCCAAACAGTCAACACCTTTGTGTTTATTATGTATGCTTCGAAGGATGTCATCGAAGGATGGATTGTATCCTTCGATGACCTCGAAAGACATCCTTCGTGGGATACTTATGGACCTCGAAGGATATATCATCCTTCGAGGTACATATGGATCCTTCGATATCTTTCGATGGATATTCTGGTCGATAGATGATCCTTCGACCAGAATGCCTTATCCTTCGTGCATGTCAACTGTTATGGGTATATATATCCATGTGGGTTTCACTTCACAGTGAGTTCTTGGCAGACACTTAGAAAGATATTGAGAGCATTTGTGAGTGAACCCAAGGTCTTGTAAGAGAGCATTTCAGTTTGGTCAAGGGCTGTAACCGTGTCCACTGAAATACAAGAGAAAACTTTGATATATTGCTTGTCTACTCTTTCTCTTTGTAATCTTTGCTTTCATCTAAACTATCGGTTTGCACTCTAGCTTGGATTCCGCACTTGCTAGAGTGTTAAACATAACAAGGAATAGGTTTAACCTCAACCTCCGAGGGACCTACAAGTGGTATCAGAGCCGTGGCTCTTTTCCTTGTTAAAACCGGGTTTGTGCAAGACTTTGGTTGTGTTTGGACAAAAACTTTCTTGGTTTAGCACCCGTTTTTAGTGTGTTTCTTGCATTTTTAACCATAAAAACGTGTTCTAAACTAACCGGGTGTGTTACGGGAAGGTTTGGGTAACTGAAAATCTTGTTTGAAAAGGTTTGCTATTTTCCGGCCAAATTTCCGGCTAAACTCCGGTTGCTTGGTTGTGGATAAGAAACTTCCTGTTTGGGCATTGTTTTGAAAGTCAAATCTGACTTGGTGAAAAGTTGGTGCAGAAACATCCCTTCTACCGAAAGTTGGTTCACCAACCACATCACCTTTTCACCAACCAGTCGTCCTTTCTGTCTGTGTGTCAGACGTGTTCGAAAGATACCTTTCGAACTCGAAAGATCATCCTTCGATCAAGGAGATTCGACAGATAACCATCCTTCGAACATCTTTCGAAGTCAGTGTGTTGTCTTTCGAGTCAAGGAATCTTTTCGAAAGATACATCCTTTGAGTTACTGTTTCCCTTCGAAAGATAAGGATCCTTCGTGTAGGAGAATCTTTCGAAGTGATTGTTCGAAACTCAACAGTGATCCTTCGAACAAGTGTCATCTTTCGAGCATCCTTCAAGTCTTATCTGTTTAGACTTAACAACTTGTGATTTTCAGGTCTTTCGATCCAAGATCCTTCGACAGTTTGTTATCCTTCAATTTTTAACATAGTTTGTGAAAATCAATTTTTTTTTTAAATTAATTTTCACCTAATATATTAATTATAAAATGGGAACAAACGGTCAATGGGATCCATCTGCGTGGACTACAACAACTTTGACTCCACAGTCATCATCTACGCAATCATCAACCACGCAATCTGCGCCAGAGTTCAACAAAACTGCATGGATGCAGGCTATTGCCCCAACTCAAGCTGCAATGATAACTGCAAATCAATGGGCATTGGTCACTAATCAAAGCAGCAGCATTCAAGCAATGATGCAGAACTATAGTGAAACTGGTACAAGCACAAAACCGCCAAAACTAAATCACATCAATGATTGGGGATGGTGGAAAGAAAGGCTGAGAACTTATGTTCAGGGGCAAGGTCAAGATCTATGGATGTGTTTCTTTACTCCATTTGAAAACGAGTTGGAAGTTGCAGGATCAAATCCAGAAACTTACAGCACAATGTCTGATGATGATAAGAAGAAATTTGAGTTGGAAAAGAAAGCATTCATGATTCTCACGCAAGCCCTTCACAGAGATATATACCACCAGTTTGTTTACTGTACAACAACTAAAAGCTTGTGGGACATGCTTACATTGAGATGTGAAGGAAATGCTCAATCAAGGAAGATCAAGCAGGAGCTGCTAAAGAAAGAGTTTGAAGGTTTTACCTGCATGGAGAATGAAGGTCTAGCAGAGTTGTCTACAAGATTTCACCATCTGTTGAGTGAAATGTTTGCCTTCAGAGTCACTGCCACTCCACAAGAAATGGTGAAGAGATTTGCTGATGGCTTACCAGCAAAGTGGAGCAGTTATCTTGAGATTCTCAAGGAAAACGGTGTTCTGGATACAATTACCGTTTATGAGCTAATTCAGAAGTTGGAAAACAAAGATGTTGAAGAAAAGCTCAAGGCGAAAAGAACAATCACTCCTCAGAATCCAGAGATGTATTTTGGGATTGCAGGTGGTATTACTGGAGAAAAGCCAGCTTCTCAGCATGCTAAGCTTCAAACAGCGTTCATCTCCAACACCGGACCTTCAACAGCAAACCAGTTTGATCCTTCAGCATACACGATGATGTATTCAAGACCAGATTCTTCTTCTCAACAACAACAACAACAGACAGCTCAACAATTCACACCACCGCCTTTCTTGGATCCTAACAGAGCTCAACAGCAACAACCACAACAGCAAGGTTTTTATGGAAGTTCTTCAAGCTTTCAAGCTACTTCCAATCCGAACACTGTCAGATTGGACACTTCAAACTTTTCAAAAGTCAGTATCGAGATAGCCAAGGAGCATATGGAGATGTTGAATACCTTGGTTAGTGCTTACTGTGGGTTGGTTGCAGGTCAGATTGGAAATATCAATCTAACCAACGAAGATTACCAGCAAGTTGATAAAGAAGAGTTTGAGATGATGGATATAAAGTGGGCTCTTGCTAGTGCTATTCGTAGAGCTAAAGAGTTTATGGAGAGAACGGGGAGAACCAACTTGGAAAGCAACAACAACACCAAGTATCGTTTTGATAAGAATGTTGTCACCTGCTTCAACTGTGGTGAAAAGGGTCATTTCAAGCGGGAATGTCAGAAGCCACCCAAGCAAGGCAATCAGAATCCTTTCAGGAATCAGAGACAGCCTCAGCAGCAACAGAACAATTCTGACAGACAAATAGTTCCCGTGGGAGGAAATACATCTGGAACCACAAACTCTAATCCCCACAGAGGATTAGTTGTTCAAGCTGATGAGATTTGCAACTGGAATCTTCAGCTTGGTGAAGGAGGAAATGGTGGAACAGCATGTTATGCTAAGGTGGTTGAAAAGGTTGAAGAACCCGTGTCTGCTGGTGAATCTTCAGAAGATGAAGATAGCTCGGGTTATAGTGGAAGTATGGATGGGGAATCACTTGATGCTGGTGATTTATCAAGTGAGGCTTTAGATCTGGAGGTTGATGAGCTATTGGCTGATGCTGAAGCTTTATGCAAGAGAAGATCTATTCTTTGCCAGAAAGCTGCTGGAACTTCTGAGAAGCTTTCTCAATTTTTCTCTGAAGATGGATCTTTTTCTTTTCATACAGCCTTCATGGCTCATGTTGAAGGACAAACCTCTCAGGTATGTGATTCTAAACCTGACTCTATTTCTGCTGCTGTTGAATGTGCTAAATGTCTTGAATATGCAGAAAAGGAAAGTCTTTTTGAAATCACACACAAACACAATCAAGAATTGATTGTTGATCTTTCTAAAGCAACTGAGGCTAACTTGTTTTTAACAAGAAATGAAAAAGAGTTTAAAGCAACAATTGCGTCATTAAAACATGATGTTTCTGAACTTCAAAAGGTTGTTTTAAGAAAACAACATGCTAATAATAATTTGATTGACACAATTGAAAAACAAATGGTAGAGTTAGCTACAGCTAGATGTGAATGTGAAACAATCAAGCAGAAATTGGAAAGCTATTCCAATTCCCGCTATGTTTTGGATCACATTATTGATGTCCAAAAGAAAAAGGGGGATGCAAAATGTATTGGTTACAAATCATGTCCTCCCCCGATGAATCACAATTATTCCAAATTGCCTAATGACGAGGATATGCCCCGTTTTGAACCTACTGTGCCACTCGGTCTAGATGACTTTGCAGCAGGCCTCGGGTTCACAACAGGTACATCATCCTCGGGGCAATCTGAATCTGAGAATGTGAAAAATTCATCGTCTGTTAAGGAACAGAGTTCTCCGATTATTGAGGATGCTGATTCTTCGGACGATGAATCTGAAAAAAATGAGAAACCACAGTCTAACTCGGTTACACCAGACATTCCAATTGAGAATTACATCTTGTGTGATCCACCAGTGAAACCGAGTAAGGCTGAAACACCAAAGGCAATGAAGCCCAGTGTACCGAGCATTGAAAAGAATAACTTGTTGTATACGCTCAAGGGAGACAGCAAAATCTATTCTGACAGAGATTTTCCAATCAAAAATGTAAATCAAGATTTAATTGAGAAAATTTTTGAAGGACGAACTGATAAGTTTTTGGGAAACAAAGGTAACAAAGTGACAGTCACTCAATGTGAACCAATTTCGTGTGAGCTAATTAGAAAACAATACAGAAACCAAAAACTGCCAGTTGAGCGAAAACAACAAGTGAATTCTGGAAAGGGTAAGGGCCAGGTACAAGAAAAGAGGGCTCAAAACAAGAATGATCAAGCACCAAAGGTTCAGCAGCCTAAGACTGAACAACCAAGGGTTCAACAACCTAAAATTCAACAATCTAAGGTTGAGCAACCTAAGGTTCAAAGGGTGCAAAACAAAAGAGCTCCAGCTAAGAAAAGAGAACAGAAAGTGAACTTTGTTGGATCAAAGGGTACGGACAAACTTGAAACATTTCAAAATAAATCTAACAATGATTTTGTAAAACAAGTTAGAATTTTAAAACGAAATGATCAGAACAATTATACCCAACACACCAATGGATGTGACTTAGGTCCAAGCACATCAAGATCACAAAGTTCAGTATCTGGTTCTTCGTCTGGTCATCAACACGTTTCTCCGAGGTTTGTAGAGCGGAGAATGTGTTTTGAATGTGGAACAGTTGGGCACATTGTTGGATACTGCCCATACTTGCAAAAATTGAAAGGAAAAACAAGTGCTCCCCAAGAAACCAATTACCAAAAACAACCGGTTTCCCCGAAACAAGACCCACGTGTCTTGAAAGAAAGGGAAAAGAAGGTAAAACAAAAGAACAAAAAGGTAATTGAGAAGGCCTTAAAATCAGAGGTCAAGGATGAAAAACTTGTACAAGCTAAATCTACAAGTGTAAAACCAGTAAATGCAAAAATAATTAAAACAAATACTGGTACAGGAAAACAAGCTTGGAAACAAAAACAGGTAATTAAGTCAGGGGGAGCACCAGAGGTTTTATTTCCTAATCATCAAGTGATTGAGATCACTTTCCTTGATGATCAAGGACGACCCAAGTCCACAAAGGCTTGGGTCCCCCTATCAAACTGATGTGTTAATTGCATGTGCAGGCGGCTCCAGGAGGAACTATTAATAGTCTTTGGATTGTTGATAGTGGGGCTTCCAGGCACATGACAGGCGACTATCGTCTTCTTTTCGATGTGCGAAGTATAAGAGGAGGATATGTTGCGTTTTCTGGAGATAAAGGAGGGTATATCACCGGCGAGGGAATGATCTCAAATGGAATTGTGAGTTTCGACAAAATCAATTATGTGCAACAGTTGGATCACAATCTCCTGAGTGTTTCTCAAATCTGCGACAAGAAGTTCACCGTGCATTTTGATGATGCCGGTTGTTATGTGCTAAAGCCAGGATTCAAGATTCCCGCTGAATGGATTCTCTTATCAGCACCAAGAGTCAATGATTTGTATGTCCTTGATATGAGTCAAGCAATAACTCAGTCAAAACAAGTTACTTGCTTTATTTCAAAAGCCACTGAAAAGGAGACGATCTCTTGGCACAGACGAATGGGTCATATTCACCTCAGAAAAATGAATCACCTAGTAAAAAACAATCTGGTGGGAGGTGTTAACGTGAAAAATTTTCAACTTCAAGATGTCTGTGTGCCATGTCAAAAGGGAAAGCAGACCAAGAAATCTCATCCATTGAAGAAGGTTAACACTGTCAACATGCCACTCGAGCGTTTGCATATGGACCTTTTCGGCCCAGTCAAACACAAGAGTGTGCACGGAGAAGTTTTCTGCTTAGTAGTTACTGATGACTATTCAAGATTTTCATGGGTTGACTTCATGGTCCACAAGAGCGAGACTCCAGAAATTCTGATGAATTTGATCACCTTGTTGGAAAATCTGTATAATCTAAAGGTGAGGCGAATTCGAAGCGACAACGGTACCGAGTTCAAAAACAGGGTTATGGATGAGTTTTGCACTGCAAAAGGAATCCTTCATGAATACAGCTCTCGGTACACGCCACAACAAAATGGAGTCGCTGAAAGAAAGAACAGAACCTTAATTGAGACTGCAAGAACCATGTTGGTTGAGTCTCAGCTTCCAGTTCGATTCTGGACTGAAGCTGTTGCCTCGGCTTGCTACACGTTAAACAGGGTTCTCACAGTGAAAAGACATGGAAAAACGTGTTTCGAACTCCTACACAAGAAGACTCCTGACTTGGAATATCTAGAACCTTTTGGTGCACCATGTACCATGATTGAGCCTGACGGGAAGTTTGGTGCCAAAGCTATCGAAGGTTACTTTCTTGGGTATGCTACTCCTAATCTGTGAGTATGGAACCTGACTACCAAAAGGATTGAAGAATGGGGTGAAGTAAGAGTTCAAAGGTATTCTAATCCTCCGAAACCTTCTGGAGATCCATGGATGTTCGATTATGATGGTCTTTTCGACTCATTTAATCTGCCAACATTTGATGATGACAATGCAATTGCTCAAATGTTGTCTGAAAGCGAGAATGCGACTGGCTCTCAGTTAGCTCGTCCAATCATTGTTGACTCACAAGCTTCTTCTTCTGTCAACAATCTCGCTTCAAATGAGGTGTTTAATGATGCTGTCGATTACAATTTGTCTTCGGAAGATGAGGAGTATGTTGATGCAAATGATGATGAAGCACTGCGTCCGGTTCAAGGTACTTCAGAAGCAACGGATCCAGTGTCTGCGCCAATTATCCAAGAAGAAAATGCATCATCTTCTACAACTCACCAGCTTCAGAATGATATCGGGAATTTAAATATCAATAACTTGAGGTCAAATGTTGAAGTTCCTCCAGTTACTGAAACCCGAATTCATAACATTCATCCTCAGCAGAATATTATAGGTGATGTTCTCAGTGGTGTAAGGACAAGGAATCAAATCAGAAATAACGAAAATGCTGGCTTGTATGCTGAGATACGAGAATCGGGACAACAAAATGATTGGTCTTTCGCCTGCTATGTTAGCCAAGAAGAGCCTAAATCTTGGAAGGAGGCATTGAAAGATGATTCCTGGGTGGAAGCCATGCAAGAAGAACTTCAGCAGTTCGAGAAGTTGGGCGTATGGAAATTGGTTGATAGGCCCGACAACTACAAAAAGATCGGAACTCGCTGGGTGTTTAAGTGCAAAAAGGACGACCGTGGGATTGTTGTCCGAAACAAGGCAAGGTTAGTAGTGCAAGGCTTTAGTCAGATTGAAGGTATTGACTACAATGAAGTGTATGCACCTGTTGCTCGTCTGGAGGCTATTAGAATCTTTCTAGCCTACGCATCCTTTAAGAAATTCAAGGTGTACCAGATGGATGTTAAAAGTGCTTTTCTACACGGAGTAGTCGAAGAGGAAGTATATGTCGAGCAACCACCGGGGTTTGAAGATCCATTACATCCTGACAGGGTTTTACTACTTAACAAGGCGTTATATGGTCTTCATCAAGCACCTCGGGCTTGGTATGAAACGTTGTCTACCTATCTGCTCAGCAATGGTTTTAGACGGGGTTTGATCGACTGTACCCTCTTCATCAAAGAAAAAGGTGAAGATCTTCTGTTGGTACAAGTGTATGTCGACGATATTATCTTTGGTTCTACCGATGATAAGTTATGCAAGGAATTTGAAAAGGTGATGCAAGATCGATTCGAGATGAGTGCGATGGGTGAAATGACGTTCTTCTTGGGTTTGCAAGTTAATCAGTCCGAATCTGGAATTTTTATTCATCAAACCAAGTACGTCGGAGACATCTTGAGCCGGTTCCAGATGTCCGATACGAAGCCAATTTCTACTCCTCTTCCGCAGAATCACGGGATTACTCCGGATGAAGAAGGGGATGATGTGGATTCTTCACTTTATCGTGCTATGATTGGATCCTTAATGTATCTCACCGCATCAAGACCCGACATTATGTATCCAACTTGTCTTCTCGCTAGGTATCAAGCGAATCCGAAGGTCTCTCACTATGCTGCTGTCAAAAGGATTTTTCGTTATCTGAAGAGTTACCCTGACACCGGGTTATGGTACCCTAAGGATGATAACTTCGATCTCAAAGCTTTCAGTGATTCTGATTTCGGCGGCTGCAAGAAAGATGGAAAATCAACTACAGCAGGATGTCAGTTCTTAGGCAATCGCCTAGTCACTTGGCAATGCAAGAAGCAGACATGTGTGGCTACGTCTACATGTGAAGCAGAATACATTGCTGCGTCTAGTTGCTGCTCCCAGGTTCTATGGATCCAACAACAGATGCGGGACTACGGTTTTGAATTCCTAACTACTCCTATTTATGTTGATAATGAGGCTGCCTTACAGATCACTAGAAATCCTGTACAGCACTCGAAAACGAAGCACATCGATATTAAATATCACTTCATACGTGATTGCTTTGAAAAGAGACTTATCGATGTGGTTCATATTCATACCGACCACCAACGTGCCGACCTTTTTACCAAAGCATTTGATAAATCAAGATTTGATTATTTACTTTTGGTAAACGGCATTAAGGTGAAGCAAGAGTAACCGACATCAGGAAATCGTTTTTGTAAATATTTTTCTAAAAACCAAAAATCCAAAAATATTTTTCATTTTCTTTATTTTTGAATTTTAGGGGGAGAAAGTTTCAAGAAAAATACAAAAACATTGAAAAACCACAAAAACACAAAAATATGTCTTTAATTTATTTATTTTCTGCATTTAAGGGGGAGAAAATTCAGAAAAACACAAAAACAATAGAAAAACAAAAATGAGTTTCTTGGTAATATAAGAGAAAGTGATATTACATCAGAGGTCGGTTGAAACATGTTTCCAGAAATCAAAAGAAAAAGAAAATGATAAGTAGCTCTACTAATGATGTACCGGTAGACTCACGATCATTTTAAAGTATGCAGGAGATATAAACATAACGAACTGAAAACCGCGTGGGAACCGTTCATTGGCATATGGTCTTGGTACCGAAATTTCGTTTGATAGATTGCCGAGGTTCTGAGATATTCGGGGTTTATGCTGTTTATCATCTGGGTATCATGGTTGTTTCTATAAAAGACAAAGTCTAAGTTCTTCCATGATACCATACATACGTGTACATATCTCATACTGCATTCGACCTCAATAAGTGATAAACAATCACATGTCCATCAAAATAAGTGATAAAATATCACATTTATCCGGGAGTCAAGTTCGTCTCTCTGCTGTACGGAAGTACTGACCTGTTCACGGACTTGCTCCTGTGCCCTCATGCATCGAAAATCAAGTTCCTCATCAATAAGTGATTCTATCACATAGGGCTTGTTTTCAAACTCAAATAAGTGACTTGTTCACATTGTATATATATACGTTAAAAACGGATGATAAATGGTATACTCCCCAGTAAGATGAACTCTTGTGCATACCTTGATATGGGAATGTGTCGTGAGTGGATGAACACCGGTCGGTAAGTATAAATCATACCTTAAACGTATCTCATTGTATTATGATTACACTTGATTGTTGAGTTTAAGTGGATAACAATATCGGTAATTGTGATAGAATACTTATCAACTTCTGTAAAAGAATTTTAAAAGGAAATGTGTTTTGACAAAAGATCGCAAGCTGATATGATTCTCTTTGCCAGAAACTCGCAAAAATATTGTTGTGTTTGTACATATTTACTTACTGCTTAATTTCCACTGCTTTATTTTAAACAGTTTTGTCGTTTGGTGCATATCAGCACGACATTAGCGGTGATGTCGTTTGATAACATTCAAAGGATACTAAAATTGTTGCCTTTTATTTTATCAAATCACAAAATCCAAAAAGATTTTCAATTTAACATTATTTTTGATTAACTGATGTTGGTGCTCGATCCGATACCTGACAAGCCGAGATACTTCATAAAACTAACCTTTGCAGAACTTCATAACGGACAACTTTTCAAAATGGTCATTTCTGAAAACCTCCAAAATTTGAAGGGTTTAAATTGGAAATTCCCGAAAAACCAAGTGTTGGTGGGAAATCTGATCCTTCGAGGAAGCAATGGCCCTCGAAAGATCAGATGGTCAAGAAAGTCAATGAAAGTCCACTGTTTCAGTCGAAAGATGTTTTGGTCAACGAAGGATTTGACCAATTGATCCTTCGAGTTGACCAGACCCTTTGAAAGATGGTCTAGATCGAAAGATATCTTTCGAAGGATTCCAAAATATCTGGTATCCTTCGATCCAGGTCTTTCAAATATCTGGATCCTTCGAGCCAAATAGGGATCCTTCGAGATCAAGATCATCCTTCGAGACAACTGTTCATCTTTCGAATGGTCTTGAGTCCTTCGAGGCGGTTAGACTTTCGAGGTCAGGGTATATAAGGCATCTTCTTCTTCATTTGTTCTTATCAGTTTCAAAATTTCTCTCAAAACCCTCTCATCTTATCGAACCTCTGTCAAAATTTTCATAACTTGTTTATATCAGGATTTTCTTACCAAACAACGGTAGGATGTTCATGCTTTTCAGAACACACATTAACACAAACAAGCACAGTATAAAAACCTCATTTGATCATGGTTTCTGTTCATACTTTGGGTTGGGGAAATCATGTATAAAATGAGTTTGTATATGAAAATATATTGAAAATGATTAGTGTTAGGTTTGTTGATCATTGTTTGTTCAAATGAAACATGAAAAGTTGTGAATCTTGGTGTCTAGATGTTTGGTTTGGGTAAAACAGAGCATGTTTTGGGTTTTTTATTTGTGTTTATCATCCGGGGTGGATTAATGACCGATTTGGTTTGTTTTGAATGTTGATATGTTAAATGGATTTGATGTAATGTTATCTGATCTAAAACTCATTTAAATCTGCTTTAAAATCAACTTGAAATCACATGAAAACATCACCGGAAAACACAAGAACCCCACCGGAAAAACTCGCCGTTGAACAGTTCCGGAGCGAAGGATGATGATGACTCATCACCTCGATAGATGTGCTGAACAACATCCTTCGAGGTGATTCTCGAAAGATGTTAGATTTCACGAAGGATCATCCTTCGATTTGATCAACCTTCGAAGGATCAAGACATCTTTCAAATTTCTTGATTCTTCGAAAGATGATCTTTCGATATGGTTGTTATCCTTCGGGGAAAGTGACATCCTTCGAACCATCTGTCATCTTTCAAACAGATTGCCATCTTTCGTGCTTTGATTAAATCCTTCGATGGATAATTGGATCCTTCGAAGAGTTCAACACTTAGAATTTTTCAAGAAATTGAAAATTTTCTAAGTGTGGAATTCCAATGTTGATTGTTTGACCTTTTTCTTATTACGTGTCAATGTGATGTGCAGAAATGGCACCGAAAGTGAAAAAGGAGCGGGCAAAGCCAACAAAGAAGGAGAAATCGGAAGTTGAGGCTATGTCTGAATCTAGACATAATATGGCTGCATATTTACAACCGGAAGGCAGTATCAGTCCGGAGTTTGCTGGCATCATGGAGTACCTTCACCGCTCGCGCATCAATTATGCTATCACAACGCAATACATTGCCTATCAGTCGCACATCAAGGCATTCTGGAGTTCTGCTGGGATTGAAACGGTAGATAATAAGGAAGTGATCAGGGCTACTGTTGCTGAAAAACCTGTGGTTATTACTGAAAACACTATCAGAGAACGTCTACGACTTGGAGATCAACCGGAAGATCCTACTTCTATAGATCTACAATGTCAACGGGGGTTACTGATGAGGATTAAGTACAGCGAAAATGTTTTGGCTAATCAAATCAACAAGAAGTATATGCCACTTCGGTATAAGTTCTTGCTACATATTCTTATTCATTGCCTGAGCAACAAGCGTTCTGGGTATGACTTGTCACCGATCGATTTGACTGGATTGTTTACGGCGTTGATCCTGAACAAGCCGTTTAACATATCTCGCTATATCTTCGACAACCTAAAGGAAAACGCTCGAAGGCCACTTCCGTCTGCAACACAGCGAACATCCACCAAGTTCTGGTTATATCCCAGGTTTCTGCAGATGATGATAGATGATCAGATTCCTGATCTTGCTAAAGCCGAGGCAGATGTTCTTCCTGTGAATCCGATGATCGAACGCACTCTACTGATATTCAAGTCTATGGCCGCCTATAAGGAATCGGACCCAATTAGGAAACTGATTGGTCATCTTAATATTCCTAACTATGAGGCACCGCAGCACCACAAATGGCGACATGACGCAAGTGATTCTGACGATGAAGAACCAAGGTTGATTGCTTTGGCTGACACGCAGCTTGGGGCTAAACATGGAATCAAGGCAACTAGAAGGTCTGCTGGCAGTTCTAGTGCTGCAGCACATGTTGAGGTTGACGTAAATGTTGCTGCTGAAGAGGTTCAGGAAATGTCTGTGGATCCTGATGTTCGTACTGGTACTGGTGTTGTTGGTGGTGTTGTGGTTGTTGAAACAGGTGGTAGTGCTGGTGGTGCTGGTGGTGTTGCTGGTCAGTCTGGTACTGTTGCGACTGACAAGGGTAAAGGCAAGATAGATGAGGCGAGGAAGATAGTTGATGAAAGCAGTTCATCTTCTGAAGAGGAAGGAGGTTCTGATGATGGTGGTTCTTCGTCTGAGGATGATAATCCTCCTCCTCCAGGGATGATGAAAGTCTTTGATAAACGCGGGAACCCTCGATTTGTGCGTATCAAGAAGACGGGTGATACTGGAGACTCTGACAGGGATGAGGATTATGTCCTTACTTCTTCGGGTTTTATCAGAAAGAGGAAAGCTAAACGACAAGGTACTCGTGCGTCAAAGAAAGCTGCTGGTGATTCCTCTGTTCCTGTCTCTGTCCAGCCTTCATCTGCTCCTGAGCAGCAGGTTCCTTCCTCTGGTGATCAATTTACTGAAAAAGAGACGCTGGAGTTAATGTCTTCTCCTCAGAGGTCTTCTGGGACACGACAGGTGACTGTTGATCAACAGCCACCTGAAACTCCCACCTCAGGTACACATGCTCGACCCCCTCTCACTATTACTGGTCCTACAGGTGCCTCGGGTCAGGCTGGTCAGTCTGGTTCTTCTAGACCTGAGCCTTCAAGGCCAACTCTGGCAGAAACCTTGTCTGGATTTTCTGAAGCTGACAAGATACAATTCCTGATTGAACAAGTCAGTGAATTGGGTGATATAGTTGGTCGACACACAAGAACAATTGAAGAATATCGTGTCCTGCGAAAATAAGATGCAATGGCACACAACCAGCTGTGTAAAATTGTTGAAGCTCAGAATATTAAGATCAAGGAACAGGCTGAGGAAATTGAAAGGTTAAAAGAGGCAAACAGGGCACGAGATAGGGAGGTGGAAATTATGAAGAGGCATAGTACTAACTTGGAGACTCAGGCGAAGGCGTTAAGGGAAAAGGTTAGTAGTCGTGATGATAGACTGATGGAAGCCTTCAAACCCATGTATACAAACTTCAATAAGGTTCATTCGAGGGTTGGTACATTGTGGAATGAAAGGTGCAAAACCTTAGCGATAGTTCCCTCAAGGCGTGAGGATGATCAAGATGATGATGCAGCTAATCCAGATCAAACAACTGCCTCAGGCTCCGGTGCAACTGCATCCGGTGCTGCAGGTGGATCTGGTACAGCTCAGGATACTCCTTCTGCTCCTCCAACAGCTACCACTGGCCCAACTGAGCAGACAGAGACACTGGAAACATCTACAGGGCCTGAACATATTAGTATTGAAGCAGAAACGTTTACAGATCTCCCTGAATCCTCAGGTGCTCAGAAGTTTCATCCAGTTACGGGTGAAATGTTAGAAGAGGGAGAATATGTTTCTGAAATGTCGGATGAACAGATACTGGCTCTGACAGAATTGGATGATGTTGCAATAAGCATGATTGATAACACTCCGTTAGTTCAGGATCAAACCGATTTCTCTTCAATAGATGAAATCTTCATCGGTTCGGATCCTGATCGTCCTGTATATGTTGGAAAGGACAATGCGGAGGTGAATGCCCTTGATGATGATTTTGTGGCTGAAAAGACTGCAGAGTTCGCCAATCTTTCTTCTGATTCGCCATCAGCTCAAGAAAACCGTGAGAAAACAGTGAATGAATGGCGAGCGGATTTCCTTGCTAGGAATCCTCCTCCGCTCGCTCCTTTGGAACAGGTTAACTATATGATGCTGGAGAAGAATCGGGCTCGGGGTCGCATTATTAGTTGGATGTTTGTCAAAGATCTTCAATGCATGGTCGTGAAAAGAGAAACGGGTCTTCAGTACTTCAGAACTCTCCTCAGTATTCTCACACTTCCATATTATGATGTTGCAGTGTTAGCCCAACTAGATGTCATCAATCGGAGCGAAGAAAAGATGGTGGATCTGTTCGCTAAGAAAATCAGGTTGGAAAGGAGATTGGGTTGGAAGGATCCTCTGTACAAGCCACAGTTTCCGAGATACGAGCAGATCAGGTTTACACTTGATCCAGAGACTAACACAGCTCGTTATCGTCTGGTATATGATCCTCCCAAAGTGATGAAGAAGATACCGTTGCTAAAGATGAAGACCGACTTTCTTGGAAACTTCCGCTGCTGGGTCTATGACGCGGATACTGGTGAAGCCGTGATCCTATTCAGAGATAATCAGGAGAACTTCAGGATAATAGATCCAATGTGGATTACAAATATGTCCAGATCGGATATTATTGTTTTGAAGGATCATGAGATAAACTACTTAGTTCAGGATCGAGATCAAGCTATGAAGTTTCAAAGGATGGCCCGATACTGCTTCAATCTGCTGGTCAACGCAGGAAGTGCATGGTCATCGCATCATCTGACAGTGGAAAGGACGTCCGAGACTTAAGACACGAAGACCGAGACAAAGCTACAGCCAAGGGGGAGTTTGTTGGTGCACTTGTGTCTGTACTTTGTCTGTATTTTGTTATGTATAAAACGATGTCTTTTGTTTGTCGTGTTTACGTCTTTTGGTGTATTGTTTAAGTGTTGAGATGTAATGTTTGACCAAGTCAACCATCCTCCTGGTTTGACTTGGCCAAACAGTCAACACCTTTGTGTTTATTATGTATGCTTCGAAGGATGTCATCGAAGGATGGATTGTATCCTTCGATGACCTCGAAAGACATCCTTCGTGGGATACTTATGGACCTCGAAGGATATATCATCCTTCGAGGTACATATGGATCCTTCGATATCTTTCGATGGATATTCTGGTCGATAGATGATCCTTCGACCAGAATGCCTTATCCTTCGTGCATGTCAACTGTTATGGGTATATATATCCATGTGGGTTTCACTTCACAGTGAGTTCTTGGCAGACACTTAGAAAGATATTGAGAGCATTTGTGAGTGAACCCAAGGTCTTGTAAGAGAGCATTTCAGTTTGGTCAAGGGCTGTAACCGTGTCCACTGAAATACAAGAGAAAACTTTGATATATTGCTTGTCTACTCTTTCTCTTTGTAATCTTTGCTTTCATCTAAACTATCGGTTTGCACTCTAGCTTGGATTCCGCACTTGCTAGAGTGTTAAACATAACAAGGAATAGGTTTAACCTCAACCTCCGAGGGACCTACAAAACGTGCCGAGTAATCATGGATACCGAGTTCTATAACGCGTTCGCAACACTGTCTGGTCCAGCCGCCGTTGTTCAAGCCATAAATATAGAAAAAGAGACGGGAACCACCCAAAAGCCCTCGAAATTGATGAATATCGAAGAATATTACGGGTGGAAAGACAGATTCGAGAACTGGGTTCAGGCGAATCATCTTAGATCATGGGAATGTATCTTGAAAAAATATGTGTTGCCTTGAACAGATTTACAAGTTCTCAAAGAGTTATCAGAATTCACGGATCAAGAACGGGTTATGTACAAAGCAGAGAAAATGATGATCAGTCTGCTTCAGCAAGCTATAAAAGAAGACATATTCATTCTGCTACAGCATGACAAAACTGCAAATTCAATTTGGGATGCACTTAAAGTCAAATTTGAAGGTAGTGAGAATATGATCAAGAGCAAGAAAGCGTTGCTAAAGAAAGAGTTTGATCTGTTTAGTAGCTTACCGGGAGAGGATACAAAGAAGCTGATCGAACGCTACTGTCACCTAGTACGATCAATGTCGATATTGAGTATTACAAAAGATCGTGAAGAGTGGGTAGACAAGTTAGCCGATGCGTTACCGCAGAAAGAGTGGGGAACTTATTTGATGATGCTGAAGAACACGGGTGTTTATGATGGGTTAACGATTTCTCAGTTCATCGAAAAGATCGAGAGCCAGGATCTGGAACAGCAGAAGATCGCCAGGATGAACAGTCCGAGTGGTCAACATGATGTGAAGATGTACTACAAGGGTAGCATTCCAGTTCCAGAATCTGAGAGAAGTCCGAAAATCCAAACTGCATTCAGTGCCGGAGATTCATCAGAAAAGGCAAATCCAAGTTCAACCAAAAGCAGTGGATTCTCATCATTTCCATGTGTCAATCCTAAAGAGTCAAACACAAGCTTTCAGTCTCAAGGCACAAAGACAGGAAATGGTTATGTGATTCAATGCAACATAGCTCTAAATCTTCCGAAAGGGCAAAGTTTTTCAGAAGACACTGCTAAAGACCACATGGCTCTACTTGGTTCTGTGTTGTTGTCATATGAGGGTCTTGTAGCTGGTAGGATCGGAAATCCTATGCTTACCAAAGAAGATTACGATCAAATAGACGCCGAAGAGATGGAATTAATGGATATCAAATGGTGTCTTGCTAGTGTTCTTAGACGTGCTGAAAAGTTTAAGACAATTACCGGGAGAAATGACTTTCTTGATGCTCATGTGTCTACTTTAGGTTTGGATAAATCTAAAGTTACTTGTTTTCGATGCAGGGAGAAAGGCCATTTCAAACGAGAGTGCAAGGGAAAAGAAGCTAGTGGAGCTCAGAATCCATTCGGAAAAGATGACTACTACCGGAAAGCCATTTATCAGCAGGTTGGTCAATCACAAGACTCACAGATGGCTCATGGTAGGAAGATTGAGGATTCCAAAAGAGCATGTTTGGTGGACTTTAATTGGAGCAACTACATATCTCCTGATAGCAAAGCCTGTTTAGTTGATCAAGATGATGAAAGACTACCAGACATGTTTACCACCTGGATGAAGTCTATTGGTGAGACAGTGGAAAGTGTGGAGGAACAGTCTGTTACGTCAGATGAAAGTTTAGAAAGTGCTGATGAAAGTTCTCAGAGTTCTCAGAGTGCTGATGAGAGTGTACAGAATGATGTTACTTTAGAAAAGGAAGTTGTATTTGATCAAACACCATCTGATTCTGGTGTATCAGATGCTGATTCTTAAAAATCTGTACAGTTTGATCAATCACCAGTTGATAGCAGTAGTGATGATGAGGAAGATAAACATATCAATATTGCTAAAACTCATCTTTCTCCTGAAAGTTTTCATTTCTATTTTGCAGATCGCATGGAAAAGTTGAAGGCAAAAAGAGCTGCAAAAGAGCACATGGAAATGAAGACTGAAAATGTTACTAAGGAGAATGATAAGACTGAGATGTTGAGTGAAGAAAAGATGTCTGAAGCTAAGAAGGTGATAGAGACAGAAAATGTGATAGAAGTGGTAAAGACATTCGAGGTTGAGACGATTGTTGAAGTTGTCAAGCCTTGCATGAAGTGTTTGGAAGCATGCAAGGAATGTGCAACAAAAGATGAAATAATTGCTGAGTATGAGAAGAAGAAGGAGCAGTTATTGTTCAATCTTAACTATGTGAAAGAATCTTATGATGTCTTGAACAAAACAGTAACAGGTCTCCAAAAGACAAATTCAGAAAGAGAACAAGCACTAACGATGATGAATGCTGTGATGATGACAAAGCAGAAAGCCATCAACTTCTACATCGAAGAGAGTGCTAAGTGGAAGCAAAAGTTGGAGACAGAGAAGATCGAGAATGAGAGAATTAGACGTTTATTACAAAGTTATTCTAGTTCTGATTATCTCATTGATCGTATTTACCCAACTGTTGTAGGTATGGAAGCTTTTCAAGACGAGAAGCCGAAGAAAAAGAAAGATTGTGGTAAGAAACCGATTGTGAGCTATAACAAGTGTCCGCCTCCAATTTGGGAAGGGTACTCTCCTAGAAAACCAAATGAGGAGCAACTTGCAAAAGCAGTCAATATAACGCTTAAAACCGACACAACTGATGAATTACTAGAAAACATTGATGTCACGTTCACCTCGTCTGACAGTGATCATGAGTCTGATTTAATCAAAAAGGTGGTCGATCAGGTGTTGGATACTGATGAGGATGAGTCAAAGTCTGAGTCTGGAGGGTCAAATTCGTCAGTCAACAGTCAAAATTCGTCAGTCAAACGGTCTTACAGTAAAGATTTTTTGTTATCAAAAGCAAATTTGGATGATGAAACATTTGAAGTAGCATACATTTTAAATGATTCGGACAAATTATACTCTGACAAAGAGTTTCCAATAAGAAGTGTTCGTTTTGACTTGATCAAAAAGGTTTTCAAAATGACAGAAATTAACATTTCTGAAATAAAAGATTTAAATCTTACTGAAAACCTAAAAAGTACACTTCAAGAGTTCAACAACGACTAAACAAGAAAAAAGGTTACAATTCTGGTTCGGGTTCTCAAAAGAAACCAAATCAAAATCGTAGCTACAAGAAGAAAGGTTTAGGCTTTATTCCACCAGAAAATCATAAAAATATGAAAAATTCTAATACAAAAACAGAATTTGTGTCAGGTGGTAGTTCAGAAGATGAACAGAAGAAACCGTTCTGGAGACAGTCAAATCAGGAGTTTCTTGCTGTAAAGAAGAAGAATGGAACTGAAGCGTCATATCCAAAAGAAACTCGTACCTGTTACAGATGCAATGAAGTTGGTCATATTGCATGGAATTGTCAGAAAAACGCCAAAACAAAACAGGGAGTTTCTCAGAAGTTAAAAGAAAAAGTTGTTGATGTTTGAAAACTCAACTTATGAGGTCGGTGAGTGTTCTAAAAAGAATGTTATCAAACAGAAAGCTGAGAACAACCAAGTGTGGGTTGTTAAAAAGGTTAGTGAGAAAGTCGGCGATGAATCTGGTTCTACAAAGCCAGAAGAGCCACAAGGTGAGGAGAAAGTTTCAGTGAATAATGAGGAATTTCCATCACTGAAGTTTGAAGAGGTTAAAAAGAAAATTAGTAAAATTGAAATCTCGAATCAGTTTTACAAAGAGAAAAATGAATTTGATGTCGAGAAAACTTTTAATGGAAGTGTAAAGAAAATCTTTGGAAAAATGTTAAATGGGAAAGCTAAGGGGGTTAAGGATTTTTATGCGACTAAAAAGGCGACTTACAACCCCACTGCGCAAGAACTGAAAGCCATCAAGTCTGAAAAGACTTGGATGGAAGTTTGTTTCCCATAATAGTCTTAGGACTACGCCGGAGATCCCAAGTTTTTATCGCGGATCAGGAATCGGCATCATTCTAGTGATTGTAAAGTTTGTTTGAAAGATTTTCAAAGTGTTTAAATTTTACAGGCGAAAGGACTACGCCGGAGCTTCCAGGTTGGTAAGTGCGAAGCAGGAATCGACATCCTGATTGGTATATGTAGACGTAACATTCCTACAGTGGATAATTGTTCTGATATACCTACAAGTGGTATTGTTTGTGATCTTACAAGTGGTTACTCTTTACAAGTGGTACAAAGATCGCTTGAATGCAACACGGTAAATCAGGGACATTTAGTTGTACTTGATTTACTACATATCTGATTGATAAGCAAGATGATGAACCATATCCCCATACCTTACAAGTGGTAAACTTACAAGTGGTAAAAGCAAATTCATTTTCCGAAAAAATCATTTTGATTAAAACAAACTTAAGTGTTTTGAGATCTAAATGAGAAAATGGTTTGTGAAAGGGGGAGTTTTGATTGTTTATGCACTAGGTGAATGGCGAATTGATGTGATTCGATGTCAGTTGTCAAGTTTTTGTACAGTTTGTTTTGTGTTCAAGTGAATCTAGAGATTAGTTGTTTTCAAATTGTTTTAATGTGTTAGAATTTTAGGGGGAGTAGAAAATTTTCAGAAAATCCAAAAACATTAAAAATTTGAAAAATACAAAAACATAATAAAATCAAAAACGAGTTTTGTTGTGAAAAGAGGAAATGATAGTACATCAGTAGACTGTCACAACATGCTAAAGAATTGGAAAGATTAAAATGTGATAAACAATCTCACTGAGGATGTGTCAGTAGATTTTCACACATTTAGTAAACTGTAAGGAGATATAAACCTAAAAATTCAAACTTGCTTATTCTGTGGGTAACAACATCTTGGATATATAGGTAACCCCTGAAATCTTGTTTGAAAGGTCCCTTATTCTGAGATACTAGGTCTTTATGCTCAGTGATATCTGGGGTATTATCCTGGGACTTCTGCTGTATGGAAGTACTGACCTAGTCCCCGGATAATGCTTTCCACAAATGCTTGAAACATAACACCGCCCTCAGCAAGCTGATGAAACAATAAAATTGATAGTCGCTGCTGTTGAAATCAAAAAGATCCTCTAAAGGGGACACACCAAAAGTCGAAGCCGTCATCTCTCTGCGTATACTCACGGCCCTCGTATCTAACCCCTGAACAGATATCATCTGTGGTATACTCACCTGTAAGACTGAATATTGGGATCTGGATACGGGATTATATTCAAGTAGTGGGACACACGGATAAGTTTAAGTGCTTAAAACATTAATTCGTATCTCGAAGCAGTTGAAATTTGTGTGAAAATTTAAGTGGTCAAACATACTGACAATCTAGGTGAATTGTTTAGAACTTAAAATGTAATCAAGCTTAATGCTGTTGGTGATTTGTCTCAAAACTGATATGATCCTCTTACACGAACTCACAAAAATATTGTCTGTAAATATTTCAGTTTCTGCTTTATTCTGTTTTTACAAGTGGTGTCATTTACTTTCTTTCAGAAAAATTCGAAAAGATTTTATGTGTATTTTAGCATAAACTTTTGAAAAAGTAAAAAAGATTTTTGACAACTGATGTTAGAAAGCTGACTTTCAAAATTCCAAGTGCTAAACATGATGACATTGTTGTGAGGGGGAGTATGTCTTTATTGTCAAAATATGTTTTCAAAATCAACAAGTGGTTCATCATGTGTATGTAATCTGAGAGAGAGAGTAGTTGTTGGTGAATATGTTATGAGAGGGAGTCATCTGACTATGTCAGGAGTTGGTGCACTACATGTTGTTAAATTTAGAAGATTTACTTCTGGGTTAAGTATGTGCAGGTTTAGCCAAGTTTTGATTCTAGAAATTGAAGTCTTTATAGTTTAAGCCAGGTCTCGATCTTGGAACACGAAGAGCCAGACAATGATCCTGAAGCAGAAGTTTCTGAAGAACAAAGGAATGCCAGCAAATCGAGAGGGGGAGTCTGAAGATAGAGAGAGAAAAGCCCAGAGACTGATCAAGACTGAAGATGTGTAGATACAGCATTGTCATGACTCGATGGACGACTCCATCAACATCTGAGGGGGAGTCTGTTGGTGCACTACATCTGTCGACTTCGTCTTGGATTGAGTCATACATTGTATTGTATAGATTAGGGCATGGATTACGAGAAAACATGAGATTGTATGTGTTTAGAGTGAAGGTTTCGCTCATATGGTCATAAGCTTGTGGTTTCGCTTATGTGACATATGAGGTTTCGCTTATATGGTCATGTCCATATAAGCGAAACCATTGGGCCTATATATATCAGTCCGTTCGAGCGAAACCATAAGAGAACGATTCTTGTGTATTCCACGCCGAAGTGCTGCCGGTGTGAAGAACTGCATATAATCGAGTGATAATGAATACAATCAGCAGTTTTAGTGAAGATTCAGCTGTTTCTACCTACATTTCTTGTAATTCCGCACCTGAAACGTAGTTGAACGCCTCTGAACGACTCAATCGGGTCAGAACACGATCCTACACATACCATATACAAAAGCAATTGATATCATATACATATCGAAAAACATCAACAGGAATATCAACTAGAACGATGAACCACCAAGAATACAAGTCATGGGAGCCTTAATTCACATACTATCCACAACTGAAACAATCATGTAGATCTAATCATTTATTCACGAAATCGTCATTCAAATCATATGATCACAATCATTAAACACCAACAGTTAATTCATGAAGCCAACTAATAATCATTAGTAATTTAAATCAAATAATCATTGATGGTCGATCACTAACCTAAGCAGGAGAGACAGTAAATCGATCGATGTACGAGGCTTCGAGTGCTCAAGACTGCCGTTGGGCTTCAAGGGAGAGCGAGAGAGAAAGTGAGGGGTGATTAGGGTTTGCCAATTACAGTTTTCGCGTAAAGGTTAGAATCGAAACATATAACTATAACAGATCGTCACTGGGCCAAAAGCCCATTTCGTTTTCACCGGCCTGCTTCTTGACGAAAACACTAAGGTGTTTTCGCCAAGAAGTGTTTTTGTCAAAGGGGTGGGGTGTTTTCGTGTGGTAGTGTGTTCGTCGGGGGTGGGTGGTTTTCGACCAAGGTTCCCATATTGTTTATTAAGTATACCAACATTTTATGCATACAAAACATATAAAAACAAACACACTTATATTGCACATCAAATATATATAAAAACAACACTCTGTGAACAAGTATTAAGTCGAGTCAAGACCTTGAAAACTCGGGTTGTCACACTTGCAATTACATCTTCAATCAAGACTGCATTGTTAATTTTTATGATGATTCGAAACATTCCGAATAGCTAGCAGAAGAACCCGACACGTCTTCTATGATGATTCGAAACATTCACGAACCACAATGGACTCAGACTCATACTACTCACCCTCCCCTGAGGAAAAGTTTTCCCGACGACTCAAGATAAAGCAGTTGGTTTGTGTTCATATCAGCGTTGTTTATCACCCCGTGTGAGCATTGGTAGCCCAACCACTAGCAGAAGAACCCGACACGTCTTCGGTACAGGCTGATCAACCGTCTGGAGAAGAGTATGTTGATATAGGAGAGTTGATGCAATTTTCCAACTCATCTTCAGTGGTTTCTGTAAGGATGCATTTCACGGTAAACGATGCAGCTGATGAAACCAAAGCTGTTATTTCGGTTGTTCACTACTTTCGAGACGATTCAAGTGAGTCCTGTGAAGCAAGTATCTGTCTATTCAATTGAGAGGAATCATTGCATTACATCCCCGTTGGAAACAAGTGGTTGTAATGACAGGACCCTTGATTTGAAACACAATCGTTTGTGACTATGGGAAACATAAGTTTTCTTTTTAAGCTTGATGGATGTTCGTTATCTCAACGCTTCTCCTTACATTACTGATTTGGAATTGGAGAACCATTGTGTATTTGCTTACTGATCTGGAATTGGAGAACCGTTGTGTATCTGAATCAGGTTCTCAAACAAACACTACTAAAGATGAGTTGGTATTGAACCAACAAAATCCGAATACTGAAAAACCGACATTCCTTCAAACATTCTAAACCCTACCTGGAAACAAGTGGTTGTAATGACGGGACCCTTGATTTGAAACGCAATCGTTTATGAATATGAGAAACACAAGTTTTCTTTTTGAGCTTGATGGATGTCCGTTATCTCAACGCTTCTCCTTACATTACTGATCTGGAATTGGAGAACCAGTGTGTATTTGCTTACTGATCTGGAATTGGAGAACCGTTGTGTATCTGAATCAGTTTCTCAAACAAACACCACTAAGGATGAGTTGGTATTGAACCAACAAAATCCAAATACTGAAAAACCGACATTCCTTCAAACATTCTAAACCCTACCTGGAAACAAATCAACAAAATCCGAATACTGAAAAACATCAGCAACCATTTTTCCTTTTCCTTCAATTTCGAGAACATTCTCCCTAACATGATAAAACCGCTTATTTTGCTAGTGGGTTTTTTTTATAAGTCAAAGTTAATAGCTTCCGTTTTATTACAGTCATACGACACGGCTTTTGTTCTTCAATCTTTGTTACGTGTTAATGTTTTATTTTTTTCTACTTTCAGAAAGGTTTGACCACATCACGACTGTAAAATGTCTCGTGTGATTGGCACCTTAAACCCCTTATATACTTTGAGAAAAATCCAATTTTCAAGGAATACGGGCCGTATAACATTATACGACCCGTATACTATGTTCGTATACATTGTATACGACCAGGTAACTTATTTTCACATGGTGTATACGGGCCGTATAATGTTATACGGCCCGTATAGAATTAAAAAACTGACAAAGTCTGCTGGCACAGCCTTTGTTAGTTTTTTTAATTCTATACGGGCCGTATAACATTATACGACCCGTATACACTATGTGAAAATAAGTTTTTTCCATGTGTTATTATTAGGACCCATTTATCCCAATCAAACACTCATAACAAATTTGACTTTATTATGTTTCCTTTTGACTTTATTATGTTTCTAGTTGACTAAAATGACACATTCCTCCAATATATGGAATGTAAAAATACAGCAATAGAAAAGCAAACAACTTTATCATATTTATCGTCTTCTAGGCAATTTAAATAATTATATTTTACCACCCAACAATACTCCACACAAGTAGGCCTGAACTATAACAATTACATGACTTTATCATATTTATCGTCTTCTAGGCAATTAAAGTAATTATATTTTACCACCCAACAATACTCCACAAAAGTAGGTTTGCACTATTACAATTACATGACCAAAAGCTAACCAACAGGTCTCGCTGAATATGACGAAAACACCCTTATGATACAAAAAAAGGTCTGACCTGAGCATCATACGCGTCTGGTAACTTAAAAAATACACAAATGAACATTGAAACACGAGCGACTTCCTCAATCTCAACCATGGATGCATCGGGTCAACCCAAACGTATGTTTTCTTGAATTGTTGTAGCATAATAGTGATAGTGTTGCTACCTTGGCTAAGGCCTTTAGCCAATTGTATAATGGAAAGTCTAGACACTTAGGTGTTAGACACAACATGATTCGCGAGCTCATCATGCATGGGGTGATATCGATGGAGTTTGTGAGAACCCGACAAAATTTAGCCGACCATTTAACCAAAGAGTTAAGTAGAGATCTTGTGCACAAGGTGGCTGTAGGGATGAGATTAAAGTCCACATGAAATTAAATTTCTCGTGTTAAGATAGCCAATTCCCACCTAATATGACGTTAGGTGTTGAATTCAATGCGGAAAGCTTAACATCTAGAAATTCGAATACATTAGTAGAATCATCCCAAGGTATGTGTTCAAACCTGCAAGTTAAAGGAGGTAGATATAACGCTCTGCATTTTTGTACTTTCCTTACTTAGAAAGTTTATTCATAATTCTATTTTTGGAAACTTGCAACCGTATCGTATTCGTATTTCATTTCCAATCTTGTAATCTGAGACCTTGATCTTAACGAAATTCCATACTTTATATATACGTGTTGTACATACAATCAATCATTAATTACATGTTTACTTACAATTTTGATACTTGTTATACATTCGAAACACTATTCATGCATTCACGAAACGAAATTTGTGCATACATACGCTTTCCATACTTGAAAACATGTTAAATTACAAAGTTTTAGCATAAAATGATGAACGTATAAAAGTTTAGGGAATAAAATGCAATAAAACTAAAAATTGGCTAAATGAGGCGCTACGCTGCGCCTCACCCCATTTAGCATGGCGGGGCGCCAAGCCCCTTAATCTGCAAATTATTGTTTCTAGCTTTTGGGTTGGCCAATTCCTTCCACCTTTCTTCTTCCCTAATCACCATACAACCTTCTTTAACACTAAACCCTACCTCACCATTATAACCAAGCCCTCATCACCCCATTTTCACTTTCCTAACTCTTTTACACTCTCAAAACACTCCCAAATCAGTTGCAAACATAGGAAAAGGCAGAATTATTCTAAGTTCTAAAGTGAGTCCAAACTCACCTTTCTTCATGTTTTCTTCATCTTTTCTTCTACTTGAAAGCTTGGAACACCTCTAGAAGTGTTTCCACAAGTTTACCATGGTAAGCTAAGGTGGAACATAACCATTTTGAGATCCAAACTTTCTGTTTTGAAGTTATATTTAGCAATCTTTTTCATAACTTAACTTTCTTGAATGAATCTTGTTCCTAAACCCATCTATGGTTATCGGGATTGCTTAAGGATGATTCGTATGAGTTTAGAGGTGCAAACACCCTCTAAACTTTTAATATGGTGAGACTTGTGTTTTGGTAAATATGTGAACCATGGAAGCCTTGGCTTTCCATACTTGTTTCACCACCTCACTTGATGTTTTGTTCATGTTCAACTAAGTAGTTTCCTAGACCCAAAGTAAGTTAACCCCGCCTCGCCTCCAACATTTGCCATGTTGGGTGTGACACGCCCGAATTGTTCTTATTTGGCTACTTAGTATCTTAATAGATTAGTTGTATTCTTAATTTCATTCATGACCAACCGAGTTATCAACAATGTTGATAACTTTGTGCTTTGGTGAATCATATAATGAGGATGATCATACCTCCATGCTTGACTTATATGACACTACATGATAATACATGATGGACTTATACTATATAATATATATATATATATATATATATAGCCGATGTATAATACTAACCGGATTATGGTTAGATGTTATGAAAATAGGTTATTTTATCTTCGTTCTAAATTTCTCGTTTATGATTCTAATGGGCAAATTAGGACCCAAGAAATCACACAAAAACCTAGTGTCAAAACGAATGTTTAAGACAAGATATATTTTCACATACATATACTTTATTATACTTAAATCCGAATCCAAACTCTCCACTAAATCCAAATACTCACACACCTCCGTTTCCCCCATGTAGGGTAACTTCAGTGTTTGAATCCCAACAACTCATCAACTTGCGGTTAAACGGGAAGCTTAGCAAAACCGTGAGTATACATGATCCCCTTTTCGTTTTATCACTTTTGGGTGCAATATATACATTATACATAAACTCGCACAAACACTTATACACAAACACTTTATTCATGCAATCGAAACCAACATACATGCTTTATACGTTTATACTTAGAAATTCATGCATGCTAGAAACTTTACTTGCACAATACTTTGTCATTAACTTCGTACAAGCCTTCCTTAATATGTATAGCGCTATAGGAGTAACGCACCCCCTTGTATTCTTGAGGTCATGTTAAGTTAAACACAACGGTCTTGTCGTTGCTACGACAAGATTACGCTAGCGGGAATCTTTGGGTTGACAAGTATATGATGCATGCTAGATTATGTTATATGATGCATGGAACATAACCATTTTGAGATCCAAACTTTCTGTTTTGAAGTTATATTTAGCAATCTTTTTCATAACTTAACTTTCTTGAATGAATCTTGTTCCTAAACCCATCTATGGTTATCGGGATTGCTTAAGGATGATTCGTATGAGTTTAGAGGTGCAAACACCCTCTAAACTTTTAATATGGTGAGACTTGTGTTTTGGTAAATATGTGAACCATGGAAGCCTTGGCTTTCCATACTTGTTTCACCACCTCACTTGATGTTTTGTTCATGTTCAACTAAGTAGTTTCCTAGACCCAAAGTAAGTTAACCCCGCCTCGCCTCCAACATTTGCCATGTTGGGTGTGACACGCCCGAATTGTTCTTATTTGGCTACTTAGTATCTTAATAGATTAGTTGTATTCTTAATTTCATTCATGACCAACCGAGTTATCAACAATGTTGATAACTTTGTGCTTTGGTGAATCATATAATGAGGATGATCATACCTCCATGCTTGACTTATATGACACTACATGATAATACATGATGGACTTATACTATATAATATATATATATATATATATATAGCCGATGTATAATACTAAACGGATTATGGTTTGATGTTATGAAAATAGGTTATTTTATCTTCGTTCTAAATTTCTCGTTTATGATTCTAATGGGCAAATTAGGACCCAAGAAATCACACAAAAACCTAGTGTCAAAACGAATGTTTATGACAAGATATATTTTCACATACATATACTTTATTATACTTAAATCCGAATCCAAACTCTCCACTAAATCCAAATACTCACACACCTCCATTTCCCCATGTAGGGTAACTTCAGTGTTTGAATCCCAACAACTCATCAACTTGCGGTTAAACGGGAAGCTTAGCAAAACCGTGAGTATACATGATCCCCTTTTCGTTTTATCACTTTTGGGTGCAATATATACATTATACATAAACTCGCACAAACACTTATACACAAACACTTTATTCATGCAATCGAAACCAACATACATGCTTTATACGTTTATACTTAGAAATTCATGCATGCTAGAAACTTTACTTGCACAATACTTTGTCATTAACTTCGTACAAGCCTTCCTTAATATGTATAGCGCTATAGGAGTAACGCACCCCCTTGTATTCTTGAGGTCATGTTAAGTTAAACACAACGGTCTTGTCGTTGCTACGACAAGATTACGCTAGCGGGAATCTTTGGGTTGACAAGTATATGATGCATGCTAGATTATGTTATGTTATGCCTTCGTATACGTTATTGCCACATGGATTTCGTTAAACTCTTTTATACTTATGCTAGTACACACAAACTTGTATACTCGCCAATACTTTATGTGTTTAATGCTGGAGATAGATAAGGGACCATGTAAGAACCGTCGATACCCTCACAATGGACGGAAAGAGAAGCAGACATAGGACTCAAACAGACATGAGATACGCGGATCAGATGGATTATACAATACTATACTATATTGTTCATGTAAATAAAATTGGAGCCGACGGTTTCAATGATAGTAGCCTCTTTATTCCTGAAATAAAGTAATTAAATTTTTGTCTCCGTCTCAGCCTTCACAGATGATAGACCCTCTATATAGCTTTGATGTAAGTGAGATTTTACTAAGCATTTGTTTGTATCATTTCGTGTTAGTCATGTTGATCTAGTTAGGTTAAAAAAAGATGTCCGCTATTTAGGGAATTTACTGAAATACGTGTCATCGCTCTTTACTCTTGCTCAAAACATGTCCGACGTGAGAGGTTGGAAGGTGATATGATCTCAATCCAAACTTGAAATTATAGAGGAAGTTGGGATGGAATGGCAACTCACAAGTAATAAATGCGTTTGCAAGACTTTTGCAAATATGCCATGTGCAAATAATCAATTTATAATCACCAGTTTTTGAGTCATGAATAGATACGTTTTAGGATTTGTTGCTATGATAGCGGCTCATGTGAATGATTTCAAACTTGGATGAGTCAATAATAATCAAAGATCTACGAGTGACCAAATTCTATACTTTATTGGAATTAATGTAATCTCGATAGCACTATGATGTGTATGATAGAACTAGCTAGAGTTGTAGGTGATTGAGGTGAGAGCCGAAGTTGTAGTTTTCATTTGTACACGTATATTAATTTATCATCGGTAGCTAGGTCTGGCAATAAAAACCCATTTTGATTTTTTGAGTTATTTTGGATCATTTTAAAAATGAAAATGGGTCAGAATAGGTTAAGAAATAATTAAGGATAGGTCATGATGGGTTGTAAAATATCTATTTAAAATAATTCGTGTGTCAAGGATGAGTATTACGATAGATAAATGGATAACTCTAAAAAGAGTATTACAGACAGATTCTTCATCCAATTCGAGTGTTCGTAGACGTTGACTTCACAAAGAAAAAAAAACAAAAAAATTTAAAAAAATCTAAAAAAGTAAAAAAAAAAAAACGGAAAAAATTTAAACTTTAAAAATCAAAAAAATAAAATAAAATAAAAATTCCAAAAAAAACAGAAAAAAACAAAAAACTTTAAAAATAAAAAAAATGTAAAAAATCAGAAAAAGGTAAAAATTAAAAAAATAAAAAAATATTTAAAAATCCCAAAAAATATAAAAAATCAGAAAAAAATGATAAAAAATCAGAAACATAAAACAACTTCGAAAAATCAAATATCCAAAAACAATTTTGAATTTTTTTATTTTTGTTTTTTTTTTGTTTTTAGTTTTTTAATTTTTGTTTTTTTCTATTTTTTCTATTTTTATTTTTCTGATTTTTTGGGATTTTTAAATTCTTTTAATTTTTTTTGATTTTTTGGATTTTTTATTTTTTACCTTTTTCTTGTTTTTTTAATTTTATCTTTGACATTTTTTAAATTGTTTTTAGTTTTTTTATTTTTTGAATTTTTGGATTTTTTACTTTTTTTAATTATTTTGATTTTGATTTCTTTTTACTTTGTTCTTATTTTTTTAACATTTTCTGTTTTTTTACATTTTTTTAAATTATTTTGATTTTTGATTTTTTTTTTACTTTTTTCTTGTTTTTTAACATTTTCTGGTTTTTTACAAAAAAAATAAAAATTAAAGAAACATGAAGAATTCGACCTGCCGCCCATGCGTTGTGCCACCGGAGGACGCCGAAAAACTGAATATGCTGGCTCCTCATTTACACATTGGATTTTGACGAAGATGGTTGGAGGCGGTGGTGGTGGTGGTTGATGGTTGAAGGGAAAAAGTGGGGGTTGTGGTGGGTGGTTGTTAACAGAAAAGTGAGGAGTGGGGAAGAAGAAGAAGGGTGGGATGGGGGTGGTGGCCACTCAATTAATAATTTGTTAAAATAATACTTGTAATGACCAAATTACCCCTAAGGAAAAGGACAAAAATTAGGATTTAATTTGAGTAATTTGAGCCAATTTTACTTTTGGCCCAAAATGGCAACAAAACTAAAACCACAGGAACGCAGATGAAAAAGTTTGAGATTTACACTAAAGTAGCAAAACTACCCAAATCTCAGGGACTAATATGATAGTTTACTCTAAATTTTAATTGTTGTGTAATGTATTCTCAAATTAAATGATTTACCGATGGCAATATGAATTACAACTTTAGAAAGTAATTTAAAAAATAGTAGTTAGAATCCGCGTGTCGCTGCGTCAGGGCCGGCTCAAGGGAGAGTGAAATAAAGCAAGAGCTTTAGGCCTTCATTTTCCTAGGGCCACAAGTTCTAAGAAAATATATTATATTTTGGTAATTTTGGCTTTGAAATTGTTAACATTGAGGTTTATGATCTATAATTATGCGTATACAAAGATGATATATGAATAATAGATTCATAGCAATTTTTTTCGTTTACAAAAAGGGACTCAATTTTACTATCCGCTTTGGGCCTAAAAAAAATTAAAAATTTTTAAGCCGGCCACCGAACAAAAAAGAGACGGCAATATGTTGAACACGTACATATGTTACGGCCTATTAGTTCGTCAAATTTGGACACGTAAAATGGAAATAAAACAAACTAAAAAAAACTTTACAATAATAACAAATTTATAAAGTAGGTTTACTAAAATTCAAATTAAACCTCGTATTTTGTATCTTCCGTTATACCATAAACGAAGAAAAATAAAATATGTCATATGTAATAAGGCTTCTATATAGAGCTCGAGAGGGAGTTTTTTCCCAAAAGGGTGGTGGCGGAAAAAATATTTATCAAAATGGGTGATTTAAAAAATATTTACTAAAATAAATTTTTTTAAAGTTTTTATTTTTTTCTAAAATGATAGTGGTGGAAAAAATATTTACCAAACTAGGTGATTTAGAATTTTTTTTTTATCAAAATGAGTATTTTTATTTGTTTTATTAACTTAAACAAATATATTGTATTTTTTTTTATTTTGTTTTTTATTAAATATCACGTTTTTTTTTTTTCAAACAACTCAAAATGCTTTTTATTTTACTGCTAACTAACTTATTATATCTCTTTTCTTTTTTTTCTTTTTTAAGGTTTTTCTTTTATTTCCTTTATATTTACGTAAGTTAAATAATTCAAATATAAAGTTTTCTCTCTTCATTATTAATTCCATAAAATTAAAATTAACAAGAGTATTAAATTGTTAATTATTTACACAAACCAAATAGTAAATGAAATATTACCTCGGAAAAATAAATAAAAAAAGTAGGTGAGAGATTTTTCTCAACAATTTCAATTTGTTTTAACATGGTTCGATCATAAAATAAGAATTTTTTTAATAAATTATATATATAAAAATATAATGAGTTGATTGAAGAAAAAGAGTATAAAAGTGTTAATAGGTTGATTGAAGAGTAAATTGCCATTTTAGTCCCTGAGTTTTGTCCAAATTTGTCATTTTAGTCCAAATAGTTTTTTTTTTGCCTCCGGGTCCCTGACTTTTCCCTTTTGTTGCCATTTTGATCACATACACTAACTCCATCCAAAAATTCCATCTTTAACCAGGGGTATTTTGGGGATTTTCATTTTAAATGTTTTCAATTGCCATTTTGATCCAATTCCAAAAAAACAAAAAAAAAAAATCTAAAAATTCCAAAAAATTCTAAAAAATAATAAAAATTCTAAAAAATCATAAACGGTTCGCGTCGAAACGGTTCGAGCTGAACCGTTTCGAGCTGAACCGTTTTGAGCCGAACCGTTTCGACCTGAACCTGTCACACCCCCAAAATCCACCTGCAGAGTATCACCGCTTGGGAGCGTGACTGACCAGGATCAAGCCACCAATCATATAGAACAACGTATATAGTAAAAGTAAATGTCATTAAACCAAACCAATCCATATGAAAGGTGTTCAAAACATAAGTATAAGTTCAACGTTTAGCGGAAGCAAATGAGTAAAAGCCCAATCATAAATAAGTATGTAATGTCATAATGTTCAATCAAAGCATTCACGATCCTTGTCCACAACGACCGCGCCTCCCCATGCAAGCTCCTGTATACCTAACGACCTGCAAGGCATGTAACAGAGAGTTAACAACTAGTTGAGCGAGTTCACAGTAAGTAAGTTCGTAATAGTAAGTTCGTTTGTAACGTGTGGCTCTACTGGGCCGATAGTATGTTCTATTGGTGGGGGCTTCCCATAATTGCATATACACTAGACTATTTGTAACCATAAGTGTTCTCCTTAACCCGAGAACAGTAGTACGTACAAAGTTTACGTGGGATTTACGTAAGTGTCCTTCACAACCGAGGACAGGGGTACGCGGGGGTTTACATAGGTTTTACGTAAGTGCCTGACACAACCGAGGCAGTAGTGAGTATAAGTTTACGTAGGTTTTATGTAAGTGTCCTTCGCAACCTGAGGACAGTGATGTGTACAAGTATACGTAGGTTTTACGTATGTATCCTGCGCATCCGAGGACGATGGTAGATAGTCTAGTAACAGTGTAAGTACAAATCTATTCCTTCAATCCCATTCCCAAAACCCAGGAATCCCATGCCTTGGTAAGAGTGTGAACTCACCTTGGTTTTCTCGGTATGTTATTGCTTCCAGTGTTAATTAATAGTTAGGTCCGTTACACACGACCTAAGGTACATTGCACATAACTCGGTGTAAGTGTTTATATTCAATTAGGGTTTACAAGTCTTTGGTATCCAAGTAACTGTGTTCTGTGTGATAATTGTGTACAGAATGATATGAGAAAGATTGTTCACACATACGGGATCATCCAGCTACATACAGTAGCATACAATTATATACAGAAATGTACAGTAGCATGCAAGTGTTCGTACTTAGTAATCTCAGGCTTTTCAAGCATCACAAAGCTCAGACATACATTACATATAAAATTCGGACAAGCATCATACTTTAAAATTCGGATTAGATCATCAAGCTAACAAATTCGGACCATGTGCATTATCACAAAAAGTCGGACAAGGGCATTTACCCTTAAAAACTCGGACCATATGTATATAGTAATAAAATTCAGACAATGCCCCCCACTTGAAATTCGGACAACACTTTACACTTATAAAATTCGGAAAACATGGCCTCATAATGTTCGGACCTTGTGATATTAATCAAAAGTCGGACCCCATGCATTAAACAAAAGTCGGACACCCCTTGCATTAAACAAAAGTCGGATTCTACACATTATAGGGAAACTCGGACATAGCATGCTTTAAAACTCGGACCCCATGCTCCACAATTAAAATTCGGACTCCCTTGTTCTTATACAAGACTCGGACTTAACTAAGCACATTAAAAGTCGGACTTTAACATACTTATAAAGTTCGGACTTTATGCATTGTCTCTTGAAAAGTCGAATCACATAATCACTCTTAAAATTCGGACTATGCTCCACCATTTAAAATTTCGGACTATATCATGCATGTTAAAAAAAATTCGGACCTTTCATGTGTGATATATAAAGTTTGGACTTGCAATGCTTATAAAACTCAGATCAACAATCAGTCATGCGAATGTCCAACCTCAATGTAACAGTTACGTTTTTACGATCAAAAACCCTAATTTCATATTCGCAGTGCAGAAATCAAATCAACAATCAACATTCTATCATACAAGCATTTCATTGTCAATCATTTGATTACACTTCTAGTCATAAATGTTTCACAATAATCAGAATTTATCATTACACAGAACCATCATACGAAGAACTAGGGTTTTAGCATGAATCAGTCAATCAACGATTAACAACAAACCATCATTAAACAATTACCTTGGATTGATTCGAGATAAAGAGAGGAATCACGAGTGATGATTGAGAGCTTGTGCTAATGATGAAGAAGATGATTGTAGAGAGGATTGGAGAATGTGAAAGTACATATATTGATTTTTGTGTTGTGATTAGTGAAGGAGGTTAGGGTTAAGAGTGATTGAAATTTCGCTAATTACTCTACTCACCCCTAAGTATCATCTTTTACATAAGGCACACCCATCACAATGTAATTTACAGTTTCACCACCAAGTTCATGCATTTGTCAAATCTTTCATAAGTAACACATAACCATGCACAGTTACAATACACTTTATCGAACCAAAACATATACAGTTACAAAGCAAACCAATTGTGCAAGTAAACAACTAAACAAACAGTGAACGTGCAATAAATGCGAAAGTGGAATCTTGAAAACTCGAGTTGTCACCTTATCCCCAACTTGAAAGAAATTTCGTCCCGAAATTTAGCATGCGGTTACTGAGGAAGCTAGGTAAGTTGCATCGTTTACTGGTTTTCCTGGGGTGTCACATCATCCCCCCGTTGATTTGGAATTTCGTCCCGAAATTCTGTAGTAGCTTCAGCCTCAGTAGTGGTTGCACGGTTTTCGAATAACTGGGGATACTTGAGTTTCATTTGGTCTTCTCGTTCCCAGGTGAACTCTGGGCCACGACGGGAGTTCCAACGAACTCGAACAAGAGGTATTCTAGTATACTTGAGGACCTTAACATCCCGGTCCGTGATTTCTACTGGTTCCTCGACGAACTGCAACCGCTCGTCGATAGTGAGTTCCTTCAAAGGAACTATGAGGGTCTCATCTGACAGACACTTCTTCAGATTCGACACATGGAAAACATTGTGAACTGCACCGAGTTCAGCTGGTAGGTTCAGTTTGTAGGCCACCTTGCCTGTTTTCTCGATGATTTCGAACGGTCCAACATACCGCGGATTGAGTTTACCTCGTTTACCAAAATGATCCCCAACTTGGAACTCGAGCGGTTTCCTGCGCTTATCAGCGTAACTTTTCCGACGGTCGGGAGCTGCCGCCATGCGTTGTCGTATCTGTGCAATTCGTTCAGTAGCATCAACTACAAATTCTGGACCTGTGATTTGACTATCCCCCACCTCTGCCCAACAGAGAGGTGACCGGCATTTACGTCCGTACAATGCCTCGAATGGAGCGGCTTGAATGCTGGTGTGGTAACTGTTATTGTATGAAAACTCCACTAAAGGGAGATGCTTTTCCCAGCTGTTGCCAAAATCGATAACACATGCCCGAAGCATGTCTTCTAGCGTTTGTATCGTGCGCTCAGACTGCACATCCGTCTGAGGGTGATAAGCTGTGCTCATATCTAACCGAGAGCCAAAAGATTTGTGCATTGCTTGCCACAGTTCTGAAGTGAATCGTGCATCCCGATCCGAAATAATAGAGGTTGGCACTCCGTGCCTTGAAACAACTTCTTTAAGATATATGTCTGCGAGAGTGGAGAACTTATCCGTTTCCTTAATAGCCAAGAAATGAGCAGACTTTGTGAGTCGATCTACGATCATCCAAATAGTATCATTCCCACGCTGGGATCTAGGCAAGCCAGTAACAAAATCCATGGAAATTTCTTCCCATTTCCATTGTGGTATCCTTGGTTGCTGAAGTAGGCCTGAGGGTTTCTGGTACTCCGTCTTGACCCTTGCACAGGTCAAACACTTGCCGACGTAAGTTGCTATGTGGGCCTTCATGCTAGGCCACCAATATGTTGTTCTGAGATCGTGGTACATTTTATCCGAACCTGGATGTACCGAGTAGCGAGACTTGTGCGCTTCATCCATCACAAGTTCTCGTAAACCGCCATAATGTGGAACCCAAATGCGTCCTGTTACATAGTAGGCGCCGTCTTCCCTTTGTTCTAATCGCTGCCTTGAGCCGCGTAAGGCTTCAGCCCTGACGTTTTCTGGTTTCAATGCTTCTACCTGAGCATCTCGTATCTGAGCAGGAAGACTAGACTGAATAGTAAGCTGCAAGGCTCGTACATGCCTAGGTGTAGTATCTTTTCGACTGAGGGCATCAGCCACAACATTGGCCTTGCCTGGATGGTACTTGATGGCGCATTCGTAATCATTCAGTAGTTCAACCCATCGACGCTGACGCATGTTCAATTCCTTCTGCTTGAAGATATGCTCGAGACTCCTGTGATCGGTGTAAATAGTGCACTTGGTACCGTACAGGTAGTGTCGCCATATCTTGAGCGCGAAAACAACAGCTCCCAGCTCTAAATCGTGCGTCGTATAGTTTTGTTCATGAACTTTAAGTTGACGTGACGAATAAGCAATAACTTTATCCCGCTGCATCAATACACAACCAAGACCCTAAATCGACGCGTCGCGATAGACCACAAAATCATCCGTGCCCTCTCGCAATGAGAGAATAGGTGCACTGCATAGCCTATCCTTTAGGTACTAAAAATCCGTTTCTTGTGTATTACCCCGACGATAGGTAACACCTTTTTGTGTCAACAAAGTAAGCGGCTGTGCAATCTTTGAGAAGTCTTTGATGAACCACCTGTAATAACCCGCCAAACCCAAAAATTGGCGTATTTCCGTTGGAGTGCGAGGCGCAGGCCAGTTTCTGATCGAATCTACCTTGGATGGATCGACATGAATCCCATCCTTGTTTACCACGTGGCCTAGAAAGCGGACTTCACGAAGCCAGAAGTCACATTTTGAAAACTTGGCGTATAGTTGTTCCTTTCGAAGAAGTTCCAAGATAAGACGCAGGTGCTGCTCGTGTTCCTCCTGACTCTTGGAGTAGATCAGAATGTCGTCGATGAAGACAATTACAAACTTGTCTAGATAGGGTTTGCACACCCTGTTCATAAGATCCATGAAAACTGCAGGCGCGTTCGTTAGCCCGAATGGCATGACTAGAAACTCGTAATGGCCGTAGCGAGTCCTGAATGCTGTCTTGGAGACGTCCTCATCCCGGACTCTCAGCTGATGATACCCTGACCTCAGATCAATCTTGGAGTAGAAGCTCGACCCTTGCAACTGGTCGAATAAGTCGTCAATACGTGGAAGAGGATAGCGGTTCTTCACTGTGACCTTGTTCAGTTCGCGGTAATCAATGCACATCCTGAAAGTACCGTCCTTCTTTTTCACAAATAACACTGGAGCTCCCCAAGGCGAAGAGCTAGGACGAATAAAGCCCTTATCCAAGAGCTCTTGCAGTTGCTTTGACAGTTCTTCCAGTTCAGTTGGGGCTAAGCAATACGGTGCACGGGCTATTGGTGCTGCTCCTGGAGCTAGCTCAACTTGAAACTCGACCTGGCGATGAGGCGGTAGCCCAGGTAAATCTTCAGGAAACACTTGAGGAAATTCGCGTACAATTGGGATATCCTCTATTCTCTTCTCTTTCGTTGATGCATCAATTACTAGTGCCAAAATGGCAGTGTGACCCTTTCGTAAACATTTCTGAGCCTTCAGGAAGGAGATGATGCCAACCACAGCACCACTCTTGTCGCCTTGAACTTCGAGAGGTTCTTTACCAGAACGGGGAATACGAATGATCTTATCTTTACATAGGATCTCTGCTTGCGGCTTGGATAACCAATCCATACCATTGACAATGTCGAAACTACCCAGAACTATAGGGATGAGGTCGATGGAGAAAGCTTGACCAGCGAGGATAAGATTACAACCCTGAACTATGTGTGTGGCCTCTAGATTTTTACCATTAGCTAACTCTACGACATGTTTGGTGTTTAAGGGAGTTGGTGCACGTTTTAACATTTGGCTAACTTTAAGAGACACATAACTTGTATCCGCACCCGAATCAAACAATACAGTAACATAAAAGTCGTCAAGAAGAAACTTACCCATAACCACGTTGGGATCATTCCTGGCATCACCCTGCCCCAGCACAAATGCACGACCCCTAGCGCCGTTGTTCCCATCATTGTTGTTTCCCCCATTATTGTTCCCGTTGCCTTGGTTATTGTTGTTGTTGTTGTTGTTTTGGTTTCGGTTCAACCGAGGGCAGTGTCTTTTGAAGTGACCTTCAGCGCCACAATTAAAACATCCTTTGTTGCCCTGTTGCTGATTCTGCGGTGTTTGCTGCTGCTGCTGATTCTGATTCGCAGGCCGCGGGCTCCTACAATCCTTGGCCTCATGACCCATCTTGAGGCATCTCTGACAGCGACCCTTGTTGCACTGGCCACTGTGGTGTCTGTTACAGTTGTTACACTTTGGGAGGTTCCCTCGATAACCACCCTGCCTGTGATTGCCCGAAGATTGCTGACCAGGGCTCTGATAGTTGTCAGTCTTCCGCTGCTGAACTTGGGACTGAACTGAAGCTGAACCTTTGCTGGAATCCCCCTCCCATTTTCTCTTGTTGACACTGGGGGTAGCAGGAGTAGTAGAAGTGGTAACGGTAGCAGTAGCGCTGACGCGCTTAGGCAGCCTGTCTTGTTCCACTGCCTGATCCGTGAGGCGATGAGCAAGGCGCTGAATATCCTGGATGTTAGCAAGGTTGGCCGATGTCACGTGGCTTTGAATTTCTGGTGCCAACCCCTTGAGATACAACTCGATGCGTCTGATAGGAGGGTCCACCATAGTTGGACACAGAACAGCCAGCTCGTTTGACCTTTTAGTATAAGCCTCAATTTCCGACCCAGTCATTTTCAAATTGAAGAACTCCACCTCTAACTTGTGGATGTCGTCTCGTGAGCAGTACTCTCGCTTAATCAGCTCTTTAAAATCATTCCAGGGAGTGGCGTTAGCAGTTGCCAATCCCAAAAGTTGGACTTGCGCATTCCACCAAGTTAGCGCAATCCCTTCTAAAGTACTAGTGGCGTATTTCACCCTGCGAGCCTCAGGGCATTCACACATCTCAAACACCGACTCGAGCTTTTCGGGCCAATGGAGGAGTCCCACTGCTCCCTCCGTGCCACTGAACGTGCTTGGATGACAGTCCATGAAATTCTTGAAAGTGCAAACAGGTTGCTGAGCGAGTTGACCTAATGTAAGAATAGGACAAGGTTAAACACAAGAGTTGGTTTAGGAATGTAGGATCTAAAGATCCTAGTAGGAGTTACGACTGCAGGGTATACCTCCTGCGTTTGCAGCTGCAAGTGCCGCAGCAACTTGTTCGTTGATAAGAGCCGTCAACTGGGCTTGAGTCAAGTTAATACGTCCGGCCATTGATCTTCACATCAAAGGCAACATAAATGAGAAAGGTTCGCGAATAGTGCGATGACAGAAGAGTGTAAGCACACAAGTGTCCTCAAGCAATAACAAATAGTGAGTAATGTAATCTAAGCATACCACGAGCAAAGTTCTATGTAATTCTAGCATGTAGGCAATAATCATAAACCTTATTACCTAGGATGTTGAGTCTTGCACGTGGAGCGAGGCGTCGTTGTGGATCGTTGAGCACCGTACTGGTTATAGTCTGGTTTTAATAAAACCGTTTTCCCCATATTAAAACCAAGTTCTCTATAACCAATGGCTCTGATACCAATTTGTCACACCCCCAAAATCCACCTGCGGAGTATCACCGCTTGGGAGCGTGACTGACCAGGATCAAGCCACCAATCATATAGAACAACGTATATAGTAAAAGTAAATGTCATTAAACCAAACCAATCCATATGAAAGGTGTTCAAAACATAAGTATAAGTTCAACGTCTAGCGGAAGCAAATGAGTAAAAGCCCAATCATAAATAAGTATGTAATGTCATAATGTTCAATCAAAGCATTCACGATCCTTGTCCACAACGACCGCGCCTCCCCATGCAAGCTCCTGTATACCTAACGACCTGCAAGGCATGCAACAGAGAGTCAACAACTAGTTGAGCGAGTTCACAGTAAGTAAGTTCGTAATAGTAAGTTCGTTTGTAACGTGTGGCTCTACTGGGCCGATAGTATGTTCTATTGGTGGGGGCTTCCCATAATTGCATATACACTAGACTATTTGTAACCATAAGTGTTCTCCTTAACCCGAGAACAGTAGTACGTACAAAGTTTACGTAGGATTTACGTAAGTGTCCTTCACAACCGAGGACAGGGGTACGCGGGGGTTTACGTAGGTTTTACGTAAGTGCCTGACACAACCGAGGCAGTAGTGAGTATAAGTTTACGTAGGTTTTACGTAAGTGTCCTTCGCAACCTGAGGACAGTGATGTGTACAAGTATACGTAGGTTTTACGTATGTATCCTGCGCATCCGAGGACGATGGTAGATAGTCTTGTAACAGTGTAAGTACAAATCTATTCCTTCAATTCCATTCCCAAAACCCGGGAATCCCATGCCTTGGTAAGAGTGTGAACTCACCTTGGTTTGCTCGGTATGTTATTGCTTCAAGTGTTAATTAATAGTTAGGTCCGTTACACACGACCTAAGGTACATTGCACATAACTCGATGTAAGTGTTTATATTCAATTTGGGTTTACAAGTCTTTGGTATCCAAGTAACTGTGTTCTGTGTGATAATTGTGTACATAATGATATGAGAAAGATTGTTCATACATACGGGATCATCCAGCTACATACAGTAGCATACAATTATATACAGAAATGTACAGTAGCATGCAAGTGTTCGTACTTAGTAATCTCAGGCTTTTCAAGCATCACAAAGCTCAGACATACATTACATATAAAATTCGGACAAGCATCATACTTTAAAATTCGGATTAGATCATCAGGCTAACAAATTCGGACCATGTGCATTATCACAAAAAGTCGGACAAGGGCATTTACCCTTAAAAACTCGGACCATATGTATATAGTAATAAAATTCGGACAATGCCCCCCACTTGAAATTCGGACAACACTTTACACTTATAAAATTCGGACAACACTTTACACTTATAAAATTCGGACAACATGGCCTCATAATGTTCGGACCTTGTGATATTAATCAAAAGTCGGACCCCTTGCGTTAAACAAAATTCGGACACCCCTTTCATTAAACAAAAGTCGGACTCTACACATTATAGGGAAACTCGGACATAGCATGCTTTAAAACTCGGACCCCATGCTCCACAATTAAAATTCGGACTCCCTTGTTCTTATACAAGACTCGGACTTAACTAAGCACATTAAAAGTCGGACTTTAACATACTTATAAAAGTTCGGACTTTATGCATTGTCTCTTGAAAAGTCGGATCACATAATCACTCTTAAAATTCGGACTATGCTCCACCATTTAAAAATTCGGACTATATCATGCATGTTAAAAAAATTCGGACCTTTCATGTGTGATATATAAAGTTCGGACTTGCAATGCATATAAAACTCAGATCAACAATCAGTCATGCGAATGTCCAACCTCAATGTAACAGTTACGTTTTTACGATCAAAAACCCTAATTTCATATTCGCAGTGTAGAAATCAAATCAACAATCAACATTCTATCATACAAGCATTTCATTGTCAATCATTTGATTACACTTCTAGTCATAAACATTTCACAATAATCAGAATTTATCATTACACAGAACCATCATACGAAGAACTAGGGTTTTAGCATGAATCAATCAATCAACGATTAACAACAAACGAACATTAAACAATTACCTTGGATTGATTTGAGATAAAGAGAGGAATCAAGAGTGATGATTGAGAGCTTGTGCCAATGATGAAGAAGATGATTGTAGAGAGGATTGGAGAATGTGAAAGTACGTATATTGATTTTTGTGTTGTGATTAGTGAAGGAGGTTAGGGTTAAGAGTGATTGAAATTTCGCTAATTACTCTACTCACCCCTAAGTATCATGTTTTACATAAGGCACACCCATCACAATGTAATTTACAGTTTCGCCACCAAGTTCATGCATTTGTCAAATCTTTCATAAGTAACACATAACCATGCACAATTACAATACACTTTGTCGAACCAAAACATATACAGTTACAAAGCAAACCAATTGTGCAAGTAAACAACTAAACAAACAGTGAACGTGCAATAAATGCGAAAGTGGAATCTTGGAAACTCGAGTTGTCACAGAACCGTTTCGAACCGAACCGTTTCGAACAGAACCGTTTCGAGCTGAACGTTTCGACGCGAACCGGTTCGGGTCGAAACGGTACGGGTCGAAACGGTTCGGCTCGAAACGGTTCGGCTCGAAACGGTTCAGCTAGAAACGGTTCGGCTCGAAACGGTTCGTGTCGAAACAGTTCAGCTCGAAACAGTACGGGTCGAAACGGTTCAGCTTGAAACGTTTCGGGTCGAAACGGTACGGGTCGAAACGGTTCGCGTCGAAACGGCTCAGCTCGAAACGGTTCGGGTCGAAACGGTACGGGTCGAAACAGTTCGCGTCGAAACGGTTCAGCTCAAAACGGTTCGGGTTCGAAACGGTTCGCGCCGAAACGGATTTTTTGTATTTTTTTAGAATTTTTATGATTTTTTAGAATTTTATTATTTTTTAGAATTTTTTGGAATTTTTTTTGATTTTTTGGAATTTTTTTGATTTTTTGGAATTAGATGAAAATGGCAATTGAAACATTTAAAATGAAAATCCCCAAAATACCCCTGGCTAAAGATGGAGTTTTTGGATGGAGTTAATGTATGTGATTAAAATAGCAACAAATGGGAAAAGTCAGGGACCCAGAGGCAAAAAAAAAACTATTTGGACTAAAATGGCAAATTTGGACAAAACTCAGGGACTAAAATGACAGTTTACTCTTGATTGAACTTAAAAAAGAAGATTTTAATGTAATTAGTAAAAAGAGAACAAAATAAAGAAAAACACCTATTTTTGTAAATATTTTTCAAATTACCTATTTTGATGAATATTTTTTTCACCTGCATCTATTTGGGAAAAAACTATGTTGTAAAAAAAGGATAGTGAATAGCAAGGTAGTAGCATAACCATTCCAGATATATCAGGTTTAAATTTTACCGTTTAAATTCGGGTTCGGTTCATCTCTCATTTGATGATAAAAGATAGATTTTTTAAAGGACAATAATCAGTGCAAAATAGAGATATCCTGATTTGGAAAGTTAACGTGTTTAGGGTGTAAGGAGTGGTTAAACACTTGAGAGTGACAAACTAAAAAATCAACCAATGAGAGTTTGCCATGTGAAAGTGGTAAACTATGCTCAAAAGTGTTGGCAATGGTTAGACACTTGGTGAAGTGGTAAACTTTAAAAAAAAGGAAAAAGGTGTGATTGGTTGAGATTGGAATGGACCATACCCACACTACCCCCTCTCTCCTTCCCTTCCCTCCTCACCGATCGGCATTTGTTCACCGAGCGACGAGGAAACCGAGCGGCAAAGGGTGTCGGCGGCAGTGTTGTCGCGCGGCATCCCCCCTTGCCGAGCTCGTTTTCCGCACCCCTTCGGATACCCTCAGTGTGAAAAAAAAATTAGAGGGTAAATATATTGATGGTGCCGGCCTTTTAGAGTTAGCCATAACCGAGCAACGTCACTCGTTGACCCCATCTACATCATTGATGTCGTCATTTCACTAACCCACCACGTAACTACACTTAGCGTATCATTGAAGCAAACAATGAACCTAGTTTTGTAGTTTAAATATGATTATTATATACCTATATACTAATAACACAACTAAATGAAGAGTAATACACATAGGGGATAAACAAATGGTTCCGGGTACTGGTATCAAATTTACCAAACTAGATACATTTTCGGTACCGACTTTTGACATTTTCGGTACCGGTTTATACTCTGAAATACTGGTATCGTACCGTTGCCGTACCATGTATATTCGTTACCAGTACCCACTTTTGGGGGTTATCGGTACCGAGCTCATCCCTAACATCACCTTTGAGCTCATGCCACATAGCAACGCAAGTAATTGCACCGTCTAGATTGATTTTCATACACGTGGAAAGTAAATTGTATTTCGTTTGAATGAGGTTTTATATACACAACTTTTTTTGTTTTCTTTTTTGCTTTTTTCTGTAATGAATGAATTGTAACATGTAAATTTAACTTGGATATTTAAATTATTGATGAGCAAATGGTATCAAATCGTGTAATCAAACCGGTATCGCGTCGGTACCAAATTTACTATACCGTATCATTTTCGGTACCAATTTGGTACCTGATGAAACAATGGTTAACCGGGCAGGGTTAACACACTGGTCTCGTCAAGAAGGGTTAATCCCTTCCTCTCGAGGATCCCTGGCTGGGATGCCTGCTGGTTGATCTCCTGCACAAGGAAACAAACCGTGACTCGTAACAAGGAGGATGAGGTGGGGGGTGCTCCTTGTTATCACTCTCCGGCGTGAGAATCAGTAATTTGCTTGGGAAGCAAAGTGTGATAGTAGTAGTAGTGAGAGGATTGTCAAGAGATACCTCAAATCTGGTTTGGGGTTGGTATATATATAGCCGAGGAGTGAAGGAGGAGGTGGATGGATAGACTGACGACATGCTGCACCTTTGCAGGTGTGTCAGGCATGTCGGCTGTGGAGGTGAGGGCACATCAGTATGTCGCTTACGTAGACCTGACAGGCGGCTGCCATTGGTGCTACTTGCTCTGTGGTGTCAGTCCCACTTGACGAGTGCACAGGATGCGGTGCGGGCCGCATCGTTGTTTGCGGGAACTGTAGATGTTCCCGCGTCTCACTCTTTGATCAAGAAATACGCGAGATCCGGTGCCAAGCCGCATCGTCGTCTGTGGTAACTGTTGCTGTTATCCAGCTCCCTTATATTGATAGAAGTGTTCACTAGATGCGGTGCTAGGCCGCATCGCTGTGAATACTTCCGTTTTCATACACCAGATGCGGTGTCGTGCCGCATCGCCATACCGTTCTCATATTCCAGGTAAGTCCTCCTCCATCATTGGGCAGATTGGATTCAACCACTATGTCTGCGCGTTCCTGCACGGACACAGGTAGGTTGTTAGCTAGTGGGGGTTTTGATAAGGGTAATGGTCACTCGCGGTCGTGCTGACGCGAGATCTGGGACCATACCCCTTCAAGTCCCCCCCAGTCTAGTGTTGCTGCCATATGCAAGTTGCATGTGGGGGGAGTACTGGACTATGGTGTCTAGAAAGTAGTTCGGAGTTTGGAGAAGATTCTAGGCCATGTAGATGGTCTTTGCTCTTCGTAAATCAAGCTGGAGATCCGGAAGGGTCATGTGACGCCTCTTCCGTACCGGTGAGAACTTTTCGCCTGATGCAAAATTCTCAGCCTCGGGTTTTGATATTGTAGCATAGGCTACGTGCGTCTGATCTCGTCAGGGTTGGGTGCCACCTGTTGGTGTATCGAACCATCCTTTGAGATCTAGCTGGGGATGTCCACAAACTTCGAACCAACCTCTGAGATGGTGGTTGAAGATGTGCACAAACTTCGAACCAACCTTTGAGGTGGTGAATGAAGAAGAGAGTGGTCTTCAATAGTAATTGGACATGTAATGATGGTCCCTTTTGTGGGATGTTCATGTTCTTCCAATTAGCTCTCGAGTAACCGCACGTCCTTTGCGGTTACCTCGTTGCTTGACATTGTTGGCCACGGCTGGCTGAACAATGTTGGATACTTGCGTCATTGTTGGCCACGTTTGGTCGAACAATGTGAATCTGGATAAAAGTCAAATAAACATGGTCATAGGCATGGTCATGCCCACCATTGTTTATTCTATCTGTTTTACAAGTAGGTTAGCAAAGTCATAAGTAGACTTGTTACCGCTGTTCGGTCGCTTGTTGTTCGACGAGACCTCTTTATGTGAGTGGGGATCTTGTTCGCATCTGTTCCTTAGCCACTTTCCTTCACGCTCCAATACCGAGGAGCTTTCCTTGAAGTAGCTTCGCTCATCTGTGTGATGACTTAGCTGTGGCTCTTCCGTAGCAACCATTTGCGGAGCTATGGGTGTGTCCGCAGCGACTCATGAGTGTCTGCGGTTTTGTCACCGTTGGGATGTTCCGTATAAGGAACTTTGAGTAAACTTTTCGTGCCCTTGGGCTGGATGTTACCGTTGAGAATTTCCAACGATTCTACCAGTTAACGGTAAACACCGGTTTTTTCTCTTTCAACCAAAGGTATGGGAGTCTCAAGCTGATGACCCCTCCGAAGGGTCTTACCAAGTGGAAAAGGAGATTTTTCTACGTGAAAGCTTGTGCGGTGCATGCCAACATGACCTTTCGGAGCGTGAGTGTGGGTGTTACTCCGGAAGATATTCCTGTTGCTACCTCAAAGACTGTAGATTGGTTCTCTAGGCTGCGGCCTATTGAACTTAAGAAACTGGACAACACCATCATCCACCACCATCATCTATTGTCCATCATAGAGTGTGCGAGTCGTCTCGGGATCCAAGATTGATCGTAAGAGTTCTTGACAATCAAAGGCCATGTTTGCCTAAGTCTCTTACATCACTTGGTGAAGACAAGTGTTTAGTGTAATACTTTTTATTTTAATCTTTTGCACTTTTTAATTGGTTTTGTATTAATGACTTTAATTACTAGTTTCTTATGTTGAAGGTGATTCTTCCTTATCGTTTGTCCGTGGTGTCTTGGCATTATTTTACTGTCTATATAAAATAAAAGATTTTCACCATTCATATCTCCACGGTCTATATGGAGGTATGTTGGCTACCTGGTCGGGATTTAAGGGAACAGTTTGGTAAGAGTCTTGCCATTGTTCAGTGTATAGATCCTGCAAAGGACCAGGGTCAAATTTAGTAGGACCTCCTTCAATACCCAAAGGTATTGGATGGCGGGGGTCCAAACTCTTTGATCCCCTCATAAGTTAAACTACTATTAAAACTTTAACCCAGCTACTTAGGACTGTATCCCTGCTGACTCAAACTACTTAGCTGAGGGTAACATCACCTTCAAAAGAGGGGCCTACCACATTATGCATTAATAACTTAATTAATTATCTTTCAATAATCCGACCCTTTAGGATTGTATCCTTGCTGACTCAAACTACTGGGTTGAGGGTAGCGTCGCCTTCAAAAGAGGGGCCTACTACAATAACTAAGATAATCTCTTAAACAAGTGCAAAAGTGCGAAAATAATCAAAGGTTACGCTACACATGAATCGGATCCAAGTGATTCATCTTGTCTATCTGTTTTTATTTTTTATTTTATTTTTCACCATTTTAGTTAGTTTTATTTCTATGGACTACGCCCCCTATCATGCCACTGTCTGATCCGTATCACCCATACCATGTTGGGTATTCTATGGAGGACATACTCGCATCTTTGATGATACATCAGGAGGCACTGACCCGTCGTATACAGGAGTTGGAGAGAGCTCAGCGACCACCTTGTCATTATCAAACCCCATTTTCAGCACCACACACACCACGTCCACTTTCACCCGACTCAGACGTTCGCTTCATGACCTCTGAGCAGCAGATAGCATATTTGTTGCGCGTCTGTCGCGCTTTAGAGCAGGATTGGTTACATATGCGTCGCCTGTATTACTCTAATTTTCCTCCCCCTCCTCCGCCATCAGCATAGGCGTTTTGATTCGATGCAGGTAGACTTTTGGTGAGACGACCGCGATTGTGCAGACTATACAGCTTTTTGGTAGACCGCATTTTGATATTATGACTTTGGATGTTTTGTATTTTGGTTATTGTTGTCACTGATTAGACAGATCAGACAAGGGCGATGTGGCCCTTAGTCACTTTTGATGTATGATACAGTCACAAAACTTGTAAACATTGTACTGTGGTCTTGATTTATGATAGCGCAATCGCAGCATTCTCATTATATGTGATGTTGGATTGATTGTTTATATTCTATAACATGTGATGTTATGTGCTTGATATTGTTATTGCGTACGTATACCATTTACTTACTATGACCTGACCAACGTGAAACATCTTTTAGAAGATGCCACCAAGACGTGATCCGCGCATGCCTACCAATGAGGCAGAACTTCAAGGAATCATTGCTGCCGCTATCGCGCAGTATGCTGCTTCTCATGCAGAAACAAGTGGAAATATCTCGCATAACCACGACAATAACAATCCACCTAATGGTAATGTTAAGTCGTTTAAGATATATTATGATGCATTTGGATATTTTTAGCACGTTCGCTAATACCATTTGTAAATTGAAACGTATGTGCAGGGTGCACTTACAAGTAATTTCTCGATTGCAAGCCCGTGAATTTCGATGGCACAGGAATTGCTGTTGCGTTTGTAAGATGGGCTGAGAAGACTGAGTCTGTTCTTAGAATGAGCAAGTGTGCTCCTGAGCAACAAGTGACCTACATCTCAGGGCTATTTCTTGATGGAGCCCTATCTTGGTGGAATTTGCAAGTGCAAACTCTTGGTGAAGCTACTGCTTATGCGATGTCATGGAATGAGCTGAAGGAGCTCATGAGAAGGAAGTACTGCTCGCGTGCCGAAATTCAGAAGCTAGAGACCGAGTTCTGGCATCTAAAAATAGAATGTCCCAAGATTGCGGAGTATGTTCAGAGATTCCACGATTTGTCCCATGTAGTGCCATACATGGTCACACCAGAGTTCAAAGGAATTGAGCGCTTTATCTGGGGATTGGCACCTCAGATCATGAGTTTGGTTACCACATCCAAGCCTGCCACAATCACAAAAGCCATTGATCTCAGTGTGGCTCTTACGGAGGAAGCTATTCGATTGAACAAGTTTTCGAATTCTGAGCAGAAGAAGAAAGAGACTCACGTGGAGTCGTCTGGGATAACAAAAGGAAATTCTCGAACTTCAAGCAGGGTACAAGCAACGCGAACAAGAAAGGTGAATCAAGCACACCGGCAAAGGCTGCAACCGGTGTTGAAAATAAAGGGAAGGGTTATATGGGTACTCTGCCCAAGTGTGGATTATGCTAGTATCATCATGCTGGTCAGTGTAGAAACAGAAAATGTGAAACTTGTGGGAGAATAGGCCACTTGAAGGATACTTACTGGGTTGGTTCAGGCCAGGGTGGCCAAAGGGGTTTCGGTAACAACAACCGCGGTGGTAATGGAAACTGGCCGCAAGGAAATGACGGAGGAAATGGAAACCGTGGAAACAATGCGAATCAAGCTGGGAATGTGAATCGCAACCAAAACAACGCTCAAGCTGGGAACGGAAGTGGTAATGGTCACGGACCGGGCTGTTTTAACTGTGGAGAAGTTGGGCACTTTAAGAAGGAATGCCCAAAGCTGAATCAAGCCCGTGGTAGTGTGTTTAACATTGGAGCAAGGGAAGCGCGCCAGGATCCCAACGTTGTCACTGGTACGTTCCCTATAAATCAACGTTTTGCATCTGTTCTGTTTGATACCGGTGCTGACTATAGCTTTGTGTCATTAGAATTTAAGAGTATGCTTGGGTTAGCTGCTAGTAAGTTAGATATTCCGTACTCAATTGAACTGGCTAATGGAAAGCTAGTTGAAGCGAATGAAGTCGTCAGAGGTTGTGTAATCGAGTTAGGAGAGCGTGAGTTCACTTTGGATCTACTACCAGTCGAGTTGGGAAGCTTCGACGTGGTAGTAGGGATGGATTGGTTGTCAAGCAACAAGGCTGAGATTATTTGTCACGAAAAGATCATTTGCATCCCAACAGAAGATGGAGAGACGATCATGGCTCACGGAGAAAAGAGCGATACGCCTCTAAGAATCATCAACTGCCTGAAAACTCGAAAGTATTTACAGAAGGGATGTGTTGCCTTCTTGGCACACATCGTGGATAAAGAAGCTGCCGAGCCGAAGATTGAAGACATCCCGGTGGTGAAAGAATATCCTGAGGTCTTTCCAGAAGACTTGCCAGGATTGCCACCTCAAAGGCAAGTGGAGTTCCACATTGACTTAGTTCCAGGCGCCGCGCCTGTGGCTAAAGCACCTTATCGACTTGCCCCGTTAGAGATGCAGGAATTGTCGACACAACTTCAAGAGTTGCTAGACAAGGAATTCATCAGACCAGGCTTCTCACCTTGGGGAGCCCCAGTTCTATTTGTCAAGAAAAAGGATGGTAGTTTTTGTATGCGTATCGACTACCGAGAGTTGAACAAGTTGACGATCAAGAATAGATATCCCCTGCCGAGGATTGATGACCTATTCGATCAACTTCAAGGTTCAAGCTACTACTCGAAGATCGATTTGCGATCAGGATATCATCAGCTGAGAATTCAAGAGGAAAGTATTCCCAAGACTGCTTTTAGAACTCGGTATGGACATTACGAGTTTTTGGTAATGTCGTTCGGGTTGACAAACGCGCCAGCTGTTTTCATGGATTTAATGAGCAGAGTTTGTAAGCCGTACCTCGACAAGTTTGTGATTGTGTTCATAGACGATATCTTGATCTATTCAAAGACGAAGGATGAGCACGAACAGCATTTAAAAGCTATTTTGGAGCTACTTAAAAAGGAAAAGCTGTATGCCAAGTTCTCGAAGTGCGAGTTTTGGCTACGCAAAGTCCAATTCCTTGGACATTTGGTGAATGGAGATGGAATCCATGTGGATCCCACAAAGATCGAAGCAATCAAGGATTGGGAGACTCCAAAGACGCCAACCGAGATTCGGCAATTCTTAGGTTTGGCTGGCTACTATCGAAGATTCATTGAGGGTTTTTCAAAGATCGCTCAACCTTTAACTTTCCTCACCCAGAAGGACAAAAAGTTTGATTGGGGAACCAAACAGGAGGAAGCATTTCAGTTATTGAAGGACAAGCTTTGTAATGCGCCGATCTTATCACTACCAGAAGGAACGGATGATTTCGTGGTATATTGTGACTCCTCGCGTCAAGGTTTGGGTTGCGTGTTGATGCAACGACAGAAAGTTATAGCTTACGTGTCACGCCAGTTGAAGGTCCATGAGAAGAATTATACCACGCACGATTTGGAGTTAGGCGCAGTGGTATTCGCGTTGAAAATTTGGAGACATTATTTATATGGTACGAAGTGTACAATCTTCACGGATCATAAGAGTCTGCAACACATATTTGACCAGAAGGAGTTAAACATGAGACAAAGACGCTGGGTCGAATTGTTGAACGACTACGACTGCGAGATCAAATATCATCCAGGGAAAGCGAATGTGGTCGCCGATTCCCTAAGTCATAAGGAAAGGATCAAGCCCATAAGGGTTAGGGCTCTAGAGATGATTATACAGACGGATCTTTCCCTGCGCATTCGCGCCGCACAGAAAGAAGCTCTTAAAGAAAGGAACATTGAGGAGGAATATCTCCGTGGAATGGAGAAGCAACTGGTACCAAACGAGGAAGGAACTTTATGTTTCATGAAACGGATTTGGGTTCCTCTGTTTGGTGGTTTGAGGAAGGTTATTTTCGATGAAGCTCACAAGTCACGGTACTCTATCCACCCAGGAGCAGATAAGATGTACCAAAACCTTAAGGATTATTATTGGTGGCCTAGGATGAAAGGCGATGTTGCCGTATATGTTGGCAAGTGTTTAACGTGCGCCAAGGTAAAAGTCGAATACCAGAAGCCTTTAGGACTTCTGCAACAACCCGAGATACCCAAATGGAAATGGAAACAGATTTCAATGGACTTTATAACAAAGTTGCCAAGAACGCCCAAGGGTCATGACACTATTTGGGTAATAGTGGATCGGTTAATGAAATCTGCGCATTTCTTGCCAATCAGAGAGAAAGACAACACGAGCAAATTAGCTGAGATATACATGAGAGAGATCGTTGCACGACATGGAGTGCCTCTCTCGATCATCTCTGATAGAGATGGAAGGTTTGTGTCAAGGATTTGGCAGTCCTTTCAAGAAGCATTCAGATCTCAGTTGAATCTGAGTACAGCTTTTCACCCACAAACCGATGGACAAAGCGAACGAACGATTCAGACTTTAGAAGATATGCTGCGAGCTTGCGTAATGGATTTAGGTGGGAGTTAGGATACTCACCTACCATTGGTCAAATTTTCATACAATAACAGTTATCACGCAAGTATTCAAGCCGCACCGTTCGAAGCTCTTTATAGACGCAAGTGTCGATCACCGATTTGTTGGTCTGACGCAGGTGATAGACAGTTAGTTGGTCCTGAAGTGGTCCAGGAAACCACAGACAAGATTGCACAGATCCGAGATCGCATCATGGCGGCTCGCGATCGGCAAAAGTGTTATGCGGACCGAAGAAGGAAACCTCTAGAGTTTGAGGTAGGAGACATGGTTTTATTGAAGGTTTCACCGTGGAAGGGTGTGGCACGCTTCAGAAAATGTGGAAAGTTGAATCCGCGTTACATCGGTCCATTCAAGATTTTGAAGAGAGTTGGTTTAGTAGCATACAAGTTGGACTTGCCTGCCGAACTTAATGGTGTTCATGATACATTCCATGTGTCAAACCTAAAAAGGAGTCCGACTCAAGAAACAGTGGTCATTCTTGCTGACGAAATTCATATTGACGACACGCTCCACTTTGTCGAAGAACCAGTTGAGGTTATGGATTGGAAGATAAACAAAACACGCAGGAGTAGTGTCAAGCTCGTCAAAGTTCGTTGGAATGCAAGACATAGTCCAGAATACACATGGGAACGTGAGGACTGTATGAAAGAAAAGTACCCCCATCTATTTCCTAAGACCCCTGCAACTAGAAGCAGAGCCTCAAATTTAGGGACGAAATTTTCTTAACGGGGGAAGAATGTGACAACCCTCACAAATCCAGGTATCCGTACAAATTAATTAATTTTTAATTGGTGCTTAATTACTGTGCTTGATTACAATTATGAATAAACTGCTTTCTGTTTTCTGATACATACATACTCATGCATCATACTTTATTACTGTCACTCCATTTATTACACACAAACAATAGTGACAAACTTGATGCACAAAAGCACAGTTAGCACAGTGAGCGGATAACCCAGTAAACATGCTGAGATTGCCAGCACTAGACAGACATTGTTTCTAAGGCCAGTATGAGCCGGGGATAGATTACTACACTAGTAGGGAGTGTAGGGAGGTGAGGATCATAAAACTGCGTCACTAGGTGATAGTTATAGTGACCGGAAGTGCCTAAAATACACTTTAATTACAAAATTCTGAACTACATACAAAAATTCAGCTTTTAATAATACTAGTAAAGTGCAAAAACTTGGTAAAATAGTCCTAGACACTTTCCAAAGTGTTGGGAATTTATTGTATCACTAAAAACCATATAAACGACACTTTATAACTTTATTTAGCACTTTAACGGATCAATATCGAACCGAACAACCGGACTTTACCCGGAACATAAAAATATTGCCAAAAACATTGTTTTTACTTTTCTGAGCTAGTTAGGGTCCCCGAACACCCTAACACCCTAACACCCTTTATATTAAACAACACACTTAACATACTAACTAAAACCATTAGAATCCAACTATGTAGTAACTTAACCATCATCACCCAACCCTTACCCCCCCCCTCATTGTTGACGGTCCCAAGGGTGGGACACACCCTTGCCATTTTTGATTATTTTATTTCTAAATGGTTGGATATCTAGATAACATATTACATGATGGTTATTGTTAAGATTGGTTTATAAATATGCATATTGGTTAACCACTCTCTCTCATTCAAACACAACATCAACCAAGTTCTTTCTCTCCTCCATAACCTCCCTCACGGCCGCCACCTTCAACCACCATCTCACCATCATCCAACTTCCATACAACCATTTCTCATACATACATAGAAGCAAGGAGTCATACAAACAAGCTCGGAGCTTTCGGAAGTTCAAGAACCGCTCTAGATTTCTTTTATCCACCACATTTACACCTTGTTTCTTCCCTAGCCTTGTGCTAGTAGTAAGTGTTTCTAATCATCATCTTGATCTTGTTTATGGTGGTTAACAGTTGATTTAATGGTTAGAAATTTAGAAACACTAAATAAGTTACATTAAAGTCTTGAACATAAGATGAATAGGGTGGATAAAGAGAAGATATGAGTGTAAATCATGTGAATCTTGTATAGTTGTGATTATTTGATATGTTGTTTGTTACTAAAAGTAGGATGGATCATCATCTAGACATACTAGATCATGTTCAAGAACATGAACTAGTAGGATGTTAGTGTTAGAAATAAGAAAGATAATGAAACCATCCACCATGAACTTGAAACTTGAATAAACATAATTTTTCTTGTAAAATAAAGTTGTAAACTAGTAGATCTAAAGATCTACAAGTGGTTTTTCGGAAGAACCAAGTGAAAAATACTAGTTTTGTCATAACCCGGATCTTGTATGAAAGAAGCACATTTATAGTAACTAAACAAGTGTGTAAACACTTGTGTAACAAGAAAGTATTTATGTAAATTATGACAAGAAGTTGTGAAACTTCAAGTTCTTTAAAAATAAAGTTTACAAGAAACTAAACATGTTTTTAAAGTTAACAAGACCCACTAAATATGATGGTAATTTACTACATATTTTTACAAAACTCTCAAGTTCATGAGTTATGGTTTAGTCTTATATTTGTCAAGTTTGATGAATAAATATTGTATGTCGTTGATTGGTAAATTGTTTGGTTGATTCTAACAAAAAGAAAATGATATGCTAAAAGCATGGATGCCTCCATTTATAGAGGAAACTCTGGCGAATTTTTTCTAAAAGTATAACACTTAGAAATATTTTTCTAACAAATATTTACAAATGTATTTTTAACTTGTTTTCAAAAATAAACTTCGCCATGATTTTTATTACAAAATACCAAGTACCGGAGGTGGATTTTCGTAAATAAAACTTGTCAAATATATATTTAGAATATATATATTATAATAAGACGCTTGTGTGATTATGTGATTATTTTGTGAACTAGATATATATTATTTTTAGGGTAAAAATAATATAACATGAAAACACCGTGAAAATACTACTCCAAAATAATACCAACGCGCTCACAAAATAAATATTTAAGTTATAGAAGTATCGTAATACAACGCGAACTCTAAAAATGTAACTTATGTATTTTTCAGAAAAATACTCTTATTAGTATATTTTTTGTGAAAATATTATTTTGGAAAAGCTTATGAAATAAAATATAATATTTTTTTGGAAAAATATATATATTTTGGAAATTAAAACATTTTAGACAAAGTGATTAAATATATTTTCAAGTGAGACTTAAAAATATATTTTCGGAATTATAAAACACACATGTATTATTACCCCCATCCTTGGGAAGGAATATACTTATAAAATAATTTAGAAGTGTGGATACGAAATAGTTGTCTAACTATTTCCCAAAAACGTTAAACCTTAAGCCAAGGCACGACCGTCCGTCTAATAGAAATTAGTACGTGTAGGTCGTCACGCAGCAGGTTGAGTTGGGATCGACTATTTCACGAGACGCACTTCTGTGAGTTCATGTCCCCCTTTTCTCTTAACTGTTTTCAGTTTTATAACCTCAGGGGTGAAATACATGTTACATTTATTTAGAACATTTTTACACATGGTATGGTTAGCTTAAGGAGGGTTAGGAGGTACAGATCATGTGAGTGGTGGGTACAACACTTAAAGCCATTAATCCTCGTTGTTAGGACCGAGGGACACAAGAGTGATAGATCTATTTGGGTGTAGCGAGCCCACACCCGTGAGGCCGGGGAGGCCCATAGAGGTGACTGTGTCTTACAGCCGAGGCCCTGTACAAATTTGTTAGGTTTGAGTTTTCCTGCATCACTTCACATACCAGTGGCTTTGCAACCCAGTGGTGATCTCTTTTCCTTAATTGCTACATACCAGGAACATTTATACTTTGGGACGTACTTTAACGATTTATAAACATACTCACTTTTGCATGAACTCGCTCAATTTTTGTTAATTTTTCAAATTGCATGTATTTCAGGAAATTAGGGATCTGGCAATGTATGTTATGTCGTCAAGCTGCGTAGGAGAAATGATGTCATCCGAGTTTAGGGATTGTGACTTTTGCCTGGACGAGTCACAAGTCTTAAACTGTGTTTTTAATTCATGTCTTATGGTTGTGTCGTATGAACAAGATTTTTATTATGTCATTTTGTAATTTCGTTGCATGTGTCGACTTTTGAAAACAATGTTGTCGTATTTTATTTTTAAAACTTGAATTAATGGATGATCATCATGGTCTTACTTTCATATAGCTTTGTTGTGATTAAGCTATGGTACTAAGAAGTCACACCAAATAAACCCACGCTTCCGTAAAGCCAGGGTGTGACAAAGCTTCTCAAATTTTTCAGTGATCTGATGATTTTTAAGAACTAACTTCTCATTTTCTTTCCTAACTTTTTCTTGATCAATTTTATCATTTTCAATTTTGTTAGTTAATTCTTTTAATCTGTTAGTTGAAGCTTTCAACATTTTATCACGGTCAAGGATCTGATCCTCAACATTTCTGACTCTTGCAGTCAGATCATCAACCTTCTTACCATTCAGATCGGTGATTGTACTACAAACTTTGCATTCTTTGATGCAATTTTTGCAGTCAACATCACCATTTATTTTTTTTACCTGACTCAGTTCTTGACGTGTTTGAACGGACCTGGCTTTTAGACTCAGAAACAGATTTAGAGTCTACCTCAAGTGCCTTAGCAGCCAGCACCTTGTCAGCCATCTTTCCCATGTTTTCAGCATTCAACTCTTGAGTTGTGTCAATGATTCCATCATCAACCTTCTTTAACTTTTCTTCTTTCTCTTTCTCTTCTCCGCTTCCCCACCATTTTCTTTGCCAATACTCATCTTCATCAGCAATTTCTATAATTATGGTTTCAAGATCAAGAGTGTTATGGTCAATAGCAATGTTTCCCATGGGGCCAAGATAACATTCTCTGTCTGGATCCCATCTCCTTGCTCTTTTTGCTTCAAGATAGATACCAGATATATATTCTGATCATTCTGTTCTGAGCTATCATCTTTCTGTAACCATACTTCTGTTCTTCATTTCTATTGTCTTTAAAAGGAACAGGTTCAGCAGATTTTGCCATGAAAGCATATCCAATCGCATCCTCCTCAGGTAACAACTCGCTCCAGTCGAAACCTTCATCGTCATGAATCACCGCAAGAAATCTGGATTTCTCTTTGTTATCCTCAAGCTGCTTCATTCTTGGCGGCTCCGATTTATTCTGATGATAAATCGCTTCTTGTAGTAATCTTCTCTAAACGGGTTTTCAGACTCATCAGCATAAGCATTTCGGCATTCACGCTTAAAGTGACCTTTCTGTTTGCACTTAAAGCATGCCACTTTAGACTTGTCAAAGCCTAACTTGGTAGAAGGTCCACCAATAGACTTCCTTCCTGTGATCTCCATGAAACGTTGTGCCCGACGAACTGCACTGGCCATACACCCCCTTATGTCGATCAATTCCATCTCCTCAGGATCTATCTGATCGTAGTCTTCTTTTATCAGGTTGGTATTGCCTATCTTGCCAGCCACAAGACTTTCATACGATTCTAGCACAGAAGCTAGGAAAACCATCTGTTGCTTTGCCGACTCCTCGCTGAAGTTTTGAGCGTTCTTTAAGTCTACAGCGATGTTGCATTGAAATAGGTTCTTTGCATCTGATTGGCTTGAATGTGACAAAGAACCACTGTGAAAACCACTGCTTTGACTCTCTTTGCATGAAGTGTTGGAATTTTCAGCAGAAAAAGCTGTCTTGGGAGATGTATTCTTTGGCATCATGCTTTTTGGATAATACAAATCCAAGTTCTGCTGGTATGATGAGTGATTGACTTTGTGTGTCTTCTTTATCTCCAGCTCGTGACTCTCTAGTCTCTCAATCAACAAATCAACTGTAAGAACTTCAGGCTTGATCGTATTCTTCAACATCAAGGCATAATATTGCCAATCCATCTCATCCGGCAATGAATCAAACAATTTGTCGATTAGCTCTTCTTGAGAATAAAAAATTTCATGTCTCGCCAATTCTAGCTTCAGGTTCCCAAACCTCTCAATCATTTTACAAACTGATTCATTCTTTAAACAACCAAATAAATCAAATTCTTTTCTTAGTAGTTTCTTTTTATTTTTCACTATTTCTGCACTTCCCAAACATTTCACTTTAAGCTTTTCCCAGAGATCTTTAGAAATTTTGTACTCGATCAAGGATATTATATCTTCTCGAACAGACTGAAACAGCAACGCGATGCATTTTTGCTCGGCAACAAACGCTTCTATTTCATCAGATGATGTCAAGCTTTTACCAGTTTTGCCTCCATCAATGTATCCATTCTTTAGACTTTTCCAGTTGGGATAAGCAAAGGCCTTCAACCATTCTTCAAACTTCTTGGACCACCGACTGTACTCTTCGATAGCCATCAACTTCGGGGGTTTGTTATAAGTTCCGTAAGCACTTTCAACACCTAAGGCATCCGATAAATTTTTCTTCGCATTCGGTGTGTTCTCATTGGTGTTGCTAGAAGAAGTATCGTCTCCAGAATTTCCAGCAAAGGCATACATATCGCTAAATGGATTCATGAATAGATCATCCATCTTGCACGTACCTGACAAATCAGTCAAACACTTAGAAAAATTTTAAATTTTGAAAAACAGTCACTTGAAGCGGAATCAGCTTCAAGCGAAATCAACAAGATACTTTTCAAGCGGAATCAGACCGTTTAAACAAAAACTCTTATTTCGCTTAAACTTTCAAGCGGAATAAGGATTGAAGCGGGATAAGACAGACTTTTCACGCGGAATCTAATGACGTCATCTTTTTCGAACCGGTTTTCAAGCGAAATATCAAGTTTTTTGTATGAATTTGATCGATTTTAAGTCCAATTTTCTCAGGGATTAGTTATCACTATGATTCGCTTGATATATGTCAAATTCAGGTCATTTTCACCGCTGAAATATGTTCAAATCAGAAAATAAAGGGTAGAAGTGTGAAAATCCGATAATTTCAAGCTGTAATGGTATGAACTCCTTGTCCTGAGCTCTGATACCACTTGTTGGATCGGTTCCATGACCCTAAACAGTCAGTAAAAGCAGTTCATCATCATTTACTAACGCGGAATCAAAGTAAACAACGTCACAACAGCTTGTTCCTTTTAACTTTCTTTTCTATTACTGAATTCCGAGCCTTTACACGTATTTCTGATACAATTTTGGCAGCAGCTCGACTCTAATCACAAGACCTGATTCCGCTCGAATGTCCCAAATGAAATCATCACACACCTATTTATAGCTACCCTGATTCCGCTTGAAACACTCTCAAGCGGAATACCTATGTTCAACTCGAGCGGAATCACCATGTTACATTTGGAGCGGAATCACATGAATACCTGATTTCGCTTGAAATGACAACATGTCATTTCAAGCGGAATTACATGCAATAACCCACTTTTATGTTTTCCAACTCTAATCTAACCTATCTAGACCTAAGACTCGATTAAGACGTAGTAAACAGACATTCAGTGCACCAACAACATCATCATGTTCTCCAGCATTGCTTGGACCAGCTTCATCGTCATTGGAAGTTTGGTATTGACGTCTAGAAGATTCTGCTGGGAATCTTTCTTGTGATGATTCATATTCTCTTAGAATATCCAACTCATCAAAGAACTCTGATTCTTCCTCTAACTCGAATGAGTCTCACAGAGTAACGTAATTGAAGCGCCATGTGTCACGGGGATTCGGAGGTGGCATTGTATAACCTTGACACTCAACATTATGCGCTTCGATAATCCGCTTGAATTTTGGAACAAAGACTCTTTTCATTGGACTTGCATAACCAACGAAAATTCCTTCGATGCTCTTTGGACCAAATTTGCCATAAGGTTCTAGAATTGTGCAGGGAGACCCGAACGGTTCCAGATACTTCAGGTTAGGTTTGCGGTTGTTAATCAGCTCGAAACACGTCTTGTTGAACTTCTTCACTATAAGAACCCGGTTGAGCGTATAGCAAGCAGCTGACACTGCTTCTACCCAGAAATTGTTTGGTAGTTTAGAATCAGCAAGCATTGTCCTGGCCGTTTCTATCAACGTCCTATTTTTCCTTTCTACGACTCCATTTTGCTGCGGAGTATAAGGCACACTGAATTCTTACAGTATACCTCTTTCATCACAATATTCTTCCATTTTATTGTTCTTAAGCTCAGTACCGTTATCACTTCTCAACCTTCTGATGCGAGTTCGGTACAGGTTCTCAATCTTTCTGAAAAGTGTCATCAAACTCTCGAATGTCTCATCTTTTGTTTTCAGGAACATTACCCACGAAAATCTCAAAAAGTCGTCTGTGACTACTAAACAGTAGTGATCACCAGTTATGCTTTTGACATTCACTGGACCAAAGAGATCCATGTGAAGTCTCTCCAACGGCCTCGAGACTGAGTTCATCTTCTTTCCAGGGTGTGATTTCTGTCGTTGCTTACCTTTGACAAAACTAATACACTCCCCTTCAAGATGGAAACCTTTCAAATGAACACCATTTACTAAGTCATTGTGCACCAGGTAGTTCATTTTCTCAAATGAATGTGGCCTATCTTTCGATGCCACAACTGCGATTTTTTTTCAGTAGCTCGTGACATGAAGTAGTGAGTCTGACCCGTGGTAGTAGTGGCTACACTCATGTCCAACACGTACAGATCATTGACTCTTGGTGCTCTCATGATGACCCTCTCTTCGGGGATGACAAACCCCGGCTTCAAGATCATGCATTCCTTATCTGTGAAGTGAGTCGAATACATTCGATCACAAATTTGAGATATGCTCAGAAGATTGTTTTCCAGCTCGGCGATGTAGTTCACTCTTTCAAACGTGATTATCCCATTCGATAAAGATCCCTCACCAATGATACGACCTCCCTGGTTTCCGGCGAAACCGACATAACCTCCATTAAATCCTCTCACATCGTACAGCAGGGCTTTTATCCCTGTCATGTGCCAAGAAGCTCCACTATCCATTATCCAACGTGAGATGGATCTCGGAAGCTCCTGCACATATCACAAACATTTAGTGAGATTTTGAAGCAACCCAAGCCACTATCGACTCAGGTAGCTTTTCGTTAATGACAGTTTTCTTGGTGAACAAAGGTGGGAAATTCTTGTCGTTCATTTTTAAGCTTTCTTCAGACCCAATCTCAACCTCTTTGTATAAGAAGAAATCATTTTTAGGAGGTTGACCAGATGATTGGTCTTTCTTTGCAACATACTTCTTTTCAGAAGTAGTAGACTTTTGTGTCTCCAGTTTTTCATAGTAATCCAAAGGAACATTCATCTTTACCGGTGTGGTAGAAGATGATTGTTTTGCCGTCTCAGAAACCTTTGGTTTTGGAGAACTTGCTTTCTTTTCAACAGATTTTGGCTTCCAAGTTTGTTGAGACGATGCAACCCGTTTGTAAAACTTGTCAGTTTTATTTACCAACCTTTTTACGGGTTCAGTTTTGACCTTTGTGTTTTCATTTTTCAAAATTTTCTTCTCAGCAACCATTGGAGCTTTTTCGGATTCTTGACAACCGCAGACTTAGGCTTCAATTTGGTGCACTTTCATGCAATGTGTCCAACTTTGTTGCACTTGAAGCATGTACGGGTATCAACTTCCCGATTTGTACCTTCAATCTGAGGCTGTGAGGCCTTCTTTTCAAAGAATTCTTTATTTGTTTTTGAAAAAAATTCAGATTCTTGCTCGGAATGAGAACTCGAGCTTTTCACAAACACCTTTTTCTCATCAAACTTCTTGTTTTGAAAGTTCCTTCTTTGAATGTTCTTACCACCCTGATAACCACCCAACCATTTGTTTTGGTTGTTGTTAGAGAAACGTGGTGGTAAAACAGGTTTTTTGTAGAAAGACTTATCCTTTTCAAAGTTCAATTGCCTTTTGGAACGTTTCAAACCTTCAATTTCACAAATATCAATCTCGACCAGTTTAAACACATTTTTCAATTTGTCGACATTCACATTTTCCAGTGGAAACTCAAGATCCGAATACGACTTATCCGATCCCGACATCTTGTACATCACAAGAGTAGGTTCTTCACTTAAGTTGTCTTTGGATTTTGATTTCGGAATGTATTTGTCCAAAAAGCATTCTTTTTCCTCAGTTGAGTCACTGTCAGATTTTAAAACATTTTCAACCACATTTTTAACAACTTCGGACTGAACACTGTCTTCATCGGATGATGAAGAAAATGTGATATCGATTGTTTCTGGAAGTTAAACCTCATTTGTTTCTTCATCGTTAACCAACCCGGACTTTTTCTTTGAAAAATTATTCAATACTGGCGGTGGAACTTGATGGTACCCAACCCCAGTTTCGTCCGAATATACATCTTCACCAGCTTTGTTCTTCCCAATGGGTTTGGGAACTATATGTTGGAGAACAAAGCTCGCAGAGTTGTAACTGGTTAGTTTCAGATTGATTCGTTTGTTTTCAATCTTAGCTTCCTGAAACTGAAGCTTCAGATTAGCAATCTCATCCAACTGTTGGTTGATTTGCTTTTCTTTTGACTGAGGTACTCCTGACAGTTGAAGGCTTTCTTTGGTTGTTTTAGTGTTACGCTCATCAGAATCTTTAATCGTTCTTTTTAGCTTCTCGTAATTTTCAAAAAGTTGACGGTTTTCATGAATTAACTTTTCATTTTCTTTCCTAACTTGTTCTACTTCAATTTTATCTTTTTCAAGTTTATCAGTTAATTCTTTGATTCGATCATTTGAAGCTTTTACCAATTTGTCACGACTTAAGATTTGATTTTCAACTTCTCTGACTCTATCAGTCAGTTCTTCAGTCTTCTTACCACTGAGATATGCATGTGTACTACAAACCTTGCAGTTTTTCATGCAATTTTTGCAGTCGCTTTCAATTTTGGCTTTATCAGTCTTACCTGACCCATTTGTTGAATCATTAGAACTGACCTTGCTCTTTGACTCAGTTCTAGAGTTAGAATCTACCTCTAATTCTTTCGCCACGAGCACCTTATCTGCCATTTTCTTTAGATTCTCTGCAGTCATCTCTTTTGTTGTGTCGATTATCCCATCATCGACCTTCTTCGACTGTAACTCTTTTTCTTCAGCTTCTTTTGCCCACATTCTCCGTCTTGCTTCTTCTTCTTCTTCTTCTTCTGCTATTTGTTCTATGAGGGTTTCAACACTGATTGATGATGGTTCAACAACTATGTTTCCTTTAGGATCCAAATAGCATTCCCGATCAGCATCCCATCTGTTTGCACTTTTTGCCTCTTGCCATGTTCAATAAATTTTATCTTTCATGTTTTGGGCTAACATCTTCCTAAAACGGTATTTCTCTTCTTCAGTTTGGGTATATTTGAATGGAACGATTTTTGCCATGAAGGCATAACCCACTGCATCTTCTTCCGGTAACAGATCACTCCAATCAAAGCCCTGATCATCATGGATAACGGCTAAAGCTCTCGACTTTTCTTTGGGATTTGCTTCAATTTCCTTCATTCGAGGAGGTTCTACTTTGTTGATGATTGATGGCCCTTTTATAATAATCATCATGGAATGGATTGGCCGTTTCATTAGCAGTTGCATTTCGACATTCTCGTTTAAAGTGCCCCTTTTGCTTGCACTTAAAACATGTAACCTTCGATTTATCAAAACCCAATTTCGTTGAAGGTCCTCCAATAGAATGTCTACCGGTTATTTCCATGAACCTCTGAGCCCTTCGAACAACACTCGCCATACACCATCTAATGTCAGTCAACTCCATCTCTTCGGGGTCGATTTGATCATAATCTTCTTTGGTGAGGTTGGTGTTTCCGATCTTTCCAGCAACTAGGCTCTCATAGGATTCCAAGATGGATGCCGGAAACACCATCTGCTGCTTGGCTGCTTCTTCGCTGAAGTTTTGTGCATTGTTGAGGTTTATAGCAATATTGCACTGGAACATGTTTTTCGGAACAGATTGTTGCTGTTGACCTTGAGCAGAAGAAGACGATCCTCCATGATATCCACTGCTCAGAGTAGAATTGTTGCTTTGACTTTCTTGATTTGGCATGCTTGAGTTTTCTGCTGAGAATGCACTCTTTTGTGACACAGTTTTTGGAATCATGCTTCCCCGATAATATAGATCAACATTTTGTTGATACGGGGTGCTGTTGACTTTGTTTGTTTTTCTAATCTCCAGCTCGTGACTTTCCAACCTCTCAATTAGTAAATCAAATGTCAGATCAGTTGACTTCACTGTGTTCTTCAACATTAGCACAAAATAATGCCAATCTTTTTCATCGGGTAGTGAGTCCATCAGCTTATCGACCAATTCTTCTTGTGTAAACGTAATCCCATATCTTACAAGTTCGATCTTTAAGTGACAAAATCTCTCTATCATCTTTGACACCGACTCGTTTTTCATACAACCAAACAGATCAAATTCTTTTTTCAACATTTTTTTCTTGTTCTTAACAATTTCTGCTCCACCCACACACTTCATCTTTAATTTTTCCCATAAATCTCTGGAATCTTTGTAGTCAATTAAAGATATAATATCATCCCTCACTGATTGATGTAGCAAGGCAATGCGTTTCTGTTCTGCAATGAAACTTTCTTGTTCAGTATCAATTAAATTTTATAGTCAGTTCTTCCGATGTCAAAACCATTCCTTAAACTCTTCCAACTTTGGTAGGCGAATGCTTTCAGCCATTCCTCGAACCTACTCGCCCATCTGTTGTATTCTTCTATGGCCATCAGCTTGGGCGGTTTATTGTAGGTGCCATAAGCGTTATCAACGCTCAGAGAGTCAGCAATGGCTTTCTTATGATTCGGGTTTGGTGTTGTGGTGTTCGTGTTGTCTGACGTGCTCTCTCCCGTGTTGCTGGTGTAAGCAAATATGTCACTAAATGGGTTTAGAAAATCGTCCCCCATTTTAGAGTACCTGAAACAATTAACAAAGACTTAGACAAATTTTTGTGATTTTCAAAAACTTCACACTGGTGGGTGCACTTGAATCGAATGGTTATTCAATCGAGTGGCACAGTACGATCAAGAGAAGAGTATACGAATCGGATTGCTACTTGATCGGATGGTTGTCCGATTGAGTTATTTTCCGAACGAGTAGCACAAAGGTTTATGAAAACTTTGACTTTTCAACCTACTGTCCGGTCGGACAGTGATCCGATCTTGTAACAGATGATGTAAGCAAATGAAAATCAGAACAATCAATGTTGTCCGATCGAGTGGTTGTTCGATCGGGTAACACTGATGATGTTAGCAATCACTAATCAAGAACACATTAAGCCAAATCGTTCGATCAACTATTCGAACAAGCGAATGACGTCATCAAACATGAACAGTTCAGCATAGTTTTTGATGATTTAGATCTAGTTTTTGAATGAATTTTGTTATGAAATCTTGAAGGATTATGCTATGAATAATTGCGAACAGATTGATAACAATTTCGTCAAATTTTAACCATAGATTCACGTTCAATTTTAGGTTTTTCTGATTTTTAGTGTATGAAAGTGAAAAATTCAGAAAGAAGTGAGTAGAAAGTGAGAGAATATGTCAAATTTCCGGTGAAATTTGACTCTGATCGGCAAGAAAAGCTTGAAATCTGGTGAATTCATTGTCGTAGATCTCGATTCAGTCTCCTGGATGCTCTGATACCACTTGTTAGGTCCGGTTTATACTGGATCTGATTGACACAAATGTAGATGAACCGATCTTGATCAAAGTGCGGAATCATTTGGATCAAGTCATAGAAGTACGACAAAGTATTCAACGTTTAAGCACCGTCTGATCTTTCTATTCAGATGACATGAAAGTACAAGAAGCTAGTAGAAGGTCAGACTAGACAGAGTACACCAAAGTGTCAGAGGATCTAAAAGTTGCAAAAGTTCTAAATGACATACCCTGATGGGGTATTTATAGGCAGACTCAGGAGCATGGTGAGTGCTGACTGATCGAACGACACTGCTGTCCGATCGGATGGCCCATCCGATCGGACGACACAAGTCAATCTTAGGTCAACACTTTTACATTCAAGTGCCATTTCCTGATCTGTCGTTCTATCTAATAAACATACATAATCATAATTGTTTACCGAAGACATTTACAAAACAAGACTCTATACTGACAGAAACTACAAACGTATACACTAATAAGTGGTTTGGATGAAAAGGGCAAAAAGTTACAAACGTTGGGGGCAATTTGGTACAAAAGTGTCATTTTGCATGAAAATGGCAAACCTGCCCAAACCTCAAGGACGATTTTGGCAATTAACTCTTTTTTTTAATTCAGAACCTATAAACTATTTTTTTTTTTAGTTTTTTCTTAATATTAATGTCTCGTTATATATTTATCTTAAAACTACTTCGATATTAACTGGTATTGGTATTGACTTTTTGTATAGCGAGTATAGTATGACAATAAACTGAATGGAAACCGACTGAATTTCCGCAACACGGGGTAACCCGCTAAGACTAACTCCAATGTTGTCCAAACCATTGCCGTCCAAGATGAGGTGGCAGGTGGCCAAATCTAAAGGCCCATTAATGTTTGTCCATGCTTCACTAAAAAGCCTTCTACAAGGGCATGATAATTTTGGGTTATTGAGCCATTATATGAATATTATATTAATATTTACATGTGAGTGGGCCAAGGTAAAAGGAAAAAAATGTTTTATTTATATATTATGTGTAGTTGGTGGTAATGAGGTGGGAATTAAGAGTTTTTAAGGATTTGTAAGGATATGATGTGGAAGATGACGTGGCAACTAAGGGCGATTAAGGATGTCCGTAGTATTGGAGATAGTCTAATTATTATAAGTTGTTTTACTACCACTACAAAGGCCAAAAAAAAAAGCAAAATAAAGCATCATACATATTTTGGCTTGTATATAAACCAACCAACTGTGGTACCCTACTACCTTCATTTAACCATCAATTTTCACTCGGAATTCAATTGCAATGTCTCTGCCTCCCAAAAGAGGAAAGATCACTCATCAAGTGTTCACCGAAGTTCCTCGTGACATTGTTTCTGCAGCCACCAATGTTCTAAAAGCTCTTAGTAACAACGCTACAACTATCAGAAGCAACGGCAACAGTGGTGGTGGTGGTGGTGGTTGTGGACTCTTCGGATCTCCAATGGTCCGTGATCTATGAATAATATTTTTAACGGGTAATGATGACGGGGGTAGCCCAAGCCTCAATAACATGACTAAAATACATGACAGCTCAAAAGGATAAATGGTTAAAGGGTTTAAAACCCGCGAAGCATTGTAAGCAGAAGAGAACAAGCACAATAATCAGTCACATCAACTGATATCTCACCAACTCAGCCGCAAAAATAACGTCCACAAAAGAGAACAGTCTTTTACCTGCAAGTCCAAAGCCTTCAACCCCTAAATGGGTAAGCCTCCTTCTGCAGTAAGGTTCACTAAGTCAAAGGTTTCCCCTTTGGGAAGAAACCTTCTTTATAAATGACATCTCACATCATTCATTTTGGACATTCCGGATCAGTCCAGATCTTCTTGGATCTCTGATCTTCTCTCTTGTCTTTTGAGAACTTGCTTCATGCACGTTTCTCTTCTTCACTTCAAATTTTACAACTTACTTGCCCTTACATCCGAGGCTGGACCTTCTTCATCCAAAGATCTCAAGTAAGCAACAAACATAACTAGTGAACCTCCTTCTACGTCTAGCAAACGTAGGGGGACCCCACGACCTACGTTAGTAAAACTTCAACCCTTGAAGCCTTTTGCCTAACCAGCCAGTCCACTACTCAAGGTCTCGTATTTGTTGTAGAAACAAGTTAGTTCCCACCGTGGGGCTAGGCCAGTCATTTTTCTCAAAAGAAGACCAGTAGTGTAGCTTCATTCCCTCTGAAATCATCATGTCTGAAGGAAAATCCCCGGGAGAGGTTAATCAAGTCCCACGTACCTCTACCCTAGCACTAGCCAAACTCATGTGGCTATACCTACTTCATTTTCAACACCGGGGAGCACTCCAACAAGAGCAACATACCTCGAGTTTCTTTCCTTTCAAACACTGACCCCGTCTCGTTCGGGAGTCCCATCTTCTAATGTCAGTGCATCCAACACCCCCACACATATTGACCTCACCCCTAAAGGGGTCGCTAACAATTTCCTGCAGTTAAGGTCTCTCCTTAACCAATACATGAATAGGGAAAGAGACAAACGGGTAAGGATTATGCTAGATTATGACGAACCAGAACCGTCATTGTCTCCTGGACCGCCTGTTCTTCCTTTCACAAGCTCACAAGCAGTCGTGTCCATGAATGAAGCTGGTCCCAGCCATCCACCTCCTAATCCCAGTCCATACACATACACAAGGCCAGATCCAACATCTTTTCCTCTATTTTCTTCTCAGCCAGTTGCAACCGGTGCACCATTGGGGCACGAGCTAACATTGGATCAGTTGTTACAATCTCCTATTGCAAGACTTCCACCCCTGGCAACAACCACATGGGAGCAAGCCTTGTCTGTTCTCCCTTTGGCACGAAGTGCCGTCATGAGTGCTCCTCTAGGAGTAAACTATGCAGCTGCACCTGAAAGCCTTCAAGGCTTCAACCTCATGCCACAAATGATGGCCCAAATGATGGCAAGCTTCCCTTGGCAGCACTTCATCAACCAGGGGCTGGCCACCCAAGCGAATACTAACAACAACCCGGGCACAAGAACAGAAGAGGATATGGCCGAACCATACAAACCAAGCAACCTGTCATGCTTTTCTCAGCAAATTGTTGATTATGATTTTCAAACCAGGATCAAGATGCCTTCTCACATACGGACCTACGATGGAACGGAAGATCCAGAGGATCACCTTCAGATCTTCACAGGGGCAGCAAGGATAGAGAAATGGTCCAACGCTGAATGTTGCATGATGTTCATGCAAACCCTCGTAGGATCTGCTTGGATCTAGTTCAACGACTTACCAGCCCGAAGCATTCGAACCTTCGATGATTTAAGCAAGGGTTTCTTGGCTAATTTCTCACAACAGAGGAGATATGTGAAGGACGCCACTGTGATCTTCCAGATCAAACAAAAGGACGATGAAAGCCTCGGGGATTTCATTGAGAGATACAAAAAGGAAGGTTTGACGTATGTGGGAGCTGATGAGAAGATGAGGGTTGTAGGCTTCATGAATGCAATTACCTTTAAGTACCTCACTAGGGACTTTAACAAGTGCCTACCCAAAACCTTGGAAGAAACCCTTGAAAGGGCTGAAGCTCACATCAGGGGAGAAGAGGCGCTTGACATCAAGGAACAAAGAAAGAGGGGTCCCAACAGGAGGCATAACAGCCCCAACCGAAAAAGAGGTAACTACAGTTCTTATGATAGACGCTCTCGAAGCTCAGACCCTCGAAGGTCTGAAGGTCGGAACCATTCAAGCAAGGACAAGGTTGTAAACTTCACAGCCTTGACAAAAACTCCTCAAGAGATACTTGCCACTGAAGAAGTCAAGCATAGCTTCCGACCACCAAGACCCCTGCCCAAGAGCAAAAGAAACGAAAATTCTACTCAATTTTGTGAGTTCCATGAAGAGAAGGGTCATCATACCAACGATTGCTTTCAACTCAAAAAGAGTGTAGGATCAAGATCTCGACCTGACGAGTCGTTCAGAGGCAATCTCCTATGTTTCAGGTGCGGAATAACAAGAAACGTAGGTAGAAATAGCTTGTTCTTCAGTTTAATCAACTGTTGTATTGATTTATCAACATTTACAGCTCAAACGTCACACCAGCAGCACCTCGGTATGGAAATCACAAAAGTTACAAATGAATTCGCTTCAATGGTATATATAGTGATCAGGTTTCGCTTGAAGTGTCATGTTCACACAAGCGAAACCTTATGTGAACGCTCAAGCGAAACCAATCACTTGACATACAAGCGAAACCTTCAAAGACCATTTAAGCGAAACCTTTTCCTAAACACATACATTCTCCTATTTTCTCGTATATTGAGCCCTAATCTATACAAAACAATATATGACTCGATCCAAGACGAAATCAACAGATGTAGTGCACCAACAAACTCCCCCTCAGATGTTGATGGAGTCGTTCATCACCATGCTGTGACTTCACATCTTTTGTCTTGATCAGTCTCTGGGCTTTTCTCTCTTCACCAAACAGATTCTTCTTACTCTCATTCTGCTCAGGTATCTTTAGACTCCCCCTCTCGATTTGCTAGCATTCCTTTGTTCTTCAACAACATCTTCAGGATCGTTGTCTGGCTTTCCAAAATTTGATTTCCAGGATCCAAACTTGGCTTTCATCAATGGATATTGTAACCCGGCTCTTTTTCTTTAGATCCAAGATTGAAACCTGGCTATTCCTGCACATGAACCATTTTCATGCACCAACACTAACTTTCTCTCAAATCACACACACACGATGAACCATTAGTTGATTTAAAAAAACATCTTTTAACAATTTAGACACACTCCCCCTCACAACAATGTCATCATGTTTAGCATTCGGAATTTTGAAAATCAGCTTTCCAACATCAGTTGTCGAAAATCTTTTTGACTTTTTTTTAAAAAAAATTATACTAAAATACACAAAATCTTTTTGGATTTTTGTAAAGAAGTTGACACCACTTGTAGAAATATGAAAATGAAGAAATAAACTATTTACAGACAATATTTTTGTGAGTTCATGTAAGAGGATCATATCAGTTTTAAAAACATGTCACTAACACTGTTAGGCTTGATTTCATTTTCAGTTCTAAACAATTCACCTAGATTGTCAGTATATTGGTCCACTGAAATTTTTACACAAAGTTCAATTGATCTGAGATACGATGTTAATGTCTTAGATACTGACTTATTCGTGTGTCTCACTACTTGAATATACTCCCGTATCCAGATCCCAATATTCAGTCTTACAGGTGAATATACCATAGCTGATATCTGTATAGGGGTTAGATGCGAGGGCCGTGTGAGCTCAGGTCGATACTTCCGTATACGCAGAGAGATGACGGCTTCGACTTTTGGTGTGTCCCCTTTAGAGGATCTTTTAATTTCAACAGCAGCGACTATCAATTTTATTGTTACATCAGCATGCTGACGGTGAAGCTATGTTTCAAGCTTTTTGCGGAAAGCATTATCCGGGGACTAGGTCAGTACTTCCATACAGCACAAGTCCCGGGATAATACCCCAGATATCACTGAGCATAAAGACCCAGTATCTCAGAATAAGGGACATTTCAAACAAGATTTCAGGGGTTACCTATATATCCAAGCTTGTGTTAACCCATAGAACAAGCAAGTTTGAAATTTAGTTTATATCTCGTCACAATTTACTAAATGTGTAAAAACCTACTGACATATCCACAGTAAGACTGTTTATCACATATTATCTTTACATTTCTATAGCATGTTGTGACAGCCTACTGATGTACTATCATTTCCTCTTTTCTCAACAAAACTCATTTTTGAATTTTATCATGTTTTTGGCTTTTTCAAATTTTCAAATGTTTTTGGATTTTCTGAAATTTCCCTACTCCCCCTAAAATGCAAACACATTTCAAAGGAAATTTGAAAATAACTAAACTCTTGACCTACTTGAAACATGAAAGTAAACAAACTGTACATAAACTAGACAACTGACATCGAATCACATCAAATCGCCATTCACTCGGCATAAACAATTTGAACTCCCCCTATCACAAACCATTTTCTCATTTAGATCTCAAAACACTTAAGTTTGTTTTAATCAAAATGATTTTTCCGGAAAATGAGTTTGTGTTTACCACTTTTAAGTTTACCACTTATGAAGCATGGGGATATGGTTCATCATCTTGTTTATCAATCTCATATGAATAGTAAATCAAGTACAACTTAATGTCCCTGATTTACCATTTGCAGTTAAACACCCTTTATACCACTTGTAAAACAACCACTTGTAGGATCACAACCAATACCACTTGTATGTATAGCAAACTAATACCACATGTAGGAATGAATCATCTACAATTTACCCATCAAAGTGCCGATTCCTGCTTCGCACTTACCAACCTGGAAGCTCCGGCGTAGTCCTTCAATCTGCAAACATCAAATACTATTCAAAATTTTCAAACAAACTTTTAAACACTAGAATGATGCCGATTCCTGATCCACGATATAAACTTGGGATCTCCGGCATAGTCCTTCGACTATTATGGAAAGCAAACTTCCATCCAAGTCTTTTCAGACTTGATGGTTTTCAATTCTTGCTCAGTGGGGTTGTATGTTGCCTTTTTTGTAGCATAAAAATCTTTTACCCCCTTTGCTTTTCCACTCAACATTTTCCCAAAAATCTTTTTAACATTCTCGTTGAATGTTTTCTCGACATCAAAATCCTTTTTCTCATTGTAAAACTGATTTGAAATCTCTGTTTTACCAATTTTCTTTTTAATCTCCTCAAATTTCAGCGATGGAAAATCATCATCATTTACTGAAATTTTCTCCTCACTTTGTGGCTCTTCTGGCTTTGTGGAACCAGATTCATCGTCGACATTCACATCAACCTTCTTAGCAACCCACACTTGGTTGTCTTTTCCTTTCTTTTCATACCTATTCTTCTTTGAACATTCACCAACTTCATATGTTGAATTTCCAAAAACTTTAAGTTTTTCAGTTGGTGGTTCAATATCAACAACTTCTTCTTTTAGTTTCTGAGAAACTCCCTGTTTTGTTTTGGCATTTTTTTGTACAATTCCATGCAATGTGACCAGCTTCATTGCACTTGTAACATGTACGATTCTCTCTTGGATGAAACACTCCAGTTCCATTCCTTCTCTTCTCAGTAAGAAACTCCTGATTCGATTGTTTCCAGAACGGTTTCTTCTGTTCCTCATTTGAACTTCCACCTGACACAAATTCAGTTTTTGTTTTAGAATTTTTCTCATTTTTATCATTTTCCGGTGGAACAAAACCTAAACCTTTCTTTTTGTAGCTACGATTTTGGTTAGGTTTCTTTTGAAAACCAGGACCAGAATTGTAACCCTTTTTCTTGTTTAGACGTTGTTGAACTCTTGAAGTATATTTTTTAGGTTTTTCAAAATTTTTTAAAACTTTCAATTCAGGAATATTAATTTCTATTAATTTGTAAGCTTTGTTAATCAATTTCGTTTTAATACTCATAATTGGAAACTCTTTGTTGTAATATAATTTGTCAGAACCATTCAAAAGTATAAACAACTTCGAATGTTTCATCATTCAAATTTTCCTTTGATAACAAGAACTCTTTACTATAAGACCGTTTGACCGACGAATTTTCCCTGTTGACTGACGGTTTTGACTTTCCAGACTTAGATTTTGACTCGGACTCCTCATCAGTATCCAACACTTAATCGACCACCTTTTTTTATTAACTCAGACTCATGATCAGTGGATGAGGTAAACGTGACATCAATGTTATCTGGTAACGCGTCAGTTGTGTCGGTTTTTAGCTTTATATTGACTGCTTTTTCAAGTTGTTCCTCATTTGGTTTTCTAGGAGAGCATCCTTCCCAAATTGGAGGCGGACATTTGTTATAGCTAACAGTCAGTTTCTTACCACAATCTTTCTTTTCTTTCGGCTTCTCGTCTTGAAAAGCTTCCATACCTGCAACAGTTGGGTAAATACGATCAATGAGATAATCAGAACTAGAATAGCTAAGCAGTAAACGTTTAATCCTCTCATTTTCGATCTTCTCGGTCTCCAACTCTTGCTTCCACTTAGCACTCTCTTCGATGTAAAAGTTTATGGCTTTTTGCTTTGACATCATGACAGCATTCATCATTGTCAGTGCTTGTTCTCTCTCTGAGTTTGTCTTTTGGAGGCCAGTTACTGTTTTGTTCAAGACATCATACGATTCTTTCACATAGTTGAGGTTAAACAGTAACTGCTCCTTCTTCTTCTCATACTCAGCAATGATATCATCTTTTGCTGCACATTCCTTGCAAGCTTCCAAACACTTCATGCAAGGCTTGACAATTTCAACAATCTTCTCAACTTCGATTGTTTTCACAACTTCAATCACCTTTTCTTCCTCGTTCACCTTCTCTTCTTCACTTATTTTCTCAACTTCAGTAATATTCTCAGTAACACTTTCAACATTTTCATTCTGAACAACTTCTTCAATCTTCACTTGTTGTTGTTCTTTGGCAGCTCGTTTCTCCTTCAGTTTCTCCATTCTATCTGCAAAATAAAAATGAAAACTTTCAGGAGAAAGATGAGATTTAGCAACATTAATATGTTTCTCTTCCTCATCATCACTGCTACTATCAATTGGTGACTGATCAAACTTTACAGATTTTTCAGATTCAGCATCTGATAAACCAGAATCAGATGGTGTTTGATCAAATACAACTTCCTTTTCAGAACTAGCAACATGTTCAACACTTTCATCTGAACTCACTGAAATTTCCTCAACATTTTCTGAAGATTCATCACTACTTTCTGAATTTTTATCAGACGTAACAGACTTTTCATCCTCACTCGTCACATTCACTCTGATAGACTTCATCCAAGTAGTAAACATATCTGGCTCTCTGACAATCTTGGCAATTAATGCTTTGAACTCTCCTTTTTCATCAACAAACATATCCCAGCTAAAACCTTCAGGTAATCTCTCATCCTCTTGATCAACTATACAGGCTTTGCTGTCAGAAGATATGTATTTGTCCCAACTGAAGTCCACTAAACACGCTCTTTTTGAATCTTCGATCTTTCTACCATGAGCCGTCTGTGAGTCTTGTGATTGACCAACCTGCTGATAAATGGCTTTCCGGTAGTAGTCGTCTTTTCCGAACGGATTCTGAGCATCGCTAGCTTCTCTGTTCTTGCACTCCCGTTTGAAATGGCCTTTCTCCCTGCATCGAAAACAAGTAACTTTAGATTTATCAAAACCTAAAGTAGATACATGAGCATCAAGAAAGTCATTTCTCCCGGTAATTGTTTTAAACATTTCAGCACGCCTAAGAACACTAGCAAGACACCATTGGATATCCATCAGTTCCATTTCTTCGGCGTCTATTTGATCGTAATCCTCTTTGGTGAGCATAGGATTTCCGATCCGACCAGCAACAAGACCCTCATAAGATAACAATACAAAACCAAGTAGAGCCATGTGGTCTTTAGCAGTGTCTTCTGAGAAGCTTTGTCCTTCTGGAAGATTTAAAGCTATGTTGCATTGAATTACATAACCATTTCCTGTCTTTGTACCCTGAGACTGAAAGCCTGAGTTTGATTCTTTAGGATTGACACTCGGAAAAGATGTGAATCCGCTGCTGCCTTTTGTTGAACTCTGATCAGCTTTTTCCGTTGAATCACCAGCACTGAAAGCAGTTTGGATTTTCGGACTTCTCTCATATTCTGGAACTGAAATGCTACCTTTGTAGTACATCTTCACATCCTGTTGACCACTCGGACTATTCATCCTAGCGATCTTCTGCTGTTCCAGATCCTGACTTTCGATCTTCTCTATGAACTGAGAAATCGTTAGATTATCATACACGCCCGTATTCTTTAATATCATCAAATATGTTCCCCGCTCTTTCTGCGGTAGTGCATCGGCTAGCTTGTCTACCCACTGTTCACGATCTTTTTCAACACCCAACATCGACAATGATCGCACTAAGTGACAGTATCTCTCAATCAGCTTCTTTGTATCCTCTCCTGGTAAGCTGCTGAACAGATCAAACTCTTTCTTAAGCAGCGCCTTCTTGCTCTTTATCATGTTCTCGCTTCCCTCGAATTTAACTTTAAGAGCATCCCATATCGACTTTGCAGTTTTATCATGCTGTAGCAGAATGAATATATCTTCTTTAATCGCTTGCTGCAATAAACTGATCATCATCTTCTCGGCTTTATACATCACCCGTTCCTGATCCGTGAATTCGGATAACTGTTTGATAACCTGCAAATTTGTTCGAGGCAACACGTATTTCTTCAGAATACATTCCCACGACCTAAGATGATTCGCCTGAACCCAGTTCTCGAATCTATCTTTCCACCCGTAATATTCTTCGATATTCATCAATTTCGGGGGCTTTTGGGTGGTTCCCGTTTCGTTCTCTAAGTTCATGGCCTGAGCAATCGCAGCTGGAGTAGACGAAGTAGCGAATGCGTTGTAAAACTCTGAATCCATGATGACTTTGCACGTTTTTTGATAACAGTGATAAATAAGCGAAACCAGGTGATAATGCACAAATAAGCGAAACTGATGAGATACTCTAATAAGCGAAACCAGAAATGATCACTGAAGCGAAACCAGTAAGCGAAACACCAAAGATAATCCTTGAAGCGAAACCTATAAGCGAAATACCAAAACTGCCTCTTGAAGCAAAACAATGAAGCGGAACCTCACTTATAGTGACAGACAAGCGAAACTATGCTACACTTTGAAGCGAGACCTCAGATATTTGACCGGATAAGCGAAACTATTATGCAGTTTGAAGCGGAATTGTCAAGATGTTCATTGAAGCGAAACATGGTCCGAAGATAGTTTGACCCATTTTTTGTCCGAATTTTGGCATGAAACTTTCCAGGGTTTGTCTTTGATCTATTGCGCACAATCTGAGAAATTTTGAACCAATTCTGACCCCTAAAACTTTCTGAATCGATAATAGAAGGTGTAGAAGCAAGAAAACAAGATGAAATCCAGCTGATTTCTGTAGAAAACCTCCTCCCAAGCTCTAATACCACTTGTAGGATCGAGATCTCGACCTGACGAGTCGTTCAGAGGCAATCTCCTATGTTTCAGGTGCGGAATAACAAGAAACGTAGGTAGAAATAGCTTGTTCTTCACTTTAATCAACTGTTGTATTGATTTATCAACGTTTACAGCTCAAATGTCACACCGGCAGCACCTCGGTATGGAAATCACAAAAGTTACAAATGAAGTGTCATGTTCACACAAGCGAAACCTTATGTGAACGCTCAAGCGAAACCAATCACTAGACATACAAGCGAAACCTTCTAAGACCATTTAAGCGAAACCTTTTCCTAAACAGATACATTCTCCTATTTTCTCGTATATTGAGCCCTAATCTATACAAAACAATATATGACTCGATCCAAGACGAAATCAACAGATGTAGTGCACCAACAAAGAGGATCGAGGAAGCAGTCAAGTCTGGAGAACTTGCCCACCTTGTCAAGGGGGTAAAAGATAAAATGGGAGGTGGAAAAAACAAAGAAGTAAACATGGTGAATGTCACTGAAGGAACCCCCACCAAGCGGCAACGCTTGGAAGCTTGGGAGCTTCAACGCTTGTGCTTCCCACCACCACAAAAGGGACTCCATTCAAACCCTTTGTTAGTTAAAGCCACTATGGGAACGTTGAATACGAATAAGGCATACATTGACACGGGCGCAGCAACAGAAATTGTGACAACTGTGATCTGTAATCGATGTACAATGTAAAACATTGTTAATTATTAATAAAACAATGTGTTTTGGTGTTATTATGTGTGTATTTGTGTTTGATGATTTTACGATTTGATTCGATTCCGATTTCAAGCTTTAAATCGCTTTCTTGAAAGTTATATGCAAACTGGTGCGTAAACGCAGTCAGTTTAACGCGAAAAACACTCTGGAATAGTGACATAGACTTAACATACCTTAAATAACCTTCACATAACTTAGAAATAAGTTTTGGATGGTTTGGTGTGTCAAAATCAAGTTTGTTCGATGGCAGGGACTATTTGTGTCAAACTACGAAACTATACCGATTTGTATAGTAACGAACATTCTGGAACTTGATCATAAGTTAAACATACCCTAAATATCCTTTACATAGCTTAGAAATAGGCTTTGAGGGGTTCGGTATGCTAAAATAAACTTATTTGATCAATAGGGACTAAAAGCGTCAAAAAGTGCATAAGTTTACATTTTCGCGCATATCTTACGTTCTGAATATATCCGGACACCCAAAAATTTATGCAATCATTAAAATATTTTATGTATTGATTGGCATGATAAAATTTCATTCGTCGCTTAATTTGGATCGTTTTTGCGTTCGATACGACTTCCGTCGTAATTAACCGAATAACTCAACCGTACGACCAAACGAACCGACATCCGAGATGTTTTTGAGCATATTTTAAGTTCCCTATACTTTAACTTCATTTTAGAGCTTTGAAATGGGGTTAACGGGGCTTAAAAGTGTCAAAAATGCATCAAAAACCATGTTTCTAAGCTGCAGGGACTAAAACTGCAAATCTGTCATAGTTACTAGGCGGGCCGCGTAAGCTGAAGGGTATTCCTACGCGGGGCACAACAGCCTGTCAGACAGAAACATTGCACCTGGTCATTTGGGCATGTTTTTGACGGTTTTGGCAGCTGATTTAGCATACTTTGGGCATGTTTTGATGGTTTTTATCATACCCCTTGTATTCCAAAACCACTAACCCACATGTATGGCTTAGATCGTTCCCTCTTTAGCAAGAAACGATCCTAACGGTTTTGCGAAAACTATATAAAGCCATGCCTTCATTCCATTATACTCACCCTTGATCTGATTTCTCTAAGTTGAAGTTACAATACTTCATACCTGAGATTTTAAGATCAAGTTCTCCCTAGCTTGGACCCTTTGTAAGCTTCTTTCGTTCTTTTATCGTTTTTCGAGCGTGAAAGTCAAACACTGTTGGTCAACACGAAGTTCGTTTAAACTTCGCAACGTGATCGTAATCACGATGGTTATAGTCTTTAGTGACTATACCTACTGATTACCACGTTGACTAGGCGTAGTGACGAGTCGTAGTTTCGGTCAAAATGCGCATTTAAGCGTATTTTGCAACCAAACTACTCTTGGTATCAAAACACTTTGTTTTGATGTCAAAACCTCTTTTCTAACTTAGTTAAGCATGTTCTAACATGCTTAGCTCGTCACTTTTAGTTTAGTGCTTGTTTAGAGTCGTAAGTCAAGCGGTCTAAACCACCGCATAGACTTTCGAACTCGACCCGTTTGGTCGATCATTAGGATCTGACCAAGCATGTTTAGTGACCATAGTTGCATAGGGAATAACCTTCCGTGGTTATACCTTATGGTCCCTAGTTTAAGTAGTTGTATGATAGGTAGTTTAAATGCCTTAGGTAATTTACCAAAATGCCCTTTTCATGCATAATTGGATTTTAAGCATATGCAACCCAAACATTTGTCACCTAACTGATTATGAAACATAATTAAACATCTTTAGGCATATAATACTGGTCATAGGACTAGTTAGACGTCTCAAACACGTTTTACGTGAACGACGCGTTGAAGTAGCGTAAGCTACCTAAACGTGTCGTAACGGGTCGAAAGCACTTAGGTTAGGTTCCGATTTAGAATATAGGCTTTGTTAAACCATATCACATGAGTTCCTACACTCATCTGGTTTACAAGACCTCATTCTATCCGATCTTCTGATTTAGGTGTCGATTTATTTACTAGTGATTCGATTATTAGGTGCTGCTTGAGTTTCCTTGGTTTAATTGAGCTTGTTGAGTTCTTTAGATTGAGGATACTTTGCACTTCGATGTGAGTACATAGTTCCCCTATTTTACTGTTTTTGTTTGTTTTGGGGTGATTCATATGTATTAAAACGATTTCGATATTTTAACAATGTTTTCAAAAACGATTAAGATGGTTTATATTAAACTAATAACGATTTTGATAAAGTGAATGAACTTGTTGGTTGTAGTTACATAATGAATGACATTCATTAGCATTGATCAAGCCGACCAGTATTAGGTTATGGTACCCTAGGATCTGACAAATCCCGTTATCAGACTACACCCATGGTTATGTGTGGGGGTTATGTAGGTAACGACCGAATCTGATGATTGTTAACGTACCCTTTGGTGGTTTGTTAATACGAGTTTCGAGATAGTCGAGTCACGAAGGTTTGAATGTTATTAGCGAGACGACCATAAGTAGTTTCACAATTAAAACGAATACGATTTTGGGACGAGTCAAACGATTTGAGACGACTTATACGAGATAAACGATTTGGATAAACGATTGGTTTTGGGTAGTGATTAGATAATGGGACGGGTGTAGCATGATAAAAGCATGGTAGATACGCTGCTGGTACATCTTATATATAAGTGCTTTTATCATATTACATTTTGTGTCATTATTTAGTTCACTGGGGAAAACGATTTTGAAACGATGTCACACAACGAGATTTTCGAAATGATATAAACCATACGAGTTTTATTAAACGAATTTTTACGAGATGTTATACGATTTGGTTTATTAAAGCAAATGTTTTTGGGTTAAGAATCATGGCTACGAGATTTTATAAACTGTAACCAACTTGATTTGAGTTGATTAATTATGTTGCAATACACTTTTCAAAACGAGGTTTGTACTTTTGACTCTTGTAGTCTAATAAGGTACTGCAACCTATAAACGAGCCATGAATCCGAAACTCTCCTAAAACCTATGTGCTCGCCAGCATTTCTTTGTTGGCTTTGTTTTTACATATGTTTCAGGTGGTGATGCATGATGTTGATTGCTAGGATGCATGAGTCACATAGGATCTGGACGAGGCCTTAGTGACATAATAACAATAATAGACGATATGTAACTTGTTTGTTTGGTTCTAAGACAATGTACATTACTTAATAATTCAATCAAACGAAACATTTGTATCCATTGTTGTGAAACAATAATTTTGTTACAACACTCCCTGACGTTTCCGTTGGGGTTTCGTTGTTAGCAATGCTTTGACCTAGACTATAACTTTCTAGGACCCCAACACAAGTTTACTTGTGTTTAGATTTTAAAACAATACCGTCACCTATCCTTAGGTGATAACCACAACGAGAACACAATAACAAATCCGCTTCGAAAATTAATCATCTATCCTTGGATGATTGATTACAAGGTTTTAATCCCTCTTAGTTTTCAAAATCTCGTCAAAGTTTGGGTCTAAATAATATGAACACGTGCAAACTGGAAGAGTGAATGCCTGTACCCTGAGTTTTCTGTCTAAGGCTAGAGTGTTCGTACAAGTCCGCAGTATCGGACCAGTCGCTCTTACCTGGGAACTCTTGGGGTGAGTGTTCACTTATAGGCGAGCATGTCTTCGCGATACATTATATTGACCCATTTACTTTGATTTGTCACTGCGTGTCGTTTGTATGTTCGAGGAAACGAACGAATGATCGCCTTCCTTGTGTTTTGTCGATGTTTTTAATACCTCTTTTGTTTTTCCAATTGTCGACCTCACTCGTTTCTCATGTTTCCTTGTTCTTTTGAGACAATGCCTCCTCGACGTGATGCTCAACCTTTTATTGCTGAAGAAGTCGGCGCCCTTGTTGCTCAGCAAATGGATGTAGTACTTCCTGGCGTAGTAACCCAGATCCATGAGTTATACAACAATAATAACAACAATAATGCACCGTGTAATTTCAAGAATTTCAGTTCTGCTAAGCCATTGAAGTTTTCTGGGTCGCAAGGAGCAACTGCGCTCCTGCAATGGTTCGAAAGTTTGGAAAGCACATTCAGACATGTGCAATGTCCGAATGAGCGTAAGGTTGACTTTGCTTCAAGTGTGTTCGAGAAGCGAGCTCTTACATGGTGGAACGGAGTGATGCGCGACAGGGGTGCTGATGTGGCGATGGCACAAACTTGGGAAGAGCTCCGAGCTCTCATGATGAGAGAATTCTGTCCCCGTCATGAAATTCGAGCTTTGGAACGAGAATTCGATGATTTGAAACAAGACGGGGGAGAACACCGTGCTTATACGGATCGATATGAGGAGCTCAGTTTGTTGTGTCCTACGATGGTTACCCCATTCGAGAAGGCAATAGAGAGGTATATCGATGGATTACCCGATTCTGTGCAAGATATTGTGACTGGCAGTAATCCTACCACTGTCCGTCAAGCGATTGAATTGGCTGCTACCCTGACTGAGTCTCAAGTCAGGAAGGGTAAACTGACCCGTAAGGGTGATAAAAAGAAGCCAGCCGATTCTGCTCAAGAAAAGGGTAAAGGGTAAGGGTAAGAAGCAGGGTGAATCTTCTAAAAAGTCAAGGAATCGCAAGGCTTCCCAGAACTTTGCCGTCACTGCTCAGAATCCTCATAACCAACCAGCTCAACCGCCTGCGAAGAAAGTGTATGCCGGTACCGCACCTCACTGTGCCCGCTGCAACAGTCATCATGTTGCACAACAAGCTTGCAAGCAATGCACCACGTGTGGTAAACTTGGGCATCTGGCTAATGTTTGTCGTATGGGTCAGAATCAAGCTGCTCAGGTTCCAGCACAAGTTCAAGGGAATGCTGCGAGATTCCCACCTGATTCATGTTTCAATTGCGGAGAAATGGGTCATTTCCGCAACAACTGCCCGAGATTGGTGAATGCGAATGTCAATCTGAATGCAAAGGCGAACGCAAATGTGAATCCCGCCCGTGGACGAGCATTCAATCTGAACGCAAACGAGGCTCGAGCTGACAATGAGGTTGTTAATGGTACATTCCTTGTTAACAATCAACTTGCATCTGTTCTTTTTAATTCTAGTGCCGATGGGAGTTTTGTTTCGTTATCTTTCGAGCCTTTACTTGCGATACCTAGAATTAAACTGAGGAAACCCTTATCTGTCGAAGTTGCTACTGGTAAACCTCTCGTACTCGATTTTGTTCTTCTTGGTTGTTAATTGAACCTCGATAACCATCTTTTTCCTATTGACCTCACGCCGATGCAACTTGGGAGTTTCGACGTTATCGTGGGGATGGATTGATTGACCAAATATCATGCTGAGGTGGTTTACTTCGATAAAATCGTTCGTATTCCTCTTTCGTCTGGTGATGTCCTAGAGGTTCGTGGCGAGAAACCATCAGTTGGTTTGAAACTCATGTCGTGTACGAAAGCCCGAAGTTATCTAGAAAAAGGATATGTTGCTTTTCTGGCACATGTCACCGAGGAGAAAGGCAAGAGCAAGAGTATTCAGGATATTCCGATTGTTCGGGATTATCCAGAGGTGTTTCCTGATGAAACTGCATGGTTTGCCTCCAGTTTGTCAAGTCGAGTTTCATATTGACCTTGTACCCAATGCTAACCTGATTGTGAAAGCACCTTATCGTCTTGCACCGTCTGAGATGCAAGAGTTATCGAAACAGCTTCAAGAGTTGTCTGATAAAGGATTCATCCGACCGAGTTATTCACCTTGGGGAGCTCCTGTCCTCTTTGTGAAAAAGAAAGATGGATCTTTTCGAATGTGTATCGATTATCGTGAGCTTAATAAGCTTACCATCAAGAATCGATATCCCCTACCTCGAATCGATGATCTCTTTGATCAGCTGCAAGGTGCTACCTGTTTTTCCAAGATCGGTCTGCGTTCTGGGTATCATCAGCTTCGTGTACTTGAAGAAGATATTCCCAAAACTGCATTCCACACGAGATATGGGTACTATGAGTTCACTGTCATGCCTTTTGGTTTGACAAATGCTCCAGCTATCTTCATGGATTTAATGAATAGGGTCTGTAAACCTTATTTAGACAAGTTCATCATTGTGTTCATCGACGATATTCTTGTTTATTCGAAGTCTCGAGCCAATCACGAGCAACACCTTCGTTTGAATTTGGAACTCCTGAAGAAGGAACAACTTTTTGCTAAATTCTCCAAGTGTGAATTTTGGCTTAAAGAAGTTCAGTTTTTGGGTCATATAGTCAACGAGCAGGGTATTCATGTGGACCCATCCAAAATTGCTGCAATTAAGGATTGGAATACACCTACGACACCCACAGAGATTCGATCTTTTCTTGGTCTTGCTGGATATTATCTGTTTGTGTACTATGTCTATTGACTTCGTCTTGTATCGAGTCATGTAATAGGATTAGATAGGATAATCAGTGCTCGGGGTGCTAGAAACTGATTTTCATGTAATTGGTGGTGATTCCGCTTGAAATAGCCAAGTACCATTTCAAGCGAAATCAAAATCAATTGATTCCGCTTGAAAGTGTCTTGACCATTTCAAGCGAAATCAGGTCACCTATAGATAGGAGCATGTTCCGTTTCATTTGAAGCGGAATCAGGATTGTGTATTCGGTAACGAAGTGCTGTCGAATTGTCTCCAGGTGCTGTAATCACTATTATATCAATATACGAGACATTTAAATTGAATCGAGCGTCCGTGTCATTGATTCCGCCTTTGATTCGGATAAACAACTCTTCTGATCGACTCAGTCAAGTCGTACAGCGATCCTACAAGTGGTATCAAAGCTCAGGAAGAAGAGTTCAGCTTGATTGCATCTATTTTCTGACTTCTATACCTTCTTTTTCAAATTGGACAAGATTTCACGGTCAAAATAGATTGAATTTTTCACAGTACATGCAAAACAGTGTTTTAACAAAGCCTTGAGAATATCATACCTAAATTCGGATTAAAAATGACAAAATGGGCCAAAAATCTGATTTCTCTTGAACGAACAACATGATTCCGCTTGAAAAATCCAGCTGATTTCGCTTGAAAGTACTATTCCGCTTGAAATTAGCAAGTTATGCCGCTTGAATCTGCTATTTCGCTTGAAAATTCATCAGATTCCGCTTCAAAGTGTTATTCTGCTTGAAGATCTCGCTTGAAACAAGAGATTCCGCTTGAAAGTGGAATTCTGGTTGAAGTTTTGATTTCGCTTCAAGACTTGATTCCGCTTGAAATCATTATTCCGCTTGAAAGTGAAATTTGGTCTCGAGATTATTTCACGTCAACCGAGTGTCATTCTATATCAAGTTGTTTGATATTGTTTAAACTGATTGTGTTTGTTTGTTTTTCTTTGTCTCCAGGATCACATCATGGCTAAAGAATTCTACAATACGTTTTTTAATGCGTTCACATCCGAATTTTCCGAGATTACAACCGTTACACCAAAAACCATCACAAAAGCGATCAATGAGAACATCAAGCATGATAATTTCTACGGAACACACTCAAAGCCACCAACTCTGGAAAGCATTGAGGATTATACTTGGTGGAAAGAACGGTTGGGCAAAAGCGTATGCGCATGAAAGCTGGTTCTATATGGAATTTGGATATGAAAGACCAAAGGATGATAAAGGAGAAGATCTTTCATTCAAGAAGTTATCCAAAGAAGATAAATCCGAATTTACAGCTGAACAGAGAATGATTGCTTTGATCCAGTCGGCAATTAGAAATGATATTTTTGCATTGCTTAACCATGATGGGTCATCGAAATCTATTTGGGAAGCTTTACGAGTTAAAGCTGAGGGGGGGTAAACATATTAAAAAGAACAAAATTACTTTATTAAAGAAAGAATTCGATCTGTTTGATAGCATTGAAGGAGAGCCTGTGAGGCAAATGATAGAGAGATTATGTCATCTAAAAATTGAACTTGAACGTTTTGAGATTGTGAAAACAAGAGAGGAAATTATTGATAAAGTCATAGAAGCGTTACCACAAGCTGATCAGTGGCAAACGTTTGTTTTTATTTTGAAAAATGATGCTTTGTATGAAACAATTTCTCTTGATACATTATTTGAAAAGATTGAAACTCATGAGCTTGAATTGTAGAAACAGAACAAGATGAGCAGTTCTTCACATCAACAGAATGTTGGCCTGTACTACAAAGGAAGTTTGCCTTCAGTGAAAGTTGATAGTTCACCAAAGACAGCATTCAGTGGTGAGAGGATAAAAGAGCCACGGAAGAGCTCATCAAGTTATGATCCAGGTTATCATTCATTGGCTTCAAAAGCTAGTTCTGAAGAAGTAGAGGAGATACTGTGCAACATCGCTCCTAAACTAAAGAATTCTCCTGCAATGAGTATCAATGCAGCTAAACAGCAAATGAGTTTTCTTGCATCTGTTCTGGAATCGTATGAAGGTCTTGTAGCTGACAAAATTGGAAACTCAGAGTTATCCAAAGAAGACTACGACCAGATTGATCCGGAAGAGATGGAACTCATTGACATCCGCTGGTGTTTAGCTAGTTGCATCCGCAGAGCTCAGAGATATATGGAAATTACTGGGAAACAATCTCTTGGAGGTGCATCAACAAAACTTGGATTTGACAAATCCAAAGTGACCTGCTTCAAATGTAAGCAGAAAGGCCATTTCAAGAGAGAATGCACTAATTCTGCACTTGGTTGAAATGAACATCCGTTCAATGATGATTATTACCGAAAGGCAATCTACCACCGTAGCAGAGAAGAGCCAAAGATGATCGAAGATAAACCCAGAGAAAAATCAAGAGCTTGTTTTGTAATTCATGATGATGAAGGTTTTGACTGGAGCACAATTCTTCCAGAAGAAGATCGTCCTGTGACAGCTCATGGCAGAAAACCATCAAAAAATCAACATCATGTTCTTGTTGCTGAAATTAAAGAGGAAAACAAAGAAGAAAAAGGCACAGCTGAGACAAAAGAGAAAACCAGAGAAGAAATTTTGAGTGAGAAAACTTATCGCGAAAGAAACATTGCTTTGAACAGAATGAGTGAAATGCAAGAAGAGTATGAGAGTGCTGTCAGCAACAAGAGATGGGATAAAAAGAGAGAGTGCTACTTCAACAGAGAAGGTGAACCAGTTGTTCCAAAGAAAGACATAATCTTTGAAGATGTTCTTCTCATAATTCCTTAATCAGTCGAATACTATAGAAATGTGTTGAAATATGACACATATGCAAAAAGGCATGAAAAGGAAATCAGATATGCCATGACATCGTGTCTGAGAAAAAGGGATGAAGAGAGAATGAAGAAGAATGTTGAAGAAATGGTGAACAATCTGAAGAAAGTTGCTGAAGAAGTTAAAGCTGAAGCTGTTGAAGTTGAGGTTGTGAAGGAAATCAAAGTTGTGAAAGTTGAAGATTTGAAAGTTACTGAGAAGGAAAGGATTGAAGAAAAAGTTGAGGTGAATGGAGAGGTTGAGAAAGCTGTTACAGAAGAACAGCTGGTTGTAGAAGATGAGAAGAAAACTGGAAGTTTGACTGAGGTAAAGATTGAGAATTTGAAGTCTGCTAGTGATAAAGGTGCTGGTGATGGGAAGAAGGAAGAGCTGAAGCAGACAGAGGCAGCTGAAAACACCGAAGTGCCAATCACTGAGGTAAATTCTGATTCTGAAATCTTAAAACCAATTGAACAGTGCAAGAAATGCATAGAAACATGCAGAGCTTGTACTGAAAAAGATGAGAAGTTCAGAACAAGAGATCTTGAATTCACAAAAATTGAAAACATTTTCAAAGAAAAATGCAAAGAAATGCTAGAAAAAGAAAAAGTTTTAAAAGAAAATGATGAAAAACTTTCAGAAAAATATAAAAAATTAGAAAAAGAAAATGAGATGTTGAAAGAAAATGTTTTGAAAAAGACAGAAGAATGTGATCAAAAAGAAAATGTTTGTCAAGAAATGAAGAAAGAATATGACTCAATGAAATTGGCATATCACATTACAAAAGAGTCATATGAAAAAGTGAAAGATGAAATGAAATTTGCTCAATCAAGAATGAATTATCTTTCTGAAACAACTAAAGAGCTTAAACGAATGTATGAAATAAAACAAGGTGTTATTAATTCCTATATTGAGGATGTTGCTAAGCTAAAGCGACAGATTGCTGATTTAGAACAGGACAACAACAAGTTAAAAAGTTATCACGTGTCGTCATATGTGCCTGAAAGAATTTTCAATATAAAACCGGGAGATGGTGAGTCTAAGCAAAACAAGAAAGGCATTGGCTCAGAGTTTCATCAAGTTCCACCACCGGAAAAGTTTGTATTTTATGATGAAGAAAAGGTCGAAAAAGCTTTCAACCTTGTAGATCAATTTCCAGATAACATTGACGTAACCTATTCCAAATCTGATAATTCTAGTGATTCAGAGGTGGTAGGTAAAGTCGTTGAAAGTGTGTTGAAAGAAGAGTCAGTTGATACAGGTAATTTTGAATCACAAGATGAAAATGAAGGTAATTTTCATGATGGATATCTGAAAAACACAAAATCCGAGAAAATTTTGAATGATGATTCAAAGGGATTGGTTTATACCATGATTGGATCGGACAAATTGTTCTTAGATGTTGTATTCCCGATTCAGAATGTGATTTCAGAAAAGGTTGATAAAGTTTTCAAAATGGTTGAGATTGAGAAATCTGAAATTTCAAAGTTTGCTGGTAAAGGTCACAAAGGTTCTTATAATAAACCTGGTTTCAAGAAGAAAAACATGAAGGTTGGGTTGGGTTATAAGAAGAAACAGAATTGGAAAAGAAATGAAACACAAAATTTTCAGGCAAAAATGAGTTTTGTTCAAGGAAACAGCTTAGCAGAAGAGAAAGAATTTAAATTTGGACGACAGTCTAACGATGAGTTTCATGCTCAGAAAAAGCAACAACATCATGTCAAAGATGTGTCCAAGAGAACATGTTTTAAATGTGATCAAATTGGACATCTTGCTCGCAAGTGTCCAAATCTGAAACCTGTTGATGTTGTCCAAATCTGAAACCTGTTGATGTTGAGATGAAAAAGAAGTCTGATGATGTTCAAAAACAGAAATCTGAGGATGTGAAACAAAGGTCAACCAGATTTGATTCAAAACAAACTTGGATGTACAATACAAACTATTTTGCTTCAAATCAAAATTGGAAATCAAACCCGAACAGGTTTGATTCAAGACAGACCTGGAATTCTCACACACCCAGATTCAGAACAACGCAAAGTTGGAAAACATCAGTTGATATGACAAAACCTCAAGAGTTTTGGAAACCAAAAGTTGTTGTTCAAAATCAAAAGATTCAAAAATAGACACATTTTTATAAAAGAGGTACACCGAAAGGTCAAACATGGACTGCTAAGAAACCAATGACTTCGGTAAAAGATGAGAAAGTTGAAGTCAAAATTGAAAAAGTATTTGATGACAAAGATTTTCCGAAACTGCATGATACATATTGTGTGGAAATGCCTAAGGTTAAACATACCTAGGCTAAATTGTTCAAGTAATCAAGTAGTCTGAATGTGCAGGTGCTCAACGAAATCAAAGATTATGAGAATGGAAGTTGGAGTAGCCTGACACAACGAGAGGAGGAGGCTGCTGGACCCTGTGTTGGTTGAAACATGGAGTTTATTTTCTTTATGTACATAAATAAACAATATTTTCAAAACCCTAAAAATCTGAAAAATTAAAAACCAAAAATATGTTTGTTTTTTAATGTTTGTCAAAAAATAGAAAATTAAAAAATATGTGTTGATTGAATATGCCGAAACCCTCACGGCGGAACAAACATGATTAATTTCACAAGATTGAAAAATGGTTTTCAAACTGTAAAAGATCAATCTGTTGTAAATCATGGGGGTATTTACTGCTTTTCATGCAATTTGGTACAATTAAGCAGAAAATGGATGGCGAGACAAAGCTATCAGTATCGGTTTGTCAAATTTTTTTTAAATGATTTTGCATTTTAGGAGGAGAAAAATTGTCAGAAAATACAAAAACATTAGAAAATTTGAAAAAGTAAAAAAAACATGATAAATTTCAAAAAATTGAGTTTTTGTGTAAAAAGAGGAAATGATAGTACATCAGTAGACAGTTACACTATGCTAAAGATATGTAATGATTAAATAGCGTTAAACAGTCTCACTGATGATATGCCGATAGGTTTTTATACATTTATATAAACCTAAATTCAAAATTGCTTATTTCGTGGGGAACACTACTTGGATATATAGGCAACCTCTGAAATCTCGTTTGAAGGACCCCTCTTTCTGAGATACTAGGTCTTTATAATTAGTGGTATCTGGGGTATTATCCCGGGACTTCTGATTTTGCGGAAGCAATGGCCTAGTCCCTGTATAATACTTTCTGCTTGCTTGAAATATAGCATCGCCCTCAGCATAAAAAATGATGAAACATTGAAAAATGCTAATCATGTGCTGTTGAAGAAAAGATCCTCTAAAGGGGACATACCTAAAGTCGAACCGTCATCTCTCTGCTGAACGGAAGTTCTGACCTGAGCTCTCACGGTTTCGCATCTAACCCTTTACAGATATCATCTAGGTATACTCACCTGTAAGACTGAATATTGGGATCTGGATACGGGAGTATATTCAAGAGGTGGGACACATAAATGAGTTTAAGTTCTTAAAACACCTAATTCATATCCTGAATCAGTTGAAGTTTGTGTGAAAATTTAAGTGGATCAGTATATCGACAATCTAAGTGAATTGTTTAATTCTTAATGTGTAACTAAGCTCAATGGTACTTGTGACTTGTCAAAAACTGATATGATCCTCTGTCGCGAACTCAAACAAAAAATATTGTCTGTAAATATGTTTGTAAATATTTCTTTATTGCTTTATATTTTTAGAAAAATTCAAAAAGATTTTTGATTCTACTTTATTTTCGACAACTGATGTCTGAAATGCCGAGTTTCAAAATCTAAGTAAGCTGATTGTGTTTCTGAAAATAAAACAAGTTCATTAATTTGAGACTTGAATTAAAAATCAAAAATCAAAAATAGTTTGTGATATCTCCAAGGTCATTAGTTTGGACTTGGATGATTAACCGTGGGGGATTTGGATGCTTATATTATTATAGAGTCAGTTTCCGTTCCTGTTTGCTGAAACTGCAAAATTCTGAAGTTTGTTGATAGAGAGAGAGTTTTAGATAATTGAATTGCCAGGTTATGATTTCCGGAAATTTAAAATGTTGTTACTTATAAATGTATGAGTGTTGCAGATATTGTACCAGACTACGATCCTGATAGCATAGTCTAAGGGGGGGGTCTGAAGACGAGCTCAAAGCAAGGGGAGCTTGTATCCGGGAAGCTAGGTGTCGATCCCTAAAGAATGGAAGCTTGATGAAAGGGGGAGCCTGAAGAAGCTGAAGAAAAGATGAAGATTGATGGATGCTTACAGTGTTAGACAATTTGGAAAGAGCATGAAGACTGATCAAGACTGAAGATGTGTCATGATAAAGACTCGACACTGAAGACTTCGTCAATATCCAAGGGGGAGTCTGTTAGTGTACTATGTCTATTGACTTCGTCTTGTATCGAGTCATGTAATAGGATTGGATAGGATAATCAGTGCTCGGGGTGCTAGAAACTGATTTTCATGTAATTGGTGGTGATTCCGCTTGAAATAGCCAAGTACCATTTCAAGCGAAATCAAAATCAATTGATTCCGCTTGAAAGTGTCTTGACCATTTCAAGCGAAATCAGGTCACCTATAAATATGAGCATGTTCCGTTTCATTTGAAGCGGAATCAGGATTGTGTATTCGGTAACGAAGTGCTGCCGAATTGTCTACAGGTGCTGTAATCACTATTATATCAATATACGAGACATTTAAATTGAATCGAGCGTCCGTGTCATTGATTCCGCCTTTGATTCGGATAAACAACTCTTCTGATCGACTCAGTCAGGCCGTACAGCGATCCTACATGATCGACGGTTTATTTCAAACTTCTCTAAGATCACGGTTCCACTCACTGCTTTAACTCAGAAGAAAAAGCCTTTTGAGTGGGGACCCAAACAAGAAGAAGCATTCCAAACGCTAAAACAGAAGCTGTGTGATGCTCTTGTTCTATCTTTGCCCGAGGGAAATGATGATTTCGTTGTCTATTGCGATGCATCCAACTTAGGCCTTGGTTGTGTTCTCATGCAACAAGGTAAAGTTATAGCATATGCTTCTAGACAATTGAAAGTTCACGAGAAGAACTACACAACTCATGATCTTGAGTTAGGTGTTGTGGTTTTTTCCCTAAAAATCTGGAGACACTATCTTTATGGCACGAAGTGTGTGGTTTTCACAGACCACAAAAGTCTCCAGCACATTCTCAATCAGAAGGAGCTGAACATGAGGCAGCGACATTGGGTTGAACTCCTAAACGATTACGATTACGAGATTCGCTACCATCCTGGTAAGGCGAATGTCGTAGCCGATGCGCTTAGTCGAAAGGAGCGAGTCAAGCTTCACTCTGTTTGCACTCTATTTGATATTCAAACTCGAGTTCTTCAAGCTCAACAATTTTGTGTTTCACAAAATTTGATGGGTAAGGAATTACCACGTCAACTTGAGCTTAAACTCGAAGCGAAGGACGATGGATTGCTCTATTTCAAGGATCATTTGTGGATTCTGAAACAAGACGATCTTCGCACTTTAGTGATGGACGAATCTCACAAGTCTCGATATTCTATCCATCCTGGTGCTGATAAAATGTACAAGGATCTTCGTACTCAGTATTGGTGGCCTGGTATGAAGAAGGATATTGTCTTGTATGTATCGAAATGCCCAATGTCACACCACGACCACGTAAAACAACAAATCGTGGCGGAATCGTCGGGGAGTGTTGTAACAGAATCATTGTTTCATAACACATGGAAATTTAAATGTTGTTTTATTGATTAAAAGAAGTTACAATGTCTTAACAATAAAGAAGTATAACATAATTAACTACTCTTGCATCTTTTATTGTCAGTAAGGCCCAAGTCCGCCTAAGTGTATCTTGATAAATCCTATGCATCATTTCCTGAAACACATGTGAAAATAGGTATGTCGGCATAAAAATGCCTGTGAGATACAAAGGTTTTGTGAAAATAGGATTCATGACTTAAGTTTAAAGAAATGTTTGATAAAAATTAGTCAAGAATCTTGTTTAAAGTGTTTTCTTTCATAAAACGTTTGAAAAGCGATAATAAAATCAAATGATATATATATAAAAGAATAATGTATGGTTAAATGAGTAACCAAGTAAAAATCAGTTTGTATAAATTAAGTTATTTGTAAAACAATGTTTATGTGAAAATATGTTGTAAATGTAATATGTCTAAACTGAAATGGTTTAAACAAGTGTTGAAATGCTTATTGTATAATTAAAAGCCTATAGTCAAATGTAAGTCGTGTAATGTATAAACAAATGTTATGTATGGTAAGTAAAATGTGACTACTTAAACCAATTGTAAAAATGTACAAAACAAAGTATTTTGAATAAATCAAAAGTCATGTTTTGCAAAATAAATGCATGCTTTACTGATACAAACACTTATGCGGTAAGTTAAAAGTATACATTCAAGCCTTAAGCCAGTAGGATAACCTTAGAGTAAAGGTTATCAAAAATGTTTTCGGATTCAGTCATTCCTTACATCCAAACAAACCTAGGATATCAGGAACGGGATTTGTCAAGTCCTATGGTACCATTACTTACTACCGAGCGGCATAGCTAATATTAATGAACGTATTTTAGTTCGTTAAACAGACCAAATGTCATACCAAATGTAAGCATGTTTTATGAAAACAATGTACCTAGTATGCTAAGTGAGCATACAAGGCAGAAATGTAAAACAAAGTGTTCATATGCTAAGTGAACATATGCAACAGAAAATGTAATGTAAAACAGTGTACTAACTATGCAATAAATGGACATACATAGCATAATATGTAATGTAAAACAATGTGCTAGCATGCTAAGTGAACATACATAGCAAAATAAATGAATGTAAAACAATGTGCTAGCATGCTAAATGAACATACATAGCAAAACATAATGAAATCATGTACTATAAGTTTACTAATGAACATAGCAAGTATGATATAAAAACATGGAAAGCACGAAAGTAACAAGTAGGCACATGTGTTTCACCCCAAAACAGTTGAAAATAGTAAAAGAGGGGACTATGTACTCACTTGAGGGTGCTTAGGAGTCTTGAATAACAACCAAGCAAAGCTAGAGGGATCACGGAAATCAAACGGCACCTAATATAGATAACTACATAAATAACCGGACCTAAATCGGAAGATCGGACAGAATGAGGTTTCATAAACCAAATGAGTATAAGAACTCATGTAATATGTTTTAACAAAGCCTGCATTCTAAAAGGAAACCTATCCTAAGTGCTTAAGACCCGTTACGACCCGTTTAGGTAGCTTACGCTACTTTAACGCGTCGTTCGCGTAAAACGCGTTCGGAACGCCTAACTAGTCCTACGACAAGTATTATATGCCTTAACATGTCTAAAAATGTTACCTAATCAGTTTAGATGCGAAAATTTAGGTTACATATGCTTAAAATGAATTTATGCGTAAAAAGGGCATTTTGGTCATTTTCCTAAGGCATACAAACTACCTATCATATAACTACTTAAACGAAGTGACCATAAGGTATATATCCTCGGAAGGTTATTCCCTATGCAACTATGGTCACCTAATGTATTTGGTCGGATCCTAATGATCGACCAAACAGGTCAAGTTCGAAAGTCTAAGCGGTTGTTTAGACCGCTTACCATTACGACCCTACATAAGCACAAACCTAAAAGTGACGAGCTAAACATGTTAAAACATGTTTAACGAGGTTTGAAAACAGGTTTGGTATCAAAACAAAGGGTCTTGATACCTAAATGTAGTTTGGTTACAAAATACGCAAGAATACGTATTTTGGCCGAAACTACGACTCGTCACTATGCCTAGATAACGTGGTAATCAGTAGGTATAGTCACAAGAGACTAAAACCATCGTGATTACGCTCACGTTATGAAGTTCAAACAAACTTCGTGTTGACCATAAACTGGTCAAAGCGGAAACTCAAACAAAGTTTGACTTTCACTCTAAAAACGCGTAAAAGAACGAAAGAATACTTACAAAAGGTCCAAGAACGGAAGTTTTGATCCGATTACTCTCAAGTATGAAGTGTATACTTCAACTTAGAGAGCCAAATCAGATCAAAGTGTGAGTTGAAACAAATGGGGGTGGGGTTTATATAGAGCTTGGAGAGCCGTTAAGATCATTCATCGAAAACCGTGCTTCGATCTCAACCGTACATGTGCACCCATGGTTTTGCAAAACCATGGGCACCTAAAAATGGGCCATAGTAAGCTAAAATACCATTTGCAAGAGTGCACAACAGCTGGAACAGCTGAAAAAAAAAAGATTTGTGCAGATCTGCTACACCTACGTGCCCCGCGTAAGACCCAAGGAGGGTATACGGGCCCCACCTGGTACCCAGATCAGCAAACAAACTTTCAGAATTTGCAGTTTTGGTCCCTGCAGTGTTTTAGGCTCAATTCCGACACATCTAAGGCCCGTTAAGCCAACTTTAAGGCCCTACAATGATGCCTAAACATAGTGGACATGAAATATGCTCAAAAATATGCCGGATGTCAGTTCGTTTGGTCTTACGGATGCGTTATTCGCTTAATTACGACGAAATACGCACGAACGCGAAAAACGATCCAAATTACGCGACGAATGGATTTTTCTCATGACAATCACTAAAATAAAATATTTTAATGATTACATAAATTTTTGGATGTCCGGATGTATATAGAACGTAAGATATGCGCGAAAATGCAAACTTGTGCACTTTTTGACGCTTTTAGTCCTTGAATTAGCATAAAGTTTATTTTAGCACACCAAACCCCTCAAAGCCTATTTCTAAGCTATGTAAAGGATATTTAGGGTGTGTTTAACTTATGATCAAGTTCCGGAATGTTCGTTACAGTACGAATAGGCATACTTTCGTAGTTTGTCGAATTTAGTCCCTGTAAGCGAATAAACTTGATTTTGCCATACCAAAGCCTTCAAAACTTATTTCTAAGTTATGTGTAGGTTATTTAAGGTATGTTAAGCATAAGATGATGTTCCGGAGTGTTTGTCGCGTTAAACTGACTACGTTTACGCACCAGTTCGCGTATAACTCTCAAGAAAGCGATTTAGAGCTCGAAATCGAACGAGAATTGATATATGCAAATGATACACATATTTATACAAATCCCAAGTATGAAATACAATATTTCATTGGTTTGGCATCTGGTTGACGGCCGTGGAGGCACAGGTGTCACAGTCTCCCCTACTTCAGGAAATTTCGTCTCGAAACTTATTTAGAGGAAACTTGTGAGAGCTTTGAAACATGCAGTTGAAAAGATCAAACAACACTGGTTACAGTCCTGAACTCCTAGTAACTTTAAATAACATCACGCTTGCAATGTAAGAGGGACACTTATATACAAGTATATAAAGCGTTATTGGTGCGTCCACCGTACCTGCATTACATTGTTCACGTTTCGTTATTCTTGCCACTATCGGTTCTTACACATAATAAATCTTACTGGGCTCCTGTGCACTGAATTTTTGTAATTATGTACGCGTCCATAATTACGTAATTCCTTGCGTAGTCCGCACAGTGCATTTTATAATGTGTAGGGGAAAACCAAATGAACAAACTTGTGATGAGTGTGTCTAGACCACCATAGGATCCTTAAAACCAATAAATGATCTCTTTAAATAGACCACCAAGGAGTCTTTTCAGCTATAGCATAACATGTCATTCTTAACCAGATCCTGAATCGATCTTTCTGACAAGACCACTCAAGGGGGTCTCTTTGAATTATGGAATGGTACTATATAATCCAGAGGTCTTAACTTTTACGTAGAAGTCTATTAAGGATTTAAGGTAGTACCTTTTGAATATCCTACTATGAATTCCTCATATGAAGATATGGAAGATTCTACGAGGATTTGGATAACGAGTATCCAGAGTACACAAAAACACAAAACATAAAAGAGAACATATAAACACACAATCACATAATCACAAAATTGTTTAACTTGATTTTAAATTTGTCATTTTGTTAATTGAGCACATGTATTCAAAGCACACGAGGAATCCAATCCTTGGATTTCATTTGGCACTTTAAACACTTTCAAGAATCTAACTATGAAGATAGGAAGATTTAAAAAAAAAAAATTCGATTTTGATTACAAGGAATCGTAATATTCGAATTAAGGCATAAAAGGAATCCAATGAAGGACTCTGATTTGAATGATAATCATCCACAAGGGTGTAATTGTGAAGGTAAGAAGATCCCATATGGATTTTGGAATATGAAAAGCGGGAGGCGTTTCAAAACCTTGCACTAGACGTGCTTAAGTCAAAACATAAGGTAAAATGCTCATGAAGTGGAGATGCTAGATATGCCAAGGCGACATATGAAGCAGAATTTGAAGGTGAAGTCAATGTATGTGAAAAATGTTATTGAAAACTATGCATGGGGTTTCTTTTTAGAAATGTGTTTAATGTTTTTGAAACCTTACATAATATTTTTAAAATTATAAAGTAGGTGTATTAGATAAGTATATTTATAAAATGATTTAAAATTATGCGAGATGAATTTTAAAATTATGTATAAGGTTTTTGGAAAACATGAATGATGCTTTTGAAATCATGCACTTGATATATTAAGTAAATATACTATGCTAAAAAAATGTTTTCAAACTATATGGAACATTTTGAAATCATGAAGGTTGTTTTTGAAACATAGACAATGCTTTTGAAATCATGCATTTGATATATATTAAGAAAATGTACTGTGTTAATATTGTTTTCAGACTATATGAAACATTTTGAAATCATGAAGGTTGTTTTTTTTTTTCAAAACTTATGCTATGCATGTTATTTATGAAAATCAGAATGTAATGGGTATGAGATTGAAAAAATACCTTAGTTTTCTAACCAAGGATTTAAAGGCACAGATGTGCAAAAAGCAGGATCACTCATAATGTCGTTTTATTTCCTGTACTTCGTCTCCTAAAATGAAACGAGTACTCAAAATATTCGAGGAAATCATGAGTGATTACATGAAAGGGAGAATCACAAGAGTAGTTTGTAAAGAACATAGTTCCTTGATGTACGTATTATAGGGAAATGCCATACACACATGTAACTACACTTGTACATCAGAATTGCGAACAACGATTTATTTATAAACAAAACAGATTGTTTCAGGGTTCAACAAGAGATACAAAAGCATGAAAAATCAAATTATTCAAAGTAGCAGCATCTTTTAATCAGCCAAATGCTCATCCATGGGTTGGACTTGCATTGACAATCTTTGGGCATTTGTTCCTGAAATGGCTCGTCTCGCCATAGTTGTAGCACGATCCAGGTGGAAAGCGAGCTTGAGCAGGGTTGGCTTGTGGTTGAGTAGCAGCAAGATTTGCAACAGCTTTGTTTTGGATAGCAAAGCGGCACACGTCAACCAAATGTCCCCATCGTCCACAGTGGGTACATTTGAAACATGGTGTTTGATCTGGATGGTGACGGTTGCATCGATTGCACAAGGGAGCAGTTCCTTTGTACCGCTTCTTGGTTGGTGGTGCCGTTACCTGACTAGGTCCTGATTGTTTTGGTGCGACTGCTGCGGGTTTCTTTGAAGCCTTACGCTTCCTTGATTTTGGTGAAGGCTTGGCTTCTACTTCCTTTGATGACTCTTGAGTGGCTTCCTCCTGGAGATGATACATGGCAGTAGCTAATTCAACAGTCTTCAGGACTACTTCGCCTATTCTCTGAGCAAATTTGGCAGTCTGCTCAGGTATCTGGGCGTCATTGCGATGAAGAGACATTCTAGAAGAAATGAAAGATATAGGAAGAAACGAGTGAAATATTATCGGATAATCAAAACAGAATGACAATGCATAAAAATTGCGATCATCCGTTTGTTACCTAAGGCAAACAAATGAGACGGTGACTAATCAAAGTAAGCGGGTCATATTAGTGTATCGCGAAGACATGCTTTAGCCTATAAGTGGACACTCACCCCAAGAGTTCCCAGGAAAGAGTGACTGGTCCGATTATGTGGGTTTGTACGAACACTCTAGCCTTAGACAGAAAACTCAGAGTATAGGCATCCACTCTTCCAGATTGCATGTGTTCACACTATAAGACCCAACTTTGACGAGATTTTGAAAATTCGGAAGGCACTAAGCCAAAAACAAATCATCCGAAAGGGTGGGTGATTATTTTCAAAATCGTTTTGAAAAACTTAGAGGGTTCAAAACCTAGTAATCAATCATCCTAGAACAGATGATTGGTTTTCAAAGCGGTTCTGAAATTTATTTTCTTATTGTGGTTGTCACCTAAGGATAGGTGACGGTATTGTTTTAAGATCTAAACACAATGATCTTGTGTTAGGGTCCTAGGAAGGTTATAGACTAGGTCAAAGCATTACTAATAACCTAATTCCCTATAACCATGAGCTTTGATACCAACTTTTCTATCACACCCCGATCACGTAAAACAACAAATGGTGGCGGAATCATCGGGGAGTGTTGTAACAGAATCATTGTTTCATAACACATGGAAATTTAAATGTTGTTTTATTGATTAAAAGAAGTTACAATGTCTTAACAATAAAGAAGTATACCATAATTAACTAGTCTTGCATCTTTTATTGTCACTAAGGCCCAAGTCCGCCTAAGTGTTTCTTGATAAATCCTATGCATCATTTCCTGAAACACATGTGAAAATAGGTACATCAGCATAAAAATGCCTGTGAGATACATAGGTTTTGTGAAAATAGGTTTCATGACTTAAGTTTAAAGAAATGTTTGATAAGAATTAGTCATGAATCTTGTTTAAAGTGTTTTCTTTCATAAAACGTTTGAAAAGCGATAATAAAATCAAATGATATACATATAAAAGAATAATGTATGGTTAAATGAATAACCAAGTAAAAATGAGTTTGTATAAATTAAGTTATTTGTAAAACAATGTTTATGTGAAAATATGTTGTAAATGTAATATGTCTAAACTGAAATGGTTTAAATAACGCTATGATATGTAATACCATAAAAGCACTTATATATAGGAAGTACCACCGGCGTATCCACCATGCTTTTATCATATTACACACGTCTCGTTATTTAAATCACTTACACAAACAAACCACCAAATGTAATGTTTAAACAAGTGTTGAAATGCTTATTGTATAATCAAAGGCCTATAGTCAAATGTAAGTCATGTAATGTATAAACAAATGTTATGTATGGTAAGTAAAATGTGACTACTTAAACCAATTGTAAAAATGTACAAAACAAAGTATTTTGAATAAATCAAAAGTCATGTTTTTTTTTTTTTTGGGTAAAGGGTTACCCCGGTGATTCTATATATTCACAACCAATCAAAACAAGTAATGTAGAAAGCCTACATTAGTTCAATCATGGGACAGGCCCCATGAAAGTAAAACAAACATCACCCAAACATAATCAGACAAAAAACAACCAAAGGGACTACTAGACTAAAATCTAGAAATCAAAAACCCAAAAAACATTTATTAGCCGCCATAACCGTCATCAACGTCCCCACGAATATCCCAATCTTCAAGAAGCTTTCGTACCTTCACAGTATTCTTTAGCTTTGCTCCCATAAGTTTGTATCTAATTGTCTTCAAAATAACTTCACTAACCATTTCCGGGGGTCTCAGCTGATTTTTGAATAATCGATTGTTCCTCTCTTGCCATATGAAGTAGGACCCAGCCGCCACTACAAGCTTAGCAACATAGACCACAACCGAGTTTGAACGAGCACGAGCAAGAAGCCAATCTACAATATCCCTCCACTTCGGGTTAACCGAAGACATACCCACCTTTTGCCTCACTTTGTGCCAAACTTGAGACGAAAACTTACATTCAAAGAATAAGTGAGGATGAGAATCAACATTCTCATAGCACAAAAGGCAACACATCATATTCATATTTTTTCGCCTTGAAATATCCCACTTCAGAATTTTGTCTTGAGTTAAAAGCTTACCTTTCATGACCAACCACATCATAAAAGCATGCCGCGGGATACATTGCGAGAACCAAACAATATTGCACCAGTTAACTTCCGGCTCCTTATACCGAACTGAATGCCAAACGTTGGACGAGGAGAATTCGGCTAAGTCCGTACCATCCTTCCATACTAGTCTATCTTGCTTTGTTGGATTTAACTGCATCTGGTCAAGCGGAATGAGCACGGGAAACAAATCTCTCCAAGCCGTAGGCCATCGCCAAGAATCACTAGAATAGACATTAGCCACTGAATCATCTAACTTAAAATCCGCATCCGTAATGGTTCTTGGCGATAGAAAATCACTTAGCGGACCTGGATCATACCAAAAATCGTACCAGGCCGACGTCCTAGCCCCATTCCCAACAACCGACCAAATATGCTTTCTGATTAGAGGACGTAACTGAATCAATTTCCTCCAAGACCAGCAACAATTTGCAGGAGTTTTGCAAACCCAAAAACTCCTACCTTTTAAGTGGTAGCTATGAACCCACTCCACCCACAACGAAGCTCGCTTAGAAACGATACTCCAGATGTGAGAAGCCATAAGAGCCTTATTCATATCTCCAATTCGTCTAATGCCCAAGCCCCCTTCATATTTTGGAGTACAAACCGATTTCCAAGAAACTTTAGATTTCCCTTTATTAAACGAACTATCTTGAGACCAAAGGAAATTCCGCATTTTAGCTTCTAGCTCCTGAGTTATCCTAGCCGGCAAGATAAACACGGACGACCAATAGATATGCATGGAAGAGAGGACAGAGATAATAAGTTGAAGTCTACCAGCAAAAGAGAGCAACTTGTTTCTCCAGTTTGTGATTCGCTTCTCTAGTCTTTCGATAAGAACTCGACAATCATTATACCCAAGTCTAGAAGAAATTAGAGGCACACCCAAATACCTAACAGGCAATTTTCCTTCCACAAAAGGCATAATATTGAGAACAGCATCCTTGACATGGCTGTTAACATTACAAAAGAAGATCGTGCTTTTCTGATTGCTAGGAACTAACCCCGACATCTTGGTGAACGTAGAAAGAGATGTCATAACACACCTCGCCGAATTGACTTCTCCTCTAGCAAAAATGAACAAGTCATCCGCAAAACAAAGGTTTATGATTTGTTGTTTTTCGCATTTGTTATGAAATTTAAAGGATGAGTCTATACGAACCGCATGCACAAGGTTGGCCGTTAGGACTTCCATGACTAGAGTGAAAAGGTAAGGAGAGATCGGGTCTCCCTGTCTTAAACCGCGGCTACCTTTAAAGAAACCATGAACCGACCCATTAACACAAACTGAAAACGAATCCGTAGAGACCAAAGCCATGATCCAATTCACCATGTTAACGTGAAAACCAAATCCAAGCAAAACACTCTTAAGAAATCTCCAATCAACAGTGTCGTAAGCTTTCTGAATATCAACTTTAAAGGCACAACGAGGAGGACCCGTACTTCTATGGTAATTATGCATCAATTCTTGCGTGAGCATAATATTATCAGATATTCTCCTTCCTGGAACAAATGCCGACTGATTGATGCTAACAATGTCATTTAGCACATTTTTAATTCTATCAGCCACGATCTTGCTTATACACTTGTATAAAACGTTGCAACAAGCAATAGGACGATAGTCAACAACCGTTGCAGGAGTAGGCACCTTCGGGATAAGAACAATGGTCGTGTGATTCAATTCCTGAAGAAGCTTACCTGTTTCAAAAAAATCCAAGATGGCACAAGTAACGTCATTACCTATAATAGGCCAAGCACTTTTGAAGAAAGCCGCTGAATAGCCATCCGGACCCGGCGCTTTGTCAATGCCGATAGAAAACATCGCTTTTTGAACCTCTTCCACATTATGGGCGGAATCATATGGGAAGCTTTTTGAGGATCAATGATTTTAGAGAACAAATCTGGGGCTGGAGAGAGCGAAATATCCCCTTGAGAACCAAAAAACTTCTGATAATGATTAACAAAAGGTTGAAAAACCGCATCGCCTTCATAAAGATTACCAGCCGGGTCTTTAATCACATCTATTCGGCTGCAATGATTCCTGATTTTTAATGAAGAATGGAAGAAAGCCGAGTTCGAATCACCTGCCCTGAACCAATCAACCTTAGACTTTTGTTTTAGAAACCGTTCCTCGTCCAGCGAAGCTTCTAATAAATCACGGCCAGCCTCCCTTTCAGCAACACGAAGGTCGACATTGTTCAGATCTCGGTCAATACTTTGCTGAATATCATCTAGTTTCGAATGAAGAGTTTCCACTTTCTTGTGAAGATTTCCCTATTTGAACAATAAAGAGCGAAGCGGGTGTTTAAGCATCCGAAGTTTTTTGACCACCCGGAACTGGGGCACTCCGCTCACACTGGTATCCCACACATTCTTAACAATATCCAAAAATTCCGGTTTGAAGACCAAAAAGTTAGCAAACTTGAACGGCCTCGGCTTCACCATACCAGCTCCCGGAAAAGATAAGATACACGGACAATGATCAGATAATCTGTAAGGCTTGAAAAAAGCAACAGAATTCGGGTAATCAGCAATAAAAGGAGTATTTCCCATAACACGATCAATTTTTTTCATAAGGCCCACCCCATTTTTTGGCTTTTGGCTCCAAGTGTAATGAATCCCCATACGATTAATATCAACGACCTCAATCTCATCTACACACTCTTGAAAATCTCGCATACCAATAGAAACCGATGATGATCCCATAGAATTATCTTCAAGATTCAGAGCCGTGTTAAAATCACCCATGATACACCAAGGTTTATTCCACACCAGGATCTTGTGCAACGACAAATTATGCCATAATTCTTTACGTGAGACATAATAGTTATCAGCATACACGAAAGAGCAAAACACCATTCTTTTATCAATTTTAAACACAAGCTGAATATGCATAACCTGAGGAGATTGCGACAAAATCATCACATAAAAAATAGACGGGTTCCAACCGATAATAATTCTAGTGCCTTTATCACAACATCCTCCATTGGAAGTCCAATCCCACGAGCGAAAAACGAAATTACAAACTTTACCCAAATTGCTCACATCCACATGAGACTCTAAAATCACACACAAGCTCAGCTTAAATTCCTTGACTGCCTGACGAACCTCCTTCTGTTTGAGAGGGCGGTTCAACCCCCTTATATTCCAAGTCGCGATACTAACCACTATTAACTATTGGAGAAGGAGTGTGTCACAACCCCCGATCCCTATTTCCCAGGAACGGGCGGCCGTGAGCCAGTTGCGGTGGTATCACGTTATTACTTCATTTGGCAGCGGAAATTTTCATCAGGACCGTAGTTAGGAAATATTTAAATCAGAGTAAACCACCTCGTTTTATAATATTAAACAAATGGGTAAAACCCAAGTTTTTATTACAAACTAAATTACAGGGATAAATCCCACTTTATTGAAATAAAACGCTTTCTTTTATTTAGGTAACTTTTATTGCCACTTTTCCAAGCCTTCAGTGCTGTCCAGCTGGCTTCTATTTGGCTTTCACATTTTGTTACCTGAAACGCGTTTTAAAAACATTTTGTCAGTGGAAAATACTGGTGAATAATCTCAATTTAATGAATTCAATTTAAACAGTATTGAGGGCGATTACAATGTTTATATCTACCCAATTACTCATTCAGTAGTGTCAAGTCTGACTAGAGGGTCATATTACGCATTGGCTAACTCTTCGTCCAATGGTAACGTTACTCCAATTTTGTATACAAAACCCCAACTTACCGGCAGTAATTGTAGAATTACAAAGACTCAATCACTGCTAAATTGCATTGTAAAAAGGTTAAGGTTTTGTAAAAACTGTTAACAAAAAGGAGATTACTCACTTTGCTATTTTTAGGGTTTTCCTTTATGATTTCCTGGTGAATATCTATAATTTACACAAATGCACGTGTGTTAGTATAATAACCCAATTTAACATTAGTAATACCCTCCCCGAGACGGCATTCCAACGACTACGTCGGGCAGAACCACGACAGCCGTTACGGAACCCTAGATCAATCGGGCAGCGTATCTAATACGTCTCCAGGGGTTATAATACTTACATCGTAGCAGAACCTCGCTATTTTAGGGGGTATAATACCCGGGTATAGTGTACACTACTCAGAATTTAAGAAAGAAAGAAAAGATTTGAGCGAACAGACTGAAGGCCCGATGCCTCCTATTTATATTGCTGAAATTGGACTCCCACGCGGCCCGCGTGGAGTTTGGGCCAAGTCTACGCGGCCCGCGTCAACAGGCGGTCAACACGTAGCTTGGTCCGGTCAGCGTATAGCTTCGACACGAGTTGGACACGTGGCTTTTCCGGGTTGTGCCACAAACCAGGACATTCGCGGCCCGCCTTCACTTATCCAACTATGTACGCGGCCCGCTTGGGCTTGAGGTTTTGGCCATGTCTGGTTCTCCTACTCGCGCGGCCCGCGTTAGGTTGAGGTGAGGTCCATGCGGCCCGCCTCAACTTAACTTTTATTGTTTTTATTTATTTTATATAATATAATCTAGTTCAAGGGTTCGGTTTTCACATACGGGGTACATATAGAGACACATAGATATATTTCAAGATATATTAGGGTATCAGAATTTTTATGAGGATGTCGGTTTTACTGAGGGTTGTTATATCCTCCCCACCTTGTTTTAGAGCTCGTCCTCGAGATCTACTGGAACAAGTGTGGATATTTCTTTTTCATTTCTGACTCAAGCTCCCACGTATACTCGGGTCCTCTTTTGGAGTCCCACTTTACTTTGACCAGAACTAGTCTTTTATGCTTGAGATTCTTAACTTTCCTATCTTCAATTTGCAGTGGCTTTTCTACAAACTTGAGTTGTTGATTAACCTCTATATCCTTAAGAGGTACTACGAGTGATTCGTCAGCTAGACACTTTTTAAGATTAGATACATGAAACACATCATGTATTCCTGCCATTTCCTCTGGCAGTCGTAGCTGATAGGCTACAGGTCCTATTCTTCTGATAATTTCAAAAGGTCCAATATACCTGGGACTTAGCTTTCCTCTTTTTATGAATCTTACCACTCCTTTCCATGGTGAAACTTTTAATAATACTTTATCTCCCACTTGAAATTCTAATGGTTTGCGTCTATTGTCAGCGTAGCTCTTCTGGCGATCACGTGCGGCTTTCAGTCGTTCTTTGACTTGAATAATTTTGTCGGTTGTTTCTTGTACTATCTCGGGTCCAGATAGTTGCTTTTCTCCAATTTCCGCCCAACAGACTGGGGTTCTGCACTTTCTTCCATATAGTGCTTCGAATGGTGCAGTATTGATACTTGTATGATAACTGTTATTATAAGAAAATTCTATCAAAGGTAAGTGTTCGTCCCAGTTACCTCCGAAGTCAATTACACAAGCTCTAAGCATATCTTCCATCGTCTGAATTGTTCTTTCACTTTGTCCGTCTGTTTGAGGATGATAAGCGGTGCTTAGGTTTAGCCTGGTTCCCATTGCTTTTTGAAAACTTGACCAAAAGTGAGAAGTAAAACGACTATCCCTATCAGAAACAATTGATAAAGGAATGCCATGTAAAGAAACGATTTCATTTACATATAATTTGGCTAACTGTTCCATACTAAAGGTTTCTTTCATTGGTAAGAAATGAGCTGATTTGGTTAACCTATCTACAATCACCCAGATTGTATCATTACCTTTTCTTGTTTTGGGTAATTTGGTAACAAAATCCATTGTTATCAATTCCCATTTCCACACTGGCATTTCTAATTGTTGTAACAAACCTGAGGGTTTCTGATGTTCAGCTTTAACTTGTGAGCAAGTTAAACATTTAGAAACATATGCTGCTACATCCTTTTTCATTCCTATCCACCAGAAATTTTTCCTTAAATCCTGGTACATTTTATCACTTCCTGGATGCATCGTATATTTAGATTTATGGGCTTCTTCTAATATACGGTGACGTAAGTTTCCTAATTTAGGTATCCAGACTCTCTTCTTATGGAATCTCCAAATTCCATCCGTTCCTTGTTCTAATTCCTTAATCATTCCTTTTAATTTTTCAGTATCTTCCTTGATTACTGAATCTTGTGCTTTTCTAATCTGTTCATTTAAATCTACTTGCAGATTTAATTTAAGAGAACGTACCCTTCTTGGCTTTTCATAATATTTTCGACTTAAAGCGTCAGCCACCACATTAGCTTTTCCTGCATGATACTGGATATCACAGTCATAATCGCTAAGCAATTCCATCCAGCGTCGTTGTCTCATATTCAACTCTTTTTGCCCGAAGACATACCTTAAACTTTTATGATCTGTGAATATGGTAAACTTACTGCCATAAAGATAATGTCTCCAAATCTTAAGAGCAAAAATGGCATGACAGTAAATTCATAATGACCGTACCTTGTTCTGAATGCGGTTTTAGGAATATCCTCTTCCTGTACCTTTAATTGATGATATCCTGATCTTAAATCAATTTTAGAGAAAAATCGAGCTCCTTGAAGTTGATCAAACAAATCATCGATTCTTGGTAATGGGTACCGATTCTTAATCGTGACTTTGTTCAATTCACGGTAGTCAATGCACATACGCATTGATCCGTCCTTCTTTTTGACAAATAATATTGGTGCTCCCCATGGCGATGAACTTGGCTGTATAAATCCTTTTTCTAACAATTCATCTAATTGTTTCTTCAGTTCTTGCATTTCAGCGGGTGCTAAACGGTAAGGTGCTTTGGCAATTGGTGTTGTTCCTGGTAGCAGATGGATTCTAAATTCAACTTCCCTGTCTGGCGGTAATCCTGGCAATTCTTCTGGAAAGACATCTGAAAATTGGGATACTACTGGAATATCTTTTAATTCTTTTCCTTTAGTGTTAGTGATTATAGAAATCAAATATACTATAGATCCTTTTCTTATACAACTTGCAGTTTTCATCACAGAGATGAATTTTGTGGATCTAAAGGGTTTATCTCCTTTAATTGAAATCTTTTCACCTCTGGGTGACTTTAATTGAATTGTCTTTTGATCACATAAAATACTGGCTTTATTGGCTATTAACCAATCCATTCCTAACACAACATCAAATCCAGCCAGATTCATTGGGTAAAGGTTTGCCATAAATTTTTGATTAAAAATTTCTATTCTTGCCCCCTGCAAGATTTCAGAAATCCTAACAGTTTCTCCATTTGCGGTTTCTACTAGACATTCTTGTGGTAGTTTAGTTAATGATTTATTTAGGAGTTTGCAAAATGAAGTATTAATAAAACTTTGGTTGGCACCAGAGTCAAATAATACTTTAGCAAAAATATCATTAACTAAAAACGTACCAGCAATGACGTCTGGAATCATCTTGGCTTCGTCTGCAGTCAAAACAAATGCTCTAGAATTTCTAGGATTCTTGTTGTTTGCAGCTGAAGTCAACTTTGGGCAGTTTGTCTTAATATGACCTGGTTCCCCACAGTTGAAGCAGACCCTGCTATTAGCTTTCCTCCTGCAATCTTCTTCCTTGTGACCTGAGAATTTGCAGAAATTGCAGTATATGGGGCATTTTCCAGAATGCTTCCTTTTGCAGTACTTGCAATAAGGTGCAGATGTAGAACCTACATTCTTACGGTTGAAATTTCTAGAACGGAATTCTTGGGTAAGCCGTTGGGATAAATTTTTCCTCTGATCTTCTTCCCTAGTACGGATTAGTTCATCTGTCAAGGTATTGGCTAGTTCTACAGCTTCTTCTATGGTTTGAGGTCTAGCTGCCTTGACTACATGTCTAATTTCTCCAATTAATCCCCAGATGTAACGGGAAATTAATACCGGTTCAGGTGATGCAAGGCTTGGTACTATCCTAGCATATTCAAAGAATGTGATAGTGTAACCTTTACTGTCTACCCCAATCATTCTAAGATTTAGAAACTTATTTGCTATTTGTTCTTTTTCATTGGGAGGGCAGAATTTCCTTTCTACCATGTTCTTAAATTCCTCCCACTCCATGTTATAAACCCTATCACTTCCTCTAGTTTGGAGAATAGTGTTCCACCATTCTAGGGCTGCATTCTTAAACAGATTTGAGGCAAACATTATTTTATCTTCTTCAGCACACTTGCTTATTTTCAGAACAGCCTCAGTTTTCTCTATCCAGCGTAAAGCTGCAATAGGTCCTTCGTTGCCCGAGAATTCTATTGGTTTGCAGGACCAGAATTCTTTGTAAGAACAACCAGTTGGCATGGTTCTTCTTCTTTTGGGAATGGGCGCTTGAAGTACAAGTTCATTATTCACGCTGTGTTCTGGTTCAGTTGGTCGCTTACTGCTATGCTTACTTTTATTATTCGCTTCTTGAACAGTTTGAATAATAAAGGGCATTGCATCTATAATTCCCTGTGCCACAATATGCTGAATGGCACTATTATCCATTTGGTTTCCGTTGTTATCGTTGTTCAGAATTTCGTTAACCACGTTATTGTTACTCTGGTTATCGTTATTCAGATTTTCTTGATTTCCCGCGTCGGCCATCTGAATTTTAGACATTTACCAAATATTAATATCACAAATAATATTTGTATATAACCGATCACATAACACGCACTTTTTTAACCAAAAGCGTCGAACATTGCGACTTTACTCTTTTTATATTATGCATCGATACACACCAGTACAGAAATTAAAATTACAGTACCGACTGAAATGTAAAGCTACAATACTAGTAGTATGCATCCGTAGTTTTTTTTTTTTTTTTTTTTTTCTAACACATACACACATATATTATTATATTATTATTATTATTATTACTACTACCATTTTTACCATCACCTTCACTGATATGGATTCATCCAAAAATCCATATTACGCTCATCGTATTTCCATACGAGGCGTTCTCCCACCTGTCGCATACGATCACTGCTTTCTAAAATTTCTTCCCCAAAAGTCCTAAGTTCCTGAACATTTTCTGCACTCATTGGGGGTGCAGGTTCTAGGATTGGGTTTGGAATTTGTGGTGCGGGTGCCTGATATGGGGCCTGGTAAGGGTATGGGTTTTCTAAGATTTCCCTAACATAAGCATCAGTAATATTGTAGGGATCTTGTGGATCTAACCCTGGGTAAGCTCCTAAATTTGGCATCGGCACATTTTCCTGAATTGGGTTTTGTTGCACATAGTCCCTAACATCGTCCCACCAGGGGTCGTAGTTGTTTGGGTCTAGAGGATCAGGTGCAGGTACCCTAGGTATTTCCTCCGGGTTGAAATCAGACATTTCTATCTGGTTTTCTATTTCCATGGGTTGATCAGGATTTTGTGGTTGGGGTGCTAGCATTTGTTCCAGGTTTGGATTAGCAGCAGTGGTTGCTAAAATATGGATATTAGCGATACCCCTATTGAGCATATCCTGATTATAAGCATCAGTTTCTCTTTTTGCTGCGGCTAACACTCGTTGTTCCTGCAACTTTTTCATTCTTTTCCTACGCTCGTGCGCTCCCCTACTGAACCATCCCCTCTTTTTCTGAGGAAATGGCTCTTCAGACTGAGCCTTAAACACAAAGATTCCTTCTTCTGTGTCAGCAGAATACCCTGAGAGGGCAGGCTGAGAAGAGGAGGTGCCTTCGCTCCTAGGCGAACCAGACAGTTGACGATAGGCGTCAGAAGGTCCTTGGTCACTCATACTGTAAACTAACAAATAGTCAGATAACACATAGCAAGAAATGCAATTATGCACGTATTTCCGTAATTTATTTCCTAACAATTTGAATTTTGATGTCAGCGGAACACTTCTGTGGCTGAATCAGTGGCATAGCTCTGATACCACCTCCTGTCACAACCCCCGATCCCTATTTCCCAGGAACGGGCGGCCGTGAGCCAGTTGCGGTGGTATCACGTTATTACTTCATTTGGCAGCGGAAATTTTCATCAGGACCGTAGTTAGGAAATATTTAAATCAGAGTAAACCACCTCGTTTTATAATATTAAACAAATGGGTAAAACCCAAGTTTTTATTACAAACTAAATTACAGGGATAAATCCCACTTTATTGAAATAAAACGCTTTCTTTTATTTAGGTAACTTTTATTGCCACTTTTCCAAGCCTTCAGTGCTGTCCAGCTGGCTTCTATTTGGCTTTCACATTTTGTTACCTGAAACGCGTTTTAAAAACATTTTGTCAGTGGAAAATACTGGTGAATAATCTCAATTTAATGAATTCAATTTAAACAGTATTGAGGGCGATTACAATGTTTATATCTACCCAATTACTCATTCAGTAGTGTCAAGTCTGACTAGAGGGTCATATTACGCATTGGCTAACTCTTCGTCCAATGGTAACGTTACTCCAATTTTGTATACAAAACCCCAACTTACCGGCAGTAATTGTAGAATTACAAAGACTCAATCACTGCTAAATTGCATTGTAAAAAGGTTAAGGTTTTGTAAAAACTGTTAACAAAAAGGAGATTACTCACTTTGCTATTTTTAGGGTTTTCCTTTATGATTTCCTGGTGAATATCTATAATTTACACAAATGCACGTGTGTTAGTATAATAACCCAATTTAACATTAGTAATACCCTCCCCGAGACGGCATTCCAACGACTACGTCGGGCAGAACCACGACAGCCGTTACGGAACCCTAGATCAATCGGGCAGCGTATCTAATACGTCTCCAGGGGTTATAATACTTACATCGTAGCAGAACCTCGCTATTTTAGGGGGTATAATACCCGGGTATAGTGTACACTACTCAGAATTTAAGAAAGAAAGAAAAGATTTGAGCGAACAGACTGAAGGCCCGATGCCTCCTATTTATATTGCTGAAATTGGACTCCCACGCGGCCCGCGTGGAGTTTGGGCCAAGTCTACGCGGCCCGCGTCAACAGGCGGTCAACACGTAGCTTGGTCCGGTCAGCGTATAGCTTCGACACGAGTTGGACACGTGGCTTTTCCGGGTTGTGCCACAAACCAGGACATTCGCGGCCCGCCTTCACTTATCCAACTATGTACGCGGCCCGCTTGGGCTTGAGGTTTTGGCCATGTCTGGTTCTCCTACTCGCGCGGCCCGCGTTAGGTTGAGGTGAGGTCCATGCGGCCCGCCTCAACTTAACTTTTATTGTTTTTATTTATTTTATATAATATAATCTAGTTCAAGGGTTCGGTTTTCACATACGGGGTACATATAGAGACACATAGATATATTTCAAGATATATTAGGGTATCAGAATTTTTATGAGGATGTCGGTTTTACTGAGGGTTGTTATAGAGTGCTTGCCCCTTTAGATTTATTCTTAAGAGTGCCTTCTGTCATAAAAACATCCGTTTCAGTGTACACCTCCTCTACATCATCATCAGAGTCCTCATTGCCCATACCCGAATTCGTAGACTCCTTGCGAGAGTCATCCAAATCAGCCTCCACTTCATTAAGAATATCAAACGGGTTATTTGATCTATTACTATTTGAACTCGAAGCCTTGTTACTGTCTCCTTTAGGTTTCAGCCCTATAGGACGATATTCAAATCTAGGTTTTTGCTTATTGACAGGAATTCCAACTTTTTTAGCAATTTTCTTACCATGGACCTCTGTGTACCCATCCTTATCCACAACATGCGTCTTCTTTGTTAAACGATTTTTTTGAACATTCCGATTAAGCTCGTCATGCATCGGATTGATAGGTTTCATAGGTTGTTTTGGACAAGAATCCATATTGTGGCCGAACACACAACAAGTGGGACACCGGTGCGGACTCCATTCATACTCCACATACATCGTCTCTTTAACAAACCCCTCCCCTTCAGCTTCAGGAATTGCCATAGTTATTTCCTCCCGAAACTCCTTATCAGCTGAGATTTCAATTAGGGCTCTAGCGTAACCACTCCTACCCCATGAGTCCAAGCACATAGACGTAGTAAACGAATCTAGCATCTTTGGTTCCCCAATAGTTGTAGCGATCAGACTAAGACTATCTTCCGTGTAGGCCGTAGTCGGCACCTCATGAATTTTAACCCATAACTGCACCTTCTTTACCTCCTTCTTCTCTAGTTTCGTAGTTGGGGTCCAATTATTAAGGAACAATGGTTGAGACCGAACAATCCATGGCCCATCCTTCAGAACATTCGCCATACCATTTTCATCTTTAAACTTAAAAAAGAAAAAGCCGTTCGCATTCATCATAGTTTTCTGCAAGCCATACTTCTTCTATTGCACACGCACAAAATAATCAACCACTGGGAAAGCCACACGATCACCTAAAAAATACCCATAAAGAGTATTAGCCATCTTATCCTGCACCGAACGGACTGATTCCCTTGGCAAAACAACATCACAACCTTCCTGAACTACAGCGCTAGCAAGAGACCGAAAATTAAGCTTCTTTGAACTACTAGCAGCCACTGTATCTGCATATGAAATAGGCCTTGATGAAGATCCAGTACTCGGCTGAGTTCCATGAGTTTCAGCATTCGGATCACTAATCCCTTCACCAACAGCCAAGCTAGAACTCGTACCCCCATAATCTGGTAGTGGAACCGAAACAGTTATCTTGGATAGTTCATCTATCACATTAATCTTCTTAGAATCAGGTTGCGGCAATTGCACAGAACCCCGCCTAGGTAACACCGGATTACCATCAATTTTTATCACACGACTTGGAAAACCCTTGTATTGTAACGGCGGCTTACCCCGATCTCCAAGAACAGATTCGTCAGGTTTGACCTGATTATCCATTATGAAATAAACGCCTCTCTCACTTAAACAACGAAATCAACAACCATGCACTAGAACCACACGAACACCAGAGCCTCAACAAGCAGAAAGCCGAAAAAACAGAAGAAAACCCTAAATCTAGCAAACCCTATACCATGCAACCTTTCGTACCATATAGTAATCTGGTTATTCAAGATCCTATAGAGATCAATAAACCTAGATGACTATACCCCATGTTAGATTAATACAAAAATAAGGCGGCGATGGAAACAGAAACGAAAAAAACCCTAAACAAGATTCGATCAAACCTACTAACGAGTTCGTTATGGAGATTATCAGGATAATCCCTAATCACAGACTGTAATACAGAGAATTACGAAAGAAATCATAGGATTCATGAGGATCATAAATCGCCAGCTAGAGAGAGAGCATTAGGGTTAAAGCCAATAATTTTTTAAAACAATTCAAGTGTAAGACTTGAATTTTAATCAAAAGTCATGTTTTGCAAAATAAATGCATGCTTTACTGATACAAACACTTATGTGGTAAGTTAAACGTATACATTCAAGCCTTGAGACAGTAGGATAACCTTAGAGTAAAGGTTATCAAAAATGTTTTCGGATTCAGTCATTCCTTACATCCAAACAAACCTAGGATATCAGGAACGGGATTTGTCAAGTCCTATGGTACCATTACTTACTACCGAGCGACGTAGCTAATGTTAATGAACGTATTTTAGTTCGTTAAACAGACCAAATGTCATACCAAATGTAAGCATGTTTTATGAAAACAATGTACCTAGTATGCTAAGTGAACATACAAGGCAGAAATGTAAAACAAAGTGTTCATATGCTAAGTGAACATATGCAACAGAAAATGTAATGTAAAACAGTGTACTAAGTATGCACTAAATGGACATACATAGCATAAAATATAATGTAAAACAATGTGCTAGCATGCTAAGTGAACATACATAGCAAAAGAAATGAATGTAAAACAATGTGCTAGCATGCTAAGGGAACATACATAGCAAAACATAATGAAATGATGTACTATAAGTGTACTAATGAACATAGCAAGTATGACATAAAAACATGGAAAGCACGAAAGTAACAAGTAGGCACATGTGTTTCACCCCAAAACAGTTGAAAATAGTAAAAGAGGGGACTACGTACTCACTTGAGGGTGCTTAGGAGTCTTGAATAACAACCAAGCAAAGCTAGAGGGGAAATCAAACGGCACCTAATATAGATAACTACATAAATAACCGGACGTAAATCGAAAGATCGGATAGAATGAGGTTTCATAAACCAAATGAGTAAAAGAACTCATGTAATATGGTTTAACAAAGCCTACATTCTAAAAGGAACCTATCCTAAGTGCTTACGACCCGTTACGACCCGTTTAGGTAGCTTACGCTACTTTAATGCGTCGTTCGCGTAAAACGCGTTTGGAACGCCTAACTAGTCCTATGACAAGTATTATATGCCTTAACATGTCTAATAATGTTACCTAATCATCTTAGATGTGAAAATTTAGGTTACACATGCTTAAAATGAATTTATGCGTAAAAAGGGCATTTTGGTCATTTTCCTAAGGCATACAAACGACCTATCATATAACTACTTAAAAGAAGTGACCATAAGGTATATCCTCGGAAGGTTATTCCCTATGCAACTATGGTCCCCTAATGTGTTTGGTCGGATCCTAATGATCGACCAAACGGGTCGGGTTCTAAAGTCTAAGCGGTTGTTTAGACCGCTTACCTTTACGACCCTATATAAGCACAAACCTAAAAGTGACGAGCTTAACATGTTTAACGAGGTTTGAAAACAGGTTTGGTATCAAAACAAAGGGTCTTGATACCTAAAAGTAGTTTGGTTACAAAATACACAAGAATACGCATTTTGGCCTAAACTACGACTCATCACTATGCCTAGATAACGTGGTAATCAGTAGGTATAGTCACAAGAGACTAAAACCATCGTGATTATGCTCACATTATGAAGTTCAAACGAACTTCGTGTTGACTATAAATTGGTCAAAGCTGAAAGTCAAACAAAGTTTGACTTTCACGCTAAAAGCGCGTAAAAGAACGAAAGAATACTTACAAAAGGTCCAAGAACGGAAGTTTTGATCCGATTACTCTCAGGTATGAAGTGTATACTTCAACTTAGAGAGCCAAATCAGATCAAAGTGTGAGTTGAAGCAAATGGGGGTGGGGTTTATATAGAGTTTGGAGAGCCATTAAGATCGTTCATCAAAAATCGTGCTTTCATCTCAACCGTACATGTGCACCCATGGTTTTGCAAAACCATGGGCACCTAAAAATGGCCCATAGTAAGCTAAAATACCATTTGCAAGAATGCACAACAGCTGGAACAGCTGGAAACAGCTGAAAAACAAAGATTTATGCAGATCTGCTACACCTATGCGCCCCGCGTAAGACCCAAGGAGGGTCTACGCGTCCCGCCTGGTACCCAGATCAGCAAACAAAGTTTCAGAATTTGCAGTTTTGGTCCCTGCAGTGTTTTAGGCTCAATTCCGACACATCTAAGGCCCTTTAAGTCAAATTTAAGACCCTAAAATGATGCCTAAACATAGTGGACATGAAACATGCTCAAAAATATGCCGGATGTCGGTTCGTTTGGTCGTACGGACACGTTATTCGCTTAATTACGACGAAATACGCACGAACGCGAAAAACGGTCCAAATTACGCGACGAATGGATTTATCTCATGCCAATCACTAAAATAAAATACTTTAATGATTACATAAATTTTTGGATGTCCGGATGTCAGAACGTAAGATATGCGCGAAAATGCAAACTTGTGCACTTTTTGATGCTTTTAGTCCCTGAATGAGCATAAAGTTTATTTTAGCACACCGAACCCCGCAAAGCCTATTTCTAAGCTATGTAAAGGATATTTAGGGTGTGTTTAACTTATGATCAAATTCCGGAATGTTCGTTACAGTACGAATGCGCATATTTTTGTAGTTTGTCGAATTTAGTCCCTGTAAGCGAATAAACTTGATTTTGCCATACCAAATCCTTCAAAACTTATTTCTAAGTTATGTAAAGGTTGTTAAGGTATGTTAAGCATAAGATGATGTTCCAGAGTGTTTGTCACGTTAAACTGACTACGTTTACGCACTAGTTCGCGTATAACTCTCTAGAAAGCGATTTAGAGCTCGAAATCGAACGAGAATTGATATATGCAAATGATACACATATTTATACAAATCCCAAGTATGAAATACAATATTTCATTGGTTTGGCATCTGTTTGACAGCCGTGGAGGCATAGGTGTCATACCTAACTTGTCTCAAAGTCAAGGCTGAACATCAACGACCTTCTTGGTTGCTTGTACAACCAGAGATACCGGTTTGGAAGTGGGACAACATTGTGATGGATCTCATCACTAAATTACCGCATACATCTAAAGGTCATGATGCTATTTGGGTTGTCATCGATCGATTAACGTAGTCAGCTCATTTTATTCCAATTCGCGAGGATCAATCTGCTGATAAACTTGCAAAGATTTATGTTGATGAGATTGTATCTCGACATGGTGTTCCTTTGGATATCATTTCTGATCGTGATGTGTCACACCCCTTTCTGCAGTGGAAGCACGAGGTGTGATCATGAAGTTCTCATTGCATACGAAAGGTAAACATACTACATGCTCGTAAAAATAACTTCAAATACCAAACATTTCATAATTTGAAAACATAAGTTAGCGTTTACATCGCGAGGTAGCATAAAACATTATCTTAAAAAGTTTACAACTTTATTTAGAGATAAACATAAGCGACATCCACAAGCATGAGTAAAACCGCGCGCACATCCACTTCTAGTTACCTGAAATACATGTGAGTTTTGGAAAAACGTCAACAAAATGTTGGTGTGAATTCATGCAGTTTTTGTATTGAACGTTTGTATACTTGTATGAAAAACATGGTATGTATTTTGTGTAAATCAAGTATGTATCAAGTTGTTAATCGGTTGCAAGGCCATTAACATGTGACACGACATAGGAAGTCACCAAACCATAAGCATTTTTCTAGTAGTCGATTCACGACTGAGACACAAAAACACTACTCGGTACTAGTTGTCACCAAGAGTGGGGCTTCCCTGAAACCCATTAGATCGAACCTTTTGTTCTGCGGTCTAAGTATGTACACGATTAATGGTGCTTATGGTACCCTATTCGTGACACGATTTCTCGTATCATTTCTCAAAACGCATCATACTTGGTACTAGTTATCACCAAGAGTGCTTCTTGTTTTTGTATCATACCATTTATAAACACTGTACATTTATAACATGTATTTCACCCCCGAAGTTATAAAACCAAAAATAGTTAAAGAAAAGGGGGAGAATGAACTCACAACTTTGCGTTCCTTGCGTCGTAAACTTCACCGGATTTGCTTATAGTGCGTCGTGACCTAAACGTGTTTTATTATCGTTAGTCCCTAGACTTGTATCGTACAAGCACAAGTCACTATCTTTTGTATATATATTGTTGTGTTAAAAATATTTTATATTTTTAATTATGCATCTTACTTATATTATTTTCTCAAAAATTAATATAAGTATCCTGTATTTTGCACTTTGCACCCGAATTATGTATCTTTGTTCAAAACATCATTTTATGTCCATAACTTGTCCAAGTTATTTATTCTATCAACTAATATATTTTCACAAATATATTTTCTTGTATTTGTCTAAGTATGTTGTATGTGTATTTTTGTGTTTTTACTTCTCAAGAGTATTTAGTGTATTTTCAAGTCCTAATACACTAGCACGTATAATACATACTACATACACTTAGCACAAAGTTTGGTGATTAAATAATATATATATTTTTCTCAAAAATATACATACTTAATGTCAATGTGTAACCTTGACGAAATCATCGTTTCTTAACTCAAAAATTAGGGAAACCTTGGTAAATACCTTGGTATACATTTTTAGGGAATAAGTTTCTCAAAACTTATATATTTTTCTAAGTGTCAAAATTTATAAAAATTTTGACAGAGTTTCCCCTAAAAATGGAGGTTTCCCATGTTTTCAAAACATGTGTTTATTTTCTTTTTAATCATCAACAACAATCATCAACAATATACACTAATTTTTCTATTTCATGAACTTGAAGATTTATAAAAATGTGTAGTAACTTACTAGGGTATTTAGTAAGTCTCGTTACTCTTTAAAGTGTGTTTGTTTCTTTAAAAGCTTCATTTTTAAAGAATTTGGTTCTTTACAACTTGTGACCATATTTTCTAAAAATACTACTTCTTGTATTTTTCTTGTTACACATGTGTATCTTTACTTTATTAACCACCAAAAATAAGATTTATTTGTTTAAGAACCAAGATTAAGTAAAACTTGTATTTTTAACTTGGTTCTTTTGAAAAACCACTCATGGATATTTAGATCTACAAGATTATAACTCATTTTGATCTTTGTTTTACAAGAGAACATTTATTTTCATTCAAGTTCATGACTTTAGTGAGGATGATCCATAACCTTTAACATGTTCATCCTCTCATCTTCCTAGATTATGTTTCTAATCATGATCTAGCAAGATTACATGATGATCAACATCATTTCTACCAACACACAATAACTAACAATCATAAGCAAAACAACACAATAACAACTTAGTTTCTTCATAACCCATGCTTATGTTCAAGTTTACTTCTTTTGTATCCTAGTGTTTTTCATGATTAACCTTATAAATCTTCTTTTAACCACTTAAAATAGAAGTAAAATGGAAAGGTCAAGACTCTTACCACTAGCACAAGGCTAGGGATGATCAAGAGGACAAATGAAGTGGATAAAAGCAAATAAGAGAGGTTCTTGAACTTCCGAAAGCACCTAGCTTCTTTGTATGACCTTTCACACCTTTGTATGAGCTTGAAATATATGAGAATGGATGGATGATGGTGGTTGTAGGTGGTGGGGAGGTCGGCCTAGAGCACAAGGGGGAGAAGGGAAGTTGTGTGTTTAGTGTTTAGTTAAAATATAATGTTCCATGTACTCTTGGGTTTTAATAAAATATGAAATTAATAAAATATGAAATTAAAATCCCATGTGGGATTATGTCTCCCAACTGTCCAACATAAGGGGGGGTGTAAGTGTAATATTTCTAACTATTAGTTACATATTTTAGTTGAAATGTAATGGTATTAGTTAGGAAATTTGTGTATTTAGTGTTTAGGAGGTGTAATATGATGTTCGGTGATCCTAACTAGCTTGGAAATATTAAAATGGTGCTTCTAATATTATTTTGATGTTCCGGGTAATGCCCGGTTGTTTGGTTAAATACCGGTTCGTTAAAGTGCTAAATTGCACCGTTTAGTGTCTTTTAAGTATCCTTTTGTAACTCTTTCAATTCCCAACACTTGGGGAAGTATTCTGGATAATAAAACGTAATTTCTGCATGACATTCATGTGTCAAGAGCTGATTTATTGCTGATTTGTATAAAATTCTGCACTTAAAGTGTGTTTGGGGTGCTTTTTAGTGCGTATTTTAGTCTCCGGACAGTCTATATGTTAGCTGTTGTATGTACTCTTGGGTTTTAATGTATTCTTGTTGTTGGACCTACACCTAGGCCCTAATTCAATTGTCTGACTGCTTTCTACAGTTCTGTTGACACATTGTGTCTTACCGGTGAGTTTACTAGTATTTTTGACGCAACGCTTGTTCATTAATGCATAAAGTAATTCTTGTAGTATACAACGTGCATGAATTCACTTGTATTGTATGTAATTAGATAATGTTGACATTTAAGCACATAATTGTAGTCATTAAATAATAATTAAAGTGTACGGAAATTACCGGTTTGGTGCCAGTTGTCACAGTCTCCCCCCGTTAAAAGAATTTCGTCCCGAAATTCAGGCCGAACTAGCTCTGGCAGGAGTCTTCTTGAACAGGTGGGGATACTTTTCTCTGAACTGGTCTTCACGTTCCCACGTGTACTCGGGTCTGTGCTTAGAGTTCCAACGTACTTTGACAAGCTTGACACTGCTCCTCCTGGTCTTGTTGACTTTCCAGTCGGTAACCTCGACGGGTTGTTCTGTAAATCGGAGGGCATCATCAATATGCACTTCATCCACAGGGATGATCACGTTTTCTTGTGTTGGACTCTTCTTGAGGTTGGATACATGAAACGTATCATGTACTCCATTAAGTTCTTCCGGTAATTCCAACTTGTTCGCTACGGTACCAATTCTCTCTAAGATCTTGAATGGTCCGATGTATCGTGGATTCAGCTTTTCTACGTTTTCCGAATTGCACTACGCCCTTCCAGGGTGAGACTTTTAGCAAAACTTTGTCTCCAACCTCGAACTCTAATGGTTTTCGTCTTCGATCAGCGTAGCTCTTTTGTCGATCTCGTGCCGCCTTAATGCGTTCTCGGATTTGCGTAATCTTGTCGGTTGTCTCTTGTACAAGTTCAGGACCAACCATACGCTTATCTCCAGCGTCTGCCCAACATAAGGGCGATCGGCACTTGCGGCCATACAGAGCTTCGAAAGGTGCGGCTTTTATGCTTATATGATAGCTGTTATTGTAGGAAAACTCAACTAAAGGTAGATGAGTATCCCAGCTACCGCCTAGGTCCATAACACATGCGCGAAGCATATCTTCTAACATTTGTATGGTTCGTTCGCTCTGGCCGTCTGTTTGCGGATGGAATGCCGTGCTTAGATCTAGCTGAGATCCAAAGGCTTCCTGAAAGGATTGCCAGATTCTTGAGACAAAGCGTCCATCTCTGTCCGAAATGATTGAGATAGGCACTCCATGACGCATCACAATTTCTTTTAGGTATATCTTAGCAAGCTTTCCAGTGCTATCCTTCTCTCGGATTGGTAGGAAATGCGCAGACTTCGTTAGACGGTCGACTATCACCCATATCATGTCGTGCCCTCTAGGGGTCCTGGGTAATTTCGTTATGAAGTCCATCGAGATTTGCTCCCACTTCCACATGGGAATCTCTGGTTGTTGTAGTAGGCCAGATGGTTTCTGATATTCACCCTTAACCTTAGCACAGGTTAGGCACTTTCCAACGTAAACAGCAACATCGCTCTTGAGTCTCAGCCACCAATAGTATTCCTTCAAGTCTTGATACATCTTGTCCGATCCTGGATGGATCGAGTATCTCGATTTATGTGCTTCATCAAGGATGACTTCTCGTAGACCACCATAGAGCGGAACCCAAATACGCTTCTTAAAGTATAAGGCTCCCTCTTCATTTGGCGCCATGTATTTCAACGCACCCCGGAGGTATTCAGCTTTACGGTTTTCCATTTTAAGGGCTTCGTGTTGTGCGTCACGAATACGTGTAGTGAGGTTCGTTCGAATAGTCATTTCCAATGCTCGAATCCTTAGGGTCTTAACCCTTTCTTTTCGACTTAATGCGTTCGCTACCACGTTTTCCTTTCCAGGATGGTACTTAATCTCACAATCGTAATCGTTTAGTAGCTCGACCCATCGCCGCTGACGCATGTTCAATTTCTTCTGATCAAGTATGTGTTGCAGGCTTTTGTGATCCGTGAAAATTGTACATCGAGTACAATATAGATAATGTCGCCAGATCTTCAAGGCGAATACCACCGCGCCGAGTTCCAAGTCGTGTGTGGTATAGTTTCTTTCATGAATCTTCAATTGTCTTGAAGCATAAGCGATGACTTTCTGGCGTTGCATAAGCACGCAACCCAAACCTTGTCGTGAAGCGTCGCAGTATACCACGAAGTCTTCTGTGCCTTCGGGTAATGATAGTATTGGTGCATCGCATAGCTTGTTTTTGAGTATTTGGAAGGCTTCTTCTTGTTTAACACCCCAGTCGTACTTCTTGTCTTTCTACGTAAGGGTCGTTAGCGGTTGAGCTATTTTTGAGAAATTCTCGATGAATCGCTGATAATAGCCCACTAAGCCCAAAAATTGACGAACTTCAATTGGAGTTTTGGGGGCTTCCCAATTCTTTATGGCTTCAATCTTGGACGGGTCTACATGAATGCCCTTCTCATTCACAACGTGGCCAAGAAATTGAACTTCGCGAATCCAGAATTCGCACTTAGAGAATTTTGCATAGAGTTTCTCTTTCTTCAGTAGTTCCAGTATGGTTCTGAGGTGTTGCTCATGCTCTTCTTTCGTCCGTGAGTAGATCAGGATATCATTGATAAATACAATCACGAATTTATCGAGATATGATTTGCATACGCGGTTCATCAGATCCATAAATACTGCTGGCGCGTTCGTCAGTCCGAATGGCATCATAAGAAACTCGTAATGCCCATAACGTGTTCTGAATGCAGTCTATGGTACGCTTTCTTCTTGTATCCTTAACTGATGGTATCCAGATCGAAGGTCGATCTTGGAATAGTAGCCCGATCCTTGCAGCTGATCAAATAAGTCATCAATCCTCGGTAGTGGGTACCGATTCTTGATAGTAAGCTTGTTCAGTTCTCTGTAATCGATACACATCCGCAGAGTTCCATCCTTTTTCTTCACGAACAATACTGGAGCTCCCCAAGGCGAGAAGCTCGGCCTTATGTATCTTTTATCCAACAACTCCTAAAGTTGTGTAGATAACTCTTGCATTTCGGATGGTGCAAGCCGATAGGGTGCCTTGGCTACAGGAGCGGCTCCTGGAACCAAGTCTATACGGAATTCGACTTATCGTTGCGGAGGTAGTCCTGGCAGATCTTCGGGAAAAACCTCAGGGAATTCCTTCACCACAGGAATGTCTTCGAGTTTCGGCTCCACATCCTTCTTGTCTGCGACGTGCGCTAGGAAAGCAACACATCCTTTCCTTAAGCACTTCTGTGCCTTCATGCAACTGATTATTCGTAGAGGCGCGTCTCATTTTTCCCCATGCACGATGAGAGTTTTATCATTCGCCAAAGGGATGCGAATGGTCTTCTCATGACAAATAACTTCAGCTTTGTTCTTAGACAACCAGTCCATTCCGACTACTACATCGAAGCTACCCAATTGAATAGGTAAGAGGTCGATGCTAAATCTTCGCTCACCAAGTTCTAGTGTGCAGCCTCTAACGACTTCGCCTGATTCAACAAGTTTACCATTTGCTAGCTCTATGGCATAAGGAATATCCAATCTACTAGACTCTATCCCAAGCATACGTTTAAATTCCACAGACATGAAACTATAATTGGCACCAGTGTTAAATAGTATGGATGCAAAGTGATTGTTAATGAGAAACGTACCAGTGACCACGTTAGGGTCCTCGCGTGCGTCCCTTGCTCCAATCACAAATGCTCGAGCCTGAGCATTGTTTCTCTTTGGGCAGTCTTTCATGAAATGTTCATTGCTTCCACAACTGAAGCATCCTTGGTTTCACCCGGCTTCGTTTCCAACTTGGTTACCATTGCCATTTCCATTTCCCGCATTGTTTCCAGCACCGTTGCGGTTTCCATTCCCGTTCCTGCTTCCCTTACCCCAGCAGTCTTCAGTGCGGTGACCCAACTTTCCACACTTGTCACATTTTGAAACGCGACAAACTCCCTCTGATGACGCTTGCACCGATTACATTTGGGCAAGGTGCCCAGGTATCCCTTATCTGGAGCGTCATTCATGACCGCAAAAGCTTTCACCTCCTGAGGCGGGTTGGGGTCACGTTTCTTGTTGGAACCCTTGTTGTTACGAGTTGCTTGATTCAGGGTTTCATGTTTCCTTTTCTTGTCCCCAGACGACTCAGCATGTGTTTCAAACTTTTCTGTTGGGTTCAGGGATAGCTTCTTTATACGAACACAATCTTCAGTAAGGCTGACAGCCAGAGTTACAGCCTCAGTGATTGTTTGGGGTTTGGCTGAAGTCACCATGCCGCAAAACTCCGGGGCCAGTCCCCAAATGTAACGTTCAACGCGCTTGAATTCGGGAGTCACCATGTAGGGAATCACCCTAGACAAATCATGGAACCTTCGAGTATACCCAGTCATGTCAGCACGTACCATAGTCAAGTGCCAGAACTCCGTCTCCAACCTTTGGAGTTCGGCACGAGAGCAGTACTTCTCTCTCATTTTCTCTTTCAGTTCATCCCAAGTCATGCCATACGCGGCATCATCACCCAAAGTTTGAACTTGGAAATTCCACCATGTCAGAGCTTCATCGACAAACAACCCAGTAGCAAAAATGACTTGTTGATCCACGGTACACTTGCTCATGAGGATAGTAGCTTCAGTCTTCTTGGTCCAACGTACAAACGCTACTGCACCTCCTGCGCCGTCGTAGTTCATTGGTTTGCAATCGAGAAACTGCTTAAAAGTGCAGCCCTGAGCTGCGTTTCCTCCAGATGAGTCTCCATTACCATTTTGCCTAGCATTGCTTGGTCCTCCACTGTGTTCGGTACGGTTCGCCTCGTACTGAGCAATAGCTGCGGAGATCCTTTCTTCCAGTAGAGCGTTAAGCTCTTCAGCAGTTCTTGGCAGTGGGGGAGGAGGAGGTTGATCACGAGCGTTCACAGCTCTTCTTGGTGCCATGTTCTGGAAGAACACAACATAATAGGGTTAGACACTTGTTTGATATCGTCATACGAGACAGTAGTAGTATATATTTATATACGCAGGCATATACCAAATAAGTGACATAAAAGAATCCGCGCAATGCATAAATCAATTCATACAGCAACAAGCATGTATAATTAGGTAAACACCTTACTTCACATTGGCGGTTCTTGTCTTTATACCCTAAGTCATTACTCCATAAGAGTATTTATTGGGAAGGGTGTTCACATTGTTCTTTTCTTGCACTTGAGGGAATCTATACGTGACAAGACTTGCGGTGGTTTCTGTGCACTGAATTCCATAATTATGTATGCATCCATAATTACGTAACTCCTTGCACAGTCTGCACAGTTCGTTTCATCCTCGTATCTCTTCCTTCAGGTAGGTCACTGTTTTCAGGCAGGGTCACATATACGTGTGACATTCTACTTCTAGCATATGTATACACATAATTGCAAGTAATTCATAATCACAGGCAAGTGCTACTCTAGTGCACCCTAAGTCTCGTAATGTCTCTTCTTGACTCTTTGTAAACAGTTTCAGGTAGTGGATATCGCGGGACGTTTTATGCAATGAAAACTTTTTGAAAAATTGTTTTCGTGATAGGATCCTAGAGATTGTAGACTAGACACGAGAAGGAATCCTGGTTCACTACAATCGCAGCTCTGATACCAATCTGTCATACCCCTTTCTGCGGCGGAAGCACGAGGTATGATCATAAAAGGTTCTCATTGCATACGAAAGGTAAACATACTACATGCTTGTAAAAATAACTTCAAATACCAAACATTTCAGAATTTGAAAACATAAGTTAGCGTTTACATCGCGAGGTAGCATAAAACATTGTCTTAAAAAGTTTACAACTTTATTTAGAGATAAACATAAGCAACATCCACAAGCATGAGTAAAGTCGCGCGCATATCCACTTCTAGTTACCTGAAATACATGTGAGTTTTGGAAAAACGTCAACAAAATGTTGGTGTGAATTCATGCAGTTTTTGTATTGAACGTTTGTATACTTGTATGAAAAACATGGTATGTATTTTGTGTAAATCAAGTATTCATGTATGTATCTAGTTGTTAATGGGTTGCAAGGCCATTAACATGTGACACGACATAGGAAGTCACCAAACCATAGGCATTTTTCTAGTAGTCGATTCACGACTGAGACACAAAAACACTACCCGGTATTAGTTGTCACCAAGAGTGGGGCTACCCTGAAACCCATTAGATCTAACCTTTTGTTCTGCGGTCTAAGTATGTACACGATTAATGGTGCCTATGGTACCCTATTCGTGACACGATTTCTCGTATCATTTCTCAAAACGCATCATACTTGGTACTAGTTATCACCAAGAGTGCTTCTTGTTTTTTTTATCATACCATTTATAAACATTGTACATTTATAACATGTATTTCACCCCCGAAGTTATAAAACCAAAAATAGTTAAAGAAAAGGGGGAGCATGAACTCACAACTTTGCGTTCCTTGCGTTGTAAACTTCACCGGATTTGCTTATAGTGCGTCGTGACCAAAACATGTTTTAGTATCGTTAGTCCCTAGACTTGTATCGTACAAGCACAAGTCACTATCTTTTGTATATATATTGTTGTGTTAAAAATATTTTATATTTTTAATTATGCATCTTACTTATATTATTTTCTCAAAAATTAATATAAGTATCCATTATTTTGCACTTTGCACCCAAATTATGTATCTTTGTTCAAAACTTTATTTTATGTCCATAACTTGTCCAAGTTATTTATTCTATCAACTAATATATTTTCACAAATATATTTTCTTGTATTTGTCTAAGTATGTTGTATGTGTATTTTTGTGTTTTTACTTCTCAAGAGTATTTAGTGTATTTTCAAGTCCTAATACACTAGCACGTATAATACATACTACATACACTTAGCACAAAGTTTGGTGATAAAATAATATATATATTTTTCTCAAAAATATACATACTTAATGTCAATGTTTAACCTTGACGAAATCATCGTTTCTTAACTCAAAAATTAGGGAAACCTTGGTAAATACCTTGGTATACATTTTTAGGGAATAAGTTTCTCAAAACTTATATATTTTTCTAAGTGTCAAAATTTATAAAAATTTTGACAGAGTTTCCCCTAAAAATGGAGGTTTCCCATGTTTTCAAAACATGTGTTTATTTTCTTTTAAATCATCAACAATATACACTAATTTTTCTATTTCATGAACTTGAAGATTTATAAAAATGTGTAGTAACTTACTAGGGTATTTAGTAAGTCTCGTTACTCTTTAAAGTGTGTTTGTTTCTTTAAAAGATTCATTTTTAAAGAATTTGGTTCTTTACAACTTGTGACCATATTTTCTAAAAATACTACTTCTTGTATTTTTCTTGTTACACATGTGTATCTTTACTTTATTAACCACCAAAAATAAGGTTTATTTGTTTAAGAACCAAGATTAAGTAAAACTTGTATTTTTAACTTGGTTCTTTTTAAAAACCACTCATGGATATTTAGATCTACAAGATTATAACTCATTTTGATCTTTATTTTACAAGAGAACATTTATTTTCATTCAAGTTCATCACTTTAGTGAGGATGATCCATAACCTTTAACATGTTCATCCTCTCATCTTGCTAGATTATGTTTCTAATCATGATCTAGCAAGATTAATGATGATCAACATCATTTCTACCAACATACAATAACCAACAATCATAAGCAAAACAACACAATAACAACTTAGTTTCTTCATAACCCATGCTTATGTTCAAGTTTACTTCTTATGTATCTTAGTGTTTTTCATGATTAACCTTATAAATCTTCTTTTAACCACTTAAAATAGAAGTAAAATGGAAAGATCAAGACTCTTACCACTAGCACAAGGCTAGGGATGATCAAGAGGACAAATGAAGTGGATAAAAGCAAATAAGAGAGGTTCTTGAACTTCCGAAAGCACCTAGCTTCTTTGTATGACCTTTCACACCTTTGTATGAGCTTGAAATATATGAGAATGGATGGATGTTGGTGGTTGTAGGTGGTGGTGAGGTCGGCCGAGAGCACAAGGGGGAGAAGGGAAGTTGTGTGTTTTTCTAGTGTGTGTAAGAATGAGTTTTAACCTAACATGTTTACTTATAAACCAAATTTGGGTGTTAACTCTTAGGTACGATGTTCCATGGACTACTGACAAGATTTAATAAAATATGAAATTAAAATCCCATGTGGGATTATGTCTCCCAACCGTCCAACATAAGGGGGGGGGGGTAAGTGTAATATTTCCAACTATTTGTTATATATTTTAGTTGAAATGTAATGGTATTAGTTAGGAAATTTGTGTATTTAGTGTTTAGGAGGTGTAATATGACGTTCGGTGATCCTAACTAGCTTGGAAATATTAAAATGGTGCTTCTAATATTATTTTGATGTTCCAGGTAGTGCCCGGTTGCTTGGCTAAATACCGGTTCGTTAAAGTGCTAAATTGCATCGTTTAGAGTCTTTTAAGTATCCTTTTGTAACCCTTTCAATTCCCAACACTTGGGGAAGTATTCTGAATAATAAAACGTAATTTCTGCATGACATTCATGTGTCAAGAGCTGATTTATTGCTGATTTGTATAAAATTCTGCACTTAAAGTGTGTTTGGGGTGCTTTTTAGTGCGTATTTTAGTCTCCGGACAGTCTATATGTTAGCCCTTGTATGTACTCTTGGGTTTTAATGTATTCTTGTCGTTGGACCTACACCTAGGCCCTAATTCAATTGTCTGACTGCTTTCTGCAGTTCTGTTGACACATTGTGTCTTACCGGTGAGTTTACTAGTATTTCTGACGCAACGCTTGTTCATTAATGCATAAAGTAATTCTTGTAGTATACAACATGCATGAATTCACTTGTATTGTATGTAATTAGACAATGTTGACATTTAAGCACATAATTGTAGTCATTAAATAACAATTAAAGTATACGGAAATTACCGGTTTGGTGCCAGTTGTCACATGATGCTCGATTTTCATCTCATTTCTGGAAGACCATGCAATCTGCTATGGGAACCCAACTAAATCTAAGCACTGCTTATCATCCCCAAACAGATGGACAATCTGAGAGGACGATTCAAACTTTGAAGGATATGCATAGAGCATGCGAGATAGACTTTGGTACAACAATAGTTATCATGCTAGCATCAATATGGCACCATTTGAAGCTCTCTACGGTCGAAAATGTCGTTCACCTGTCTGTTGGAATGAGATCGGTGAAGCTCAGCTTACTGGACCTGAGCTCATTCTGGAAACAACAGACAAAATCAAGAAAATTCGCGATAATCGTGTGACAGCTAGAAGCCGTCAAAAGAGTTATGCAGATATGCGACACAAGCCCTTAGAATTTCAAGTCGGAGACCATGTCTTACTCAAGGTGTCACCTTGGAAGGGAGTGGTGAGATTTGGAAAGAAAGGAAAACTTGCACCTCGATATGTTGGACCATTTAAGATTGTTGAAAGAGTTGGAAAGGTTACCTACCGACTAGAGCTACCTCCAGAGCTTGGAAATATTCATCCGACTTTTCACGTGTCCAATTTGCGAAAGTGTTTAGCTGACGCTGATCTTCACATTCCACTCGACGAAATTCAAGTTGATGAAACGATGCACTTTGTCGAGAAACCTGTGGAGATAACGGACCGTGCAGTCAAACAGTTGAAGAACAAACGGATTCGATTGGTCAAAATTCGTTGGGAGTCCAAACGTGGCCCATAGTTTACTTGGGAACGTGAGGACCAAATGAAGGCGAAATATCCGCAATTGTTCTCACAAGTTTTCTCAAGTTAAAATTTCGGGACGAAATTTCCTAAAGTAGGGGAGACTGTGACAATTGTGCTCTGTAATCGATGTACAATGTAAAACAATGTTAATTATTAATAAAATAATGATTTTTGGTGTTATTATGTGTGTATTTGTGTTTGATGATTTTACGATTTGATTCGATTCCGATTTCAAGCTTTAAATCACTTTCTGGAAAGTTATACGCAAACTGGTGCGTAAACGCAGTCAGTTTAACGTGACAAAGCCTCCGGAATAATGACATAGGCTTAACATACCTTAAATAACCTTCACATAACTTAGAAATAAGTTTTGGATGGTTTGGTGTGTCAAAATCAAGTTTGTTCGATGGCAGGGACTATTTGTGTCAAACTGCGAAACTATACTGATTTGTATAGTAACGAACATTCCAGAACTTGATCATAAGTTAAACATACCCTAAATATCCTTTACATAGCTTAGAAATAGGCTTTGAGGGGTTCGGTATGATAAAATAAACTTATTTAATCAATAGGGACTAAAAGCGTCAAAAAGTGCATAAGTTTGCATTTTCGCGCATATCTTACGTTCTGAATATATCCGGACACCCAAAAATTTATGTAATCATTAAAATATTTTATTTTAGTGATTGGCATGATAAAATTCCATTCGTCGCTTAATTTGGATCGTTTTTTCGTTCAATACGACTTCCGTCGTAATTAACCGAATAACTCAACCGTACGACCAAATGAACCGACATCCGAGATGTTTTTGAGCATATTTTAAGTTCCCTATACTTTAAATTCATTTTAGAGCTTTGAAATGGGGTTAACGGGGCTTAAAAGTGTCAAAAATGCATCAAAAACCATGTTTCTAAGCTGCCGGGAGTAAAACTGCAAATCTGTCATAGTTACTAGGCAGGCCGCGTAAGCTAAAGGGTATTCCTACGCGGGGCGTGACACCCTGTCAGACAGAAACATTGCACCTGGTCATTTGGGCTTGTTTTTGACGGTTTTGGCAGCTGATTTAGCATACTTTGGGCATGTTTTGATGGTTTTTATCATACCCCTTGTATTCCAAACCCACTAACCCACATGTATGGCTTAGATCGTTCCCTTTTTAGCAAGAAACGATCCTAACGGTTTTGCGAAAACTATATAAAGCCATGCCTTCATTCCATTCTACTCACCCTTGATCTGATTTCTCTAAGTTGAAGTTACAATACTTCATACCTGAGATTTTAAGATCAAGTTTTCCCTAGCTTGGACCCTTTGTAAGCTTCTATCGTTCTTTTATCGCTTTTCGAGCGTGAAAGTCAAACAGTGTTTGACTTTCTACTTAGACCACGAGTTGGTCAACACGAAGTTCGTTTGAACCTCGCAATGTGATCGTAATCATGATGATTATAGTCTTTAGTGACTATACCTACTGATTACCACGTTGACTAGGCGTAGTGACGAGTCGTAGTTTCGGTCAAAATGCGCATTTAAGCGTATTTTGCAACCAAACTACTCTTGGTATCAAAACACTTTGTTTTGATATCAAAACCTGTTTTCGAACTTAGTTAAGCATGTTCTAACATGCTTAGCTCGTCACTTTTAGTTTAGTGTTTGTTTAGATTCGTAAGTCAAGCGGTCTAAACCACCGCTTAGACTTTCGAACTCGACCCGTTTGGTCGATTATTAGGATCCGACCAAGCATGTTTAGTGACCATAGTTGCATAGGGAATAACCTTCCGAGGTTATACCTTATGGTCACCTAGTTTAAGTAGTTGTATGATAGGTAGTTTATATGCCTTAGGTAATTTACCAAAATGCCCTTTACATGCATAATTGGATTTTAAGCATATGTAACCTAAACATTTGTCACCTAACTGATTATGCAACATAATTAAACATCTTTAGGCATATAATACTGGTCATATGACTAGTTAGACGTCTCGAACATGTTTTACGCGAACGACGCGTTGAAGTAGCGTAAGCTACCTATACGTGTCGTAACGAGTCGAAAGCACTTAGGTTAGGTTCCGATTTAGAATATAGGCTTTGTTAAACCATATCACATGAGTTCCTACACTCATTTGGTTTACAAGACCTCATTCTATCCGATCTTCTGATTTAGGTGTCGATTTATTTACTAGTGATTCGATTATTAGGTGTTGCTTGAGTTTCCTTGGTTTAATTGAGCTTATTGAGTTCTTTAGATTGAGAATACTTTTCACTTCGATGTGAGTACATAGTTCCCCTATTTTACTGTTTTTGTTTGTTTTGGGGTGATTCATATGTATTAAAATGATTTCGATATTTTAACGATGTTTTCAAAAACGATTAAGATGGTTTATATTAAACTACTAACGATTTCGATAAAGTGAACGAACTTGTTGGTTGTACTTACATAACGAATGACATTCATTAGCATTGATCAAGCCGACCAGTATTAGGTTATGGTACCATAGGATCTGACAAATCTCGTTATCAGACTACACCCATGGTTATGTGTGGGGGTTATATAGGTAACGACCGAATCTGATGATTGTTAACTTACCCTTTGGTGGTTTGTTAATACGAGTTTCGAGATAGTCGAGTCACGAAGGTTTGAATGTTATTAGCGAGACGACCATAAGTAGTTTCACAATTAAAACGAATACAATTTTGGGACGAGTCAAACGATTTGAGATGACTTAAACGAGATAAACGATTTGGATAAACGATTGGTTTTGGGTAGTGATTAGATAATGGGACGGGTGTAGCATGATAAAAGCATGGTAGATACGCCGCTGGTACATCTTATATATAAGTGCTTTTATCATATTACATTTTGTGTCATTATTTAGTTCACTGGGGAAAACGATTTTGAAACGATGTCACACAACGAGATTTTCGAAGTGATATAAACCATACGAGTTTTATTAAACGAGTTTTTACGAGATGTTATCGATTCGGTTTATTAAAGCAAATGTTTTTGGGTTAAGAATCATGGCTACGAAATTTTATAAACTGTAACCAACTTGATTTGAATTGGTTAATTATGTTGCAATACACTTTTCAAAACGAGGTTTGTACTTTTGACTCTTGTAGTCTAATAAGGTACTGCAACCTATAAACGAGCCATGAATCCGAAACTCTCCTAAAACCTATGTGCTTGGTGACATAATAACAATAATAGACGATATGTAACTTGTTTGTTTGGTTCTAAGACAATGTACATTACTTAATAATTCAATAAAATGAAATATTTGTATCCATGGTTGTAAAACAATAATTCTATTACAACACTCGACGACGTTTCCGCTGCGGTGTCGTTGTTTTAACGCGGTCGGGGTGTGACAGAAATAATGTTTGAAAAATACTTCAACCAACTCAGTGACCAGGAGCGTTCAAGGCTTCAACCAGCTGAGTCATCCATCAAAGGCATTGCTGACATCCACATCAAGCCTTTGGGCCAACTGACACTCGATGTTTGCTTCAAGGAGGGTGAAATGGAAAGGACCAAGCCACTCTCCTTCATTGTAATCAATATGCCTTCAACCTACGATGTTATCATAGGAAGGCCAGGCCAAAGTGAATTTAGCATGGCTGTCTCTATTGGCCTTCAACCAACCAAAGAAGACTTCATGGTTGAAGGGGAAAGCACAGGAAAAAATGAAAGTGAAGAACAAGGTTAGGCCATTAACCCTAAATATCCCGAACAAAGGATAAGGGTTAACACCAACCTCACTCAAGAAACTCTCTCATACCTCAAGAAGCTGCTGACCCATAACATGGACATCGTTGCATGGTGTCCTGATGACATGACCGGCATCCCTAGGGATATTGCTGAGCATGAACTCAAAATTCCACCAAATGTGAAGTCCATAGTACAACAGAAAAGGAGCCTGGCCCCTGATCGAAGTGCAGCTGCATGCAAAGAGGTTGAAGGGTTGGTACAAGCTTGCATACTCTGAGAGGTCAAGTACCACTCTTGGATAGCCAACCCAGTGATGGTTAAGAAGCCCGATGGGTCATGGAGAATGTGCATCGATTTCAAAGACTTAAATAAAGCCTGTCCAAATGATTGTTATCCTTGCCCGAAATTGATCTTAAAGTAGACTCGCTTACAGGGTTTCCATTCAAATGCTTTCTTGATACTTATAAAGGCTACCACCAAATTCAAATGAAAAAAGAGGATGAAGAGAAAACGGCCTTCCATACTGATAAAGATATTTTTTGCTACCAAAAGATGCCTTTTGGCCAAAAAAATATAGGTGCAACTTACCAACGATTGGTGGACAAAGCGTTTGTTGAGCAAATCGAAAAAAACATGGAAGCCTATGTGGATGACCTGGTAATCAAAAGCAAGACCGAGGGCCAAATGCTTGACGACATTCAAGAAACGTTTCGAAACCTTAGAAAAATAAACATGAAACTAAACCCGTTGAAATGTTCGTTTGGGTTTGAGGAAGGCAAGTTCCTGTGGCACATTGTAGGCAAGCAAAGCATAAAAGCCAATCCCAACAAGTTTAAAGCTATCCTGGATACAAAGTCCCCGTAAAGCAAAAAAAGCGGTTGAAAGCTTGAACGGCAAGTTGGCAGCCTTGAAGCGTTTTACCTCTAAGCTAGCAGAAAGATCCCTCCCCTTTTTCAAAACCCTTCAAGGGTGTACAAACAAAAGGGACTTCAAGTGGACAGAAGAAGCGGAGGAAGCATTCAACCAAATGAAACAGCACCTGGCTTCACTGCCAAACATTGCAGCTCCTGAAACAGAGGAACTGATCTCTGTCTATTTATCAATCGCCGAGTAAGCAATTAGTGCAGTCCTGACCATCGAAAGAAACAAGGCTCAGGTACATGTTTACTTCTTCAGTAAAACCTTAAAGTTGGCAGAAACCAAGTATCCTCCACTAGAAAAACTTACTCTTGCATTAATCAAAACAGCCAGAAGGCTTCGGAGACACTTTCAAGCACATCTTATACAAGTGGTCACGGAACAATTAATCAAAAATGTGCTTGAAAAACCCGAAACTTCTGGACGTTTAGCCAAATGGGTTGTGGAACTAGGTGAACACAATATCACCTATGTCCCAATAAAAACTGTAAAAAGCCAAAATCCTGGCTGATTTTATTTTGGAAATGCCCAAAGAAACAATAACGAAAGTCAATATAGCCTCCACTGAACCCTCTAACCCCCATACCTGGAAGTTCTTTACCAACGGAGCTTCTAGCGTTGAAGGGTTAGGAGCAGGGCTAGTTCTAATCGTTCCTAATGAATTGGAGTTCACGTATGCCCTTCGTCTTGAATTTCAGACTATAAACAACGAAGCTGAGTATGAAGCATTGATTGCTGGACTCAAGCTTGCAAGAAAAATGGGTGTCAAAAAGCTTCAAGTTTTCACAAACTCATTGCTTGTTTCAAACTAAGTAAGTGACAACTACATGGCCAAAGAACCAAACATGAAGAAATACTGTGAGAAGGCAAAGGAGCTTATGAATGCATTTGAAGCATGCACAATCAAACAAGTCCCAAGATCACAAAACAAAAAGGCGGATACACTAAGCAAACTTGCCTCATTAACCTTCACGCATCTCACCAAAAAGGTATTGGTTGAAGTGTTGAAGCAATCATCGATTCAAGAGCTCGAAGTACAAGATGTCATCACTGAAGAAGGCACAAACTGGATGACCCCTTTGATCAAATTCCTCACAAATGGTGAACTACCAAGTGATCAAGTAGAAGCCGAAAGGGTTCGAATAAAGTTAAGACAATATGTGTTGCAAGAAAATATCCTTTACAAAAAGGGGTACCTTACACCATTGCTTCGTTGTGTTGGCCCGGAACAAAGTCAATACTTGAACAAGGAGGTTCATGAAGGAATTTGTGGAGCTTATTTTGGCCCAAGATCAGTAGTCTCAAAGTTGATTAACCTCGGGTATTTTTGGCCCACCATGGATCGAGATGCAAATGAGTAACTGAAAAAATGTGAAGCCTGTCAAATACATGCTCCAGTGCTAAAAAGCCCAAAGCATGACTTGGTTCCCATCTCATCTGCAACCGAATTGAATTTTAGACCAATGCCCCATTCCATACAAAAGGCCTCTATTTCCTCTTGAGTGAGGCGAGAAAAACTAACAGAAAGATCTTTACGTGCACCCATGATCAAAACAAAGAACAGAAAAAACGAAGAAGAAAAGATAATGACTAACCTGAACGAAGGAAGAAATAACCGGAACGCTTGGAAAAGATAAGTGAAAAGATTATCAAGTGAAAGTAAATGAGAAATAAATATTAAAAAGGAAGTTATAATTACCTATCGCGTAATTACAACCGCCGCCTGAAAAACTGTCACCCATCACCCATCACATCAGTTGTCAGTTCAAAATTCAAAATTCTCAACTGCTCCCAACTCTTGAAGCCTTGAAGCCTTCAGACAATAAAAAACAATGTGTAAAAGTCAGAAGCATTTGAGCATACACCCCAAACACCTCTGACTTGGGGGCTGATGACGGGGGTAGCCCAAGCCTCAATAACATGACTAAAACACATGACAGCTCAAAAGGTTAAATGGTTAAAGGGTTCAAAACCCGCGAAGCATTGTGAGTAGAAGAGATCAGTCACATCAACACCAACTCAGCCGCAAAAGTAACGTGCACAAAAGAGAACAGTCTTTTACCCGCAGGTCCAAAGCCTTCAACCCCTAAATGGGTAAGCCTCCTACTGCAGCAAGGTTCACTAAGTCAAAGGTTTCCCCTTTGGGAAGAAACCTTCTCTATAAATGACATCTCACATCATTCATTTCGGACATTCCGGATCAGTCCAGATCTTCTTGGATCTCTGATCTTCTCTCTTGTCTTTCGAGTACTTGCTTCATGCACGTTTTTTTTTTCTTCGCTTCAAATTATACAACTTACTTGCCCTTACATCCGAGGCTGGACCTTCTTCAGCCAAAGATCTCAAGTAAGCAACAGACATAACCAGTGAACCCCCTTCTACGTCTAGCAAACGTAGGGGGACCCCACAACCTTCGTTAGGCAAACTTCAACCCTTGAAGACTTTTTCCTAACCAGCCAGTCCACTACTTAAAGTCTCATATTTGTTGTAGCAACAGCTAATAAACTACACCTTATGCCTTTTACCATAACCCAAGTGGCTATGAATAATAATATGTTGTATTTAGAGTTGCAGATATATTATGAATTAATTGAATATGATGGTGAAGAATGATCTGCCTATAGGCTTGTAGCGTACGGACTGTGTAACTTGTATGGTCATGGTTTTTGGAATTTGCTAAGTTTCGGAACTATGAATTTGTGTAATTTTCTTTGCTTTTCTATAGTTGTCATCTTATATATATATTTTATTCTTAATTGGTAAGTTTGAAGATAGTCATGATGACGAGTTTTCTGGATTTGATAGATAACTGGTGGGATTTTGTCTTTGCGGTTGGTATTGGTTCGATTTGTTACGATACCGACGTCTACTATAGCAACCAAACCAAAAGAGAAACCCGAAACATAAATTCGTGAAATGTTCAAAAGGATATAGACATGTGTTTTACATCTATCAAAAAGATAAAAATGAATACCGGTTCTGATAATAACGATACTATAACTGATTTTGTTCGGTTGGAATCGATTTGGTTCGTCACACTACCGGCACTCGTATAGCCTACGATACCAAAAAGTGCTCTATTTTGTATACAATTTGTATTTCCACAAAATTTATACCATAATGTCGAGAAAAAAAGTTAGCAAAGTTGCGTATTTATCCTTTCTAAAAAAGTTAACGAACACATGTTATTAGAAAAAAAAAACAAATTGAATAAGTTAAAGACAAATATTATCTATATACTATATATAAGCATTTTCCATGTCTAAAATAGTAATTTAACCCCAACTTTTTAAGATGGCAAACTAAAAGTCTCAAACAAAACCTATATTTTTACATTTTTCTTCCCATCTTACCCTTCGCTCCCTATATCCCCTTCCCGTATCAGATATTTAACACCAATGTTATCATCAGTTTCTTCCAATTCAATCGTTCTCTTCAATAAGGGTTTATGACTGAATCTCTACAGCCGCATAAGGAATTCGATGGATTACGCCAACTGAAATCAATTACCCCATACGTTTCATTCCTACAATTATTTAACACCGAACCCTTCATGGAATTGGGTAGGGTTTTCACCCCTGCCCCAACTCATCGGCCTTGTTGTTCTGGGATTCTTTTTCGATTACCATTAGTGTTAATCAAACTTTCTTAAAGATTCTATAGACAGAAACTAAAGTTTTCAATGGCGACGTCGAAGCTACAGGCTCTCCGAAATCACCCTGCTGGCCCCAAAACCAGTGAGTATTTTCTGTTAAAACTTTTTATTTCGATCTTAATCATGATAATTACATGAAATTGGGTTCTTTAGCTTTTATTCGTTGATAATATGATATGGAGTGTAATAGATGTGCCAAATAGATAGGGATTTTGGTACCATTTCCCCCAATTAGTTAAAACCGATTTATATTTTGATAATTTTGTTTTGGGTATTAATCCTTTTGTGGAAATATTCAGAGCCAACAAAGATTTTTTTAGAGTTGTCTGGTACCAGTTTCGATTGTCAAAGTCAAGGGATAAAGCCATGGGGATCTTTGAGGATATAACTTTTGTGTATGCAGGTGAGGACTAGAATTAGTTATGCTAAAATTTTATTAAAACATATTGAAGTTTGATGGTATGTATTCTTAGAGAAGGAAATGGCATTTGCTGATATGTTTTGAGGGATAGGTTGAAGTTATTTTTTTTAATTTTGATTGCAAAAAGTATAATTCAACGATATAGGAGGTGATATGAATAAAAAATTCGACGATTTTGAATGCATTCGGCGCATTAAACATGTTTTCCCTTTAGCTATATTTTTAGTGGGGCGTTTGAAAAAAGAAAACGAACATTTCAGGTCATAATAATATTAATTCAATTGTTTAAGCGTGCAGATTATATCCTTTTCTTACAGCTATTATTAGATGTACTGAACAAGAGTAATGCGAACATACTATGGTTGAAGCTACAAGATGAGAAGTTACACCTTTACTTAATGTGCTAACAACGATTTTCTTAGCGAACTAAAACATACACTTATATTTTTTAGTGATTTGCACCCTTCTTTGATCGAGAATCGGTGCGTAACTGCCCTGCCTGTTTTAATTGTCTTAAAAGCTTAAACTGAACTAACCTGATTTAAACGACGCTTCAGTTACAACAGAACCAATATTATGATATGATGAACTTGATATATTAAAAAGTTTTTCATAGTTGTTCCTGAAACGAGTGTGAAAAAAAATTATTATCAGCTGAAAAGAATATTTTGTTAATTGAAAAGTTAAGCTTTGGACATCACTATAATTAGTCATCTACCTCTATTGAGTGTTTCTACATAGGTGGCCAGTCGGAATCGGAATCAGAAACCCAAGCCGGAGCCATTTGTCGTCGGCATTTAAGTAAGAGAAATTTATCCTCATATAGTCATATCTTGATGTATCTTCGTATTATGATATTATAATCGTGTGATTTATTGATTTATAGCCCATGATTTATATTAGGAGAGAGAACGACAAAGCGAGAGACAATGGAGATGGGAGACCTGCCTCCGGCTAGCCACCTTAAACCGGTTATACTTCTTTACATTATTTTGACTTGTTGAAAATGCTATTTTGAGGTTTCCAACAGTTCATAATGGCCATTTTGAAAAGTTTAAAACAAAGTTAATGGATTTAATCACACCGGTAAAATTGTATATATATCTAATTTGAAATATTATTGGGTTAATGTCAAGATGAGAGGGGTGGAGTTAGTGATGTAATTCTAGGTTATGCTCACTGTGGAATGGTTTCAGCTGCCCGATGGATTGCCAAGCTGGCAACTCCAATCCGATGGATTGCCAAGCTAGCGACTCCAGTTCTTCTAAAAGCATTGCAAAATCATCCTGATTATAAGCTACAGGTATCGAGCATAACCTGATTTTCCTACTTTTCCATTATTTTTCTGATGCACACATATTTAGTTGAGAAGAATTAATATTTAATGCAGATAGTTGGACACTCTTTTGGGTGGTGGAACTGCTGCACTTTTAACTTATGTGTTGCGGGAGCATAAAGAATTAATTGTTTATTGTTTCCATATTTTGAACTGTTATTTTCTTCATTTTGATCATTTATCATTCAATTGTTATTCTTTATCTTCCTGTAAATAAACTGCTGGAGGTGATTTGTTCACAATAATTATTTTGACTTTTTACGGCATTAGGGTAAAATAAGGGGTGCAAACGAGCCGAGCAACTCAAGCTCGGCTCGAAAAAAACTTGAACGAGCCGAGCTTAAACGAGCCCGAGCATAAAAACAAGCTCCTAAGTTACACCTTATCCAGATTTGAACCTGAGTACTCTCTAAAGAAGCTTTTTGACTTTTACCATTGGGCTACAACCCAAGTGGCTTCTTTAAAGTTAAGTAATTTAATATAAAAATTAGAGTAAACCACAGGGACCATTTGTGAAGTTTACTCAAAACAATTACTTGGTGACTTTTTCATGTATGTTCTACAAGTTTTGAGACTTTCTTATCCTAAAATTAGGTTATAGGAACCTTTCTTCGTTACAAAAGTAGTTTGTTATGTATCAGTTCCAAAGTCTTTGAACACTTGTGTCTCATGCAATGCAATGAAAGTAGCACTTTCCTTTAAATAAACTAATAAAATTCAATGCACACTTTCTAAAGGGCCAAAATCAGAGCTTTGAAACTAGGGATGGTATTATGCGGTAAAAGTTAAAGGTAGTACATTCTATTTACTTTTGTTTGACCATCTTTAGTTGACTTCACTTTGAACCAAACTATGCAGATTTCGGCTCCACTCCCAATCGGGTTCGCTGTTTTCTTGGTCCATTTGGCCACCATCCCCATCACCAGAACCGGCATCAACCCTGCGAGAAGTCTCGGTGCGGCCATCATCTACAACAAGGACCATGCTTGGGATGACCATGTAAGTCCCTCATTTGACTACATTTGACTTTATTGAAATTGAAAAGAAAGTTATTTATGCGATAGGTTTAAGGCTACATATCTTAGACATATCCTGTTTGGCTCATCTTTTCTAAACTATATTATATTTCTAATAATATATGCTTAAGAAGACAATATCCGTGTTATTTTGAAATCAGGGATTCAATGCTGGGCTCTTTGATTATTTGATTGCAACCTATGATAGTGAAATAGAAGAGAAGGAACAAACTGATGGACTTGCAGGTTGAGAGGAAAAAGTAAGAAACGTAAGAAGTGAAAATTGGACTTTTGAGTTTGGGGTTATTAGAGGCATAGGCTTCAAAAACGTGTATACAGTTTTTTTTATAATTAAGTTATGTGTTTTTAGATGGATTTTGGAAATGGTTTTGTTAGTTCTTGTATCTGCTATTACATTCTTAGCTTTGATTATTATTATTATTATTATTATTATTATTATTATTATTATTATTATTATTATTATTATTATTATTATTATTATTATTATTATTATTATTATTATTATTATTATTATTATTATTTTTGCAACTGGTCATAAATTTTGTTATGCCTGTAAGTGCTGCAGGATATGTTCATCGAATTGAGTGAACTGGGCCAGCACATACACGGGTCAAAATAATACATACAATAAGAAAACTTCAGTAGCGAACATATGATTCTTTGCCGTTTTAATGTTGGAATTATGTTCCCGCTTCGTATTATCGTCTCCGCTGCAATGCACGGGTTTCCCACTTTTATAATATACGAATCAACTTGAAAAAAGAAAGAAAAAGAAAATGAAACTTTTCATACACATAGTTAACTTTAATATATTACTAGTAAAAAGGCCCGCGCGCGTTGCGGCGCGGGTAAATCACAAACGTCGAATTGATTAGTCTAAACATTGTGTCGTATTTCGATGTATCCGACTGAACTCAACATAACCTACAGAATTCACGTATTTATTTTGTGTAAATATTGATTTGATTCGTCATAATCGTTGTATGATATCGGTACTTGGTATAGAAATATAAAGAAAGATGTCCAAAAGGATATTGACACACATTTTACATCAATTGGAAACCAAAAAAATGAACATCATTTTCAGTTTGTAATAACGATATCAGTACCTGTTTGGATAACATCAGTAGGAACGTCTAGAAAAATCATAAAAACAAATATCAGTACCTGTATTGATGTCGGTTCGTCATGGTAAAGAACAGAAAGTTCAAATATATTTGACTTGTTTGATTATAAACAAATCTTTTATCGAAACGTAGATAAATATAGGCATGTCACAACAACATACTCGTAACTTTATAATGCTTAAAAGTTATAAAAGAAAAACAAAATATTTTTATAATTAATTATTATAATAGAATAATAACCAATAATAAAAAGTAACGTTTTTTCATGTAAAAAAAAGAAAGGAAAAATAAAAACCTTAAATATAACACTATTCTAGCCGGAACCTACAAAACTTTGGTAGCAAAAGTTAAAAAAAAAAAAGTTTGGCTACTGTTGCTAAGCCATTCATGAATTGTATATATACTAGTTTTTGCCCCACCCGCGTTGCGGTGCAATAATCCGAATATTTCTCTCTCATAACATGTATGTCTGTACAGAGGGTAAAATCGTAATTATATTTTGAACTGGAGGCGAAATTATAATTTTAAACTGAGAGCAAAATCATAATTTTGAGCTAGGGGAAAACATAATTTTATTTTGAACTGTGGGCAAAAACGTAATTTTGAGCTGAGGGCAGAATCGTAATTTTGAGCTAAAGGAAAAAATAACATTTTATTTTGAAATGGGGGCAAAAACGTAATTTTAAATGGAGGGCGAAACCGTAATTTTAAACTGGGAACAAAAATAAAAATGAGTTTTTGAACCGAGGGCAAAAACGTAATTTTGAGCTAGGGGCAAAATTATAATTTTATTTTGAGCTGGGGGCAAAAACATAATTTTAAACGAAGGAGGAAAGCGTAATTTTAAACTGGGAATAAAATTAAAAAAAATGGGTTGGTCCAATAGGGAAGTGCCAGGCAAACTGCCTGACACTATTCCCTTAACTTGAAAATACTTGAACTGTGGGCAAAAACGTAATTTTGAGCCCAGGGCAGAATCGTAATTTTGAGTTAGAGGAAAAAACAACATTTTATTTTGAACTGGTGGCAAAAACGTAATTTTAAACGGAGGGCGAAACCGTAATTTTAAACTGGGAACAAAATTAAAAGTGAGTTTTTGAACCGATGGCAAAAACGTAATTTTAAGCGAGAGACAAAATTATAATTTTATTTTGAGCTGGGGACAAAAACATAATTTTAAACAAAGGACGAAAACGTAATTTTAAACTGAAAATAAAATTAAATTAAAAATGGGCTGATCCAATAGGGAAGTACCAGACAAACTGCCAGAAAGTATTCCCTCAAGTTGTAAATGTATATGTAGTAAATTTGTATTTTCAAACACAAACCCTAATTTATCTTGGTATCATATATATATAAGACTATAATTTTGTATGATCTAAAACAAATAGACCTAGCTTGAGTCCATAAAATGGTGGACTCAAATGGAATACTAAAAGTAAAGTAATGAATGCATGAAAAGAAGTGTTTCTGTCTCTCTGGACCTCTACACATGAGTAAGACGATACACAACAATCAAATGCTCTGCTCTCGTCACTAAGATATCCAAGCTTCTAGATAGATATGATGTGGAAGGATAAGATCAAACACAATTCAATATGAGTTAACTACGTCGTTTCTCCACTTATATCATTTCAGACAAAATTTAATAAATGTAACATTTTCCTTTCTAATATTCTTGGAATGTGTCATTCAATCTAAAAAACTAACCTTAATTAAAAAATCACAGTTAACTCAGATGTGACACACTTTAAAACTTAAGCCATTTTACATAGATCTTTTATTTTGCATTTTACATAGATATTTTTTTAAAATGAAAAATTAAAAAACTATATAAAATGGTTATTGTTCCCTTGAAATAACTGAGTTTTTTAATTGGGGTTAGTTTTTTGGATTAAAATGACATGTTTCAAGAAGAAAATGGTACAATTTTGAAATTTGTCCTGAAATAACATAAGTGGACAAACTACAGGGACGTAAATGGTAGTTAACTCTTCTAATCTATACTATATAATAAAAGAAACCTGATTTTGGACACGTGTCATTCATTGAAGATGTCTACATTTGTAATTTCCTACCTTTTCATATTTAATATTATTATTTACCAAATTGACACTTTTTATTTAGTTTACCCTTATCTCATATTTTATGAAAAACAAAATATCAATTATTCTATCTCTTATTTTCATATTTCATTTTTTTTAAATTTAGTTTGTATTTATCTTTTCCGTTCAAATAGGACAGAAGTAAAATTATTGGGTTTTTCCATTCATATGCATAGATTTTTTTTTCAACAAATTTGTAATTCATTTGATGATATGTATTAAATAATAATCTGTTTTGACGCATAGATTAAATTAAAATATGTGAATTTATTTAAAAAAACAAAACAAAGCAAAAATATACATAATCAAATTTGGATTTTCGGGCCAGAATATACAAAATTCACAAACACGAACATGATTAGAAAAATAGAACACCGAATTCGAATTTAACACTATTATTGTAAATGGGTCATAAAAAGCATAGTAGCATTCACTAAAATCATAGGGTATGGTGATGTTAGTCCCTAAAGAAACCACCCGTTATGTAGGCGTCACCTCATCAAGGGTGGAGGACCATCCTCTTAGCGACTACCCAAGGGTGTGGAAGACATTGTTTCCCTTACTCACACACATCTATCTACTATAATAAAAGAAACCAACTTTTGGACATGTGTCATTAATTGAAGGTATCCTCAAATAAATACTTATTTTATATTAACTAAATAAATAATAAATTAATTTTAAATCTTCTCATACTTTAATAAAATATTATCCTCAAATCGAAATGGTTAATTTAATATATTTTGAAAACAAATACCTCTCTTCCTACTTATCTTATATTAAATATATAAATAATAAATTAATATTAAATGTTATCCTAATTTATTAAAAATATAATTTTTTTATTATTTGGTATACAAAATTATATTTATTCAACTCGTGTAAAACGTGGGGTTTTTAAAAATTTAACTTTTTTTATTATTTACTATACAAAGTTACATTTATATAACCCGTGTAATACACGAAGTTTTTAAAGATATAACTTTTTATCATTTGCTATGTAAAATTAGATTTATTCAATACGTGTAATACATGGGGGTTTTAAGGATATAATATTTTTATTATTTGGTAGATTTTTCAACCCGACTATACACGGGTTTTTTTAAAGATACAACATTTTTAGTATTTAATATACAAAATTACATTTATTTAATCTGTGTAATATACATGGTTTTTAAAGATATAACTCTTTTTTAGATCTATTTAACACGTGTAATATACGGGGTTTTTAAGGATGTATTTTTTTATCATTTGGTAGATTTATTCAACCGGATTATACACGGGTTTTTTAAAGATACGACGTTTTTAGTATTTAGTATACAAAATTACATTTATTTAATTTGTGTAATATACATGGTTTTTAAAGATATAATTTTTTTATTATTTGATACATAAAATTACATTTATTTAACCCGTATAATATACGAGTTTCATAAAGATATAACTTTTTATTATTTAATATATAAAATTACATTTATTCAACCCGTGTAATACACGGGGTTCTAACCTAGTATTTTATATTTTTAATTAGGTGAATTAACCAACTCTTATATTAGTATTTTTTAGGATTTGAATGATAAACTACTATAAGTAAGATAATCTCTTAAAATGACCAAAGTGCGAAAATCATCAAAAGGGTACATGAAAGATAAGTTGAATCCAAGTGATTCTTTCTTCTCTATCTGTTTTTATTTTTATGTTATTTTTCTGTTTTTTTATCTTTTTAATAATTTAAAAATCTTTTCTCAAAGTTTGATTCGATTAAACGTTGACGATAAACCGGTACTAAAAGCTCTTGTGTCCTTGGACGACCTCGGTATGTTGCCATCACTATACTACGTCCGCGATGGGTGCACTTGCCCTAACGTGTGTAGAGTGATAGTAAAATATTGTGTTTTTTAAATTTAAAACTTGAAATTCGACGAGTTAAAAAAGAGCTAAAAATATACTCACATCGACACACGTCACTAATGTATTTTTAACCATCGTTATTATTCATTTTAAATGTTAAAAAGCTATGGCATGTTTCAAAAAAGACTTGAAGGATTCTTTTTTGAAATTACTCAATAAAACGATTTCTCTATTTTTAAACTATACGATACGATATTATTATTTAGTTTAGTTGTAACTTTTTTCAATGCTTTCTTAGACTAAAACTGTATCCTTTAATTAGTTTTTTTACTTCTAAAAATTGTAAATTTTTGTAGTTATTATTTCGAATATAACCTTTTTTTAATTAGCTTTTTTTTATTCAGAAACTATAAACTAATTTTTTTTAGTTTTTTAATATTAATGTCTCGCTATATATGTATCTTAAAATTGCTTCGATATTAACTGGTACTGGTATTAACGTTTTGTATTGCGAGTGCAGAATGACAATAAACTGAATTGAAACCGACTGAATTTCCGTAATGCGGGGTAACCCACTAGTTATTATTATTATTAGAGTAAATTGCAAGTTTTGTCCTTTATATTTATATCAAATTTCAGGCGCTGTCATTTTTACCAAAATCTTGCAGGCGCTGTCCTTTAACTTTCAAAATCTTGCACGTTTTGTCTTTTAAGCCAAACCTGGTTAGAAATCTCAGTTAAAAAATGTCATGTGCAGTGCACATGGGGGTAAAATGGTCATTTTTCTCATCCCTTTCAATATCCTCATTTATCATCTGCATTTATAATAAAATCCCTAAATCCCCAAATAGATCTATTTGGAAAGAACCTCCACCATGTGAAGTCAGCCCACCATTGCCTCTCCTATATGAATTCTGATTTCAGCCAACAACCTCACAGCCACCACCGCCCCCCAGCTACCACCGCCCTCAATCATTTGACCAAGTAAAAAAAAAAAAAAAAGAACGAATCATCCTTTTTTTTGAATGGCCAACCACGAATCATCCTAATCAGATAAATTATTGTTTTGTCTTCTTTCTTTCATTTAAACAAGCAAACAGATTTCAAGCATACGTGCATATGCCTAAATAATTTTCAAAGAAAACCTACATATGCCTAAATTTACAGTCTTGATCTCTGCACATTCAACCAAGTGGCCGGAGGTGGTGGTGGGGAAAGCCCTAAATTTGCATTGATGTTGAAAATTGATTGTGCCATCGTGGGTTCTTCGATTGGGTGTCTTCCGGAATCGCCGGTGGTGGTGGGGATGGAGGTCCATACGAGCGCCGCCCCGGGTTCTGCGATTGGGTGTTTCCGACATCAGAAGGCCCCACCACAACTCCGATCAAATAGCAGAGGCTTCGAAATCATGCTATGAACAATCAACTCAAAACAGAGAGACGGGTACCTGGAGATCGATCAGGTTTCGATTCATCCATAGGATATCTGAGCGAAGATGAATCTACTGTTCAAACTTCATCTTCTTCGTCTGCTACTGATGATTTTGATCCTTCAAAGCCTGTGATTTTTGTTACGATGGTAAAGGGATCGGGTCCCCTGGTCTCATGTCTCTTTTTAAGTTAGAAAGATTACTGATTTGTGAAATCTTAACTCTTGAGGTTTATGCAGATTTTTTTTTTATTCTTGAAGATGAGAGATAATTTAGAGAGAGAAAGAGTGTTGAGGGAAAGAGAAAGTTAATGGGTTTGTATATGCAATTTTTATTTTTTAAATTAAATAGATGAAATTATAATAGTACCCTCATATGCCTTGCACATGACTATATTTAACCAAAAATTCTAACTGGGTTTGGCCTAAATGACATAACATGCAAGATTTTGGAAGGTTAAGAACACCGCCTATAAACTTTTGGAAAAAAAAGACAGCGCCTGCAATTTAGTGTAAACGTAAAGGACAAAATTTGCAATTTACTCTTACTATTATAAGTTGTTTTACTACCACTACAAAGGCCAAAAAAAGAAAAAAAAATAATAAAGCAAAATAAAGCATCATACATATTTTTGCTTGTATATAAACCAACAAACCGTGTTACCCTACTACCTCCATTTCACCATCAATTTTCACTCGCAATTCAATCACAATGTCTCTGCCTCCCAAAAGAGGAAAGATCACTGATCAAGTGTTCACCGAATTTCACCGTGACATTGCTTCTGCAGCCACCAAAGTTCTAAACGCTTTTGGTAACAACGCTATAACTACCAGAGGCAACGGCAACAGTGGTCGTGGAGATGCCGGTGGTTGTGGACTCTTCGGATCTCCGAATGCCAACAATGGTCCGTGATCTATGAATATTAGTTTTTAACGGGTAATAAACTACACCTTTGAGTCTTCTCCATGCCTTTTACCATAACCCAAGTGGCTATGAATAATATTTTGTATTTAGAGTTGCAGATATATTATGAAGAATAATTGAATATGATGGTGAAGAATGATCTGCTTGTGGGCTTGTAGCGTACGGACTGTGTAACTTGTGTGGTCATGGTTTTTGGAATTTGCTAATTTTCGGAACTACGAATATGTGTAATTTTCTTTGCTTCTATAGTTGCAATCTTATAAATATATATATATATATATATATATATATATATATATATTTCTTAATTGGTAGGTTTGAAGGTAGTCATGAGGACGAGATAAATATATATTTAAATATATATAGGGTTAGGATCGTGTGAGAAGCACTATGCTAATTGAGAAACTTGAGAAGCATTCTGGACCACACATTTTCCCTAAGCTTTTCGTAATATACACATATGTATAGTTTAAAATTGACTATATACATATGTGTATAATTCAAGATTTGACAATATACATATATGTATAGTCAATTTTAAACTATACATATATGTATATTACGAAAAGGTTAGGGAAATGTGTGGTCCAGAATGCTTCTCAAGTTTCTCAAACAGGGTGGACTTCTCTTAGGATCCCTACCCAATATATATATATATATATATATTATTCTTAATTGGTAGGTTTGAAGGTAGTCATGAGGACGAGTTTTCTGGATTTGATAGATAACTGGTGGGATTTTCTCTCCGGGGTTGGTATTTGTTCGGTTTGTTACGATACTAACATCCACTATAACAACCAAACCAAAAGAGAAACCCGAAACATAAAGTCGTGAAATGTTCAAAAGGATATAGACATGTGTTTTACGCCTATCAAAAAAGATAAAAATGAATACCGGTTATGATAATAACGATACTACAACTTAAGTTGTTTGGTCGGAATCGATTTGGTTCGTCACACTACCGGCACTCATATAGTCTACGATACCAAAAAGTGCTCTATTTTGTATACAATTCGTATTTCCACAAAAAGTTAGCAAAGTTGCGTATTTATCCTTTCTAAAAAAGTTAATGAACGCGTGTTATTAGAAAAAAAACAAATTAAATAGGTTAAAGACGAATATTATTTATAGTATAAGAATCAACAAAGAAAATGAAACTATTCATACACATATTTAACTTTAATTTATATTTGTATGATATATCTAAGACTATAATTTTGTATGATCTAAATTACATGTTTACAAATAGACCTAGGTTGAGTACATAAAATGGTGAAGTGGACTCAAGTGGAAAACTAAAAGTAAAGTAGTGAATGCATGAAAAGGAGTGTGTTTCTCTCTCTCTGGACCTCTGCACATGAGTAAGACGATAAACAACAATCAAATGCTGATGCTGCTCTCGTCACTTAAATGACCAAGCTTCTAGATAGATAAGATCAAACACAATTCAGTATGTGTTTTTTCTTTTTTTTTTTTTTTTTTTTTTTTTTTTTTTTTTTTTTTTGCGAATCGCTTTATATATAGATATAAAGAGTTAGCAAAGGGCTGAAAAAAAAAACAAATAAAAGAACCCAAAAGCAAACAGGGAACATTAGACACACTCAATTACATTGAACTCAACCCATTTCAAGGGGGAGCCTTCATCCTTGATCTCTGGCAGACCCACAAGTAAGCATCCTCCTTAATGGACTCCACTACACACCTCGGATGAATGAACCTGTGTTCGAAACTCGAAAGTTTTGATGTTTCGAGCATGCCAAATTCCCCATGTAGTTGCGATTGCCGCCATAAGAACTATTTTTTTCCATTTCTTGGAGCCGGTACTTTGCTGGATAACCTTGAGAACGTCATTCAGGTTTGTAGCAGCCGTAGGGAAAGGGATTTTGATCCAAACAAAAATCTGCCACCAAACATCTTGGGCCATTAAACGCTTCACAAAAACGTGGTCCGGGTCCTCCACGTCAATCCCACACCCGTCGCAAACGAGCCCGGGAACCTGAATCCCTCTAGCAAAGAGTTCCGTTTTAGCAGCCACTTTCCCATCATCGCCTGCCAAGTCAGCATATTACACTTTGGAGGAGCCCACGCATTCCAGCAGTTCATGACATCCCCAGTAGTACCTTCCTCCCTGGTGCCAATTTCTCTACGAATATCCTTAACAGAGAAGTCAAAGTCCGAATCATTCTCCCACTTCCAGACATCTTTCTGGTCACTCAGCTTGATTCGGTCAAGGATGTGCATAAGCTCATCCAGCTGAATCCATTCTTCATCGTTGGCTGGGCTTTTGGCCCAATCCCATGCCCAGAGGGCTTCACCACTGAGCGACGAAAAACAGGAGGCAACAGAGCTCGATTTATTGGCAGCAAGATGGAATAATCTTGGGAACCTATCTTTCAGCGGCTGGTCCATTACCCAGATATCCTTCCAGAAACTCACATGATCTCCGTTCCCTATCTTCACGGTAAATTTTTCCCGAATCTGAACCCCCATTTTCCCCAAGATTTTGTCCACTTCTCCTATATCCTTCCAAGTACCAGGCAGATACTTTTTAACTGGGATCATTTTATCATTTGAGTCGGAGTCGTGTATCGCTTTCACCACTTCAACCCATAATTGATTTGGGTTGTCTTTAAGGCGCCACCACCACTTTGAAAGCATAGCGATATTGAAATCTTTGATGCTTCCTATCCCGATTCCACCAAATCTCTTGGGTTTAATCATCTTGTTCCAACGAATCCATCTCACCTTATTCCCTCTGTTTGTTTTCCCCCAAATGAAGTCCCTTCTCAACCCTTCCAGCTTACCATTTACATCCTTATGCTTTGTACACCTATCTCATTTCAGGCCAAATTTAAAAACCGTATCATTTTCTAAACGTGCCATTTACATCCTTAACATTCTTGAAACGTGTCATTTTAGTCCAAAAAAAACTAACTTCAGTTAAAAAACTCAGTTAACTCAGACAATGTGTAGTTGTAATACCCCTACCCTTGGACGTTTTGCGTCATGTGGCAGCCCAGTCAGCAATGGGGGCATTATGTGGCGTTTTCTGAAATGGGTGTAGTGGGGATGTGATGCATTATGTCAAAAGAGGTGTAATAAAATTAAATTAAAAAAACCATCAAAAAATCTTATTGAACAAAGAAAAAGAAAATCAAGGGTGATTGGCCAAAAGTAATGAACCAAGGCGTTGAAAATAAAACGCCAAAACCATTTTTTGTCAAAAAAAACGCCCAGGGGAGCCATATGTGGGCGTGGATTAGGCAAAAAAATGTCTAAATCTCGCCCCACTACAGATGGTCTCAGGGGTAAAATGATCATTCTGGATGTGACAGACACGTTAAAACTTAAGCCATTTTACATAGATTTCTTTTTTAAAATGAAAAATAAAAAAACTATATAAAATGATCATTTTACCCTTGAAATAACTGAGTTTTTTTAATTGGGTTAGTCTTTTTAACTGAAATGACACGTTTTAAAAATGTCAGGAAGAAAAATAGTACAATTTTGAAATTTGACCTTAAATGGCATAAGTGGATAAACTACAAGGACGTAAATAGTATTTAACTCTTCTAATATTTTATATTTTTAATAAGGTAAATTGACCAACTATTATATTAGTATTTTTTAGGATTTGAATGATAAACTTATTAGATAGAGGAAAGATATTTGTCATCGTATCATGCTAACTCATATAAAGATTGACCAAAGTAAATCTAATACTAATAAAAATGTATATATAGCGGCTGTTTGGTAGCCTCTTAATGACCATTCAGATGCTACCTTTTAATGGTTTAAAACCTCTGAATGAATAAGAGGTAACCTCAAGTCTGAATGATTAAGAGGTAACCTCTAAATGGTAAATCATCACATGTCACTTCTTCTATCTTCTCATTGGTAAAATTCTTAATGGTTCCATTAAGAGGTAGCCTCTTAATGACCATTCAGAGGCTACTAAACAGCCCCATAATGTCATATGGCATTCTCATACTAAAACAAGAGCCTACTTAATGCCACATGGCATTATCCCCTTCAATTCACTATTATTAATATTAATTAATTAATTAATACAAAACAATTATAAATTCTTTAACAACTTAATACTAACATATTTTATTGTTTACTTAGATATTAAGTATTTACTTTTGACTTGTCTAAACTATACTAGTGGGGAACCCGCGCGTTAAGTGTCGGTTGTTATATTGCAGCCAACATGCAAACCATCAAAATAAACAAACGAAAGGAATTAAAGTTCTTGTTAAGTGTCGGTTGTTATATTGCAGCCAACATGCGAAGCTTCATCAATATACACTAAACCTGCTATTCAACTCTATTATTATTAATTTATTTCTTCTTCTTTTTTGTTAAAAAAAATTATAATTAATTATATACTAATGAAATATATGATATGGTTGTCTTGTAAGTCATTTTGCTTAAAGTAATAATTATGTATCATGTGGTTATTAAATTCCAACTCTTTACGAAATCATTTATACGGAGTATATGTTAATGCTACTGAAACAAATAACTTAACTTTGGCATCTTTACCATATCACAAAGTTTGTAATTTGTTATCTTGTTCAATTTCTCGTTTATACAAGTTTCTTATGACTTTGTTCGCCTTCTGGTTTGCTTTTAAAGATGGGTTATTGGATTTTAATAATCTTAACTTTCACCTATTAGACAATAATAATCCAAACTTTAAAAATTCCCTCCAACGATTCCAACTTGTAAGAATTTGGCCCCATTGATCTTTTTCCAACTTGTAAGAATTTGGCCCCATTGATGTTTTTCTAACATAGGTTTACTTGAATCTATTGAGAATGCCAAATTCTTATATGTTTGAAAAGGATCAATGGGGGACCAAGCTTTTACATGTTGGGATCGTTGGAGAGAATTTTTAAAGTTAAGATTATTATCAGCCAACAGGTTAAATTTAGGATTATTAAAATCCAATAACCCTTTAAAGATTCATGTTTTTCTCCTTCCTTTGTTATTTTATTTCAACATGAAAACTGAAACAAGCAAATTGTTGTTGTTAAATTAAGTTGTGTGGAAATGTTAAAATAATGTAAATCATAAAGGTTAGAATCTCCGTTGGTTTATACCTGATAGCTGCCAATGACATGAATGACCAGACACATGTTAGCAGCTGCAATAAGCTGTTTAGCTTCTGTAATGAAATAAGATCATATTCTGCCACATCATTTCCAAACATAGACTATCCAATTAAACCAACCAGTAAATAGCACAATGCAACTACAATATAAGCCACAACCACCCCTCTCCACATAGGTCCCTTTAAAGGCTTCTCGGGTGTCGAAGGGATGGTTGCCTGGATCTCTAGCACAACGTTATGGCCTACGTACGCAAATGCCATTAGGTTAAATGTGTATCCTTTCTTCAATCAGTTATTAACATGTCAGTTTTAGGCATCAAAAACTTCAAAGTTGTTTACTAAAGAAAACCTAGCTTTATGAATGACTCATTTACTGAAGATTTACATTCTCATTGCGTCTAATTAAAGTGTACTACAAGAAATCAATACATTAAAAATGGTCGGTTTCCACCTGAACTTGTTTTGATCCGTTTTCGAACCTGCTGAAATCACCCATCTTGCCGCCTCTAAATTGCTCTACAACAATTGCACATTGCCGTAATAAGAGAAGACTGGAAGATTAATTGCATACCTTCAAAAGATCAAAAACCTTTACACATATATACTTTTGCTGAATGGTTGCCCCTCGTTGTTGCAGTTTGTCGGGATGAACAGAAAGAGTAGCTTTTCTATTTGCTTTTTTTTTTTTTGCTACACTTGTGGTTATGATCTCTGTCAGTGAAACCGGTTGCCAACTCCACAAATCTACAAGTTAAAGAATTTGCTAAAATATAATGGGCTAAGATGTTCAAGGAAGCAATTTCGGTCGGTTGACATAAAAACATGTTCATTTGGGTTACAATTTATCTATAACGGGTCACAAGATGTTCAAGGAAGCAACATCGCTAAATATTATTTTAAGAGTTAACTACACAGATGGTCCTATGGTAATGCAATATTACGGTTTTGCTCTCAAATTTCAGAAATTACACTCACGATTCCCATTGTTCCCTCATCGGTAACATGTTTGATCGTTTTCATTAACAAACATTAAAAAATATATAAAGTTGTTTTTTTCTATAAAAACCCACCATTCACCAACCCGCACCCTTCTTTATCACTCCTTTGTTGGTGACCTACACAGTCAGCCTAACCATGGGGACCATCCGTGTAACTAACTATTTAACTCATTATGGTATAAATCCAGTTTGTGTAACCATCTTAAGCACATAATTATTCATAAGAGCAAACCGTTATGGCCTGAACAACCTAGTCCATTAGACCCATTATCCAAGTTGCATGACTGCCCTTTTTGCCACCTCTAATTTAAAGATGAGATTGTCATAAAGAAGCACAATCCCTGGGTTTGAGTAGAAAGATTTACGTACATATTTAAGTGTTAAAAGCAATGCTCACAAGTTCCCTTTTTTACCGCCGTTTGATATCTAAAGAGAATATCAAGCTCAAGAAACTCAATCTTATATCATAAGTGGTAAGAATATCAATACAAGCACCTCTATATATAGGAGAACAACTATACAACTAATCATGCTAACTAACTCAACTAACTCACATGCTCTAACTACCTAACCACCTCTGTATACTCTAATATGCCCCCCTCAAGCTGAACTCCACGTGAAGCTTGGACCTCAGACTATCGAAACGATCACCAGACAATCCTTTGGTCGAAATATCTACAATCTGAAATGTAGTGGGAACATACCGAACATGTAAAGTACCACCCAAAACCATGTCCCGAATAAAATGCAAGTCAATCTCCAAGTGTTTGGTGCGCTGATGAAACACTAGGTTGACTGCAAGATATGTAGCTCCAATATTGTCACACCAAAGAGACGGTGGACAAGTCATCGTGATATGTAACTCATGTAGTATAGATGTAATCCATCGTAACTCAGCAGCTGTATGAGCAAGAGCTCGATACTCAGCCTCAGTACTCGACCTAGCAACTGTATGTTGTTTCTTGGAACTCCAACTGATAAGGTTGGGCCCAAGAAAAACACAATAACCTGTGGTCGAACGTCGATCATCAGGACACCCAGCCCAGTCAGCATCACTATAAGCATGTAAATCAACACAAGTAGACCGACGCATACACAACCCATGAGAAATGGTACCCTTAAGATACCGCAAAATCCGTTTGACAGCAACCCAGTGTCGATCAGTAGGTGTCTGAAGAAACTGTGACACCTTACTGACCGCATAAGCAATCTCTGGTCGTGTCAACACAAGATACTGTAATGCACCGACAGTGCTCCGATACATAGTAGGATCAGACAAAGGATCACCAGTGTGCCGAGAAAGCTGTCTACCAGAAGAGACAGGTGTAGATAATGGACGACAATCGGCAAGACGCGTGCGCTGTAACAAATCAAGTAAGTAGCGCTGCTGTGATAAATGTAAGGCATCCTCAGAAAATGTAGCCTGAATACCCAGAAAATATGATAACTGTCATAAATCCTTGAGCGCAAACTGAGAGTGCAAGCTCCCAATCAAACCAGTAACAAAATCAGATGAGCTCCCAGTAATAATGATGTCATCAACATAGATCAAGACATAACAGAGTATCGAATCTCAACTGTAAACAAAGAGAGATACATCTGAAAGGCACTGGGTAAAACCATCAGTAAGCAGAGCGGTGGATAGCTTGGAAAACCAAGCTCTAGGAGCCTGCTTTAGGCCATAAAGAGCCTTCTGCAGGCGACAAACATAATATGGTATAGATGAGTCAACAAAGCCTGGGGGTTGGGTCATATACACAGTCTCAGAAAGATCCCCATGTAAGAACGCATTGTTGATATCAACCTGACAAATAGACCACCCTCGAGAGAAAGCGATTGAAAGAACTAGACGAATAGTAGTAGGTTTGACCACAGGACTAAAAGTCGCAGTGTAGTTAATACCCTCAGTCTGATGAAAGCCGTTGGCAATAAGCCGGGCTTTATAACGACTCACTGATCCATCAGGATTATGTTTAATCATGTAAACCCACTTACAACCAACAATGTTGGCATCAGTGGGAGCCTGAATCAGACGCCAAGTCTGGTTGGCATGAAGAGCATCAATCTCAGCACGCATTGCATCCCACCAAACAGAATACTGCTGAGCCGGTCGAAATGTGGAAGGCTTAGTGGTGGGAGTAGTAGAGACATGAAAAAGAACATGATCAGGAAACTGACGCGGCTGCCGTGTATGATCACGAGATCGTGTAACCATCGGGTGAGTCGGAACAAGAGTAGTAGGAGGAGGAGGAGGAGGAAGAGGAGGAGAAGGAGGAGGAGGATGAGGAGAAGGAGGAAAAGAAGGTGAAGCAATATCAGGAGAGGGAATAACATGAGAAGATGAGGAAGGAATAATAGGAGAAGATGAAGAAGAAAAAAGAGAAGAAACGGAAGTAGAAAGCGAAGGAGGAGGAATGGAGAAAGGAATAGAATCTAAAGAAGCTGTGGGAGTAATAGAACTCCCCGGAATGTCAAAAATCGACTCATGGAACCGAACATGTCGAGAAGTATACGTACGAGACGTATAAGGATCATAACATAGATAACCAAGATGAGATGGAGCATAGCCAACAAAGATACAAGGAGTAGACTTGGGTGAAAGTTTATCCGCTCGAGTATCACCTAGAAACGGATAACACAAACACCTAAAAGTACGAAGAAGAGAGTAATCGGGACGAGATCCAAAAAGAACCTCATAAGGAGATGAGTGATGAAGAACCGGTGATGGTAACTGGTTAATAAGGAAGGCAGCAGTGGCATATGCATCATACCAGAATTTCTTTGGTAACCGAGCATGAAACAATAAAGCTCGAGCTACCTCAGAAAGATGGCGGTTTTTCCGCTCAGCAACCCCATTTTGTTGGGGAGTATAGGGACATGAAATGCGATAAGCGATGCCAGAATCTGAAAGAAAACGAGCCATAGATCCACGAATGAGCTCAGGAGCACCATCACACTGAAGATGCTTGATGGTGCAGGAGAAAAAGTTCTCAACAAGCGATTTGAAATGCCGAAAGCAATCAACCGCTTGAGAACGACAAGTCAAAGGATACATCCATGTAAATCGACTGAAATCATCAATGAAAGTAATGAAATATCTGTATCCATCTCTAGACATTACAGGAAAGGCACCCCAAATGTCACAATGTATAATATATAACGGTGAAGTAGAATGAGATACAACTGATGTAAAAGGCAATCTAGTCGATTTTGAAACACTACAAGCAGTACAATGTGTGTGTGTGGTTTTGTTTGTCAGATGTAAGAACGAACATCTAGACAAAACATCATCAGACGGATGACCCATTTGAGAATGCCAAGTCTAACGAGATACAGAAGTAAAAGCAGCAAGTGAATATAGCTGATGCGGACTACCACGTGTGTGATAAAGAAACTGTCCATCAAGAGTCTGAATGGACAGACCTAGATATGAGAAAACAACAGCTATGGGATGATCAATCACTAACTGCGTGATCGATAAAAGGTTCTTGGCTAAGCCAGGAACCACAAGTACATGTCTAAGAGTAAGAGTACGATCTGATAAATGAAGTAAAGCAGTGCCAATATGAGAAATAGTAAGAGCCATACCATTGCCTACAATGACTCGCTCAGAGCCAGTGCAGGGAGAAGCATCAAAAACAATAGAAAAATCAGCGGTCATATGCTCAGTGGCACCGGAATCGGGTATCCAAGAATCAACACGCTCACATGTACCCGATAAATCAGCCATCAATCCAAAAATGAGGAGAAATCTCGTGACTGACAGGGCCCAAAACAGACGATCGAGTTTCATTATGTGAATCAGTAGAAATTGGCCCAATAAATCCTTGTGAAAAATCAACTGAATTTGTAGAAATGGTAGAGTTTGGGCCTGGGCCCAATATCGATGTCTGATCAGTTATCCCAATAGATTCACATTGAGGCATGTTTTCACCATGTTTAAAAGAAACCCTAGCTTTATGATTCAACTCCATTACATCATTCAAAACTCTAATTTCACAATCATCGTGCACAATTACATCATCAGAAACCCTAATTTCACCACATTCCTTGCTGACAAACCCTAATTTCACTGAATCAACACTCGCAACACGATCTATCACCTTCAATTTCACCGAATCATGAACAGCAAACAGATCAGAGAGAGTATTACGAGCTCTAACCTTAACATCACACCAGTTTCTCTGTAAATCCACAGCAAAATCACTTACATCCTTACACCTCTCACCGGCAACAGATTTAAAGATTGGCGGAAAGATTTGAAGTTTAATCCACATAATACTTTGTTGATTCGATAGTTATTGAAACAGATTTGAAGATTGATGAAGAACAACAGAATGTGTAACACCCCGTGTTTTCCAAAATGTCAAAGTCAAAGTCAAATGCTGACTGTTATTGGAATTAAAGTTATTTTAATTTCATTTTATTTTATTATGTGGAGTAAGTGTTGTATAATCAAAACTAATCGATCGGTAATCTAACCGCGAATCGACGATCGACTGTGAATAATAGGAAGTAACAATGCAATAAAGTTAATCAATCAGTAATCAAGCTAATCGAATCAATCATCGAACTCAAGTGTGGGAATTTTGGTACTTTTATACGTGTGCGTGTGCCTTACGTGTTATTTGTGCATGTTATCTTACGTCGTTATGTGTGGTGAATCAATCAAATCAAATCGAAACTCGAAGGATAATCAAACTCAATCGAAATCGGACCCAAATTGTGGTGTAAGGATGATTGTATGTTAGATATAGTAGTTGGGACTAAAAGTAATTTGAATAGAAACCCTACCATACTCAAATCATCACTCATCGAAATCGAAATACCAAAATCGTCGCAAAAATCTCAAAAAGGAACATCCTGATCGAACAGGACTACCGATCGAACAGGCTAGCCGATCGAACATGTTGTTCGATCGAGCAGCCCATTCGGTCAGGAATCCTGGCCGATCGGTTGGGCCTTTCCTCTTTTGGAAGCCTATAAATAGGGTTGTCATTGTCATTCTTTCTACTTTTGGAAAGCTCTGACCGACCAGCCCCTTGTTCTTCACTTTTTCTCCGATTTCTCTCCGATCCGGTAAGTTTTAACTCTAATTCTTGTACGATTTTGTTCATTTAATGATTCTACACCTTTCTATCTTTCAAAACTTGGAATTCAACCGTGAAGTCACCAAGATCTGAGTGTTCTTGGGTGATGTCATCATGGTGTTCTTCAAGAACACCAAGTTTTGACATCATTCCACCATGATTAGCTTAGATCTAACCGATTTCCACATTAACAACCTAAAATCTACCAAAGATCTTAACATTTCACGGTGGAAAAGGATTGAAAGACGGTTTCTAACTATCTTTCAGCTCTTTTACACTCAACCGGTGAAAACGGAGCTTGAACCGACTTACAAATCATTCCAAATAAACACATGGTTCAAGATTCGGATTCTACCACGAGATTCTTCGATTTCGGGTTAAACGTTAAACCAAGGTTCCGAACCGTTCACTGACCGGACTTGGGTGACTCCTGCCCGAGCCAGTGAACCAAGTAAGGACTTAGGTTTCGTGGTTCAACTCATTATCAACCTAACTCAAAAATCACACCAAATGACCAAAACAACCAAGTGTTAGAAGATAGGCTAACCTGGTCAGAAAATGCTGGCCGAACGGCTAGGCTGTCCGACCGGACAGCCCACCCGAACGGACTACCCAGCCGATCGACCGGGCCAGCCGATCGGCTAACACATGGACCCACAAACTCACAAAGTGTAGTATTGACAAGGTGATGTTCGATCGACTACGCCACTCGATTGAAACATTACTGCTCGAATCATGAGATACTATACTTCAACACTTAACCGTTCTTTTCGAAACATTGGAATGTCACTCGATCGAGCATGCCACCTGATCGAGTGACACCTTGCCAAATTCATAAAATTGCAAACCGATCGGTTGGACTAACCGATCGAACGGTGCGTTCGATCGACCAACTTGAAAGGTAATGCTGCAAAAACTTCAAAAGTACAAACTATCATACACAAACACACCCTTCCTAAAGGAAGAAACAATCCACTTGAAAGGACCAGCCGATCGAGCCTGCCGGCCGATCGAATGGGAATGTTCAAACGGACTTTCAACCCAGACGAACAGCCCGTCCGATCGAACCAGCTGTCCGATCGACCGGCCCAATCGATCCATCATCACTTGTTTGCATCTCCGCGTTACTCATCGTTATACTATCGAACTATTCAGGCTAACTTCTCTCGGTGCTCCCTTCAATCCATACCAAATCACTGTGAGTATACTCGACCCCTTTTTGCTTTTAGCACTTTTGGGTGTTACATACGTTACCTATCGAAATCACAATCAGTTATACTATACAAACTATTTGGACGCTAACCGATTGCATGTATTACGTGACTGAATGAATGCTTGTTTATTATGTTTACACATGGAATGCTGTCTACCTGCCTTAGCAACATAGTACTATAGTTTGGACTCAGCACCCGTTCACACGGGGGTTGTTAAGGACAAATTACTTGCATGGATTACGGTGGTATTCATGTATTGTGAACTGTCTCGGACAGTCAACCCGCAGTCGTTGGTATCGATGGTCCCATGTCGATAATTAACATGCTTCGTTTTCCTCTGTGTACGTGCTGGTTATGTGTAAACTATTCGAACTCTATATGCTATATCAAACTTGTGTACTCACCTTTACATTGTTTGTATTGACTTTATTTTAACGTATGTGACAGGTGTTTAAGGTGTTTGCTTGCTAGGAAAGCGAGGCTAGAATAAGTTTCTAGAGGCCCCCAACAAATAGTTGTCTGAGCAGGAGTCTAGGGCTTAGCTGTCTGTAGATCTCGTCCAGACGGGTCTTAGAAACATCGAACAATATTATTTGGTTTTGTAATAATTAAATCTGAGTTGTCGGAACAGGATTTATTGACTAGGTGTTTTCTGTAATGACTTGTTATTTATTTGGGATACGGTATGGGATGTATCATTTAACTGAATTTGTATAATAGTTGTTGTGGAAACTTCTGGACAATCTGTTTCGCTCAGTGCCGCGCCCCGATGATTCCGCCATCGGTTGGGGTGTGACAGATTTGTATCAGAGCCATAACTATAGGGAATTAGGTTAGACACGACCTAGTCCGGGTCGCTGTCTTAGAGACCTAGACTATAGCTAAGAACCAAGAGACCAAGTTTATGTGCTTATTCATTCTATTCTATCACTGCACTCGAACTCCATATCAAAGACAGCAAATTTGGACAGGACTAGGTGTGAAAACCATAAACTCCTGCCTAAGTTGTCTGATTCATGACGATTATTTATGTGAATCTCATTATCTTTACAACAAAACGGGGAGAATTATACCAAAACCGGGCTGAAACCCGCAATTTGATGCAAATTTTCCTCAAAATTTTCTTAAAACGAGGAAGAAATTGCTAAGCTAGGGGTGAAACCCTAACCTTGGCGATTGTTCCGAACTTTACCTCATCTCGCCGAGACATTTAACGGACTCCAACGACCTGAACTCACAAGTATGACCTAGGAAATGCGTGCATAATGCCCGAGAACTGAGGCAGAAACACGACCCCTAGAGTCGAAAGTGACGACAAGTCCACTGTGAATAGTTACATTGTTTTGGTTAGTCAATGTCTAGTAGCCGCAGACAATCTACCTCTTGATTTTATGTGTTGCCTTGCTGATTTTATATGTTTTGCCTGTTTACATGTTTAAATTTCCGCTGGATTACTCGATTTTGTTATCAATCCGCACGACTTGTATTGCTATCCTATTCCGATCTAATTTCCAGTTGACGCGATCTAGACGATGTTAATATGCTATACTACGCTATACGACTAAGATAGACGATACGATATGATGCTACTCGATATACTATACGAACGACACTCGACTTGGAAGGATAGGTTTCTGTTTTCTGACTACCTCTGTGCTAAAATGCGTATGTGTTAGGAATTTTGTGCCCTACCTGCTTATGTGCTTATGTGCTTATGTGCTTCTGTGATTATGTGAATTCTGTGCATTCTGTGCTTTTGTGCCTATGTGATATGTGCTACGTGATACGTGATACGACGTGATTCTAAGCTTTAGTAATCTAAGATGTGTGAGGAGAGATTCGATCTAGTTGTGTTGAGCCCTGTGGCGATGTCTATTGCAGACCATGTCGTCATCATCCATGTCTCGCCGACTTACCCGACAGGAAAAGAGAGACCGACGTCTTGCTGCGATCATCTCCAAAACTGTGGCGAAAGCTGTCAGTGATGTGTATGAGAACGTGAGCAAATCATCCGATGTCACACCCCGATTTCCACGTGTATCACCGGTGGGCCCGGTGGGGATTACCGTGACGTAGTTGGCAACAATATAGTCAAACCACACAATTATATAAATGCACAGCGGAAGCTTTAAAGATAAATATATACTTCAACCTCTGGTGGTAATATCAAATATATTACAGAAGTCGAATGTATCCACAGCGGATCAAAATAATAAAATATTGTTCATTCAGATACGGCATCGAGTTTGCGAGACTATTCGTGATGCTTAGGAAGCTAATACCAGCCAATTTCGTATAGTACCTGCACTTAATCTTTTTGGGGAAAATACGTCAGTTTACACTGGTAAATACATTCAACTGACACATTTGAAAATGTTTATTAAAATTGATTTGAATGCACAAGGCACAAACTCTTTTATAACTTGGGAAAATTATTTAAATCTTGTGAACGTATTACATGTTCTTTTATGCGTTCAGTAGCCCGGGTCGTGTCGGGTTAAAGATTAATAGACACACCACATTGCTTAAAACCGAAGTATAGAAACCAACGGCTACGTCTTTTAATTAAATGTCGACAATATATACCGGGTGTACGCCTACACCGGGATGTCGATGGTCGTGGCCATTTCGTAAAATGATGCCAAGGATATCCGGGACAACGGTCATTAACCCCCCAAAGGCTTTTAAGAAACAAAACTGTTTAAATGAGCCGATCATAATATTTAATTAACCACCTAAGCAATGGAAGATATGATGCTCAATCAAGCGGTAAATATTATACCGTATCCCAAGCCCATATAGGGGAAATAAGTTAAAAGTATTTACCTTTGCAAGTATTATTCCTTAGTTTGATTAAATCACCGATAGCTTTTACTGGGCTCCTAATCTGGAACGAAGGTTTTAATTTAGAATCCTAACGGGTCTTTATATTGGCCGTAGCCTAGACCGGTTGGTTCCGGAATATAAATATGGTTTAATCGCGCGAAAAGGCGAAAACCGAGAATAGAATGTGATTCTGCCCCAAACAAGCTCAGAGACTTGTTTTATATGGGTTCAAGGTTCACACTCTGGATTTTGGGGTCCAAATAATATAATTTGACCCGTATCGGCTAATTTACGAAAACTAGTTTCATAAGCCGAACCGTGCGCGCAATAGGCGAAACGGTTAACCATGAGAGTCTTAAGCTTATTTCCTAAGTCAATATGCCTTAAAGAGGTTGTGGCATCAGTAGGATACCTTCGTGATGCCCGTAACGAGTTTAAGTTAATATTACGCCCCATAGGGTTTTTCCGGTCATTTTAAAGACTTTTATAGAGCTTTTCGAGTTCTACAGGAAATCTGAGTTTCATGAATAGTTTAAAAAGTCTAAAATACTTTATTTATTATTTAAAATCAGTAGCAACTGGAATCGGGTCAAAAGACCTTGTAGAACTCAAGTTTTGGCCGAAAAGGGCATATTCGGTATTTACCGAACCGTAGCCATAACCGCAGGTTATGAGCGAGGTAAAAATTATTAAAAATCTTTAAAATTCCAAAAATATTATTTTATTACAGTGGGTAAAAGTTTTGGAGACGAAATCTTGGTTTAGATGGGTGTTATGCTGATTGCGCCGTTTATTACAAAAGTTTCTTATAAATGCGCTATTTAGCATAACTCTCATTCTAGACCTCGGATTGACGTGAAACTTTAAGGACATGCTTATAATTTAATAAGCAAGGTTAGGGTCTGTTCACGTGTCCGAAATACTCTTTTTATTTTTAAAAGGCCGTTACGGTCAACTTTTAGGCGATTAACGGAAATGCGTAAAAGACTCAGACAATTCATGAACCGATCACAGAGGTCTATACCATCATGTAACCTGGTCCTAAGAGTGTCCTAAGGCATATCTATACCTCACTAAAACGGGTCAGAACTGAAGTCAAAGCAAAAGTCAAACTTTTGCGACATTCGGCTCCGAACCGGGTCAATATAGCAAATGGTCGATTCAAACGAGCGTAAACAAGTTTATATACTTAATATCATGTTTTATGAGTGTCAAAACAGGTTTCATAACATATACATTACAGATTATGTATAAAACGGCAAAATAGCTTTCTGTTGACTTTTTAAGTGCACGTTTGACTCGACATTTGACATAGTTAGAGTGGTGATCAGAGGGAACCCTTTTAGGGGTTTATTACCCACATAAATACCAACTCATAACTACTTTTGATCCGACAATTCACTGGACCATTTGTGAATTATCGCTATGACAACCGTTAGTTACGACGGTTTGGTTTATAAGCTAAATCTATGGAAATACAAGACCACAATGGATGTGAACGACTTACAGAAGTTGTGTCCTGCTTAGAGAGCAGAGAAGAATGCTTGAGAGCTTCTTAGAATGATCAGTAGTTGTGTTTGAGGTGTGTGTTGGTTATGAGCCAAGAATGGCTATTTATAGTGAAACAATGCACTCAAGATCATCACACAACACCCTACAACTGATTATGGATGATGGGCAGGTGTCCCATAGAGCTATGGGTCGAGTATAGGGTGCCCATGCCTCATTTATTGATGTTTGATCGTTCACAAGCTCAAAAGGCATGCAATTACAAACTTTCTGCATCTGGGCGTCCAACGCGGCCCGCATGGGAGTTTCCATGCATTTGTACGCGGGTCGCCTGAGATTCAAACTTTAGGCGCGTATATTAGGTGGCTCGCGGCCCGCCTCAACTTAGGCCAAAACATCACGCGGGTCGCGAGAGGCATGTTTTTCAGGTTTTTAAAATCTTTTATAATCATTACGAAATCCTGGTAATTAATAACGAAATCTTTCGTAATTATTAACCTGACCTTTCGGGTTTGAAGGGGTAACTTTGCGGTTTGGCCCTCGGTTAATTACAACTAAGGACCTTATTTACCCGCATTATTAAGTCCCCGGTTAATTTATTAATTATTCGGAAAGCCTTAACTTTCACTGTTGACGCTTTTAACCCTTCTCATACGAATTCGATCATAACTTTCTCGTTTTAAAACGGAACTTCGCGGAATTTATACAGTATATTCTAGTGAGCGTATAATACTGTTACAAAGCCTCGGGAGCGTTAAAGGGTCACTCAGAGGTATAATTAAACATGTTGACACAGTTAACCCCTATAGCTTGTAATCTCTCACTTTCTTCCGCGTTTCGCTTCCGTACGATCCATGATTTATTCGTTTGAAGGTACAAGCACCATTTAGGGTTACCATACAGTATATTTACCCTTTGTTGACATTTATAACCCTCGAATTTACATACTTTCAAGGTTTGTCAAAATTAGTCCTTTATTTAATATCAATGCCACGTGTAAACTAATGACACGTGTTAACACATTATTGGACACAAAAATTTGAGGTGTTACATCCTCACCCCTTAAAATAAATCTCGACCCGAGATTTACTCAAATAAATAGGGTTATTTTTCTTTCATTGTGGCTTCGACTTCCCACGTATATTCGGGACCTCTACGAGCATCCCATTTGACTTTTACAATCGGTACGTGCTTTCTTCGAAGCTTCTTCACCTGTCGATCTTCAATCGACAAAGGTTTTTCTAAAAACTTTAAGCTCTCATCTATATGCACATCTGTGTGTCGAATCACCAATGATTCATCGGCGAAGCACTTTTTGAGATTGCAGATGTGGAACACATTGTGGATTCCATTGAGCTCTTCAGGCAAGTTCAACTTATAGGCGACCGATCCGACACGTTCAATGACCTCAAAAGGTCCTATGTATCTCGGACTCAGTTTGCCTTTCTTGCCGAAACGCATCACCCCCTTCCAGGGTGATACTTTAAGCAACACTTTTTCACCCACTTCGAAGTGAAAATCCTTACGCTTTGGATCAGCGTAGCTCTTCTGCCTATCGCGGGCAGCCTTGAGACGTTCCCGAATCTGGACAATCTTGTCCGTTGTCTGGAAAACTATCTCTGGTCCCGATAATTGGACCTCTCCTACTTCCGCCCAACAAACAGGCGATCTACATTTCCTACCGTATAATGCCTCGAAAGGCGCAGCCTTTATGCTGGTATGGTAGCTATTATTGTAGGAGAATTCGATTAGGGGTAGGTTCTTATCCCAGTTACCACCTAAATCGATCACACATGCACGAAGCATGTCTTCTAACGTCTGGATAGTACGCTCACTTTGACCGTCCGTCTGTGGATGGTAAGCCGTACTGAAGTTCAAACGCGTGCCCAAAGATTGCTGGAAACTCTTCCAGAAGTGAGACGTGTACCTAGTATCCCGGTCGGAGATAATAGACACAGGTATGCCGTGTAAGGCTACAATCTTATCAACATAAAGTTGGGCTAACATATCGGAGCTATACGTCTCCTTGATGGGTAGAAAATGAGCTGATTTAGTCAGCCTATCGACTATGACCCATATTGTATCGTTTCCTTTCCTGGTTTTGGGTAACTTGGTTATGAAATCCATAGTTACACATTCCCATTTCCACTCGGGAAGCTCAGACTGTTGTAGCAAGCCAGACGGCTTTTGGTGCTCGGCTTTGACTTGAGCACAAGTCAAGCATTTTGCTACATGGGCGGCCACAGACTTTTTCAAGCCTATCCACCAATAGTTCGCCTTTAAATCTTGATACATCTTGTCTGCACCAGGATGGACAAAATATTTGGAACTATGGGCTTCCTGGAGGATAACATCTCGTAGTCCTCCATAAATCGGAACCCATATACGTCCGTTCAGTCTAAGGATTCCATCCTTGCTAAGAGTCAACTGCTCCTCAGTTACTCCTAACTTTTCATTAGGATAATTAGCTTCCAACACAGCCTCTCGCTGTGCAGCTAATATCCTCTCAATCAAATTGTTCTTGACTTCAATGCTCTTGGCATTGATTCGAATAGGTTTTACCCTTTCTTTCCTGCTCAAGGCATCAGCGACTACATTCGCCTTGCCGGGATGGTACCTGATCTCGCAATCATAATCATTCAATGTTTCCATCCAACGGCGTTGCCTCATGTTCAGCTCCTTCTGATTGAACAGGTGCTGGAGGCTTTTGTGATCAGAATAAATCACAAATTTAATACCATAAAGGTAATGCCTCCACAATTTCAGTGCAAATACAACGGCACCCAACTCCAAGTCATGGGTGGTGTAATTCTTTTCGTGCACCTTTAATTGCCTTGAAGCATAGGCAATCACCTTGCCCTTCTGCATAAGCACACACCCTATGCCTGTGTGTGATGCATCGCAGTAAACCACGAATTCATCTGTCCCTTCAGGTAGTGTCAACACAGGTGCGTTGCTTAGCTTCTGCTTCAGAACTTCGAAGGACTCTTACTGCTTTGGGCCCCAAATAAATTTTTCTTTCTTCTTGGTTAAGGAAGTCAGGGGCGCAGCAATTCTTGAAAAATTCTCAATAAATCTCCTATAGTATCCTGCTAATCCCAGGAAACTACGAATTTCGGTAGGCGTCTTTGGCTCTTGCCAGTTCATGACCGCCTCTACCTTAGCGGGATCCACTTGGATACCACGCTCACTCACAACGTGACCTAAAAACTGAACCTCTCGTAGCCAGAATTCACATTTCGAGAATTTGGCGTAGAGTTTCTCACGCTGTAGTAATTCGAGAATGCAACGGAGGTGCTTCTCGTGGTCAGCTTGGTTCTTGGAATATATAAGGATATCGTCGATGAAGACTATGACAAATTTGTCCAAATACGGCTTGCAGACGCGATTCATGAGATCCATGAACGCAGCCGGTGCATTTGTGAGCCCAAAAGGCATCACTAGGAACTCGTAATGACCATAGCGAGTCCTAAATGTTGTCTTATGTACATCTTCATCTCTGACCCTTAGCTGATGATAGCCCGACCTCAAGTCGATCTTCGAGAAATAGCTTGCTCCTTGCAGCTGATCGAACAGATCGTCGATCCTTGGCAAAGGATATCTATTCTTTATGGTAACTTTGTTTAGCTCTCGGTAATCGATACACAACCGCATCGATCCGTCCTTCTTCTTTACAAATAGGACAGGTGCTCCCCAGGGAGATGAACTAGGTCTGATAAAACCTTTTGCCAACAGTTCATCCAACTGGGTTCTTAGTTCCTTCATTTCAGTAGGAGCTAGCCTGTAAGGTGCTCTAGCTATAGGAGCTGCTCCTGGTATGATATCTATTCTGAATTCCACTTGTCTATCTGGTGGCAAGCCAGGTAGTTCTTCGGGAAAAACCTCGGGATATTCAGAAATGACAGGAAGATCCTCGATCTTCGGCTTAGGTTCTTCAATTATCACCTGAGCCATGTAAATTACACAGCCTCTGTTCAAACATCTAGAAGCTTTGAGCATAGATACGTCCTCGGGTAATCCGTACTGCGTATCTCCTCGAATGGTAAGTGATTCACCACTCGGAGTCTTTAGCACTATATGCCTTTTGCCGCAATTGATTTGGGCCTGATTACGGGATAACCAGTCCATGCCTAGGACTATGTCGAAACCCGCTAGATTGAAGGGAAGTAGAGATAGAGGAAAAGAATGGTTCTTAATGGACATTTAACATCCTTCTAGCACAGTGGAGATGGTTTCTATCGTGCCGTCTGCTAACTCTACCTCGTATTTCATATCTAGGGTTTTGATCGGCATGTTCAATAGTTTACAAAACTTTTGGTCTACAAAGGACTTATCAGCGCCAGAATCGAAAAGTACTCTTGCAAATATATTATTTATGAGAAAAGTACCTGTAAGCACATTTTCGTTCTGTACTGCCTCCTTTGCATCCATGCGGAAGACTCTCGCGTTTGTCTTCTTGGTCTCCTCCGCCTTCCTGGCGTTCTTAGGGCAGTTACTCTTGATATGCCCCTTTTCATTGCAACCGTAGCAGGTTGCGTCCTTGATTTTCTTACAATCCACCGTCTTATGATCCTTGGACTTGCATAGTCCACAGGAGGAAGTCTTTGGCTGCGACTGTGAATTCGACGCAAACCTACATTTCCCAGAGTGGGCTTTCTTGCAGATTTTGCAATTGGGTCTTTCACCAGCCTGCCCATCCTTCTTCGTCTCAGCCCCTCTCTTGCCGTCACCGTTTCCACGGTGCTTCTTTCCGGACCTTCGTGAGGTATCATCCTCACGTTTCCTCTTCTCAGCCTCCTTGCTCCTTAGCGTCCTCAGACGGACAGCATCTAAAGTGAGGGACAAGGAGAGGTCAGTAACTGACCTGAAGGTCGTCGGCCGAGAGGCCTTCACGCTAGCCTTTATCGCAGGCTCCAAGCCCCCAATGAAACGGGCGATTCTTCTAGACTCTAGTGTCACAAGGTACGGAACCAGGCGAGACATCGTATTGAAGCTCGTCAAATAAGCCTGGCAGTCCAGGTTCGTCATCACCAGTGACACAAAGTCAGCCTCGATCTTCTCAACCTCATGATGAGGGCAGTAGTTTTCCTTAATGAGAGCAATAAATTCCTCCCATGTCATCTTGTATAAAGCAGACTTACCTGATGCCTGCACCAACGCCCTCCACCATGCCAGGGCCTCGCCCTTAAATAACTGGGACACAAACTTCACCACATCCTTCTCTGCGCACCCACTGATGTCCACAATAGTGTCCATCTCATCTAGCCAGGTGATACAATCAACAGCACCTTTCTCCCCCGTAAATTCCCGGGGCTTACAAGATACAAAATACTTGTAGGTGCAACCCTTGGCACCAGATGCATCAGTGTACTCTCGTTCACGACGAATACTATTTTCAGCTGACGAGTGATTGTCGTCATCCTTCTTGGGTTGAGAGGGTGGTTTGGAGTGTGTCTTTGGTTTGGAGAGTGGTTTTGTTACAGATCTGCTATGAGACTCAGTGTATTGACGATCAAGAGCTGCCTGAACAACATTGTCAATTAGAGCCTTTAGCTGTGCGCCGGTCAGATGCACCTGCGCATTGTCGTAGTCATCTTCATTTGTATGGCTATTCTCTCCATTGGGATCCGCCATTGTAATTTGAATCTGCTACAGAAGATAACAAAATTTTATTCAGGAGATTATTATATAATTGTCTTTTATGACAATTTGTCAACCATGGTAACAGAGACCATATTTGGTTAACTTATTACTTCATTAAATCTTAGGAATTGGATATATCCTATTTTAGCTATATCAATAATATTGGCGGCATAAAGTCTAATCACGAGGATGTTTTATACTATTAGCCGAGATTTCAGAGAATCAAAGGCATAGAGATTTGAACCGTAGTTCTTTTATCTCTTTCTGACAGGGAGTCATAGACCACCACTGCCTTTTGTCTTTATAAGACAATTATTACGGCCCATAGGCACTACACCTCTAATGGATGTTTTAATATGGTTGGCCCGTAGGCACTACATCACTTAATGGATGATTTAATAAGATTTGGCCCGTAGGCACTACATCACTAATGGATGTTTTAATAGGATTGGCCCGTAGGCACTACATCACTAATGGATGTTTTAAATAAGGTTGGCCCGTAGGCACTACATCACTAATGGATGTTTAAATAAGATTGATCACCTTCATGGGTGATTTAACCCACGATTTATAAATCATTTAGTTGGGTTTTGAAATCCTTAAAGGATTATTGTATAATAATGACGCGCGTGATTTTAACGAATCACATCTGCCATGATTGTTAACATGCTTGCAGCGGTTAACAGGGAATCTGAATCTTTTAATTAAGTCCTACCATCTTGGCCGGATCTTAAAAGACACCAGGCTAGGTTTCACTCGTAAGATTCTTTATTTAGGCAGATCAATTTAAAAGGAATGGTTTTGAATTATTTCATACATATTAAAACAAAACTCATAACATACATTCCGTAATCTCAAATACAATCACATATTGCCCTAAATGGGTCTTTCATACATACCTCCATAGAGGTTTAAAAATAAGTGACAAGTCCACGCAGGGACTAACATAAAATAAGCGTCCATGCAAGGACTAAAAGATAAGTCCACGTAGGGACTGAAATACGATAAGTGTCCACGCAGGGACTTATTTCAAAATAGAAATTAGTACAACTATTAAGGGCTAGTGGTCACGTTTCTTCTTTTTGCCCTTTAGTAGGTTCGCCAAGCCTTTGAGAAATCCTCGGTGGCTTTTCTTCTCTTCCTCGAACTCTCTCTCCACACGATCTAGTCGATGGAGTATCTCTTCCTGTTCAGGAGGAGAGAAACGTGGTTGTGGCGCTTGTTGCGGAACTGGAGGTCTGGGAGGTATTGGATACCCATGAGCTGAGTAGTCTGGTGCTCCCATGTTCCCATGAGCTCCGTCAGGGTAGCGTGCATTATATCAAGCCGACACCACATATGGGTCACGCTCATAATTGTAGTTGTAATGTGCCTGCGATGGTTCGAACGGGTTGTAAGCCGTTGGACCCGTGTAAGCAGGTATGGGTTGGTCATACCCAAATGGTGGCGAATTTGGTGCAGCTAATGCGGAGTTCGCCTCCTGTATAGGACTCGAAGGTCCTTCTTCTTGTAGTGGCGGATAGTGGCTACTACTAGAGTGTCGAGGGGTGCTGAAGTGGATACCCCCTCCTCCTCGTGTGGACATACGAGCATTTGTCCTCCTACGCCTTGGCGGATCAGGCATTACTGGTTGCGCCGGTGGCGGAGGTGGTGGCGTAACTGCCACAAAGCGTGAATCCTCAGAGGGATCCTGTGGATGTCGCGGTTGTTGTGATGTCTGTTGAGGTGGTGTGTAGTACCACTCATGTCGGTCAAACAACGCTTGGAAACTGTCTGGTCCCTGATAGGGTGTGCCATGGAAGGATGACCCATCAGAGACTTCTATCGGATGCGTGGGCGTACCACGAGCAGGTTCTGTCGGATCAGTATCTTCGTCCATATGATCCTCGGAGGAGTGATCTTGTGGCCCTAATGGAACAAAGCCTGAAGGTTCCTGTATGTAGTCAGCTGGATTAAACTGACCTATGAAGTATGGAGTAGGGTCGTCGTAATTTCGGTGCGATACCGAACGTTGTAGAGGTATGAAGGAAGGTTGTGGGTTGTTGGGATCATTCTCTGAGTTTGGCCCAAAGGAGTACCGGTATGATGGCGTCGAGCTGTGCGAGGTGGAATGCCTCGCGGGTTCGTAAAGGTCTCTTCGTCGTTGTGGTTCTTCGCTCCTTGTCATCGAAGGAGGTCTTGTACCTGACGGTCCAGCTTCGTGATCGTGATGTGTCACGATATCTCCTCTGCCTCTTCTTCCCCTTCCTCTTCCTCGGAATATCACTGGCGGCATATTTTGTGACAACCGGTAATTAACGCCTCTTAATTACGCGATTAACAAACGTTTAAGGTGATAATAAATAGTTTTTAAGGCACTAATTAACTTAATTAGGCTTTTGGAATGCCTAGGAACACCTATCTGACGTTACAGTGCGCGTACCGGTGATTTCTAGAGACATCCGCGAAACGGTAAACGAAAACGAACTGATACCGTACCGATAACGCCGAAATACAAAGTTTGTTTTTCATATATTTTATATATAAGGATTTCATTTTGTGAAATTTTCGAATGACAAAAACCGCAAACGCGAACGAAAAACGCGGAAACAGTAACGCACCGACAAACAACGACGAAACGGAAGCACCGGACTGGAATTTCGTCTGGACATTAATATATTATGATATATTTGGCATCGTTTTCGAATTTTAATATGCATAGTTGAAAATCAGATCGAAAAACGAACGAAAAACGATCAACTACGCAATTTACGCGATTTAACGCGACCGACGCGCATACGCGTTTAGTAATAATAAACGACTTGAATTTTTAGCGTTTGACTCAAAAACTTTATTATACGACATATTACAACGTTCGGGATTCAAAAACGGGCTTTAGAAAACGCAACGGGCCACGCAAAACGGGCTTGTGGGCCTGGGGCCCAAGCCCACTTAAAACCCTCGGTATAAATAAGTGACTAACCCTAAAAACTTCCTCCATTTTCTTGAAGGACCTGCGCACACAAGCACAGTCCCTGTCACCTCTCTGATTCATCCAAACATAGTAAAATAAAAGAAATTGAGATTGAACCCTTATCATTCATTCATCGTTCACAAAAATGCAAACCACATAAGAGCTCTCTTCTGCTTATGTATGAAGACCGGCCACTGGCCATCCCCTTGCCTCCTCGAGTCGCCGGCGACAGCAACCAGAGACATCTGGGCGTCGGTTCCGACCGGAATCCCGGTTTCCGACGCCGTTTTGACGGCGAGCCACACACACACTCCACTCGAAAACTCAACTGAAACCCTTTTTTTTCTCCGACGGTTCCGACGACCGGATCGACAGGGACAAACGGTGTCGCTGTTTCTCTTTTCCGACATCAAACTCGGGTGAGTCCATTTATATTTTTTTTTTCTTTTCTTCATCTCCTTTCAGATCCGTTTGGATCAGTTGATTCTTCGACGAATCTTGTTGTTTCAGGCGGATGGGAGGTATTACGGGGAATGGGCGACGGTTAGGGGAGGTGGAGTGGTGGTGTCGGCCGTTGAAGACGATGACGATAGTTGAGGATGATGACGACAGTAGATGTGGGAGTTTTGGTTCAGTTGCGGGTTAAATCCAGTAGATTTTGAGTTCACGTCGGATTTCGGCTCATAAGCGGGGTATCGGGTCAAACCCGGTTTACTCGGGTGACCGAGTCAACTCGAGGCACAGCGGGTCAACAAGGTCAAAGATGGTCAGCCTAGTCAACGCCAGTCAAACATCATTTCGGGTCAGCTTCGGAGCAGGCATTTTATTATTGATTCGGGTTTCGGTTCACTTCAAATTACTTTCGGTTCAACAGGTTCGGATTCAAGTCAATACGAGCCGGGAAGTCAACTGGTCGAACCCCAGTTAACGGCAGTCAACCGCGGTTGAATGAGTCGCCACGAGACTCGGTAAAGTTTTAAACGTAACGAGTAGTTTACATTAGATTTCATAGTTACGCGAAACCGAGCTCGACCGATACCTTTTAGCGACTTTTTACATTTTATTTTGGCGTATTTCATAAAATTTTAGTATATATTGTTGGATTGATTGAATAATTGTTGAGTTTTGACAAAATACGACAACCTTTTATTGTCGGGTTATTCCAAAAACAGAGGAAACTCTGTCCGATTTTCGTAAAAACCCGAATTACAAAACATATTTTAAGTACAAAAAAAAAGACACTAATCGAAATTCAAGTTTCTTATAAAAATAAATATAGAAATTTATTTTAGCAATGTTTACAACTTATAGAGTGAATTTATAACAACTCGACAAAAACGCGTTACTAGTCAACGAAAACTCGAAAACTTTTATAAAACTAAATATAATAATTTATAGTTATTTCAAACTCCTAAACCAAGTACGACGCGTTTCCATAAGATTACCAAAAGCGATATTCTTAACCGACTAGTTTCGATAACTACGAGCTTATATATATATGTGAGTGTGTGTATATATATATATATATATATATATATTTATTTACGTCTTACCGAACTACAACGGTATATTACCGTATCATATATGACACCAAGAGATGCACCCTTATCCGTATACGTATTTCTAATTCACGACAACTAACACGACTTAGTATATTTATATTTAATATATAAATATATATATCCTAAATCACTCGGAAACTAAGTCGTTTCCGAGACTTAGCGTCATCCCGATTATGAATGGGATCAAATAACCATAGTTTGGTTATTTTAAACCAAAATAATAACCCCTTTATAGAATCGTTTAGTTAACGATTCGGTCGAGCTCGGACACGTAGTTTAGCTACGTCAATTTAGCTAGAAACTGATAAGTTATTCCCTGTTAGGAATACTATAGATGCACGCTAGCCACTTCACGTTCTTGGAACGACACTACGGAACCACGTTAAGCTAGCTTCGCACAGGAATGTCAAGGTGAGTTCATAACCCCCACTTTTTACTATTTTACATTTTTATAAATGTTTTCGGGGGTGGAAAGGCATGCAAGTTTTGCAAAAATAAACAACTTTTCGATGAACGAAAACTCATATTTCTAAACCGTGTTGCGAATGAATTTCAAGGAACTTAAATGGTTTATGAATGATTTCGATCAAACCTACCGGTTTTATAAAACACGCGCCTATTTACGAAACGTGCATGATTTTCTAATGGGTACGGGCGACACAGTCGAGGTGATTCGACACAGTCGAGGTGATTCGACACAGTCGAGGGGATTCGACACAGTCGAGGTGATTCGACACAGTCGAGGTGATTCACACAGTCGAGGTGATTCACACAGTCGAGGTGATTCGACACAGTCGAGGTGATTCGACACTAAAAATCGTCTACACAGGTTGAGTACTTCCTATGTCGTCGCATACGTTAATGTCCTCGCGAAACATTAACGATCAACCTGTTCATAGACGCTTTACATACCCATTTACAACACTAAAAATTTCCTATATTCATAAGATTCATTTGATGGAAACTCACAAATACCTAGATTTACAATCTTTGGTAACGTTTTTCAAATTATACCTAAGTAAGAGGACGCGCTGATCCTGCTTACAAAGGTTAGTTTGGTCTTGGCCCATTCTCTCTTGTGCAATGAAGATACCGGTCCAGTCACGCCAGCTCTGATTTTTCGGGGTGTGACAGATTGGTATCAGAGCTATAGGTTTCAGCGAATTAGGTTTCTGTAGAGATACCTAGGCTTTAACCTTACTTTCCTATGGGAACTTAGATTATTAAGACTTGGACACATACAGAACGCCTAGAACTGAATATGGGTTTCCAACCGTTGCCGAAAACAATGAGTCAACATTTTTGGTTTTAAACATACACAAGTGTTGTGTTGGATACACGGTACATGAACCGATTACATATAGTAAGCAAAACTTTGAGAGTTTGGATAACTGCATTTAGGACCTTTGGAAAACTTACGTCGAAACTCATTAAAGATCCTCACTTAGAAACCTTGACTAACAACTCAGGCAAACGCTATTATCTATTTGTCTATGCTATTTTAATTACTCAAGCAGGTAATCTACGTGGAAGGAAACGCTATTGCACAACTATACGTGAAACTTAAACTAAACGTCAGCGGACGTCGAAGTATATCACACACGACTTTCGAGGCAAGGCCTTTGGAAAACACGCTTGGGCCCGACAACAACAATGCAAATCCCGTCAGCGGGAGAACTAGTGCTCGAAACGCGGCAAATTGCTAAGTGATCCTGCAAGCAACACGAATCATGTTGAGGTACGTTGAAACTGGGATTTCACAACAATCTATACTTACTCTAATGAGACTCACAACTATTGGCGCTGCAAAAGAAGTCACATGTCTTCGCATTCCCCCTATTTCATTTATGGCGATTAGGCTATGTTCGACATTCCATGGTAATGTCATTCAACAACCGGTCATCGCACCAAAATTCCAGGTAAAGTCCTTAAACTTCTTTTGTTGAAATTCTGATTTTTGCATATAGCGAGTAGACTTTCATATTTCTACTCCCCCTAATGATCCTTGCATCACGAAAATTTTCTTTCATAATAGCGAATACTCATTTGCTTCATTCTTGACGAATTCATATGTTACACATGCGTTGTTTGTTAAGCATGTGGCTTCACTTGAAATTGTTGCTTTATCCAGTTCAAATATTATTTCGCTATCTTCACTCCTTGCATTGTGATCTAGCTAAACCACATTATTGCATAATGTTGACTCTTTGATATCGAGTCAATGAAACTCATTGAAACTCCTTTCTTTTCAAGCTACATACATGGTTTTTCGTTGTAACCATGGCAAAACTTTCTTGTTGATACATGTAATCATTGTTGGATTACGCTTAAACCAAGTTTAATTGTTGAACTTGCTCGTAATATATATTCGATTCAAGCCATCATATTCGAAATAATCCCAACAAGCACTTCATTTGCTTTGAACCATAACTTGCTTGTTTGGTCTTCGACTTCATTGAATCGTTTCTTTGATCACAATCACCTTGTGGTAGCACTTTTCACAAGTTTGAAGCTTGCGCTAATCTCGTTGCTCACATCATGTACGGATTTAATTTATTATTTATTTGTTTAGTCTTTTTAAATCCGCTTTGCCGATTTATCATATAAAAGTAATCTTAACACAATTGTGTGTTAAGATGATGGTACACAAGTTCGTGTTAAATATTTCAGTGTACCTCTTAACGATTCTTTCAGCATCGATCGAACATTTTGTGATATTTATTGCTCTTCCATTTTCGATCGAAAAACATTATTTCTTTGTTTCATTTTCAATTGAAAATCCTATGGGATTTGTTTGGAACACCCACATTTATTTCGTTCAGCCTTCATTTGATTTAAAACACGGTGATACTTGTTCGATCACCGCTATTATTGAGTTGTTTTATTCACTTTGACACCTTGTGGTGTCAGTATAAACTTGTAGCTTGGGCTAATCATGATCGAGCGTTTCATGCAATACACGGTGATACTTGTTCGGTCACCGCTATCATCGAGTTATTTCATTCACTACGACACCTTGTGGCGTCGGTATAAACTTGTAGCTTGTGCTAATCGTGATCGACTGTTTCATGCGAAACTATATATGCTCTTCGTTTAACACATCATTTAAACAGTCTTAATGCAACTATGTATTAAGACGATGATACACCAGGTTCGGTTGTATTTCATTTCGGTGTATCCTTGCAACTCAATAATGTGAACACGTTGATTTTATTCATTTACTGGTTCCATAGTTGACAATTCATTTTTATGGTTCTATTTAGTTGAGCTTGTTGAATTCGAGTTTCAATCATACAATAAACAATGCAAGATTCCGTTGGTAGTTAATTCTATTGTTTCAAAAATTGATTTGCAATTAGTAAACGTTCATTTGGAATTCCACTGGTTGAATTTCCTCTTTTGTTTAACCCGTGTAAACCTAGTCACATTGGTGATAGTATCACAACATCTCGTTCACTTAACATCGATTACTAGAACAAAATCAGTTAAAACATTGGGGTTCCTATTAATGCAAAATGTTCTTGCAATCACGTAATCTGAACGAGTCCTGATTCGATTACATGGTCATTCACTTTGGTATTATTCGGACTTACCTAGGAACGACACAACTCTGAGGAGATAACATAAACTAAATTTCGAGGACGAAATTTTTGTAACAGGGGGAGAATGTGACAACCGGTAATTAACGCCTCTTAATTACGCGATTAACAAACGTTTAAGGTGATAATAAATAGTTTTTAAGGCACTAATTAACTTAATTAGGCTTTTGGAATGCCTAGGAACACCTATCTGACGTTACAGTGCGCGTACCGGTGATTTCTAGAGACATCCGCGAAACGGTAAACGAAAACGAACTGATACCGTACCGATAACGCCGAAATACAAAGTTTGTTTTTCATATATTTTATATATAAGGATTTCATTTTGTGAAATTTTCGAATGACAAAAACCGCAAACGCGAACGAAAAACGCGGAAACAGTAACGCACCGACAAACAACGACGAAACGGAAGCACCGGACTGGAATTTCGTCTGGACATTAATATATTATGATATATTTGGCATCGTTTTCGAATTTTAATATGCATAGTTGAAAATCAGATCGAAAAACGAACGAAAAACGATCAACTACGCAATTTACGCGATTTAACGCGACCGACGCGCATACGCGTTTAGTAATAATAAACGACTTGAATTTTTAGCGTTTGACTCAAAAACTTTATTATACGACATATTACAACGTTCGGGATTCAAAAACGGGCTTTAGAAAACGCAACGGGCCACGCGAAACGGGCTTGTGGGCCTGGGGCCCAAGCCCACTTAAAACCCTCGGTATAAATAAGTGACTAACCCTAAAAACTTCCTCCATTTTCTTGAAGGACCTGCGCACACAAGCACAGTCCCTGTCACCTCTCTGATTCATCCAAACATAGTAAAATAAAAGAAATTGAGATTGAACCCTTATCATTCATTCATCGTTCACAAAAATGCAAACCACATAAGAGCTCTCTTCTGCTTATGTATGAAGACCGGCCACTGGCCATCCCCTTGCCTCCTCGAGTCGCCAGCGACAGCAACCAGAGACATCTGGGCGTCGGTTCCGACCGGAATCCCGGTTTCCGACGCCGTTTTGACGGCGAGCCACACACACACTCCACTCGAAAACTCAACTGAAACCCTTTTTTTTCTCCGACGGTTCCGACGACCGGATCGACAGGGACAAACGGTGTCGCTGTTTCTCTTTTCCGACATCAAACTCGGGTGAGTCCATTTATAATTTTTTTTTCTTTTCTTCATCTCCTTTCAGATCCGTTTGGATCAGTTGATTCTTTGACGAATCTTGTTGTTTCAGGCGGATGGGAGGTATTACGGGGAATGGGGCGACGGTTAGGGGCGGTGGAGTGGTGGTTGTGACAACTGGCAAATAACTGGTAATTCCATACAATCTAATCACTATTTACGTTTCTAAATCTCATGCATTTAGCGTAATTTAATTATGTAACAGTGTCGTTAATTGGATAACAGTGTTAGGACAAGAAAACAAAGCTAAAACATATGTTGGTTTTAGTTGTGAGGCGAAACCAAACAAACAATGTCCTAAAAGTGTTGGTAAAAAGTGCTGCGTGCACTATTCACGGTTACACTATTCATGCCAGCAAACCGTGAAATCAGACCGAAATACGGAAAAACGACACTCGGATAACATAACTGAGTCCATTTATATAAGAAAACATTATTGTGAAAACACATCTTGCAAAGAAACAAGACTTTCCGGTATAACGCCCTAATTGCAAAAATGCCCGTTTTGGCTTAAAACATAGCATTTTTAACGCGTCCGAACCTATAACAAAGCATTTCGGGACTTCGGAATAATGTCAATTGATGAAAAATATATTAAAACAATAAGATGATATCAACGGAATGTTCATAATCACAAGTTTCTGGCGTTACGTCACTATGCACTAAACTAGTCCGTTAGCGACTCGACGAACTAGTAGGCGACATTTTTGGTCACGAAACAAGCAAACGAAGAATCTAGCGAGCTAGTTAAGCTAAATTTGGGACTCGAAATCGCTTCATACAACCTTCGGATGCGAGATAACAACTTGCGGAAAAAGTTTGTCGGTACGGCATAAAAGTGTCGTTAACTAGCCGACGCCTAAACGGAAAGCGTTTAAGGTATCAAAATCCAACTTACACTAGTCTAGCAAACTAGTTAACCATATTTTGACGACGCAAGTACCCTAAATAAACACCATAGTATCGATGGTGAATTAAAACCATAGTTCCCGGTATTATATTATACCTTCCATACACCACCCGGTATCGAACCGACGAGTGAACTAGTAGCATTTTTGCCATCCAAAAGTAATACCCATTAAATAAACTAGTTGGACTTTATTTAGAATCCTAAACTACCATTAACACCCTAATCACCCTAACTAAATTAATTACCAAAATATCTTACATTTTACCATTTATATCACATGGTTAAAAAAAAATAAATAAATAAATAAAAAAAAAAAACCACCCCCATTACCTACGTTTTTGGTAGGCCACCTTAGGCCTCACCATGCTTGTTGAAAATGTTAAGATATGAAGTATGGCATGCAATTGATTTTGATTAGAAATGTATGATTTAAATCACCTAACCTACACCATTCCATACATCACTTATCAATTTCAAAAATTAACAAGCAACTTTTCCTAGCCTCTCTCTCATCTCACGGCACCAAGGAGACACCCAAACTCACCTTGAATCTTCCATTGAACTTCACATTTCACACTAAAATTAGCCATTTCAAGAACTTCTAAGAACATCTCAACATGGTTTAAACATGGAGCATTACTAGGAGCTTATCTTGGAGCTTATGTCTTCTTATTTTCTTGTCTAACTTAGTGCAATATTGTAAGTCTTCAAACCACCATTTTTAAGCTTTAAATTACTAGTAATTTATGGAAGTACAAGTTGTTATTCTTGAATTTAAAGCTTAACATAATCAAAAACCCTAAACACAAAGCTAATAAACACTAAATATAGTTATATTATATGTTGATTTATTAGATTTGTGATAGCTAGTTAGTCTAATCTTGTTGTTTATGTTGATCATGCTAGAACAAGTTGTGTAAAAAAAATGGGATTATGATGATCTCGATGCTTATATATTGTAGTAATTTATAAGCATGTTACTCTTGCCATGTTAAACATGAAAATATGATTTAAACATGATTATGTTTAAATCATGCAAGATCATCATCCCTAAAATCATGAGCTTTACATGTGTATATAACTTTTATTGTGGTTCTTGAAATACTAAAAATGTAGTGAACTTGAAACTTGACTTTTAAAAATTAGTAAACTTGGTATTAATATATAAAAAAAAAGTGGACATATAAAGCTTGTTATAAAAAAAAGGGTGATATATAAAAGTCTTTGTATTTTACTAACTTGGAAAATATATATATGTTAAAAGCTCATGAAAGAATGAAAGCATGTGTGATTATTACCTAAAAAAAAGGGGTCTTTGGTAAAGCTTAACAACTTGGTGACGATTCGGAAATTGATTGTGATTGTTGTTTAAACGCGTTTTTTTTATAACGTGGGAAACGTCATAGTTTTAGGGGAAACTATGGCGAATTTTTCTAAAAATCTAATCGCGATTAAAGAGGGGATTAAAGGGTGATTAACAATGTTAAACGCGATTAATGGTTTTAAAAGTCATTATGGAAGCTTTCATGAAAATGGTTAAGTCTTAAATGGTAAAGTGTTCTTGGGAACTAAAACATGTATTTTCACAAAAATAAATGGTGAAAATAACAACCATTCATATATATATATATATGGGCAAAAATTATATATATTTTGGAAAACTCATTAACTATAATTTTTATGTGCTATGTGTATGTATTTAGATACACTTAGGGTGATCAAAATAATACACCCCAGATTACAATAAATACTTGTGTGAAACAAGTATAAAATGGAACAAATATACATATACATGTTTCTTTAACATCCCAATGAAATGCTATTAAAACGGATGAATGAACGAAATGGTCGAAACAGTAATACATAACACTCAACGGCGATAAAACGAGCGTATCGTCACCGCGGGAAACTACTACGACATTTGGGCGACTCTTCGACGCGGAAATATACCTATAAAGCCACTACGACGACACGTCTAAAAATAAGATATTTTTAGAACGCTTAACGAATACAAATATATACTACCGATAACAAAATCCGGAAAGTTGAAAATCTATAAAATTACTAAGTATTTATTTTAGGACATGAACATATTTAAAAGTCCTATACTTAGTAAAATTTGGATAAAAATGCAAGATTGTTAATGGACTCACAAAACTGATTATGGGCATGGCCCAATAACAATAAATCATGGGCTAGAGCCCAATAACACAGATGACATGGGCTCGGCCCAATGACATGGGCTCGGCCCAATAACATGAGCAAAGGCTCAATAACATGCGTGCGCGACACGAGGACATGTGAAGGGCGAAGCCGGGTCACACATAAGTCAATACACATAGAATACATGAAAACACTTATGAATTCAATATATTTAACAATTGAGCGAATAAACTACCAACGCTTTAAAAATACAAAGTTGTTCCAAAGATGACAAATGAAAACACAATAAAGAATTCAAGATGGACAACTTGTACGAGGTCCGATAAGACCTAGTGTCTAATCAAGTTAGTGCACATGTAGGTTATTCACGCGTACGGACGCTCACCTACGATATTACATAACACGGAACGCAAACTTGTGAGTTCATGTCCCTCCTTTCACTGATTTCAATGTTTTGTTTTCAAAAACATCGAGGGGAAATACATGCTAAAACTATTGGTATGTTAGTTACGAAGTAGAAGATAACATGATCAATGTGCATAAGTAGGATGATAACATTAGTAACCATTAATCACATAGTGACCAAGGTGCAAAAGGTGTAGATCTATTGGGCTTGAGGCACGCCCCACTCCTAGTTGTTAACCGTGGAGTGCTTTTGTGATCCCAAATGATAACAAAGTGTTCTCGGTTTGGTTATTTACTTATGGCACATTATGTCAGGGGCTCGCTACCCACTGATAGATCCTTAACAGACTCCATGAATGAATCAGAACATACCACGATTACAAGATAACATTTACAAGTTTTTATATGATAACAAATACTGCATGAACTCGCTCAACTTTTTGTTGACTTTTTAAAACTACATGTATTTCAGGAAACAGGTCTTGAGCTGGTGATTCACCATGGGATTCGGGAAAGCAAATGACAACGATGGCCACTTTTGGAGGGTTTGTCTTTTATATCCCAACTTCGTATGGGTATATAAGGGACAAAACCTCACTATGTTTTATGTCAAAAACTATCTTTTGTTATGTGTAAATAACTTAGAACTATGCTATGTCAAACGTTGTTGAAAACTTGTAATCTTTTGTTGAAAACTATATATCTATGGCATCGTTGTTGGTTCATGTTGTTAATACATTTGGATGCAATGATTACCTTTCTTACGTCACACACAATACGCTTCCGCTACTAGCAGGGTGTGACAGATTGGTATCAGAGCTCCGATTGTAGTGAACCGGGGAAAAACTTTTATTAAAGTTTGGTCTACAATCACCGAGGGGCTCACACATGAAAACAAAGTCGATAACATTTCAAAAGTGACTTCAAAAGTATGACAAAAATGACAAAAGGTTTTCATCGTGTCACTATAACCTGAGGATCTATCACGCGGGCTCAATCACTAGTAACGAATATGGATCAATACATGGATAGTCGATCAGGAATAGACTTGAAAACACTAAGGCTTACATGTGAAACATGAGAACAAAATATTGCATGAGGTATATAGTGATTGCATGGAATGTATCATGAGTAGTAATACATTTTTTTTCTCTAACAAACATACATGCATATTGTACGGTTCATTTGCCAGGATCGATGTCTTCATCTTCTTCTTCGGACCTTTCGGAGGTGGATCCGATGCTGGTAGTGTCGGATGACGAGTATGGGCCAGACATCATCATCATATCGTCGGACGACGAGTCCGAGCATGATGTATCTTCAGACGACGACTACATGTTGGATGATTTCCAACCTTTTGCTCTTGCAGCTTTTGGGGAGGATCCCGTCCCACCTGAGGACGACTTGCTGGCTATGCCACAGCCCCTTCATGGTATTATTATCTACGGCCACCCGGAGGGTGAGCATATGATTGTGCATCTGGCCGAGCCACTAGCTGCTGTTCCGTTTGTTGATCTCGAGGACGACGATGATGTCGACATCCCAGTGATACATGTCGAGCATCTTGACGATGATCTTGGCGACGGAGAGATTCATGACATTGTTATTCTCGAGTTACCCTCTCCTGTTGTGTCTGTTGTTGATATTTCATCTACAGCGTCTAGTGTTGCTCCCTCTACTCACACCCCTGCATCATCCCCTGATACCGTACTACCCGCCCAGACTGCTGTACCACCTACCCCCACTATTGACCCCATGCGCCTACCAGGATTCCCACACTCCATGTATCCCCCACCTCATTACCAGTCTGGACCATCATCATATCAGCCGATGTCTAGTACACCCCAGGACCCCTATGCTGCGGGACCATCTCAGCCCGCCGGACTTGCCTCTGACTATGCTAGACTATATGCCGAGATACCCCCACCGGGCATGGACCCATCGGACCCCTATCATCCTTCCCACTTTCCTCCGACTACCATGGTGGATAGGATGATATCCTATGACATCCAGTTTACCATACTCTTCCGTATGGTTCGAGAGCTTGATGCCCAGTTAGCTGCGGTCCTTGCCGCTATCACACCACCACCACCTGCATCACCACAGCCACCATTACCAGTGTCACCCCCTCCATCACCGCCACCACTACCACAGTCACCACCCCCTCCATCTCCGCACTAGTAGTATGTCGGTTGCATGTTGGTCTCATGTTAGTTTTATGTATATAGCTATCTTTTGGGGAGACCATCACTTTTGTGAAGACCAAGGCATATGAAGATCAAGACTTTTGAAGACAACTGGAAGACATGAAGATGCAATGTAGTAGAAAATCTTACTTTTGTATTATGACTTGTACTGACTAGGGATATGTACCCCTAAGTCCTTTTGATCTTCATGAACAAATGTAACAAGTTGTCGTTATGTATAAAAGTATGTTTTCTGTATTTCACATTGTGTTTCTTTTATGTTGTGGTTGATATTATGGTGATGATATTGTGGTTGATATTGTTATGACATGGTGGACTTATGGTTGATGTTATGTTGTGGCATGATGTTTTCTACATGTTGAGCTATACGACCATTGTGATGATTGGTGTGTTCATGTATGAACGTGATTGTGTGGTTATATCATGTACATTTATATACATTTCTTATTTATATAAACCCGATGTGTTTATATATATATTTGACAATATTTATTATTAAATACTTGTCTAATGGAGATTGATATTTTATCTAGAAGACAATGCCTCCTCGCCGTAGAAACACAAACGCGAACCGACTGCCGACAACACAAGAGGAATTGAACGAGCGCATTTCCCAAGCAATTGCTCAATACGAAGCTAACCGCACTGAACAAAGCGGTGGAACGGGAGGTACTACTGGAGGCAACCCTCCAACTGGTAATGCTTGGATAATCTTTAACCTACACGATACTCTCATCTATTCTAATCGTGCTCTTGATACTCACTCTTGAATTTGTGCATATGATAATTTCAGGTTGCACTTATAAGCAGTTCTTAGACTGCAAACCTCTAAATTTTGATGGTACGGGAGGTGCTGTTTCCTTCGTTCGCTGGACTGAGAAGACCGACTCAGCTATTCGAATGAGCAAGTGCCCTGCTGAACAAAGGGTTACTTATGTCACCGGACTATTCATCGATGGGGCACTATCGTGGTGGAACCTCCAAGTACAAACAAAAGGCGAAACCGCTGCGTATGGCCTGACTTGGGAGGAACTAAAAGAATTGATGAGGAAAAAGTATTGCTCAAGGTCAGAAATCCAGAAGCTAGAAACGGAATTCTGGAACTTGAAAATGATTGGTCCGGATATCGCGGGTTACACGCAGCGATTTCATGATTTATCCCGTGTAGTTCCATACTCAGTGGAACCCGAATTCAAGAGGATCGAGAGGTACATTTGGGGACTTGCCCCTCAAATTCTAAGTATGGTCACCACTTCTAAGCCCACGGAGATCGGCGAAGCAATCGATTTGGCTGTAGCACTTACCGAGGAAGCACTGCGTCAAGGAAAGTTTGATGAGCCTGGGTCGAACAAAAAGGAAACTGCTGTGGAAGCTTCGGGCTCCAATAAAAGGAAGTTTTCTCATTTTAAGAAAGGTTCTCGAGGAAAGAACAATAACGGTAAGGGGCAAAACTCGAAAGAAGTCAAAGAGACAAAGGCATATGTTACCACTACCACCAATAACCCCGGCAAGAAGTCTTACACTGGAACTGCACCAAAGTGTAATAAATGCCCCTTCCACCACTACGGGGAGTGTCGTGGCCCCAAGTGTAGCAAATGTGGTAGGTTTGGGCATCGCACCGAAGTGTGTCGGGGTACGAATACCAGGGACCAAGGTTGTTTCAATTGTGGTGACAAGGGACACTTCAAGAAGGATTGCCCGAAAGAGATTCAAGCTCGGGGAAGAGCTTTTGTGATAGGAGCCAAGGACGCTCGCCAGGACCCGAATGTGGTCACCGGTACGTTCCCTATCAATAATCACTTCGCATCTATCCTTTTCGATACGGGAGCAGATTATAGTTTTATTTCTAAGGAATTTAGAGATATACTTGGGGTAGAATCGAGCAAATTAAATATTCCATATTCGATTGAATTAGCTAATGGTGAATTAGTAGAAACAGGGGAAATCATAAAGAAATGTAACTTAGAGCTGGGTGAACGAAAGTTCGATATAGATCTCTTACCAGTTCCGTTAGGTAGTTTCGATGTTGTTATCGGTATGGATTGGTTATCCGATAATCGAGCCGAGGTCATATGTCATGAGAAGATCATACGCATCCCCCTGCCCGATGGAGAACATTTGCTAGTACACGGGGAGAAACAAGACACGCCGCTACGAATCATTAGTTGCATGAAGGCTCAAAAATGCCTAAGGAAAGGATGTATCGCCTTTCTTGCTCATGTCGTTGACAAGAAGGCCGAGGAGCGCAAGGTGAAAGACATCCCTGTGGTAAGGGAATATCCCGAAGTCTTCCCAGAAGACTTGCCGGGACTTCCACCACAACAACAAGTGGAATTTCATATCGATCTGGTGCCAGGAGCAGCGCCGGTGGCAAAAGCTCCATATAGACTCGCACCCTCGGAGATGCAGGAATTATCTACTCAGCTTCAGGAGTTGCTTGACAAGGGATTCATTAGACCGAGTTTCTCACCTTGGGGAGCTCCGGTGCTATTTGTCAAGAAGAAGGACGGAACCCTTCGAATGTGCATCGATTACAGAGAACTAAACAAGCTAACTATCAAAAATCGGTATCCTTTACCGAGGATTGATGACTTGTTCGATCAGTTACAAGGTTCCAGCTTCTACTCCAAGATCGATCTAAGATCTGGATACCATCAGTTGAGGGTTCAGGAGGAAAGCATTCCTAAGACAGTGTTTAGGACTCGCTATGGGCATTATGAGTTCCTTGTTATGCCTTTCGGCTTAACGAACGCTCCCGCCGTATTCATGGACTTGAGGAATCGGGTATGTAAACCATACCTGGACAAGTTCGTAATCGTATTCATTGATGACATTTTAATATACTCACGAACAGAGGCGGAACACGAGCAACACTTGAGAACTATTCTGGAGTTACTTAAGAAGGAATAATTGTACGCCAAGTTCTCAAAATGCGAATTTTGGATTCGTGAAGTACAATTTCTCGGTCATGTGGTGAACGAGAACGGAATACATGTTGATCCAACTAAGATAGAAGCCATAAAGAGCTGGAACATTCCAAGGACCCCAACGGAAGTAAGACAATTTCTGGGTTTAGCGGGGTATTATCGAAGATTCATAGAGAATTTTTCTAAAATTGCTCAACCGCTAACCTCGCTCACTCAAAAGGATAGAAAGTTCGATTGGGGCGAAAAACAGGAAATGGCATTCCAAACGCTTAAATATAAACTATGCCAAGCGCCAATCTTATCACTCCCTGACGGCACCGATGACTTCGTGGTCTACTGTGATGCATCGCGTCAAGGTTTGGGTTGTGTGTTAATGCAACGTGAAAAAGTCATCGCGTACGCGTCGCGGCAGTTAAAGGTTCATGAAAAGAACTATACCACTCACGATCTAGAGTTGGGCGCTGTGGTATTCGCTTTAAAGATTTGGCGTCACTATCTCTATGGTACTAAGTGTACCATATTCACCGATCATAGAAGTCTCCAACACATATTCAATCAAAAAGAATTAAACATGCGCCAGCGGCGATGGATGGAATTGTTGAACGACTATGACTGCGAAATCAGATACCATCCGGGGAAAGCAAACGTTGTTGCGGATGCTTTGAGCCGGAAGGAACGAGTTAGAACATTACGAGTACGGGCTTTAGAGTTGACAATCCAGACGAACTTTACAACTCGAGTGCGCGACGCACAACGGGAAGCCCTAAAACCAGGAAATATACGAGCAGAATACTTGCGAGGAGCAAGGAAACACATGGAAACAAATAAGGATGGCACCTTATATTTCGCAGGAAGGATCTGGATTCCCTATTTTGGTGGCTTACGAGACTTAGTGCTGGATGAAGCACACAAGTCCAGATATTCAATACACCCAGGATCTGATAAAATGTTTCAGGACCTGAGAGAATATTATTGGTGGCCTAAACTCAAGAAAGATATTGGGATCTACGTTGGGAATTGCCTAACTTGTGCAAAGGTCAAGGCCGAATATCAAAAGCCATCTGGGTTATTACAACAACCCGTGATTCCTGTTTGGAAATGGGAGCAGATATCAATGGATTTCGTTACAGGACTCCCACGGACCTCTCGAGGTCATGACATGATATGGGTTATCGTTGATCGATTAACCAAGTCGGCTCACTTCCTACCTATTCGTGAAAAAGACAGTACCGCGAAGTTAGCCGAAATCTACCTCAACGAGATTGTGGCACGTCATGGAGTGCCTACTTCGATAATCTCGGATCGTGATGGTCGCTTTGTATCAAGAATATGGCAATCATTTCAAGAATCACTTGGATCTCGTCTAGATCTGAGCACCGCTTTTCATCCGCAAACCGATGGGCAAAGTGAGCGAACCATCCAAACAATGGAAGATATGCTTCGTGCCTGTGTGATGGATTTGGGCGGAAATTGGGATAAACATTTACCACTGGTAGAGTTCTCATATAATAACAGTTATCACACAAGCATTAAAGCCGCCCTATTCGAAGCACTATACGGACGGAAGTGCCGATCACCGCTGTGTTGGGCGGAAGTCGGAGACAAACAACTCATTGGCCCTGAACTAGTCCAAGAGACTACCGACAAGATAGCAAAGATACGAGACCGTATCAAAGCGGCTCGTGACAGACAAAAGAGCTACGCTGACAGAGGACGTAAACCATTATCCTTCGAGGTCGGAGACAAAGTCCTACTGAAAGTTTCACCTTGGAAAGGCGTAGCTAGATTCGGGAAACGCGGAAAACTAAACCCGAGATACATTGGGCCATTTGAGATTCTGGAGAAGATCGGTACCATTGCGTACAAGTTGAAACTGCCAGAAGAACTCAGTAACGTACATGACACATTTCATGTGTCGAACCTCAGGAAAAGTCCAACCGTTGATACAGTTATCATTCCAGCGGATGAAATTCATGTAGACGACACGCTCCAGTTTACAGAAGAACCCGTAGAGGTTATGGACCGGAAGGTCCACAAGACAAGGAGAAGTAATATCGAACTAGTCAAGGTCCGCTGGAATTCACGTCACGGACCCGAGTACACATGGGAACGTGAAGATCAGATTAAGGCAAAATATCCCCACCTGTTTAAGAAGACTCCTGCAAAGGATGGCTCAACTTGAATTTCGGGACGAAATTCTTTTTAACAGGGGGAGAATGTGACAACTGGCAAATAACTGGTAATTCCGTACAATCTAATCACTATTTACGTTTCTAAATCTCATGCATTTAACGTAATTTAATTATGTAACAGTGTCGTTAATTGGATAACAGTGTTAGGACAAGAAAACAAAGCTAAAACATATGTTGGTTTTAGTTGTGAGGCGAAACCAAACAAACAATGTCCTAAAAGTGTTGGTAAAAAGTGCTGCGTGCACTATTCACGGTTACACTATTCATGCCAGCAAACCGTGAAATCAGACCGAAATACTGAAAAACGACATACGGATAACATAACTGAGTCCATTTATATAAGAAAACATTATTGTGAAAACACATCTTGCAAAGAAACAAGACTTTCCGGTATAACGCCCTAATTGCAAAAATGCCCGTTTTGGCTTAAAACATAGCATTTTTAACGCGTCCGAACCTATAACAAAGCATTTCGGGACTTCGGAATAATGTCAATTGATGAAAAATATATTAAAACAATAAGATGATATCAACGGAATGTTCATAATCACAAGTTTCTGGCGTTACGTCACTATGCACTAAACTAGTCCGTTAGCGACTCGACGAACTAGTAGGCGACATTTTTGGTCACGAAACAAGCAAACGAAGAATCTAGCGAGCTAGTTAAGCTAAATTTGGGACTCGAAATCGCTTCATACAACCTTCGGATGCGAGATAACAACTTGCGGAAAAAGTTTGTCGGTACGGCATAAAAGTGTCGTTAACTAGCCGACGCCTAAACGGAAAGCGTTTAAGGTATCAAAATCCAACTTACACTAGTCTAGCAAACTAGTTAACCATATTTTGACGACGCAAGTACCCTAAATAAACACCATAGTATCGATGGTGAATTAAAACCATAGTTCCCGGTATTATATTATACCTTCCATACACCACCCGGTATCGAACCGACGAGTGAACTAGTAGCATTTTTGCCATCCAAAAGTAATACCCATTAAATAAACTAGTTGGACTTTATTTAGAATCCTAAACTACCATTAACACCCTAATCACCCTAACTAAATTAATTACCAAAATATCTTACATTTTACCATTTATATCACATGGTTAAAAAAAAAATAAAAAATAAATAAAAAAAAAAAACCACCCCCATTACCTACGTTTTTGGTAGGCCACCTTAGGCCTCACCATGCTTGTTGAAAATGTTAAGATATGAAGTATGGCATGCAATTGATTTTGATTAGAAATGTATGATTTAAATCACCTAACCTACACCATTCCATACATCACTTATCAATTTCAAAAATTAACAAGCAACTTTTCCTAGCCTCTCTCTCATCTCACGGCACCAAGGAGACACCCAAACTCACCTTGAATCTTCCATTGAACTTCACATTTCACACTAAAATTAGCCATTTCAAGAACTTCTAAGAACATCTCAACATGGTTTAAACATGGAGCATTACTAGGAGCTTATCTTGGAGCTTATGTCTTCTTATTTTCTTGTCTAACTTAGTGCAATATTGTAAGTCTTCAAACCACCATTTTTAAGCTTTAAATTACTAGTAATTTATGGAAGTACAAGTTGTTATTCTTGAATTTAAAGCTTAACATAATCAAAAACCCTAAACACAAAGCTAATAAACACTAAATATAGTTATATTATATGTTGATTTATTAGATTTGTGATAGCTAGTTAGTCTAATCTTGTTGTTTATGTTGATCATGCTAGAACAAGTTGTGTAAAAAAAATGGGATTATGATGATCTCGATGCTTATATATTGTAGTAATTTATAAGCATGTTACTCTTGCCATGTTAAACATGAAAATATGATTTAAACATGATTATGTTTAAATCATGCAAGATCATCATCCCTAAAATCATGAGCTTTACATGTGTATATAACTTTTATTGTGGTTCTTGAAATACTAAAAATGTGGTGAACTTGAAACTTGACTTTTAAAAATTAGTAAACTTGGTATTAATATATAAAAAAAAAGTGGACATATAAAGCTTGTTATAAAAAAAAGGGTGATATATAAAAGTCTTTGTATTTTACTAACTTGGAAAATATATATATGTTAAAAGCTCATGAAAGAATGAAAGCATGTGTGATTATTACCTAAAAAAAAGGGGTCTTTGGTAAAGCTTAACAACTTGGTGACGATTCGGAAATTGATTGTGATTGTTGTTTAAACGCGTTTTTTTTATAACGTGGGAAACGTCATAGTTTTAGGGGAAACTATGGCGAATTTTTCTAAAAATCTAATCGCGATTAAAGAGGGGATTAAAGGGTGATTAACAATGTTAAACGCGATTAATGGTTTTAAAAGTCATTATGGAAGCTTTCATGAAAATGGTTAAGTCTTAAATGGTAAAGTGTTCTTGGGAACTAAAACATGTATTTTCACAAAAATAAATGGTGAAAATAACAACCATTCATATATATATATATATGGGCAAAAATTATATATATTTTGGAAAACTCATTAACTATAATTTTTATGTGCTATGTGTATGTATTTAGATACACTTAGGGTGATCAAAATAATACACCCCAGATTACAATAAATACTTGTGTGAAACAAGTATAAAATGGAACAAATATACATATACATGTTTCTTTAACATCCCAATGAAATGCTATTAAAACGGATGAATGAACGAAATGGTCGAAACAGTAATACATAACACTCAACGGCGATAAAACGAGCGTATCGTCACCGCGGGAAACTACTACGACATTTGGGCGACTCTTCGACGCTGAAATATACCTATAAAGCCACTACGACGACACGTCTAAAAATAAGATATTTTTAGAACGCTTAACGAATACAAATATATACTACCGATAACAAAATCCGGAAAGTTGAAAATCTATAAAATTACTAAGTATTTATTTTAGGACATGAACATATTTAAAAGTCCTATACTTAGTAAAATTTGGATAAAAATGCAAGATTGTTAATGGACTCACAAAACTGATTATGGGCATGGCCCAATAACAATAAATCATGGGCTAGAGCCCAATAACACAGATGACATGGGCTCGGCCCAATGACATGGGCTCGGCCCAATAACATGAGCAAAGGCTCAATAACATGCGTGCGCGACACGAGGACATGTGAAGGGCGAAGCCGGGTCACACATAAGTCAATACACATAGAATACATGAAAACACTTATGAATTCAATATATTTAACAATTGAGCGAATAAACTACCAACGCTTTAAAAATACAAAGTTGTTCCAAAGATGAAAAATGAAAACACAATAAAGAATTCAAGATGGACAACTTGTACGAGGTCCGATAAGACCTAGTGTCTAATCAAGTTAGTGCACATGTAGGTTATTCACGCGTACGGACGCTCACCTACGATATTACATAACACGGAACGCAAACTTGTGAGTTCATGTCCCTCCTTTCACTGATTTCAATGTTTTGTTTTCAAAAACATCGAGGGGAAATACATGCTAAAACTATTGGTATGTTAGTTACGGAGTAGAAGATAACATGATCAATGTGCATAAGTAGGATGATAACATTAGTAACCATTAATCACATAGTGACCAAGGTGCAAAAGGTGTAGATCTATTGGGCTTGAGGCACGCCCCACTCCTAGTTGTTAATCGTGGAGTGCTTTTTTGATCCCAAATGATAACAAAGTGTTCTCGGTTTGGTTATTTACTTATGGCACATTATGTCAGGGGCTCGCTACCCACTGATAGATCCTTAACAGACTCCATGAATGAATCAGAACATACCACGATTACAAGATAACATTTACAAGTTTTTATATGATAACAAATACTGCATGAACTCGCTCAACTTTTTGTTGACTTTTTAAAACTACATGTATTTCAGGAAACAGGTCTTGAGCCGGTGATTCACCATGGGATTCGGGAAAGCAAATGACAACGATGGCCACTTTTGGAGGGTTTGTCTTTTATATCCCAACTTCGTATGGGTATATAAGGGACAAAACCTCACTATGTTTTATGTCAAAAACTATCTTTTGTTATGTGTAAATAACTTAGAACTATGCTATGTCAAACGTTGTTGAAAACTTGTAATCTTTTGTTGAAAACTATATATCTATGGCATCGTTGTTGGTTCATGTTGTTAATACATTTGGATGCAATGATTACCTTTCTTACGTCACACACAATACGCTTCCGCTACTAGCAGGGTGTGACAGTGGTGCCGGCCTTTGAAGACGATGACGATAGTTGAGGATGATGACGACAGTAGATGTGGGAGTTTTGGTTCAGTTGCAGGTTAAATCCAGTAGATTTCGAGTTCACGTCGGATTTCGGCTCATAAGCGGGGTATCGGGTCAAACCCGGTTTACTCGGGTGACCGAGTCAACTCGAGGCACAGCGGGTCAACAAGGTCAAAGATGGTCAGCCTAGTCAACGCCAGTCAAACATCATTTCGGGTCAGCTTCGGAGCAGGCATTTTATTATTGATTCGGGTTTCGGTTCACTTCAAATTACTTTCGGTTCAACAGGTTCGGATTCAAGTCAATACGAGCCGGGAAGTCAACTGGTCGAACCCCAGTTAACGGCAGTCAACCGCGGTTGAATGAGTCGCCACGAGACTCGGTAAAGTTTTAAACGTAACGAGTAGTTTACATTAGATTTCATAGTTACGCGAAACCGAGCTCGACCGATACCTTTTAGCGACTTTTTACATTTTATTTTGGCGTATTTCATAAAATTTTAGTATATATTGTTGGATTGATTGAATAATTGTTGAGTTTTGACAAAATACGACAACCTTTTATTGTCGGGTTATTCCAAAAACAGAGGAAACTCTGTCCGATTTTCGTAAAAACCCGAATTACAAAACATATTTTAAGTACAAAAAAAAAGACACTAATCGAAATTCAAGTTTCTTATAAAAATAAATATAGAAATTTATTTTAGCAATGTTTACAACTTATAGAGTGAATTTATAACAACTCGAAAAAAACGCGTTACTAGTCAACGAAAACTCGAAAACTTTTATAAAACTAAATATAATAATTTATAGTTATTTCAAACTCCTAAACCAAGTACGACGCGTTTCCATAAGATTACCAAAAGCGATATTCTTAACCGACTAGTTTCGATAACTACGAGCTTATATATATATGTGAGTGTGTGTATATATATATATATATATATATATATATATATATATATATATATATATATATATATATATATATATATTTACGTCTTACCGAACTACAACGGTATATTACCGTATCATATATGACACCAAGAGATGCACCCTTATCCGTATACGTATTTCTAATTCACGACAACTAACACGACTTAGTATATTTATATTTAATATATAAATATATATATCCTAAATCACTCGGAAACTAAGTCGTTTCCGAGACTTAGCGTCATCCCGATTATGAATGGGATCAAATAACCATAGTTTGGTTATTTCAAACCAAAATAATAACCCCTTTATAGAATCGTTTAGTTAACGATTCGGTCGAGCTCGGACACGTAGTTTAGCTACGTCAATTTAGCTAGAAACTGATAAGTTATTCCCTGTTAGGAATACTATAGATGCACGCTAGCCACTTCACGTTCTTGGAACGACACTACGGAACCACGTTAAGCTAGCTTCGCACAGGAATGTCAAGGTGAGTTCATAACCCCCACTTTTTACTATTTTACATTTTTATAAATGTTTTCGGGGGTGGAAAGACATGCAAGTTTTGCAAAAATAAACAACTTTTCGATGAACGAAAACTCATATTTCTAAACCGTGTTGCGAATGAATTTCAAGGAACTTAAATGGTTTATGAATGATTTCGATCAAACCTACCGGTTTTACAAAACACGCGCCTATTTACGAAACGTGCATGATTTTCTAATGGGTATGGGCGACACAGTCGAGGTGATTCGACACAGTCGAGGGGATTCGACACAGTCGAGGTGATTCGACACAGTCGAGGTGATTCACACAGTCGAGGTGATTCACACAGTCGAGGTGATTCGACACAGTCGAGGTGATTCGACACTAAAAATCGTCTACACAGGTTGAGTACTTCCTATGTCGTCGCATACGTTAATGTCCTCGCGAAACATTAACGATCAACCTGTTCATAGACGCTTTACATACCCATTTACAACACTAAAAATTTCCTATATTCATAAGATTCATTTGATGGAAACTCACAAATACCTAGATTTACAATCTTTGGTAACGTTTTTCAAATTATACCTAAGTAAGAGGACGCGCTGATCCGGCTTACAAAGGTTAGTTTGGTCTTGGCCCATTCTCTCTTGTGCAATGAAGATACCGGTCCAGTCATGCCAGCTCTGATTTTTCGGGGTGTGACATATTTCCTGCTTTATAAAACTTTAAATGCCAATAATAAAAGAAAAAGACAAAATTGGAATAACAATTCGAATTTGTCCTAAGTTCTTGTCTAGACTCAAGTATGTGCAATTGTGTCATTGAGATTAAACACAATAGGATAGTGTTTAATTCTCTCAATGTTGGCTCTGATACCAACCTGTCACACCCCGATTTCCACGTGTATCACCGGTGGGCCCGGTGGGGATTACCGTGACGTAGTTGGCAACAATATAGTCAAACCACACAATTATATAAATGCACAGCGGAAGCTTTAAAGATAAATATATACTTCAACCTCTGGTGGTAATATCAAATATATTACAGAAGTCGAATGTATCCACAGCGGATCAAAATAATAAAATATTGTTCATTCAGATACGGCATCGAGTTTGCGAGACTATTCGTGATGCTTAGGAAGCTAATACCAGCCAATTTCGTATAGTACCTGCACTTAATCTTTTTGGGGAAAATACGTCAGTTTACACTGGTAAATACATTCAACTGACACATTTGAAAATGTTTATTAAAATTGATTTGAATGCACAAGGCACAAACTCTTTTATAACTTGGGAAAATTATTAAAATCTTGTGAACGTATTACATGTTCTTTTATGCGTTCAGTAGCCCGGGTCGTGCTGGGTTAAAGATTAATAGACACACCACATTGCGTAAAACCGTAGTATAGAAACCAACGGCGACGTCTTTTAATTAAATGTCGACAATATATACCGGGTGTACGCCTACACCGGGATGTCGATGGTCGTGGCCATTTCGTAAAATGATGCCAAGGATATCCGTGACAACGGTCATTAACCCCCCCAAAGGCTTTTAAGAAACAAAACTGTTTAAATGAGCCGATCATAATATTTAATTAACCACCTAAGCGATGGAAGATATGATGCTCAATCAAGCGGTAAATATTATACCGTATCCCAAGCCCATATAGGGGAAATAAGTTAAAAGTATTTACCTTTGCAAGTATTATTCCTTAGTTTGATTAAATCACCGATAGCTTTTACTGGGCTCCTAATCTGGAACGAAGGTTTTAATTAACCTCTTAGAATCCTAGCGGGTCTTTATATTGGCCGTAGCCTAGACCGGTTGGTTCCGGAATATAAATATGGTTTAATCGCGCGAAAAGGCGAAAACCGGGAATAGAATGTGATTCTGCCCCAAACAAGTTCAGAGACTTGTTTTATATGGGTTCAAGGTTCACACTTTGGATTTTGGGGTCCAAATAATATAATTTCACCCGTATCGGCTAATTTACGAAAACTAGTTTCATAAGCCGAACCGTGCGCGCAATAGGCGAAACGGTTAACCATGAGAGTCTTACGCTTATTTCCTAAGTCAATATGCCTTAAAGAGGTTGTGGAATCAATAGGATACCTTCTGTGATGCCCGTAACGAGTTTAAGTTAATATTACGCCCCATAGGGGTTTTCCGGTCATTTTAAAGACTTTTAAAGAGCTTTTCGAGTTCTACAGGAAATCTGAGTTTCCCGAATAGTTTAAAAAGTCTAAAATACTTTATTTATTATTTAAAATCAGTAGCAACTGGAATCGGGTCAAAAGACCTTGTAGAACTCAAGTTTTGGCCGAAAAGGGCATATTCGGTATTTACCGAACCGTAGCCATAACCGCAGGTTATGAGCGAGGTAAAAATTATTAAAAATCTTTAAAATTCCAAAAATATTATTTTATTACAGTGGGTAAAAGTTTTGGAGACGAAATCTCGGTTTAGATGGGTGTTATGCTAATTGCGCCGTTTATTACAAAAGTTTCTTATAAATGCGCTATTTAGCATAACTCTCATTCTAGACCTCGGATTGACGTGAAACTTTAAGGACATGCTTATAATTTAATAAGCAAGGTTAGGGTCCATTCACGTGTCGGAAATACTCGTTTTATTTTTAAAAGGCCCTTACGGTCAACTTTTAGGCGATTAACGGAAATGCGTAAAAGACTCGGACAATTCATGAACCGATCACAGAGGTCTATACCATCATGTAACCTGGTCCTAAGAGTGTCCTAAGGCATATCTATACCTCACTAAAACGGGTCAGAACTGAAGTCAAAGCAAAAGTCAAACTTTTGCGACATTCGGCTCCGAACCGGGTCAATATAGCAAATGGTCGATTCAAACGAGCGTAAACAAGTTTATATACTTAATATCATGTTTTATGAGTGTCAAAACAGGTTTCATAACATATACATTACAGATTATGTATAAAACGGCAAAATAGCTTTCTGTTGACTTTTTAAGTGCACGTTTGACTCGACATTTGACATAGTTAGAGTGGTGATCAGAGGGAACCCTTTTAGGGGTTTATTACCCACATAAATACCAACTCATAACTACTTTTGATCCGACAATTCACTGGACCATTTGTGAATTATCGCTATGACAACCGTTAGTTACGACGGTTTGGTTTATAAGCTAAATCTATGGAAATACAAGACCACAATGGACGTGAACGACTTACAGAAGTTGTGTCCTGCTTAGAGAGCAGAGAAGAATGCTTGAGAGCTTCTTAGAATGATCAGTAGTTGTGTTTGAGGTGTGTGTTGGTTATGAGCCAAGAATGGCTATTTATAGTGAAACAATGCACTCAAGATCATCACACAACACCCTACAACTGATTATGGATGATGGGCAGGTGTCCCATAGAGCTATGGGTCGAGTATAGGGTGCCCATGCCTCATTTATTGATGTTTGATCGTTCACAAGCTCAAAAGGCATGCAATTACAAACTTTCTGCATCTGGGCGTCCAACGCGGCCCGCATGGGAGTTTCCATGCATTTGTACGCGGGTCGCCTGAGATTCAAACTTTAGGCGCGTATATTAGGTGGCTCGCGGCCCGCCTCAACTTAGGCCAAAACATCACGCGGGTCGCGAGAGGCCTGTTTTTCAGGTTTTTAAAATCTTTTATAATCATTACGAAATCCTGGTAATTAATAACGAAATCTTTCGTAATTATTATCCTGACCTTTCGGGTTTGAATGGGTAACTTTGCGGCTTGGCCCTCGGTTAATTACAACTAAGGACCTCGTGTTATTTACCCGCATTATTAAGTCCCCGGTTAATTTATTAATTATTCGGAAAGCCTTAACTTTCACTGTTGACGCTTTTAACCCTTCTCATACGAATTCGATCATAACTTTCTCGTTTTAAAACGGAACTTCGCGGAATTTATACAGTATATTCTAGAGAGCGTATAATACTGTTACAAAGCCTCGGGAGCGTTAAAGGGTCACTCAGAGGTATAATTAAACATGTTGACACAGTTAACCCCTGTAGCTTGTAATCTCTCACTTTCTTCCGCGTTTCGCTTCCGTACGATCCATGATTTATTCGTTTGAAGGTACAAGCACCATTTAGGGTTACCATACAGTATATTTACCCTTTGTTGACATTTATAACCCTCGAATTTACATACTTTCAAGGTTTGTCAAAATTAGTCCTTTATTTAATATAAATGCCACGTGTAAACTAATGACACGTGTTAACACATTATTGGACACAAAAATTCGAGGTGTTACATCCTCACCCCCTTAAAATAAATCTCGACCCGAGATTTACTCAAATAAATAGGGGTATTTTTCTTTCATTGTGGCTTCGACTTCCCACGTATATTCGGGACCTCTACGAGCATCCCATTTGACTTTTACAATCGGTACGTGCTTTCTTCGAAGCTTCTTCACCTGTCGATCTTCAATCGACAAAGGTTTTTCTACAAACTTTAAGCTCTCATCTATATGCACATCTGTGTGTGGAATCACCAATGATTCATCGGCGAAGCACTTTTTGAGATTGCAGATGTGGAACACATTGTGGATTCCATTGAGCTCTTCAGGCAAGTTCAACTTATAGGCGACCGATCCGACACGTTCAATGACCTCAAAAGGTCCTATGTATCTCGGACTCAGTTTGCCTTTCTTGCCGAAACGCATCACCCCCTTCCAGGGTGATACTTTAAGCAACACTTTTTCACCCACTTCGAAGTGAAAATCCTTACGCTTTGGATCAGCGTAGCTCTTCTGCCTATCGCGGGCAGCCTTGAGACGTTCCCGAATCTGGACAATCTTGTCCGTTGTCTGGAAAACTATCTCTGGTCCCGATAATTGGACCTCTCCTACTTCCGCCCAACAAACAGGCGATCTACATTTCCTACCATATAATGCCTCGAAAGGCGCAACCTTTATGCTGGTATGGTAGCTATTATTGTAGGAGAATTCGATTAGGGGTAGGTTCTTATCCCAGTTACCACCTAAATCGATCGCACATGCACGAAGCATGTCTTCTAACGTTTGGATAGTACGCTCACTTTGACCGTCCGTCTGTGGATGGTAAGCCGTACTGAAGTTCAAACGCGTGCCCAAAGATTGCTGGAAACTCTTCCAGAAGTGAGACGTGTACCTAGTATCCCGGTCGGAGATAATAGACACAGGTATGCCGTGTAAGGCTACAATCTTATCAACATAAAGTTGGGCTAACATATCGGAGCTATACGTCTCCTTGATGGGTAGAAAATGAGCTGATTTAGTCAGCCTATCGACTATGACCCATATTGTATCGTTTCCTTTCCTAGTTTTGGGTAACTTGGTTATGAAATCCATAGTTACACATTCCCATTTCCACTCGGGAAGCTCAGGCTGTTGTAGCAAGCCAGACGGCTTTTGGTGCTCGGCTTTGACTTGAGCACAAGTCAAGCATTTTGCTACATGGGCGGCCACAGACTTTTTCAAGCCTATCCACCAATAGTTCGCCTTTAAATCTTGATACATCTTGTCTGCACCAGGATGGACAGAATATTTGGAACTATGGGCTTCCTGGAGGATAACATCTCGTAGTCCTTCATAAATCGGAACCCATATACGTCCGTTCAGTCTAAGGATTCCATCCTTGCTAAGAGTCAACTGCTCCTCAGTTACTCCTAACTTTTCATTAGGATAATTAGCTTCCAACACAGCCTCTCGCTGTGCAGCTAATATCCTCTCAATCAAATTGTTCTTGACTTCAATGCTCTTGGCATTGATTCGAATAGGTTTTACCCTTTCTTTCCTGCTCAAGGCATCAGCGACTACATTCGCCTTGCCGGGATGGTACCTGATCTCGCAATCATAATCATTCAATGTTTCCATCCAACGGCGTTGCCTCATGTTCAGCTCCTTCTGATTGAACAGGTGCTGGAGGCTTTTGTGATCAGAATAAATCACAAATTTAATACCATAAAGGTAATGCCTCCACAATTTCAGTGCAAATACAACGGCACCCAACTCCAAGTCATGGGTGGTGTAATTCTTTTCGTGCACCTTTAATTGCCTTGAAGCATAGGCAATCACCTTGCCCTTCTGCATAAGCACACACCCCATGCCTGTGTGTGATGCATCGCAGTAAACCACGAATTCATCTGTACCTTCAGGTAGTGTTAACACAGGTGCGTTGCTTAGCTTCTGCTTCAGAACTTCGAAGGACTCTTGCTGCTTTGGGCCCCAAATAAATTTTTCTTTCTTCTTGGTTAAGGAAGTCAGGGGCGCAGCAATCCTTGAAAAATTCTCAATAAATCTCCTGTAGTATCCTGCTAATCCCAGGAAACTACGAATTTCGGTAGGCGTCTTTGGCTCTTGCCAGTTCATGAACGCCTCTACCTTAGCGGGATCCACTTGGATACCACGCTCACTCACAACGTGACCTAAAAACTGAACCTCTCGTAGCCAGAATTCACATTTCGAGAATTTGGCGTAGAGTTTCTCACGCTGTAGTAATTCGAGAATGCAACGGAGGTGCTTCTCGCGGTAAGCTTGGTTCTTGGAATATATAAGGATATCGTCGATGAAGACTATGACAAATTTGTCCAAATACGGCTTGCAGACGCGATTCATGAGATCCATGAACGCAGCCGGTGCATTTGTGAGCCCAAAAGGCATCACTAGGAACTCGTAATGACCATAGCGAGTCCTAAATGCTGTCTTATGTACATCTTCATCTCTGACCCTTAGCTGATGATAGCCCGACCTCAAGTCGATCTTCGAGAAATAGCTTGCTCCTTGCAGCTGATCGAACAGATCGTCGATCCTTGGCAAAGGATATCTATTCTTTATGGTAACTTTGTTTAGCTCTCGGTAATCGATACACAACCGCATCGATCCGTCCTTCTTCTTTACAAATAGGACAGGTGCTCCCCAGGGAGATGAACTAGGTCTGATAAAACCTTTTGCCAACAGTTCATCCAACTGGGTTCTTAGTTCCTTCATTTCAGTAGGAGCTAGCCTGTAAGGTGCTCTAGCTATAGGAGCTGCTCCTGGTATGATATCTATTCTGAATTCCACTTGTCTATCTGGTGGCAAGCCAGGTAGTTCTTCGGGAAAAACCTCGGGATATTCAGAAATGACAGGAAGATCCTCGATCTTCGGCTTAGGTTCTTCAATTATCACCTGAGCCATGTAAATTACACAGCCTCTGTGCAAACATCTAGAAGCTTTGAGCATAGATACGTCCTCGGGTAATCCGTACTGCGTATCTCCTCGAATGGTAAGTGATTCACCACTCGGAGTCTTTAGCACTATATGCCTTTTGCCGCGATTGATTTGGGCCTGATTACGGGATAACGAGTCCATGCCTATGACTATGTCGAAACCCGCTAGATTGAAGGGAAGTAGAGATAGAGGAAAAGAATGGTTCTTAATGGACATTTCACATCCTTCTAGCACAGTGGAGATGGTTTCTATCGTGCCGTCTGCTAACTCTACCTCGTATTTCATATCTAGGGTTTTGATCGGCATGTTCAATAGTTTACAAAACTTTTGGTCTACAAAGGACTTATCAGCGCCAGAATCGAAAAGTACTCTTGCAAATATATTATTTACGAGAAAAGTACCTGTAAGCACATTGTCGTTCTGTACTGCCTCCTTTGCATCCATGCGGAAGACTCTCGCGTTTGTCTTCTTGGTCTCCTCCGCCTTCCTGGCATTCTTAGGGCAGTTACTCTTGATATGCCCCTTTTCATTGCAACCGTAGCAGGTTGCGTCCTTGATTTTCTTACAATCCACCGTCTTATGATCCTTGGACTTGCATAGTCCACAGGAGGAAGTCTTTGGCTGCGACTGTGAATTCGACGCAAACCTACATTTCCCAGAGTAGGCTTTCTTGCAGATTTTGCAATTGGGTCTTTCACCAGCCTGCCCATCCTTCTTCGTCTCAGCCCCTCTCTTGCCGTCACCGTTTCCACGGTGCTTCTTTCCGGACCTTCGTGAGGTATCATCCTCACGTTTCCTCTTCTCAGCCTCCTTGCTCCTTAGCGTCCTCAGACGGACAGCATCTAAAGTGAGAGACAAGGAGAGGTCAGTAACTGACCTGAAGGTCGTCGGCCGAGAGGCCATCACGCTAGCCTTTATCACAGGCTCCAAGCCCCCAATGAAACGGGCGATTCTTCTAGACTCTGGTGTCACAAGGTACGGAACCAGGCGAGACATCGTACTGAAGCTCGTCAAATAAGCCTGGCCAGGTTCGTCATCACCAGTGACACAAAGTCAGCCTCGATCTTCTCAACCTCATGCTGAGGGCAGTAGTTTTCCTTAATGAGAGCAATAAATTCCTCCCATGTCATCTTGTATAAAGCAGACTTACCTGATGCCTGCACCAACGCCCTCCACCATGCCAGGGCCTCGCCCTTAAATGACTGGGACACAAACTTCACCACATCCTTCTCTGCGCACCCACTGATGTCCACAATAGTGTCCATCTCATCTAGCCAGGTGATACAATCAACATCACCTTTCTCCCTTGTAAATTCCCGGGGCTTACAAGATACAAAATACTTGTAGGTGCAACCCTTGGCACCAGATGCATCAGTGTACTCTCGTTCACGACGAATACTATTTTCAGCTGACGAGTGATTGTCGTCATCCTTCTTGGGTTGAGAGGGTGGTTTGGAGTGTGTCTTTGGTTTGGAGAGTGGTTTTGTTACAGATCTGCTATGAGACTCAGTGTATTGACGATCAAGAGCTGCCTGAACAGCATTGTCAATTAGAGCCTTTAGCTGTGCGCCGGTCAGATGCACCTGCGCATTGTCGTAGTCATCTTCATTTGTATGGCAATTCTCTCCATTGGGATCCGCCATTGTAATTTGAATCTGCTACAGAAGATAACAAAATTTTATTCAGGAGATTATTATATAATTGTCTTTTATGACAATTTGTCAACCATGGTAACAGAGACCATATTTGGTTAACTTATTACTTCATTAAATCTTAGGAATTGGATATATCCTATTTTAGCTATATCAATAATATTGGCGGCATAAAGCCTAATCACGAGGATGTTTTATACTATTAGCCGAGATTTCAGAGAATCAAAGGCATAGAGATTTGAACCGTAGTTCTTTTATCTCTTTCTGACAGGGAGTCATAGACCACCACTGCCTTTTGTCTTTATAAGACAATTATTACGGCCCATAGGCACGACTCCTCTAATGGATGTTTTAATATGGTTGGCCCGTAGGCACTACATCACTTAATGGATGATTTAATAAGATTTGGCCCGTAGGCACTACATCACTAATGGATGTTTTAATAGGATTGGCCCGTAGGCACTACATCACTAATGGATGTTTTAAATAAGGTTGGCCCGTAGGCACTACATCACTAATGGATGTTTAAATAAGATTGATCACCTTCATGGGTGATTTAACCCACGATTTATAAATCATTTAGTTGGGTTTTGAAATCCTTAAAGGATTATTGTATAATAATGACGCGTGTGATTTTAACGAATCACATCTGCCATGATTGTTAACATGCTTGCAGCGGTTAACAGGGAATCTGAATCTTTTAATTAAGTCCTACCATCTTGGCCGGATCTTAAAAGACACCAGGCTAGGTTTCACTCGTAAGATTCTTTATTTAGGCAGATCAATTTAAAAGGAATGGTTTTGATTTATTTCATACATATTAAAACAAAACTCATAACATACATTCCGTAATCTCAAATACAATCACATATTGCCCTAAATGGGTCTTTCAAATAGTACATACCTCCATAGAGGTTTAAAAATAAGTGACAAGTCCACGCAGGGACTAACATAAAATAAGCGTCCATGCAAGGACTAAAAGATAAGCCCACGTAGGGACTGAAATACGATAAGTGTCCACGCAGGGACTTATTTCAAAATAGAAATTAGTACAACTATTAAGGGCTAGTGGTCACGTTTCTTCTTTTTGCCCTTTAGTAGGTTCGCCAAGCCTTTGAGAAATCCTCGGTGGCTTTTCTTCTCTTCCTCGAACTCTCTCTCCACACGATCTAGTCGATGGAGTATCTCTTCCTGTTCAGGAGGAGAGAAACGTGGTTGTGGCGCTTGTTGCGGAACTGGAGGTCTGGGAGGTATTGGATACCCATGAGCTGAGTAGTCTGGTGCTCCCATGTTCCCATGAGCTCCGTCAGGGTAGCGTACATTACATCTAGCCGACACCACATATGGGTCGCGCTCATAATTGTAGTTGTAATGTGCCTGCGATGGTTCGAACGGGTTGTAAGCCGTTGGACCCGTGTAAGCAGGTATGGGTTGGTCATACCCAAATGGTGGCGAATTTGGTGCAGCTGGTGCGGAGTTCGCCTCCTGTATAGGACTCGAAGGTCCTTCTTCTTGTAGTGGCGGATAGTGGCTACTACTAGAGTGTCGAGGGGTGCTGAAGTGGATACCCCCTCCTCCTCGTGTGGACATACGAGCATTTGTCCTCCTACGCCTTGGCGGATCAGGCATTACTGGTTGCGCCGGTGGCGGAGGTGGTGGCGTAACTGCCACAAAGCGTGAATCCTCAGAGGGATCCTGTGGATGTCGCGGTTGTTGTGATGTCTGTTGAGGTGGTGTGTAGTACCACTCATGTCGGTCAAACAACGCTTGGAAACTGTCTGGTCCCTGATAGGGTGTGCCATGGAAGGATGACCCATCAGAGACTTCTATCGGATGCGTGGGCGTACCACGAGCAGGTTCTGTCGGATCAGTATCTTCGTCCATATGATCCTCGGAGGAGTGATCTTGTGGCCCTAATGGAACAAAGCCTGAAGGTTCCTGTATGTAGTCAGCTGGATTAAACTGACCTATGAAGTATGGAGTAGGGTCGTCGTAATTTCGGTGCGATACCGAACGTTGTAGAGGTATGAAGGAAGGTTGTGGGTTGTTGGGATCATTCTCTGAGTTTGGCCCAAAGGAGTGCCGGTATGATGGCGTCGAGCTGTGCGAGGTGGAATGCCTCGCGGGTTCGTAAAGGTCTCTTCGTCGTTGTGGTTCTTCGCTCCTTGTCATCGAAGTAGGTCTTGTACCTGACGGTCCAGCTTCGTGATCGTGATGTGTCACGATATCTCCTCTGCCTCTTCTTCCCCTTCCTCTTCCTCGGAATATCACTGGCGGCATATTTCCTGCTTTATAAAACTTTAAATGCCAATAATAAAAGAAAAAGACAAAATTGGAATAACAATTCGAATTTGTCCTAAGTTCTTGTCTAGACTCAAGTATGTGCAATTGTGTCATTGAGATTAAACACAATAGGATAGTGTTTAATTCTCTCAATGTTGGCTCTGATACCAACCTGTCACACCCAGATTTCCACGTGTATCACCGGTGGGCCCGGTGGGGATTACCGTGACGTAGTTGGCAATAATATAGTCAAACCACACAATTATATAAATGCACAGCGGAAGCTTTAAAGATAAATATATACTTCAACCTCTGGTGGTAATATCAAATATATTACAGAAGTCGAATGTATCCACAGCGGATCAAAATAATAAAATATTGTTCATTCAGATACGGCATCGAGTTTGCGAGACTATTCGTGATGCTTAGGAAGCTAATACCAGCCAATTTCGTATAGTACCTGCACTTAATCTTTTTGGGGAAAATACGTCAGTTTACACTGGTAAATACATTCAACTGACACATTTGAAAATGTTTATTAAAATTGATTTGAATGCACAAGGCACAAACTCTTTTATAACTTGGGAAAATTATTAAAATCTTGTGAACGTATTACATGTTCTTTTATGCGTTCAGTAGCCCGGGTCGTGCCGGGTTAAAGATTAATAGGCACACCACATTGCGTAAAACCGTAGTATAGAAACCAACGGCTACGTCTTTTAATTAAATGTCGACAATATATACCGGGTGTACGCCTATACCGGGATGTCGATGGTCGTGGCCATTTCGTAAAATGATGCCAAGGATATCCGGGACAACGGTCATTAACCCCCCAAAGGCTTTTAAGAAACAAAACTGTTTAAATGAGCCGATCATAATATTTAATTAACCACCTAAGCGATGGAAGATATGATGCTCAATCAAGCGGTAAATATTATACCGTATCCCAAGCCCATATAGGGGAAATAAGTTAAAAGTATTTACCTTTGCAAGTATTATTCCTTAGTTTGATTAAATCACCGATAGCTTTTACTGGGCTCCTAATCTGGAACGAAGGTTTTAATTAACCTCTTAGAATCCTAACGGGTCTTTATATTGGCCGTAGCCTAGACCGGTTGGTTCCGGAATATAAATATGGTTTAATCGCGAGAAAAGGCGAAAACCGAGAATAGAATGTGATTCTGCCCCAAACAAGTTCAGAGACTTGTTTTATATGGGTTCAAGGTTCACACTTTGGATTTTGGGGTCCAAATAATATAATTTGACCCGTATCGGCTAATTTACGAAAACTAGTTTCATAAGCCGAACCGTGCGCGCAATAGGCGAAACGGTTAACCATGAGAGTCTTACGCTTATTTCCTAAGTCAATATGCCTGAAAGAGGTTGTGGCATCAGTAGGATACCTTCCGTGATGCCCGTAATGAGTTTAAGTTAATATTACGCCCCATAGGGGTTTTCCGGTCATTTTAAAGACTTTTAAAGAGCTTTTCGAGTTCTACAGGAAATCTGAGTTTCCCGAATAGTTTAAAAGGTCTAAAATACTTTATTTGTTATTTAAAATCAGTAGCAACTGGAATCGGGTCAAAAGACCTTGTAGAACTCAAGTTTTGGCCGAAAAGGGCATATTCGGTATTTACCGAACCGTAGCCATAACCGCAGGTTATGAGCGAGGTAAAAATTATTAAAAATCTTTAAAATTCCAAAAATATTATTTTATTACAGTGGGAAAAAGTTTTGGAGACGAAATCTTGGTTTAGATGGGTGTTATGCTAATTGCGCCGTTTATTACAAAAGTTTCTTATAAATGCGCTATTTAGCATAACTCTCATTCTAGACCTCGGATTGACGTGAAACTTTAAGGACATGCTTATAATTTAATAAGCAAGGTTAGGGTCCGTTCAGGTGTCGGAAATACTCGTTTTATTTTTAAAAGGCCCTTACGGTCAACTTTTAGGCGATTAACGGAAATGCGTAAAAGACTCGGACAATTCATGAACCGATCACAGAGGTCTATACCATCATGTAACCTGGTCCTAAGAGTGTCCTAAGGCATATCTATACCTCACTAAAACGGGTCAGAACTGAAGTCAAAGCAAAAGTCAAACTTTTGCGACATTCGGCTCCGAACCGGGTCAATATAGCAAATGGTCGATTCAAACGAGCGTAAACAAGTTTATATACTTAATATCATGTTTTATGAGTGTCAAAACAGGTTTCATAACATATACATTACAGATTATGTATAAAACGGCAAAATAGCTTTCTGTTGACTTTTTAAGTGCACGTTTGACTCGACATTTGACATAGTTAGAGTGGTGATCAGAGAGAACCCTTTTAGGGGTTTATTACCCACATAAATACCAACTCATAACTACTTTTGATCCGACAATTCACTGGACCATTTGTGAATTATCGCTATGACAACCGTTAGTTACGACGGTTTGGTTTATAAGCTAAATCTATGGAAATACAAGACCACAATGGATGTGAACGACTTACAGAAGTTGTGTCTTGCTTAGAGAGCAGAGAAGAATGCTTGAGAGCTTCTTAGAATGATCAGTAGTTGTGTTTGAGGTGTGTGTTGGTTATGAGCCAAGAATGGCTATTTATAGTGAAACAATGCACTCAAGATCATCACACAACACCCTACAACTGATTATGGATGATGGGCAGGTGTCCCATAGAGCTATGGGTCGAGTATAGGGTGCCCATGCCTCATTTATTGATGTTTGATCGTTCACAAGCTCAAAAGGCATGCAATTACAAACTTTCTGCATCTGGGCGTCCAACGCGGCCCGCATGGGAGTTTCCATGCATTTGTACGCGGGTCGCCTGAGATTCAAACTTCAGGCGCGTATATTAGGTGGCTCGCGGCCCGCCTCAACTTAGGCCAAAACATCACGCGGGTCGCGAGAGGCCTGTTTTTCAGGTTTTTAAAATCTTTTATAATCATTACGAAATCCTGGTAATTAATAACGAAATCTTTCGTAATTATTAACCTGACCTTTCGGGTTTGAAGGGGTAACTTTGCGGTTTGGCCCTCGGTTAATTACAACTAAGGACCTCGTGTTATTTACTCGCATTATTAAGTCTCCGGTTAATTTATTAATTATTCGGAAAGCCTTAACTTTCACTGTTGACGCTTTTAACCCTTCTCATACGAATTTGATCATAACTTTCTCGTTTTAAAACGGAACTTTGCGGAATTTATACAGTATATTCTAGTGAGCGTATAATACTGTTACAAAGCCTCGGGAGCGTTAAAGGGTCACTCAGAGGTATAATTAAACATGTTGACACAGTTAACCCCTGTAGCTTGTAATCTCTCACTTTCTTCCGCGTTTCGCTTCCGTACGATCCATGATTTATTCGTTTGAAGGTACAAGCACCATTTAGGGTTACCATACAGTATATTTACCCTTTGTTGACATTTATAACCCTCGAATTTACATACTTTCAAGGTTTGTCAAAATTAGTCCTTTATTTAATATCAATGCCACGTGTAAACTAATGACACGTGTTAACACATTATTGGACACAAAAATTCGAGGTGTTACATCCGAGGAATCTCGAGCTGACTCACCCCCTTAAAATAAATCTCGACCCGAGATTTACTCAAATAAATAGGGGTATTTTTCTTTCATTGTGGCTTCGACTTCCCACGTATATTCGGGACCTCTACGAGCATCCCATTTGACTTTTACAATCGGTACGTGCTTTCTTCGAAGCTTCTTCACCTGTCGATCTTCAATCGACAAAGGTTTTTCTACAAACTTTAAGCTCTCATCTATATGCACATTTGTGTGTGGAATCACCAATGATTCATCGGCGAAGCACTTTTTGAGATTGCAGATATGGAACACATTGTGGATTCCATTGAGCTCTTCAGGCAAGTTCAACTTATAGGCGACCGATCCGACACGTTCAATGACCTCAAAGGGTCCTATGTATCTCGGACTCAGTTTGCCTTTCTTGCCGAAATGCATCACCCCCTTCCAGGGTGATACTTTAAGCAACACTTTTTCACCCACTTCGCAGTGAAAATCCTTACGCTTTGGATCAGCGTAGCTCTTCTGCCTATCGCGGGCAGCCTTGAGACGTTCCCGAATCTGGACAATCTTGTTCGTTGTCTGGAAAACTATCTCTGGTCCCGATAATTGGACCTCTCCTACTTCCGCCCAACAAACAGGCGATCTACATTTCCTACCATATAATGCCTCGAAAGGCGCAGCCTTTATGCTGGTATGGTAGCTATTATTGTAGGAGAATTCGATTAGGGGTAGGTTCTTATCCCAGTTACCACCTAAATCGATCGCACATGCACGAAGCATGTCTTCTAACGTCTGGATAGTACGCTCACTTTGACCGTCCGTCTGTGGATGGTAAGCCGTACTGAAGTTCAAACGCGTGCCCAAAGATTGCTGGAAACTCTTCCAGAAGTGAGACGTGTACCTAGTATCCCGGTCGGAGATAATAGACACAGGTATGCCGTGTAAGGCTACAATCTTATCAACATAAAGTTGGGCTAACATATCGGAGCTATACGTCTCCTTGATGGGTAGAAAATGAGCTGATTTAGACAGCCTATCGACTATGACCCATATTTTATCGTTTCTTTTCCTGGTTTTGGGTAACTTGGTTATGAAATCCATAGTTACACATTCCCATTTCCACTCGGGAAGCTCAGGCTGTTGTAGCAAGCCAGACGGCTTTTGGTGCTCGGCTTTGACTTGAGCACAAGTCAAGCATTTTGCTACATGGGCGGCCACAGACTTTTTCAAGCCTATCCACCAATAGTTCGCCTTTAAATCTTGATACATCTTGTCTGCACCAGGATGGACAGAATATTTGGAACTATGGGCTTCCTGGAGGATAACATCTCGTAGTCCTCCATAAATCGGAACCCATATACGTCCGTTCAGTCTGAGGATTCCATCCTTGCTAAGAGTCAACTGCTCCTCAGTTACTCCTAACTTTTCATTAGGATAATTAGCTTCCAACACAGCCTCTCGCTGTGCAGCTAATATCCTCTCAATCAAATTGTTCTTGACTTCAATGCTCTTGGCATTGATTCGAATAGGTTTTACCCTTTCTTTCCTGCTCAAGGCATCAGCGACTACATTCGCCTTGCCGGGATGGTACCTGATCTCGCAATCATAATCATTCAATGTTTCCATCCAACGGCGTTGCCTCATGTTCAGCTCCTTCTGATTGAACAGGTGCTGGAGGCTTTTGTGATCAGAATAAATCACAAATTTAATACCATAAAGGTAATGCCTCCACAATTTCAGTGCAAATACAACGGCACCCAACTCCAAGTCATGGGTGGTGTAATTCTTTTCGTGCACCTTTAATTGCCTTGAAGCATAGGCAATCACCTTGCCCTTCTGCATAAGCACACACCCCATGCCTGTGTGTGATGCATCGCAGTAAACCACGAATTCATCTGTACCTTCAGGTAGTGTCAACACAGGTGCGTTGCTTAGCTTCTGCTTCAGAACTTCGAAGGACTCTTGCTGCTTTGGGCCCCAAATAAATTTTTCTTTCTTCTTGGTTAAGGAAGTCAGGGGCGCAGCAATCCTTGAAAAATTCTCAATATATCTCCTGTAGTATCCTGCTAATCCCAGGAAACTACGAATTTTGGTAGGCGTCTTTGGCTCTTGCCAGTTCATGACCGCCTCTACCTTAGCGGGATCCACTTGGATACCACGCTCACTCACAACGTGACCTAAAAACTGAACCTCTCGTAGCCAGAATTCACATTTCGAGAATTTGGCATAGAGTTTCTCACGATGTAGTAATTCGAGAATGCAACGGAGGTGCTTCTTGTGGTCAGCTTGGTTCTTGGAATATATAAGGATATCGTCGATGAAGACTATGACAAATTTGTCCAAATACGGCTTGTAGACGCGATTCATGAGATCCATGAACGCAGCCGGTGCATTTGTGAGCCCAAAAGGCATCACTAGGAACTCGTAATGACCATAGCGAGTCCTAAATGCTGTCTTATGTACATCTTCATCTCTGACCCTTAGCTGATGATAGCCCGACCTCAAGTCGATCTTCGAGAAATAGCTTGCTCCTTGAAGCTGATCGAACAGATTGTCGATCCTTGGCAAAGGATATCTATTCTTTATGGTAACTTTGTTTAGCTCTCGGTAATCGATACACAACCGCATCGATCCGTCCTTCTTCTTTACAAATAGGACAGGTGCTCCCCAGGGAGATGAACTAGGTCTGATAAAACCTTTTGCCAACAGTTCATCCAACTGGGTTCTTAGTTCCTTCATTTCAGTAGGAGCTAGCCTGTAAGGTGCTCTAGCTATAGGAGCTGCTCCTGGTATGATATCTATTCTGAATTCCACTTGTCTATCTGGTGGCAAGCCAGGTAGTTCTTCGGGAAAAACCTCGGGATATTCAGAAATGACAGGAAGATCCTCGATCTTCGGCTTAGGTTCTTCAATTATCACCTGAGCCATGTAAATTACACAGCCTCTGTTCAAACATCTAGAAGCTTTGAGCATAGATACGTCCTCGGGTAATCCGTACTGCGTATCTCCTCGAATGGTAAGTGATTCACCACTCGGAGTCTTTAGCACTATATGCCTTTTGCCGCAATTGATTTGGGCCTGATTACGGGATAACCAGTCCATGCCTAGGACTATGTCGAAACCCGCTAGATTGAAGGGAAGTAGAGATAGAGGAAAAGAATGGTTCTTAATGGACATTTCACATCCTTCTAGCACAGTGGAGACGGTTTCTATCGTGCCGTCTGCTAACTCTACCTCGTATTTCATATCTAGGGTTTTGATCGGCATGTTCAATAGTTTACAAAACTTTTGGTCTACAAAGGACTTATCAGCGCCAGAATCGAAAAGTACTCTTGCAAATATATTATTTACGAGAAAAGTACCTGTAAGCACATTGTCGTTCTGTACTGCCTCCTTTGCATCCATGCGGAAGACTCTCGCGTTTGTCTTCTTGGTCTCCTCCGCCTTCCTGGCGTTCTTAGGGCAGTTACCCTTGATATGCCCCTTTTCATTGCAACCGTAGCAGGTTGCGTCCTTGATTTTCTTACAATCCACCGTCTTATGATCCTTGGACTTGCATAGTCCACAGGAGGAAGTCTTTGGCTGCGACTGTGAATTCGACGCAAACCTACATTTCCCAGAGTGGGCTTTCTTGCAGATTTTGCAATTGGGTCTTTCACCAGCCTGCCCATCCTTCTTCGTCTCAGCCCCTCTCTTGCCGTCACCGTTTCCACGGTGCTTCTTTCCGGACCTTCGTGAGGTATCATCCTCACGTTTCCTCTTCTCAGCCTCCTTGCTCCTTAGCGTCCTCAGACGGACAGCATCTAAAGTGAGAGACAAGGAGAGGTCAGTAACTGACCTGAAGGTCGTCGGCCGAGAGGCCTTCACGCTAGCCTTTATCGCAGGCTCCAAGCCCCCAATGAAACGGGCGATTCTTCTAGACTCTGGTGTCACAAGGTACGGAACCAGGCGAGACATCGTATTGAAGCTCGTCAAATAAGCCTGGCAGTCCAGGTTCGTCATCACCAGTGACACAAAGTCAGCCTCGATCTTCTCAACCTCATGCTGAGGGCAGTGGTTTTCCTTAATGAGAGCAATAAATTCCTCCCATGTCATCTTGTATAAAGCAGACCTACTTGATGCCTGCACCAACGCCCTCCAGCATGCCAGGGCCTCGCCCTTAAATGACTGGGACACAAACTTCACCACATCCTTCTCTACGCACCCACTGATGTCCACAATAGTGTCCATCTCATCTAGCCAGGTGATACAATCAACAGCACCTTTCTCCCCCGTAAATTCCCGGGGCTTACAAGATACAAAATACTTGTAGGTGCAACCCTTGGCACCAGATGCATCAGTGTACTCTCGTTCACGACGAATACTATTTTCAGCTGACGAGTGATTGTCGTCATCCTTCTTGGGTTGAGAGGGTGGTTTGGAGTGTGTCTTTGGTTTGGAGAGTGGTTTTGTTACAGATCTGCTATGAGACTCAGTGTATTGACGATCAAGAGCTGCCTGAACAGCATTGTCAATTAGAGCCTTTAGCTGTGCGCCGGTCAGATGCACCTGCGCATTGTCGTAGTCATCTTCATTTGTATGGCAATTCTCTCCATTGGGATCCGCCATTGTAATTTGAATCTGCTACAGAAGATAACAAAATTTTATTCAGGAGATTATTATATAATTGTCTTTTATGACAATTTGTCAACCATGGTAACAGAGACCATATTTGGTTAACTTATTACTTCATTAAATCTTAGGAATTGGATATATCCTATTTTAGCTATATCAATAATATTGGCGGCATAAAGCCTAATCACGAGGATGTTTTATACTATTAGCCGAGATTTCAGAGAATCAAAGGCATAGAGATTTGAACCGTAGTTCTTTTATCTCTTCCTGACAGGGAGTCATAGACCACCACTGCCTTTTGTCTTTATAAGACAATTATTACGGCCCATAGGCACTACACCTCTAATGGATGTTTTAATATGGTTGGCCCGTAGGCACTACATCACTTAATGGATGATTTAATAAGATTTGGCCCGTAGGCACTACATCACTAATGGATGTTTTAATAGGATTGGCCCGTAGGCACTACATCACTAATGGATGTTTTAAATAAGGTTGGCCCGTAGGCACTACATCACTAATGGATGTTTAAATAAGATTGATCACCTTCATGGGTGATTTAACCCACGATTTATAAATCATTTAGTTGGGTTTTGAAATCCTTAAAGGATTATTGTATAATAATGACGCACGTGATTTTAACGAATCACATCTGCCATGATTGTTAACATGCTTGCAGCGGTTAACAGGGAATCTGAATCTTTTAATTAAGTCCTACCATCTTGGCCGGATCTTAAAAGACACCAGGCTAGGTTTCACTCGTAAGATTCTTTATTTAGGCAGATCAATTTAAAAGGAATGGTTTTGATTTATTTCATACATATTAAAACAAAACTCATAACATACATTCCGTAATCTCAAATACAATCACATATTTCCCTAAATGGGTCTTTCAAATAGTACATACCTCCATAGAGGTTTAAAAATAAGTGACAAGTCCACGCAGGGACTAACATAAAATAAGTGTCCATGCAAGGACTAAAAGATAAGTCCACGTAGGGACTGAAATATGATAAGTGTCCACGCAGGGACTTATTTCAAAATAGAAATTAGTACAACTATTAAGGGCTAGTGGTCACGTTTCTTCTTTTTGCCCTTTAGTAGGTTCGCCAAGCCTTTGAGAAATCCTCGGTGGCTTTTCTTCTCTTCCTCGAACTCTCTCTCCACACGATCTAGTCGATGGAGTATCTCTTCCTGTTCAGGAGGAGAGAAACGTGGTTGTGGCGCTTGTTGCGGAACTGGAGGTCTGGGAGGTATTGGATACCCATGAGCTGAGTAGTCTGGTGCTCCCATGTTCCCATGAGCTCCGTCAGGGTAGCGTGCATTATATCAAGCCGACACCACATATGGGTCGCGCTCATAATTGTAGTTGTAATGTGCCTGCGATGGTTCGAACGGGTTGTAAGCCGTTGGACCCGTGTAAGCAGGTATGGGTTGGTCATACCCAAATGGTGGCGAATTTGGTGCAGCTGGTGCGGAGTTCGCCTCCTGTATAGGACTCGAAGGTCCTTCTTCTTGTAGTGGCGGATAGTGGCTACTACTAGAGTGTCGAGGGGTGCTGAAGTGGATACCCCCTCCTCCTCGTGTGGACATACGAGCATTTGTCCTCCTACGCCTTGGCGGATCAGGCATTACTGGTTGCGCCGGTGGCGGAGGTGGTGGCGTAACTGCCACAAAGCGTGAATCCTCAGAGGGATCCTGTGGATGTCGCGGTTGTTGTGATGTCTGTTGAGGTGGTGTGTAGTACCACTCATGTCGGTCAAACAACGCTTGGAAACCGTCTGGTCCCTGATAGGGTGTGCCATGGAAGGATGACCCATCAGAGACTTCTATCGGATGCGTGGGCGTACCACGAGCAGGTTCTGTCGGATCAGTATCTTCGTCCATATGATCCTCGGGGGAGTGATCTTGTGGCCCTAATGGAACAAAGCCTGAAGGTTCCTGTATGTAGTCAGCTGGATTAAACTGACCTATGAAGTATGGAGTAGGGTCGTCGTAATTTCGGTGCGATACCGAACGTTGTAGAGGTATGAAGGAAGGTTGTGGGTTGTTGGGATCATTCTCTGAGTTTGGCCCAAAGGAGTGCCGGTATGATGGCGTCGAGCTGTGCGAGGTGGAATGCCTCGCGGGTTCGTAAAGGTCTCTTCGTCGTTGTGGTTCTTCGCTCCTTGTCATTGAAGGAGGTCTTGTACCTGACGGTCCAGCTTCGTGATCGTGATGTGTCACGATATCTCCTCTGCCTCTTCTTCCCCTTCCTCTTCCTCGGAATATCACTGGCGGCATATTTCCTGCTTTATAAAACTTTAAATGCCAATAATAAAAGAAAAAGACAAAATTGGAATAACAATTCGAATTTGTCCTAAGTTCTTGTCTAGACTCAAGTATGTGCAATTGTGTCATTGAGATTAAACACAATAGGATAGTGTTTAATTCTCTCAATGTTGGCTCTGATACCAACCTGTCACACCCCGATTTCCACGTGTATCACCGGTGGGCCCGGTGGGGATTACCGTGACGTAGTTGGCAACAATATAGTCAAACCACACAATTATATAAATGCACAGCGGAAGCTTTAAAGATAAATATATACTTCAACCTCTGGTGGTAATATCAAATATATTACAGAAGTCGAATGTATCCACAGCGGATCAAAATAATAAAATATTGTTCATTCAGATACGGCATCGAGTTTGCGAGACTATTCGTGATGCTTAGGAAGCTAATACCAGCCAATTTCGTATAGTACCTGCACTTAATCTTTTTGGGGAAAATACGTCAGTTTACACTGGTAAATACATTCAACTGACACATTTGAAAATGTTTATTAAAATTGATTTGAATGCACAAGGCTGTGACACCCCAGGAAAACCAGTGAACGATGCCACCTATCTAGCTTCCTCAGTAAGTACGTACCAAATTTCGGGACGAAATTTCTTTCAAGTTGGGGATAATGTGACAACTCGACCTTTTGACTCGTATTTAATGCACGTTGACCTTGACCATTGACTTTGACTGTTTGACTTGCAACTGTACATGTTATGTGTTAATGAAACGTACTGTGTTATGCATATATGTGATTACCATTGCAATGTGTGTATTATGAAACAATTAGACATAGACTACTGATTAAACCACATAGTGCCCGACGAATCAGAGCTAGATTCGCCAACATCATCTCGACGAAACAGGAGGCCTGTCTCGTCAACCCTATCTCAACGAAACATCCTGTTTCGCCGGCCCAGTCTCGCCAAAGCCCATTACGGGCCCAAAACGCTAACTCGTGTATATTAACATGAAACGACTTCTAGTTCACACCTTTGGTAAAAGTTAGAACCCTAGAACGCTCATCTCTTCTGTGTGACGGCAATCTTGTGTCTCCGAAGCCCCGAATCAATCTGATTGTTATCTTGTTCATTGTGGTAAGTGTTTTAACTCTTGCGTGATTGTTAGTTCGCCTATCGATTAACTATTTTGCTAGAAATTATAGGCTGATACTAGATGTTGATTATGCCATGATTGGTTGTTACTGATAATCTGAATAGGGTAATTGTGATATTGTGATCTCATGATCTAGGGTTCATGCTAGAGGTTGATTGTGTAATATGATTTGGTTAACGTAGCGATATACACGATAGTGGGTGAATGATTACAGTATGGTACCAATGATTTTATGATGATTGTATGATGATTGACTCCTGTATGATTATGGTTGATGATTGATGACGGCAGTTAGCATGATTAGGGTTTCTGTAATTGACTGCATGATATCCGTAACTGACATGTTGACGTAATTGATACCTTGACGAATTTGAATGTTTGACGAATGTGGGTCATTGACGGAATGGAACGCTTGACGAAACAAGGATGTGTTTCGCCAAGGGTTTCGACGAAATTGTATTGTGTTTCGCCAAAGAATAGTTGACGAAACAGTCTCTATTTCGCCAACCTCTGTTTCGCCAATCTGGATAACCTGCACAGTAACTGATGAAATTCTGTTAAGTGTTAACTGAGTTAACTAACTAATGTTAAACACTATGCATGACTTGTGTGATGTTGATTAGTGATGTGTACTACCTGATGATCATTGATTATGCTTATACGTGAACGGTATGAATACGAACTGATTGTGTATACGTGCATACCATAGGACGTGACTGATTGATTGTGATTACATACTTAGCATACCGAGCAAACCCAAGGTGAGTTCACACTCCTACTAAGGCATGGGATTCCCGGGTCGTGGGTATGGGACCAATCTGTCACACCCCCAAAATCCACCTGCGGAGTATCACCGCTTGGGAGCGTGACTGACCAGGATCAAGCCATCAATCATATTGAACATTGCATAATATAATTAAAATTGTTCGTAAAACCTCATTCAATACAATTGATGTTCCAAACCATACATAGTATCAACAGCGGAAGCATAAGTAAATAACCCAAAGTAAACCATAAGTTCAAATATTCGAAATGTTAAACATAGTGTTCATGATCCATTGCCCACAACGACCCGCTTCTCCAGTGCAAGCTCCATAAGTACCTAAGGTCCTGCAAGGCATGTAACAGAATGATCAACAAACTAGTTGAGCGAGTTCACAGTAAGTAAGTGCGTAACAGTAAGTAACGGGTGGCTCTACTGGGCCGATAGTAAGTCATACAGGTGGGGGCTTCCCATGTTATGTGACCACTAGACTATTCGTATCAACTACTCGTATCATCCCTGTTCTTCTTCCGAGAACAGTAGCGCGTATGGGGTGTACGTAGGTTTTACGCACGTATCCTTCACAACCGAGGATAGGAGACGCGGGGGTGTACGTGGGTTTCACGTACGTATCCTTTGTACCGAGGATAGAAGTAAGTAATGCGTACACGTAGGTTTTACGTGCGTGCCTGACATCCGAGGCAGTAATTGGCATATGACCACGTAGGTGTTATCCTAACCTACGGAACCGTCCTGACATCCGAGGATCATGGTAGGTGATAGTCTAGGAAAAGCATATGTACGTTCTTAGTCAATGGTAACCATTATCCCATTCCCACGACCCGGGAATCCCATGCCTTAGTAGGAGTGTGAACTCACCTTGGGTTTGCTCGGTATGCTAAGTATGTAATCACAATCAATCAGTCACGTCCTATGGTATGCACGTATACACAATCAGTTCGTATTCATACCGTTCACGTATAAGCATAATCAATGATCATCAGGTAGTACACATCACTAATCAACATCACACAAGTCATGCATAGTGTTTAACATTAGTTAGTTAACTCAGTTAACACTTAACAGAATTTCATCAGTTACTGTGCAGGTTATCCAGATTGGCGAAACAGAGGTTGGCGAAACAGAGACTGTTTCGTCAACTATTCTTTGGCGAAACACAATACAATTTCGTCGAAACCCTTGGCGAAACACATCCTTGTTTCGTCAAGCGTTCCATTCCGTCAATGACCCACATTCGTCAAACATTCAAATTCGTCAAGGTATCAGTTACGTCAACATGTCAGTTACGGATATCATGCAGTCAATTACAGAAACCCTAATCATGCTAACTGCCGTCATCAATCATCAACCATAATCATACAGGAGTCAATCATCATACAATCATCATAAAATCATTGGTACCATACTGTAATCATTCACCCACTATCGTGTATATCGCTACGTTAACCAAATCATATTACACAATCAACCTCTAGCATGAACCCTAGATCATGAGATCACAATATCACAATTACCCTATTCAGATTATCAGTAACAACCAATCATGGCATAATCAACATCTAGTATCAGCCTATAATTTCTAGCAAAATAGTTAATCGATAGGCGAACTAACAATCACGCAAGAGTTAAAACACTTACCACAATGAACAAGATAACAATCAGATTGATTCGGGGCTTCGGAGACACAAGATTGCCGTCACACAGAAGAGATGAGCGTTCTAGGGTTCTAACTTTTACCAAAGGGGTGAACTAGAAGTCGTTTCATGTTAATATACACGAGTTAGCGTTTTGGGCCCGTAATGGGCTTTGGCGAGACTGGGCCAGCGAAACAGGATGTTTCGTTGAGATAGGGTTGACGAGACAGGCCTCCTGTTTCGTCGAGATGATGTTGGCGAATCTAGCTCTGATTCGTCGGGCACTATGTGGTTTAATCAGTAGTCTATGTCTAATTGTTTCATAATACACACATTGCAATGGTAATCACATATATGCATAACACAGTACGTTTCATTAACACATAACATGTACAGTTGCAAGTCAAACAGTCAAAGTCAATGGTCAAGGTCAACGTGCATTAAATACGAGTCAAAAGGTCGAGTTGTCACATTATCCCCAACTTGAAAGAAATTTCGTCCCGAAATTTGGTACGTACTTACTGAGGAAGCTAGATAGGTGGCATCGTTCACTGGTTTTCCTGGGGTGTCACATCCTCCCCCCGTTGATCTGGAATTTCGTCCCGAAATTCCGTGGTAGTAGCTTCAGCCTCAGCAGTAGTTGTATTGGTTCCGAATAACTGGGGATACTTTTCTGTCATCTGGTCTTCGCGTTCCCAGGTGTACTCTGGGCCACGACGGGAGTTCCAACGAACTCGAACAAGAGGGATTCTCTTGTTTTTGAGGACCTTAACATCCCGGTCCGTGATTTCAACTGGCTCCTCGACGAACTGCAACCGCTCGTCAATAGTGAGTTCCTTAAAAGGAACTATGAGGGTCTCATCTGACAGGCACTTCTTCAGATTCGACACATGAAAGACATTGTGAACTGCACCGAGTTCAGCTGGTAGGTTCAACTTGTAGGCTACTTTGCCAACCTTTTCTATAATTTCGAACGGTCCAACGTACCGCGGGTTTAGTTTGCCCCGTTTGCCAAAACGAACCACACCCTTCCAGGGTGAAACTTTAAGTAAAACCCGGTCCCCGACCTGAAATTCCAATGGCTTTCTACGCTTGTCCGCGTAGGCTTTCTGACGGTCGCGTGCTGCCGCCATGCGTTGTCGTATCTGTGCTATCTTTTCTGTGGCGTCCACTACAATCTCTGGACCCGTAATCTGACTATCCCCCACCTCTGCCCAACAGAGAGGTGACCGGCATTTACGCCCGTACAATGCCTCGAATGGAGCGGCTTGTATGCTGGTGTGATAACTGTTGTTGTATGAAAACTCCACCAAAGGGAGATGCTTTTCCCAGCCGTTGCCGAAATCGATAACACATGCCCGAAGCATGTCTTCAAGAGTTTGAATCGTTCGCTCAGACTGCCCATCCATCTGAGGATGATATGCTGTGCTCATGTCTAACCGTGAGTCGAAGGATTTATGCATCGCTTGCCAGAGTTCTGACGTGAATCGTGCATCACGATCCGAAATGATGGAAGTGGGCACTCCGTGCCTCGAAACAACTTCCTTAAGGTAGATGTCTGCGAGAGTGGAGAACTTATCCGTTTCCTTTATAGCTAGGAAGTGTGCAGACTTGGTGAGTCGATCCACGATCACCCATATCGTATCGTTCCCACGCTGAGATCTAGGTAAGCCCGTAACGAAATCCATGGAAATTTCTTCCCATTTCCAGTGTGGTATTCTGGGTTGTTGAAGTAGACCCGCTGGTTTCTGATATTCCACTTTGACCCTTGCACATGTCAAACACTTGCCAACATAAGTAGCGATGTGGGCTTTCATGCTAGGCCACCAATATGTTGTTTTGATGTCGTGGTACATTTTGTCCGACCCTGGATGTACCGAGTAGCGTGACTTGTGAGCTTCGTCCATTACCAGCTCGCGTAAACCGCCATAAAGTGGGACCCAAATACGCCCCGTTACATAGTAGGCGCCGTCTTCCTTTTGTTCCATTTGTTGCCTTGAGCCACGTAAGGCTTCAGCCTTGACGTTTTCGGGCTTTAGAGCTTCTATCTGAGCAGTTCGTATCTGTGCAGGAAGACTGGACTGAATAGTGAGCTGCAAGGCTCGTACGCGTCTAGGTAGAGTGTCTTTCCGACTGAGGGCGTCAGCCACAACATTGGCCTTGCCTGGATGATACTTGATAGCGCATTCGTAATCGTTCAGTAGCTCGACCCATCTTCGCTGACGCATGTTCAAATCCTTTTGCTTAAGGATATGCTCGAGACTCCTGTGATCGGTGTAAATCGTGCACCTGGTACCGTACAGGTAGTGTCGCCATATCTTAAGCGCGAAAACAACAGCTCCCAGCTCTAAATCGTGTGTCGTGTAGTTACGTTCATGAATCTTGAGTTGCCGCGAAGCGTAGGCAATAACTTTATCCCGTTGCATCAACACACACCCAAGTCCTTGTATCGATGCGTCACAATAAACCACGAAGTCATCTGTGCCCTCTGGCAATGAGAGAATAGGCGCGCTGCAAAGCCTATCCTTTAGGTACTGAAAAGCGGTCTCCTGGGGCTCTCCCCAGCGATAGGTGACACCTTTCTGTGTCAGTAGCGTAAGAGGCTGTGCGATTTTGGAGAAGTCTTTTATAAATCGTCTGTAGTAACCCGCCAAACCCAAGAATTGGCGTATTTCTGTTGGTGTACGTGGTGCAGGCCAGTTCTTGATCGAATCTACCTTGGATGGATCAACATGAATCCCATCCTGGTTCACCACATGGCCTAAGAAGTGGACTTCACGAAGCCAGAAGTCGCATTTGGAAAACTTGGCGTACAATTGCTCCTTTCGAAGGAGTTCCAAAATCAATCGCAGGTGCTGCTCGTGCTCCTCCTGACTCTTGGAGTAAATCAGTATGTCATCGATGAAGAAAATCACAAACTTGTCTAAGTACGGCTTGCACACCCTGTTCATCAGATCCATAAATACGGCAGGCGCATTCGTTAACCCAAATGGCATGACAAGAAACTCGTAGTGACCGTAACGAGTTCTGAAAGCGGTTTTGGAGACGTCCTCATCCCGGACCTCAGCTGATGATACCCTGACCTCAAGTCTATCTTGGAATAGTAACTCGACCCCTGCAACTGGTCGAATAAGTCGTCTATACGCGGAAGAGGATAACGGTTCTTCACTGTCACCGTGTTCAGTTCACGGTAGTCGATGCACATTCTGAACGTACCGTCTTTCTTTTTCACAAAAAGTACTGGAGCTCCCCAAGGCGATGAGCTTGGACGAATAAAGCCCTTTTCCAAGAGCTCTTGTAGCTGCTTTGACAACTCTTCCAGTTCGGTTGGAGCTAAACGATACGGTGCGCGGGCTATAGGTGCTGCTCCAGGAGCTAACTCAATCTGAAACTCGACTTGGCGATGAGGAGGTAAACCGGGTAAATCTTCAGGAAACACTTGAGGAAAATCACGCACAACTGGTATATCCCCCAGTTTCTTTTCCTTTGCTGATGCGTCAGTAATGAGTGCCAGAATGGCAGTGTGCCCCTTTCGTAAACATTTCTGAGCCTTCAAAAAGGAGATGATGCCAACCACAGCACCACCCTTGTCGCCTTGAACTTCGAAAGGTTCTTGTCCAGAACGAGGAATGCGAACAACCTTTTCTTTGCATAGGATTTCTGCTTGCTGTTGCTGCTGGCGATTCCGATTTGCAGGCCGTGGGCTCCTGAATCCTTAGCTTCATGGCCCATCTTGAGACACCTCTGGCAACGTCCCTCGTTGCACTAACCACCGTGGTGTCTATTGCATTAGTTACACATTGGGTGAATTCCCCGACATCCACCCTGCCTCTGACCTCCAGAAGTTGGCTGACTCGGCTCTGGTGATCACTATTCTTGCGCTGCTGCTGTGCTTGAGACTGAACGGTAGCGGGACCCTTGCTGGAATACTCATTCCATTTCCGCTTGTTGTCACTAGTAGTAGCGGGGGTAGCAGAAGTGATAGCAGTAGTAATAGCGCTGATACAACTAGGCAGCCTGTTCTGTTCCGCTGCTTGATCCGTGAGGTGATGAGCAAGACGCTAAATGTCTTGGATATTGTCGAGGCTAGCCGGTGTAGCATGGCTCTGAATCTCTGAGGCTAGACCCTTGAGGTACAATTCGATACGCTTGCTTGGAGGGTCCACCATGGTTGGACACAAGATGGTCAATTCGTTCGACCGTTTCGTATATGCATCAATTCCTGACCCCGTCATCTTCAAAGGGTAAAGCTCCACTTCCAACTTGTGGATGTCATCACGCGTGCAGTATTCCCTTTTAATGCGTTCTTTGAATTCGTCCCAGGGGTGGCGTTAGCAGCTGCCAACCCTAGTATCTGTACTTGCGCGTTCCACCTGGTTAGCGCGATTCCTTCCAGAGTACCAGTGGCGTACTTGACCCTGCAAACCTCAGGGCATTCACACATCTCGAATACTGACTCGAGCTTCCCAAACCAATGGAGTAGTCCCACTGCTCCTTTTGTGCCACTGAATGTGCTTGGACGACAGTCCATGAAGTTCTTGAATGTGCAGGCAGGTTGCTGTGCGTTCCGACCCGTTGAGCGAGAAAGATAGGTCAAGGTTAAGCGCGAGAGTTGGGTCACGAGAGTAGGATCTAACGTCCTAGGATAGGTTTGGAATAGCAGGTTATAACTCCTGCTGGTGCGGCGATATACACGATATGATTTGGTTAACGTAGCGATATACACGATAGTGGGTGAATGATTACAGTATGGTACCAATGATTTTATGATGATTGTATGATGATTGACTCCTGTATGATTATGGTTGATGATTGATGACGGCAGTTAGCATGATTAGGGTTTCTGTAATTGACTGCATGATATCCGTAACTGACATGTTGACGTAATTGATACCTTGACGAATTTGAATGTTTGACGAATGTGGGTCATTGACGGAATGGAACGCTTGACGAAACAAGGATGTGTTTCGCCAAGGGTTTCGACGAAATTGTATTGTGTTTCGCCAAAGAATAGTTGACGAAACAGTCTCTATTTCGCCAACCTCTGTTTCGCCAATCTGGATAACCTGCACAGTAACTGATGAAATTCTGTTAAGTGTTAACTGAGTTAACTAACTAATGTTAAACACTATGCATGACTTGTGTGATGTTGATTAGTGATGTGTACTACCTGATGATCATTGATTATGCTTATACGTGAACGGTATGAATACGAACTGATTGTGTATACCTGCATACCATAGGACGTGACTGATTGATTGTGATTACATACTTAGCATACCGAGCAAACCCAAGGTGAGTTCACACTCCTACTAAGGCATGGGATTCCCGGGTCGTGGGTATGGGACCAATCTGTCACACCCCCAAAATCCACCTGCGGAGTATCACCGCTTGGGAGCGTGACTGACCAGGATCAAGCCATCAATCATATTGAACATTGCATAATATAATTAAAATAGTTCGTAAAACCTCATTCAATACAATTGATGTTCCAAACCATACATAGTATCAACAGCGGAAGCATAAGTAAATAACCCAAAGTAAACCATAAGTTCAAATATTCGAAATGTTAAACATAGTGTTCATGATCCATTGCCCACAACGACCCGCTTCTCCAGTGCAAGCTCCATAAGTACCTAAGGTCCTGCAAGGCATGTAACAGAATGATCAACAAACTAGTTGAGCGAGTTCACAGTAAGTAAGTGCGTAACAGTAAGTAACGGGTGGCTCTACTGGGCCGATAGTAAGTCATACAGGTGGGGGCTTCCCATGTTATGTGACCACTAGACTATTCGTATCAACTACTCGTATCATCCCTGTTCTTCTTCCGAGAACAGTAGCGCGTATGGGGTGTACGTAGGTTTTACGCACGTATCCTTCACAACCGAGGATAGGAGACGCGGGGGTGTACGTGGGTTTCACGTACGTATCCTTTGTACCGAGGATAGAAGTAAGTAATGCGTACACGTAGGTTTTACGTGCGTGCCTGACATCCGAGGCAGTAATTGGCATATGACCACATAGGTGTTATCCTAACCTACGGAACCGTCCTGACATCCGAGGATCATGGTAGGTGATATTCTAGGAAAAGCATATGTACGTTCTTAGTCAATGGTAACCATTATCCCATTCCCACGACCCGGGAATCCCATGCCTTAGTAGGAGTGTGAACTCACCTTGGGTTTGCTCGGTATGCTAAGTATGTAATCACAATCAATCAGTCACGTCCTATGGTATGCACGTATACACAATCAGTTCGTATTCATACCGTTCACGTATAAGCATAATCAATGATCATCAGGTAGTACACATCACTAATCAACATCACACAAGTCATGCATAGTGTTTAACATTAGTTAGTTAACTCAGTTAACACTTAACAGAATTTCATCAGTTACTGTGCAGGTTATCCAGATTGGCGAAACAGAGGTTGGCGAAACAGAGACTGTTTCGTCAACTATTCTTTGGCGAAACACAATACAATTTCATCGAAACCCTTGGCGAAACACATCCTTGTTTCGTCAAGCGTTCCATTCCGTCAATGACCCACATTCGTCAAACATTCAAATTCGTCAAGGTATCAGTTACGTCAACATGTCAGTTACGGATATCATGCAGTCAATTACAGAAACCCTAATCATGCTAACTGCCGTCATCAATCATCAACCATAATCATACAGGAGTCAATCATCATACAATCATCATAAAATCATTGGTACCATACTGTAATCATTCACCCACTATCGTGTATATCGCTACGTTAACCAAATCATATTACACAATCAACCTCTAGCATGAACCCTAGATCATGAGATCACAATATCACAATTACCCTATTCAGATTATCAGTAACAACCAATCATGGCATAATCAACATCTAGTATCAGCCTATAATTTCTAGCAAAATAGTTAATCGATAGGCGAACTAACAATCACGCAAGAGTTAAAACACTTACCACAATGAACAAGATAACAATCAGATTGATTCGGGGCTTCGGAGACACAAGATTGCCGTCACACAGAAGAGATGAGCGTTCTAGGGTTCTAACTTTTACCAAAGGTGTGAACTAGAAGTCGTTTCATGTTAATATACACGAGTTAGCGTTTTGGGCCCGTAATGGGCTTTGGCGAGACTGGGCCGGCGAAACAGGATGTTTCGTTGAGATAGGGTTGACGAGACAGGCCTCCTGTTTCGTCGAGATGATGTTGGCGAATCTAGCTCTGATTCGTCGGGCACTATGTGGTTTAATCAGTAGTCTATGTCTAATTGTTTCATAATACACACATTGCAATGGTAATCACATATATGCATAACACAGTACGTTTCATTAACACATAACATGTACAGTTGCAAGTCAAACAGTCAAAGTCAATGGTCAAGGTCAACGTGCATTAAATACGAGTCAAAAGGTCGAGTTGTCACAAAGGCACAAACTCTTTTATAACTTGGGAAAATTATTAAAATCTTGTGAACGTATTACATGTTCTTTTATGCGTTCAGTAGCCCGGGTCGTGCCGGGTTAAAGATTAATAGACACACCACATTGCGTAAAACCGTAGTATAGAAACCAACGGCTACGTCTTTTAATTAAATGTCGACAATATATACCGGGTGTACGCCTACACCGGGATGTCGATGGTCGTGGCCATTTCGTAAAATGATGCCAAGGATATCCGGGACAACGGTCATTAACCCCCCAAAGGCTTTTAAGAAACAAAACTGTTTAAATGAGCCGATCATAATATTTAATTAACCACCTAAGCGATGGAAGATATGATGCTCAATCAAGCGGTAAATATTATACCGTATCCCAAGCCCATATAGGGGAAATAAGTTAAAAGTATTTACCTTTGCAAGTATTATTCCTTAGTTTGATTAAATCACCGATAGCTTTTACTGGGCTCCAAATCTGGAACGAAGGTTTTAATTAACCTCTTAGAATCCTAACGGGTCTTTATGTTGGCCGTAGCCTAGACCGGTTGGTTCCGGAATATAAATATGGTTTAATCGCGCGAAAAGGCGAAAACCGAGAATAGAATGTGATTCTGCCCCAAACAAGTTCAGAGACTTGTTTTATATGGGTTCAAGGTTCACACTCTGGATTTTGGGGTCCAAATAATATAATTTGACCCGTATCGGCTAATTTACGAAAACTAGTTTCATAAGCCGAACCGTGCGCGCAATAGGCGAAACGGTTAACCATGAGAGTCTTACGCTTATTTCCTAAGTCAATATGCCTTAAAGAGGTTGTGGCATCAGTAGGATACCTTCCGTGATGCCCGTAACGAGTTTAAGTTAATATTACGCCCCATAGGGGTTTTCCGGTCATTTTAAAGACTTTTAAAGAGCTTTTCGAGTTCTACAGGAAATCTGAGTTTCCCGAATAGTTTAAAAAGTCTAAAATACTTTATTTATTATTTAAAATCAGTAGCAACTAGAATCGGGTCAAAAGACCTTGTAGAACTCAAGTTTTGGCCGAAAAGGGCATATTCGGTATTTACCGAACCGTAGCCATAACCGCAGGTTATGAGCGAGGTAAAAATTATTAAAAATCTTTAAAGTTCCAAAAATATTATTTTATTACAGTGGGTAAAAGTTTTGGAGACGAAATCTTGGTTTAGATGGGTGTTATGCTAATTGCGCCGTTTATTACAAAAGTTTCTTATAAATGCGCTATTTAGCATAACTCTCATTCTAGACCTCGGATTGACGTGAAACTTTAAGGACATGCTTATAATTTAATAAGCAAGGTTAGGGTCCGTTCACGTGTCCGAAATACTCGTTTTATTTTTAAAAGGCCGTTACGGTCAACTTTTAGGCGATTAACGGAAATGCGTAAAAGACTCGGACAATTCATGAACCGATCACAGAGGTCTATACCATCATGTAACCTGGTCCTAAGAGTGTCCTAAGGCATATCTATACCTCACTAAAACGGGTCAGAACTGAAGTCAAAGCAAAAGTCAAACTTTTGCGACATTCGGCTCCGAACCGGGTCAATATAGCAAATGGTCGATTCAAACGAGCGTAAACAAGTTTATATACTTAATATCATGTTTTATGAGTGTCAAGACAGGTTTCATAACATATACCATTACAGATTATGTATAAAACGGCAAAATAGCTTTCTGTTGACTTTTTAAGTGCACGTTTGACTCGACATTTGACATAGTTAGAGTGTTGATCAAAGGGAACCCTTTTAGGGGTTTATTACCCACATAAATACCAACTCATAACTACTTTTGATCCGACAATTCACTGGACCATTTGTGAATTATCGCTATGACAACCGTTAGTTACGACGGTTTGGTTTATAAGCTAAATCTATGGAAATACAAGACCACAATGGATGTGAACGACTTACAGAAGTTGTGACTTGCTTAGAGAGCAGAGAAGAATGCTTGAGAGCTTCTTAGAATGATCAGTAGTTGTGTTTGAGGTGTGTGTTGGTTATGAGCCAAGAATGGCTATTTATAGTGAAACAATGCACTCAAGATCATCACACAACACCCTACAACTGATTATGGATGATGGGCAGGTGTCCCATAGAGCTATGGGTCGAGTATAGGGTGCCCATGCCTCATTTATTGATGTTTGATCGTTCACAAGCTCAAAAGGCATGCAATTACAAACTTTCTGCATCTGGGCGTCCAACGCGGCCCGCATGGGAGTTTCCATGCATTTGTACGCGGGTCGCCTGAGATTCAAACTTCAGGCGCGTATATTAGGTGGCTCGCGGCCCGCCTCAACTTAGGCCAAAACATCACGCGGGTCGCGAGAGGCCTGTTTTTCAGGTTTTTAAAATCTTTTATAATCATTACGAAATCCTGGTAATTAATAACGAAATCTTTCGTAATTATTAACCTGACCTTTCGGGTTTGAAGGGGTAACTTTGCGGTTTGGCCCTCGGTTAATTACAACTAAGGACCTCGTGTTATTTACCCGCATTATTAAGTCCCCGGTTAATTTATTAATTATTCGGAAAGCCTTAACTTTCACTGTTGACGCTTTTAACCCTTCTCATACGAATTCGATCATAACTTTCTCGTTTTAAAACGGAACTTCGCGGAATTTATACAGTATATTCTAGTGAGCGTATAATACTGTTACAAAGCCTCGGGAGCGTTAAAGGGTCACTCAGAGGTATAATTAAACATGTTGACACAGTTAACCCCTGTAGCTTGTAATCTCTCACTTTCTTCCGCGTTTCGCTTCCGTACGATCCATGATTTATTCGTTTGAAGGTACAAGCACCATTTAGGGTTACCATACAGTATATTTACCCTTTGTTGACATTTATAACCCTCGAATTTACATACTTTCAAGGTTTGTCAAAATTAGTCCTTTATTTAATATCAATGCCACGTGTAAACTAATGACACGTGTTAACACATTATTGGACACAAAAATTCGAGGTGTTACATCCGAGGAATCTCGAGCTGACTTTCCCAAAGATTCCAACAAGACTGCTTTTAGCTTTAAGCAATTCAAAGCATGTGGGCCAAAGGAGTTCACCGGCGAAGATGGCCCCACAGCCATGTTTCATTGGTTTGACTCGGTGGAAGTCACCCTCCGACAAAGCGGATGCCCTGATCACCTCCGTACTCTCAACGCTACTGGTGTCTTCCAGTCTCGTGCCTTGGACTGGCGGACCGCAGAGAGAAACAAGCGTGGGAACGACGCAGCATACGAGCTGACGTGGGAGGAACTGAAAGCAATCATGATCGACGAGTTTTGTCCTCCTCACGAACGCCAAAAGCTGGAGGATGAATTTTGGGTTATCTAGCAGAAGGAAGGAGACAACGCTGGTCTCACTGCTCGCTTCAAGCAGTTGAGCATTATCTGTCCCGACCAGGTCAAGACTCCGGATATGACCATCAAGAAATACATCCGTGCTCTTCCAGACTGTGTAGCGGATTTTGTTCACGCCTCCAAGCCCGCAACAATCGAGGAAACCTACCTGCTAGCCGCTGAGATTAACGACAAGCGGGTGAAGGCTGGTTTCTGGGATGAGCAAGCCAAGTCTCTGCATCAAGTCACAACCGCATCAACCGACAACACCCCTGCTCAAGCCTCCAAGCCTTCCAGAAGGAGGAAGAAGAACAAGAGTTGCACTGCCGCAACCAATGCTGCTCCACTCCAGTCTGTACCAGCTCAACAGCAGCAACCACAGCGCGCAGCTCCAGTGATCAATGCGCCGCCAGCTAAGCGTGCATATACCGGCCCCCATCCACTCTGCCCAACGTGTTCTTATCACCATCCAGTGGGTGTGGCTTGCCGATTCTGTGCCCACTGCAACCTATACGGGCATTTCACTGCGAACTGTCGCTATGGTCCCTGTCAAGCCCAAGCTCAAGCAACTGTCAGTCAGGCTCTACTCCCTGCCCCACAAGGTCAACCAGCAGCTCAAGCCCCAGCAGCCAACGTTCGGACCTGCTTTGCATGTGGTGACCCTAACCACTTTGCAAACCGGTGCCCGAACAGGGTAGTCAAGCAAGAAGCTCAACAACAACAGCCTCAGCAACAACAGCAAGCGGCTCACGCCAGAACCTTCAACATCAATGCACGTCAGGCTCAAGCTGACAACAACGTGGTCAATGGTACGTTCCTTGTGAATGGTATATATGCATCATGTTTGTTTGATACTGGAGCCGATAACTGCTTTGTGTCGTTTGAATTCGAGAAGCTTCTTAGTCGTAAGCGCTCTTATCTTTCGTCGTCATTCGAAGTTGAAGTCGCTACTGGAAGAACCATCGCTGTTAATTCTGTGCTCCGTGATTGTACTCTTGAGCTCCACAATCATATCTTCCCCATCAACCTCATTCCGATGCAACTCGGAAGTTTCGATGTCATAGTAGGCATGGACTTTCTTCGTGAGAACCATGCTGAAGTTGTGTGCTTCGATAAAATGATTCGATTTGTGTTAGCTAGTGGTGATATTCTATGTGTTTATGGTGAAACTGCAATGAAAGGTCTCAAACTCATGTCATGTCTTCAAGCCAGCAAGTATCTCTGCAAGGAATACCGAGCCTTCTTGGCCAATATTGTAGTAGCGGAGGGGGGAAAGAAAAAGAAAGATGAAGTCAAAGATGTCCCAGTTGTCCGAGAGTTTCCTCAGGTGTTTCCTGATGATCTCCCTGGATTACCTCCAAGTCGTGATATCGACTTTCGAATTGACCTTATTCCTGGAGCTAACCCTGTTGCCAAAGCCCCTTACCAACTCGCTCCCTCCGAGATGCGAGAACTTTCGAACCAACTCCAGGAACTACTCGAAAAAGGCTTTATTCGCCCGAGCACTTCTCCTTGGGGCGCGCCAGTCTTTTTCGTTAAAAAGAAGGATGGGTCGTTCCGGATGTGCATCGATTATCGGGAATTGAATAAGCTAACCATCAAGAACCGATACCCCTTGCCCAGAATCGACGATTTGTTTGACCAGCTACAAGGTGCTCAGTGCTTCTCAAAGATCGATCTACGCTCAAGATATCATCAGTTGCGGATTCAAGAGGAAGACATACCTAAAACCGCTTTTCGAACCCGCTATGGCCATTACGAATTCGTTGTTATGCCTTTTGGTTTGACAAACGCACCCGCGATTTTCATGGATCTGATGAATCGCGTGTGTAAGCCCTTCCTAGACCGTTTTGTCATCGTGTTTATCGACGATGTCTTGATCTATTCCAAGTCGAGGGCCGAACATGCGCAACATCTACGCTTGGTTCTCGAGTTACTTCAAGGGAATCAACTCTACGCCAAATTCTCCAAGTGTGAATTCTGGTTGGAGGAGGTTCAATTTCTGGGTCACATCATGAATAGTCAAGGTATACACGTTGATCCCGCGAAGATTGAAGCAGTTAAATGTTGGATTACGCCCAAGAATCCATCAGAAGTTCGCTCTTTTCTCGGATTAGCAGGTTATTACCAACGATTCATCAAAGGATTCTCTAAAATCGCTGTGCCGCTTACCGCCCTTACTCACAAGGACAAGCCTTTTGTGTGGGGAACCGCGCAAGAGACTGCCTTCCAGACCCTCAAATATATGCTGTGCCATGCACCGATTCTTACACTGCCCGACGGAAGCAATGACTTCGTTGTCTATTGTGATGCTTCAAACCTTGGTCTTGGTTGTGTTCTCATGCAACGAGACAAGGTTATAGCCTACGCTTCTCGACAGCTCAAAATCCACGAGAAGAACTATACAACCCATGACCTCGAGCTAGGCGTAGTTGTCTTTGCATTAAAGATTTGGCGACACTACCTGTATGGTACAAAGTGTACGATCTTCACCGATCACAAGAGCTTGCAACATATCTATAATCAGAGAGAACTCAACATGCGTCAACGCCGATGGGTAGAACTCCTCAACGATTACGACTGTGAGATTCGTTATCACCCAGGCAAAGCGAATGTAGTTGCTGACGCACTCAGCAGAAAGAATTACGTGCTCAGTGTCCGGAACATCCAAGCACAGTATAACCTCGAAGCTCTCATCCGGGAAGCACAACTTGCTTGCTTTAATGAGCGTACGCTGAAGAGAGAGAGAATCTATCACGATGGAGCTCATCTCATAAGCAAAGCCAATGGGATATTCTACTATTTGGACCGAATCTGGATCCCGAAACGGACCGATTTGCGAAAGATCATCATGAATGAAGCCCACAAATCCCGATACTCCATTCATCCCGGTGCAGACAAGATGTACCAGGATCTTCGCTACAAGTACTGGTGGCCTGGGATGAAACGTGATATCGCTCTATATGTTGGTAGCTGCTTAACCTGTGCAAGAGTTAAGGCTGAACATCAAAGACCTTCCGGCTTACTCAAACAACCGCTGATACCCGTATGGAAGTGGGAGAGTATAGCTATGGACTTCATAACTAAGCTTCCGACCACGCCATCAGGTCACGACAGTATTTGGGTTATAGTCGACCGTCTAACCAAGTCAGCCCACTTTCTGCCAATACGAGAAGACTATAAGGTGGCCAAACTAGCACAAATCTACAACGACGAGATCATTAAGAATCATGGTACGCCTCGAGACATCATCTCTGACCGTGATGCTCGGTTTACTTCGAGATTGTGGGAAACATTTCAAGCGGCTCTTGGTACGACGCTGAATTTGAGTACCGCATTCCATCCACAAACCGACGGACAGACTGAAAGAACGATCCGTACTCTTGAAGACATGCTCCATGCGTGTGTTATTGATTTTGGTGGTAGTTGGAGCAAACACCTGCCATTGGTCGAGTTCTCGTACAATAATAGCTACCATTCCAGCATTCAGATGGCACCCTTCGAAGCCTTGTATGGTAGGAGATGTCGTTCGCCTATTGTATGGCACGAGATCGGTCATTCCCAATTAACCGGTCCCGAGATTCTGCAGGAAACGACCGACAAGATCCACCAAATAAGGGAAAACTTGGTAAAGGCCCGGGAAAGACAAAAGAGTTACGCCGATAACCGACGCAAGCCCCTTGAATTCGAAGTTGGTGACTACGTACTCCTAAAGGTATCACCTTGGAAGGGTGTAGTCCGATTCGGCAAGTAGGGGAAACTCGCGCCGCGATATGTTGGACCTTTTAGGATTCTGGAAAGAATCGGAAAAGTCGCCTACAGACTCGATTTACCGGAGGAACTCAGCAATGTCCACCCGACTTTCCATGTGTCAAACCTTCGGAAGTGTTTAGCGGATCACGATGCAATCATACCGCTTGACAATCTTCAGGTCAACGAAACGTTACACTTCGTGGAAAAGCCTGTCGAGATCATGGATCGCCAGACCAAGCAACTCAGACGCTCTCGCATTCCGATCGTGAAAGTCCGATGGGAAGGCAAACGAGGCGCGGAGTTCACTTGGGAACTCGAAGGCGACATGAAGGCCAAGTACCCGCAGTTGTTCAAGTAGATCTGAAGCATCAACTTGGTAAAATCACACGGCGATGTACGGCTCTCAGCCTAATTTCGGGACGAAATTCCCTAAAGGAGGGGAGGCTGTAACACCCCGTGTTTTCCAAAATGTCGAAGTCAAAGTCAAATGCTGGCTGTTATTGGAATTAAAGTTATTTTAATTTCATTTTATTTTATTATGTGGAGTAAGTGTTGTATAATCAAAACTAATCGATCGGTAATCTAACCGCGAATCGACGATTGACTGTGAATAATAGGAAGTAACAATGCAATAAAGTTAATCAATCAGTAATCAAGCTAATCGAATCAATCATCGAACTCAAGTGTGGGAATTTTGGTACTTTTATACGTGTGCGTGTGCCTTACGTGTTATTTGTGCATGTTATCTTACGTCGTTATGTGTGGTGAATCAATCAAATCAAATCGAAACTCGAAGGATAATCAAACTCAATCGAAATCGGACCCAAATTGTGGTGTAAGGATGATTGTATGTTAGATATAGTAGTTGGGACTAAAAGTAATTTGAATAGAAACCCTACCATACTCAAATCATCACTCATCGAAATCGAAATACCAAAATCGTCGCAAAAATCTCAAAAAGGAACATCCTGGTCGAACAGGACTACCGATCGAACAGGCTAGCCGATTGAACATGCTGTTCGATCGAGCAGCCCATTCGGTCAGGAATCCTGGCCGATCGGTTGGGCCTTTCCTCTTTTGGAAGCCTATAAATAGGGTTGTCATTGTCATTCTTTCTACTTTTGGAAAGCTCTGACCGACCAGCCCCTTGTTCTTCACTATTTCTCCGATTTCTCTCCGATCCGGTAAGTTTTAACTCTAATTCTTGTACGATTTTGTTCATTTAATGATTCTACACCTTTCTATCTTTCAAAACTTGGATTTCAACCGTGAAGTCACCAAGATCTGAGTGTTCTTGGGTGATGTCATCATGGTGTTCTTCAAGAACACCAAGTTTAGACATCATTCCTCCATGATTAGCTTAGATCTAACCGATTTCCACATTAACAACCTAAAATCTACCAAAGATCTTAACATTTCACGGTGGAAAAGGATTGAAAGACGGTTTCTAACTATCTTTCAGCTCTTTTACACTCAACCGGTGAAAACGGAGCTTGAACCGACTTACAAATCATTCCAAATAAACACATGGTTCAAGATTCGGATTCTACCACGAGATTCTTCGATTTCGGGTTAAACGTTAAACCAAGGTTCCGAACCGTTCACTGACCGGACTTGGGTGACTCCTGCCCGAGCCAGTGAACCAAGTAAGGACTTAGGTTTCGTGGTTCAACTCGTTATCAACCTAACTCAAAAATCACACCAAATTACCAAAACAACCAAGTGTTAGAAGATAGGCTAACCTGGTCAGAAAATGTTGGCCGAACGGCTAGGCTGTCCGACCGGACAGCCCACCCGAACGGACTACCGAGCCGATCGACCGGGCCAGCCGATCGGCTAACACATGGACCCACAAACTCACAAAGTGTAGTATTGACAAGGTGATGTTCGATCGACTACGCCACTCGATTGAAACATTACTGCTCGAATCATGAGATACTATACTTCAACACTTAACCGTTCTTTTCGAAACATTGGAATGTCACCCGATCGAGCATGCCACCCGATCGAGTGACACCTTGCCAAATTCATAAAATTGCAAACCGATCGGTTGGACTAACCGATCGAACGGTCCGTTCGATCGACCAACTTGAAAGGTAATGCTGCAAAAACTTCAAAAGTACAAACCATCATACACAAACACACCCTTCCTAAAGGAAGAAACAATCCACTTGAAAGGACCAGCCGATCGAGCCTGCCGGCCGATCGAATGGGAATGTTCAAACGGACTTTCAACCCAGACGAACAGCCCGTCCGATCGAACCAGCTGTCCGATCGACCGGCCCAATCGATCCATCATCACTTGTTTGCATCTCCGCGTTACTCATCGTTATACTATCGAACTATTCAGGCTAACTTCTCTCAGTGCTCCCTTCAATCCATATCAAATCACTGTGAGTATACTCGACCCCTTTTTGCTTTTAGCACTTTTGGGTGTTACATACGTTACCTATCGAAATCACAATCAGTTACACTATACAAACTATTTGGACGCTAACCGATTGCATGTATTACGTGACTGAATGAATGCTTGTTTATTATGTTTACACATGGAATGCTGTCTACCTGCCTTAGCAACATAGTACTATAGTTTGGACTCAGCACCCGTTCACACGGGCGTTGTTAAGGACAAATTACTTGCATGGATTACGGTGGTATTCATGTATTGCGAACTGTCTCGGACAGTCAACCCGCAGTCGTTGGTATCGATGGTCCCATGTCGATAATTAACATGCTTCGTTTTCCTCTGTGTACGTGCTGGTTATGCGTAAACTATTCGAACTCTATATGCTATATCAAACTTGTGTACTCACCTTTACATTGTTTGTATTGACTTTATTTTAACGTATGTGACAGGTGTTTAAGGTGTTTGCTTGCTAGGAAAGCGAGGCTAGAATAAGTTTCTAGAGGCCCCCAACAAATAGTTGTCTGAGCAGGAGTCTAGGGCTTAGCTGTCTGTAGATCTCGTCCAGACGGGTCTTAGAAACATCGAACAATATTATTTGGTTTTGTAATAATTAAATCTGAGTTGTCAGAACAGGATTTATTGACTAGGTGTTTTCTGTAATGACTTGTTATTTATTTGGGATATGGTATGGGACGTATCATTTAACTGAATTTGTATAATAGTTGTTGTGGAAACTTCTGGACAATCTGTTTCGCTCAGTGCCGCGCCCCGATGATTCCGCCATCGGTTGGGGTGTGACAGAATGAACAGATCGAAAAGAAAGAATAAGAACGGAAATAATGAAGATTTGAAGATTGATGAAGAATCAGAATGAAGAAACGAGATTTAGAAAGAAATCAGAATGAATCAAAATGAAGCAGATCGGAAATAATGGAGAATGACCGGAATTTTCACCGGAGATGTAACAGTCTGCCGGAATCAAGCCATCGGGATCAAGAGCATATGCTCTAATACCATAAAGAGAATATCAAGCTCAAGAAACTCAATCTCATATCATAAGTGGTAAGAATATCAATACAAGCACCTCTATATATAAGAGAACAACTATACAACTAATCATGCTAACTAACTCAACTAACTCACATGCTCTAACTACCTAACCACCTCTGTATACTCTAATAATATCAACATCAAGATTCTCGGCTAACCCTGAAACAAAATTGGATACAAAAATATAATGATAAAAGTATAAATAATAAGCTACTATGACGGAAGTAAATACTTACATTATGTGCAGGTTGACCGATGGTTATAGATTCGTTTAAAGCCAATGCACGAGCAGCCAACGGGCGGGGTTGGATTTCAGGCGGCGCTGCAAAAATATTATGACCACTAAGTTCCTTGTTCTTTGCATCCGAAATTTGTTTCTTCAACCTTGCTTCCGATTCACTATCCATCGTGCCACTTAGCTCCCGTTGCTTAGCTTTGGAGATTGGCTTTTTAGGAGACACAGTTTCTTCTTCACCAAATGAAATGTGACTAATCCCAGCAACCGCTTGCTGATGAAGATATAATTAGAATTAGAGAAAAAAAAGTAAAATGTGTCTATTCGTTATGAAAACTGGCAAATGGTTAACCTGGTAGACACGTATGCTAGTTGGGTTCGATGGGGTGCGAGTTGCATCATCAGTCTCTTCTGAACCGTTCTCTTCGCCAGCTGCAAATATACCACTTCCGGTTGTCTCCTTTAATTTATACCCCGATACAGGTTTCCTGAATAAATAGCACAAAAGTTACTTTACAATAAAAACATTTAGGTGTTTTTACGAAAAAAAGAAAATAAATCAAAATTGGAGAACAACCATAGCTCTAAATGATAAAATTCGGGTCTGAGCATATAAGAATCAGGCACTTTGGAGATGAGACGTTTCATCAATCCTGACAATGTAAAGAGAATATCATGCGCTACTATGCGCTCTCTCATATCATGAATCAATGTGAAAAAAGTGTACAATAGATCCTCTATATATCCAAGCTGACTAACTCAACAATCATAACCGACCCTATGCATACAGACTGTATACATATGATGCATGAGAGAGTTAGGCCTATTGTTTAAATAATAACTCAGCTTTAAAATCCAAAACCTTCTACTTATATGCATACAAAAATGTAAGCATTTCGGGTTAACACGACCCGTTCTGTACTAAAGGATACCTATTTTCTCCCGTTAGCCAACCCGGCTACGTTTCTACCTCTAATTATTCATTTAAAAATAGAATAAAATAGAAGTTTTCCAGATAAACCCCGACCCATAATAAATGTGACCCATTATGACCTATTACCCAACATAAGTATCCCATGGCTACAAAGCAAGATAGCACACAATCAGAAGAGCAAATAAATTTCACAAACGAAATTGCTCTAGTAATTTGACTTTGACCCTTCGATCTCCAATCACCAGAACTTGTTAAGGCAACAAGGGTATCTGTTTCATCGTTTCGAGTAGTAGATCTTGCAGAAAACTTGTCTGACTCTGATCTTGTCAAACTCGGATTAGAAACGGTTGAAACTGGAGAATCAGACATATCATGATCATGTTGTTGTTATCTCTCAATATCATTTGTGACATTAATAACGCGCTCCCTGGAGTCGAACATGTTATCAGAAGATCTAGGGACTTGCATAGTGCTAGCTTGCTCCTTATTTGATCGCGTCTCGTTTCTAACAGATTCTATATAACATGATGGATCCACTATACAAGTCTTCAACCATGAAGAACCTTCATTCAAACTTTTTGAAGAAACCGAATTTTGTGGTCCGCAAATCTCATTCTTTTCTTTTGTTTTTATTCCAAAACATTCATACTCTCACTAGCTCTTTCGAGAGCTGAAAATTTTCTTTTCTGATTAATCTTGGATACTGTTTTTATACTTACTGACAACAAATTTTCCCATGATGAGGATAACATGCTACGGCTACCCTTTGACCTTACGTCTGACCCGACATGAATCTGAAGGATCTTCACAACCATTTTGCAGAATGATATCGTGTTTCTTCAAGCGTTTGGAACTTGGTTTTGTTGACAGTAGAGAACTCCCCTTTGCAATGTGCGCCTTCTTTTGTGTAAAAGTTCACGTTACACCTATTGTATAAACACAATAAATCAAAATAAAATTTACACCAAACCCTAGACTCTTCATAAACCACATAGATATGAAAAGAAAATAGATGAAACACTTGGATCAACGTTTTACGTTAGAGAACTATGGTTCATGCGCATCTGCAACTTTTTTCCATCATCCCTATAATCAAGAGCAGAAGTATATACATTTCACTTACTTAGAAAAAAGGTGATCAGATCAATAGATGATCTAACCAATAAATATATATCGATGCAAATAAGGATAATAAAAAAATGAGTTAAAAATAGCTTACAAAGCACTGCCAAGTTGTATACCAGCCTCAAGAACCGTCAAAGATTCATCATAATAGCATCTCCTAACTGGACAATACACCATTTCCATGTTCTTCAATAAAACTCACATGTGACCTTCACACTTTATACACAGACATGACTCAATTTCTTGGTTACATGAGTGTATGGGCAGAAAGAAGAGACTCAAAAGAGATTATACCTGTGTTTCTTTATTTGTACTAACTGTTTCATGCATCTGTTGTACCTTGATACATGAACTCAGACTATCCCCATTCACAACCCAACCCAATTTTTAATAAAAAAACTAATTTCTCTCTCTTCCACCTACACACCCCAACCCAACCCAACCTTTCACACTCATTAAGAACCCAACCTAAACCATTTTCTTATTAAATAAATATGGCTTAGATTATAAGTTATTCTATAAAATTTATTATAAATAATAAAAATGTTTATATTTTTAAACTTTATTATTTTAATAATAAAAAGTTATTAAAAATAAGAAAGAAATTTTATCAAAAAAATCTAACAAAACAATAAAATGTTGATATGTGACAAATAAGATAATGTTAGATAAAAATAATTAAAATAATATATCACTTTTTATAAATTTTATATCTGCATGTTCACAAAAAAAAAAAAAACAAAACTGTGATTTTGAGTTTTTAAAAACAGTTAAATTTTATTAAGTTATTAGAGATAATCTAATTATATTTATAAGTAATTATGTTAGAAGGAAAAAGGAAATATAAATGAATATATCATCCAATCTCCTCTTGACATGTGGCAGATAAAGTGTGAAATGGATGTCACAACCTAGGTCGTTCCATCGACCAGGTTGGTGGATTTAATTGATTTTTCCATTTTATTTTTATTAATTTGGCAATCTAGGTTGGAGCAATGTCACCAATGGGGATAGTCTCAGTGGCCACAAAGCTTGATTCATAACCGAAAATCCAAACTAAACCATAAAATTCGATTATAGTAATCTGCTTTGGTTAGTAGAGAAACTTCACAAACCACATAAAACAACTTCGATTGAGATAACGGGAAGCCAAAAACTTGATCAGTCGGAAGAAGAAAAAGAACAAATAATATGGCGATTCAAAAGATGAAAATTATGTATTCCTAAATAAATGGCGTCGTAAATTGTAAAAGATGATATGAGAAAGCGAACCGGTGGTGTATAATGTATTCCATCTTCTATTCAATTGATGGTGATGAAGAGGGGATAAGGGATTCAATTGTAGGCCATGGTGATACACTACAGGAGGGGCAAGAGACTGAGAGGACGAATGAGAATCATTAATTTTGACTTAATCAATTTCCGCTCATCAATACAGACGGTTTCAGTCTGATCACAAATCATATACGGTTTCAGTCTGATCACAAATCATATACGACCAGCCAAATTCTTTACACATGGTGTATACGGGCCGTATACAGTTATACGGCCCGCATGGAATGAAAAAAACTGACAAAGTCTGAAGGCACAGACTTTGTTAGTTTTATTTTATTATATACTGGCCGTATAACTGTATACGGCCCGTATACACCATGTGTAAATAAGTTTTTGCCATGTGTTAATATTAGGACCCGGGCCCCCCTTATTCCCACACCCCCTAGATCTTATTTTCACATCCCTAGTGTATATGGGCCGTATACAAAATATACGGCCCGTATAGAATGTTTTTGAATAGGAAAATGCGCAGATAATGTTTTTTTTATTTTATTATATACGGCCCGTATAGAGTTATACGAGCAGTATACAAGTGTATACGATTTATAAAAAGTATACGCTCAATGGATTTATTTCTGAGGTTTTTGATGTTTACCAAATGTATACGGGCCGTATAACTGTATACGGGCCGTATAGATTGATGTTTTTCAATTATCACGTTTTTTCCCGTAAAAGCACCATCATTCTAGGGTTTCTAAACTCTTCATCACCTTTAAACAACGTTGATCGGAACACGCCGCTTAAATCGGAGCACAAGTAGAGTAACGTTACCGATCAGTCCGTTGATCAAGTAACTAGCAGAAGAACCCGACACAAACAAGTTCTCCACACTTTGTTATTCAGATCTCTATTCGGTCATCTTTCCAAACTACAACACACGATAACTTTAAACCTTATAGTGTGTGATTTGACCAGGAAATGATTGGAGGTGATTGCTACCTTTAATAAGCTGTCATAGTTGTCAAATTCGATTTCAACAAATCTTTTCCTTTTCCTTCAATTTCTAGAACATTCTCCGTAACATGAAGACGTGTCGGGTTCTTCTACTAGTGGTATTTTAATGAAGTATTGAAGATTGAATGTGCAAACCCGACTGTTTTTTACTACGGAAACGGTGGCTATGCGAAATACAAACCGCAACCGTTTTTTACTACGGAAACGGTGGCTATGCGAAATACAAACCGCAATCTTTTGTGACTATGGGAAACACAAGTTTTCTTTTTGAGCTTGATGGATGTCCGTTATCTCAGTTGAGGCAGGCATTGTTTAAATCTCAATATAAGTAGATGTTACGTGTAACTTCATTAAACCAAGAACAAAGCCTATTTCGAAACACATGTGTTCGTATCAGCGTTGTTTATCACCCTGTGTGAGCATTGGAAACCCGACAAACAGTCTTGACAACTGTGACAGCTTATCTATCTGTGTGTGTCACATCCATCCTGTTATAGCAATCGATATGATTAATTTTACAGATTTTTTGTCTAATTAGCGTTGTTAACTACCAAAAGAATGCATACACAAATAGTTCTAGTGGACGAAGCAAAGAGACCGTTGTGTATATGAATCACGTTTTTTTCTAATTAGCGTTGTTAACTACCTAGAAATTGATATGGTGAGTTGGTAATCAAAATCAAGATGTCAGACAACGTGTCTTTCGAGATCCATGAGGAAATAATCAAACGGCTTCCAGTAAAATCACTGATTCGATTCCGATCAGTCTCCAAATCATGGAAAGCTGTTGTTGTTATTGTGCCTATCTCGGTTGTTCAGTACTTTCGTAATAATAAAACAAGCAGACATTGATTTTGCCAAGATTGAAGGAAAGAATCTGGCCATAAGCATTGTGGATTCTCAGTGTTATCCGAATGTAAGTGGATCGGGTTCTGCTAGTTATAAGGAATGTTTCGAATCGTCACAGAAGACGTGTCGGGTTCAACTATCCTATATCAACATACTCTTCTCCAGACGCTTAGTTGTTACGAATGACAACTTGAGGGGTCTAGTTAACTTTCAGATTCAGATTCAGGAAGCAGATGATTTGAGCGCAGGAATCAATGCAAAACCCTCACCCTCAAAATCAACCAGAAACCAAAGGAAAAAGGGCAAATAATAGCTGATGGTTCTTCGTTGAGGAAACCAAACGTAGACGGAAATGATAGGCCTGGTAACCGGAAGAGAAAAAACCCTAGTGCATATTCAATCTTCATTGCTTCATTCTGTCACTTTGTGTGTTGACGAAGCTGACAAACACATTGGTATTTTCTCAAAATGTGCAAACTTGAAGAATCTCACATTAAAGGAGTTTGCAACAACGGGATCAGATGGTTTGAGTATCTTTCATCCTCGTTTGGCTAATCTCACACAATGATGAACAGATTGTATTCTTGTCTTTCAGAATACTCTTCTAGCAGAACCCGACACGTCTTCTATCATGTGACGGACACAGGTGCAAGAGAATGGCGAGTTATTTTCAGTTATTTCTGTTGATCCACAAATTCCATCGTTTAAATCAGAATCAGGTTCTCAAAACAAGGATCGTTCTAATAGATTAAAGAGAATAAACCAATTTTTACCATTTTTTACCCATAGTATACGGGCCGTATAACAATATACGACCCGTATACATCGTTCGTATACGTTGTATACGATTGGTAAAAAAAAATTTTACCGAGAGTATACGGTCGTATAAACCGTATACGGGCCGTATACATATGGTAAAAAATGGTAAAAACCTCTGTAATCTTTATATAGTGTGTGATTTGACCGGTTTTATTAAGTTATCTCTGTTGAATTTGATTTCAACAAATCTTTTCCTTTTCCTTCAATTTCTAGAACATTCTCCGTAACATGAAGAGAAATCAATTGTATTTTTTTAGTTGCTTCTCTTGTTAAGTTTCTGAACCAACCGAAATCCACAAATTCCAACAGTTACTTCGTTTTTACCGTCCGGTTTCCAAACTCTTTCACTCAAAGTTAATATTCACTGTGGTGGATGCAAGCATAAAGTTAGAAAAATACTCAAGAAGATTGAAGAGTACACAACTGAAGGTTCAGTGCACGAAAAGTTTCTTACGAACGATATGTATCAGGAAGCTCAGTATCAACAACTTGTGAGTGGGAATATGGCTATGAAGAATAGTATGGATAAACAATCACCGGTACGGATTTTGGTGTTTTGGTAGGTTGAAAGAGGTGAATGGTCCTTGTTTTTCCATGTATCAACAATCACCGGACGTGTCATGTTCTTCTGCTAGTAGTATGAGTCTGAGTCCATTGTGGTTCGTGAACGTATTGTTGAAATCGTCCATCACTAAAGACCTTCAAAGATTTGTTGAAATCGAAGAAAAGAGTAACTAGCAGAAGACGTGTCGGGTTCTTCCAACAAATTGTGTATGTGCTTGTGCTGTAGAAATCGGTGATGAACTTGTGCTGTAGAAACCGGTGATGAACTTGTGTTGTAGAAACCAGTGATGAACTTGTGTTGTAGAAACCGGTGATGAACTTGTGTTATAGAAACCGGTGATGAACTTGTGCTGTAGAAACCGGTGATGAACTTGTGCTGTAGAACGTTGGAAACCCGACAAACAGTCTTGATAACTATGACAGCATATTCAATCTTCATTGTTTCATTAAAATTACAACACACGATAAAATGCTTGTAAAATTGCATCAACTCTCCTATATCAACATACTCTTCTCCAGACGCTTAGTTGTTATGAATGACAACTTGAGGGGTCTAGTTAATCTATTACAAGCTACAACACACGATAACTTTACACTTTATATAGTGTGTGATTTGACCGGTTGTATTCAGTTATTTCAGTTGATCCACAACACACGATAACGGCAGTGATTCGGAATGTTTCGAATCATCACAGAAGACGTGTCGGGTTCTTCTGCTAGTGATTTGGAATGTTTCGAATCATCACAGAAGACGTGTCGGGTTCTTCTGCTAGTAGTATGAGTCTGAGTCCATTGTGGTTCGTGAATGTTTCGAATCATCACAGAAGACGTGTTGGGTTCTTCTGCTAGTAGTATGAGTCTGAGTCCATGCGACAGACACAATTCTTGCAACTTAAATCCACAATCAACGTATACAAATGCAAGAGAATGGCGAGTTATCTAAAATTTTGAAAATTCATGTTTACCTTATTAGTTTCTCAAAACACTAATAAACATCTGCTTCCTGAATCTGAATCAGAATGTTAACTCTTTCACTCATCAACATCGAGGGTTGTATCGGAATCAGGCGTTGGAAGGATTGTAGTAGTAGGACATTGGTACCACTGTGAAAGTTGCATCAGGAAGCTCAACTTTAACAGACCGGTTATTTGACCGAGTAATCAATTGTATTTTTTTAGTTGATTCTCTTGTTAAGTTTTTCTGATCCAACCGAAATCCACAAATTCAAGTCAAGGATCGTTCTAATAAATTAATGAGAATAAACCCTCGTTTCTTCATCTTCATCTTCAAGAACAATGATCAACAGATGATGTTGGGAATTAAACGCATGTACGTGACAAAACAAGGATCGTTCTAATAGATTAAAGAGAATAAAGCAAGGATGTTGTGAATTCGCATAAACATATATTCATTTCATAACCTCCTGCTATAAATCAACCACAACTGACAAAGAGCCTGTATTAGAAACCATCCTATGTCTTTTACCAACCGAAGAGGCAGCAAGGACAGATAATACTTCATTTGTCGAGAAACCATATTGTCAAGAAACTAACATCTTTTACTCATAAACCCTTGAATCCCAACGCTTCTCTAAAAGAGCCTGTATTAGAAACCATCCTATGTCTTTTACCAACCGAAGAGGCAGCAATGACAGATAATACTTCATTTGTCGAGAAACCATATTGTCAAGAAACTAACATCTTTTAATACTTCATTTGTAACTGTAAGGATGATGCAAATTTGTACGTAAAGATCTCTACACAAACTCTTCTACATCTTTTAACCAATTGTCCATCACTTAAGACCTTGAAAGATTTGTTGAAATCGAAGAAAAGAGTAACTAGCAGAAGACGTGTAGGGTTCTTCCAACAAACAGTGTATGTGCTTGTGCTGTAGAAACCGGTGATGAATTTGTGTATCTAAATCAGGTTCCCTGCCTTAGATCGGTCATTCCTTGTGATACATGAACGTTGTATTCTTGTCTTTCAGAAGAGTTGGTATTGAACCAAGAATACTTCAAACATTCTAAACCCTACTTGGAAACAAACCAACAAAATCCTTATACTCTTCTAGCAGAACCCGACACGTCTTCTATGATGATTCGAAACATTCACGAACCACAATGGACTCAGACTAATACTACTCACCCTCCCCTGAGGAAAAGTTTACCCGACGACTCAAGACAAAGCAGTTGGTTTGGGTTCATATCAGCGTTGTTGATGAGATAACGGACATCCATCAAGCTCAAAAAGAAATAGGGTTGTTCATAAAGCTCGCGACTCGTAGCTTCGTAGCTTGCTCGAAAGAAGCTCGAGAAAAACTAGCTAAAAAAACTCAATTTGAGATGAAGTGAACCAAGCTGGCTCATTTTGTAACCAAGCACAGCTCGAGCTAAGCTCGGCTCGGCCCTTAGCTCGGCTCGTTGGCTTGTTCTTAGGCTCGTTTAACTCCGACGTAAAGCTCAAGCCAAGTTTAACCGCCTGAATTAATTTCGAGCTTGAGCTCGACCCCACCCTGGCTCGACTCGGCTCGACTCGTTTACAGCCCTAGGAAGAAAAGGGAAAATAATTTAGGATTTGAACGGACCATTCACATGCCATCTTAAAAATTGAAAGGAAATTACATTTTTATCCTAGGGAAATGCATTATAGTATTATAGATATACAAATAGTTACTTGTGAGTAATAATTCTACTTATAATAAACAATTTCAAATAATATCAACGTGACAACACCTTCTTATTCTTTAAAAGGATCTTTTACTATATGTTTAAAAATCTATTAAATAAATTATTATTTTATATTATAATAATACAAAAGGTAAAGAATAGGTTAATCTAACATTTGAAAACCATTTTGCTTCCATGCTTTGAAAACACTTTTAATGTTATTAGACTCGTGTAATAAACGAGTTTAAGGATAAAATATCTTCATAATAATTTTGATGCAAGTCTATACTCACCGGTGTCCTAAATGGAGTTATATTTTTAGGCTTGCCAAACCATTGATAATTAATAAAGGTCAGTGTTCCAGTGACATTATCAAAAAATATTGATTGGAAGAATGGTTTAAGTAATGGAACTCGACTACAGGTAATATCACTGGGTGATCAGGTTATTGAGGCACTCATACTAGCACTTGAACGTTTATCCCTAGATTTCGTTTAAAACCGCCAAATAGAAGGATTCCGTTTATATTGAAAAGAGAGAATTGTCTCCCGCCCTATGTTTTGCCATGACGATAAATAAAAGTATATGACAATTTCTATGTAAAGTTGGTTTGTTTCTAAAAGAATTGGTTTTTACACATGACCAACTGTTGAATCGTCTATTGTAAAAAATTCAATTATGTAAATTTACGAAGAGAATATAAAATTAAAAAAATTACAAATTTATATCCTTAAACCCATGTAGTACACGGATCTAATAATCTAGTAAATTTAAACAAAACGTTTTTTTATGGAATACAAACGATTTTGAAAAACAATAAACTATTTAATTTTCTTGTTAAATAAAAAGTTATGTATAAATGAGTATAAATGTTATGTATAAATGTAATCATACTGAGCCCGACATGTTAGCTCAAATTAGCCCACGGTATCCTCACCTGTCAAGTCAAAATTGCGTCGGATATATCCACGGTATTTGGCAACTTGCAAGTTGTATGGAATGTATGCTGTCTGACCAGATTATACTTTACTTATACTAAAGGGTATGGAGAGGATGGGCTTGGAGGGGATGAGCCGTCACATAGGCGTCACGTAGGAGTGGTTTGGAGGGGATGGACCTAGGGGGTGGGGGATGAACCCCTTTATGTATATATATGTATGTATGTATAGGTATATGTGAGAGGAAGAGAAGAAAGCAGGTCCGGCTACCCCGGCTGTGGGTGGCCGGTTGTGCCGAGCCGAGCCCCAGGGGGTCGGTGTGGGGGACCGACGCCGGTCCTAGCCGGGCCTCAGCCGACCCCCATACCTTCCAGTCTCATTGTAAATGACATGCAAAATTACTAGCATGTGAGTGTGTGTATATGACGACATACGGTCAGATCGTTTACCCTTTTAAAATTCTTCAAGTAGTGCCGTCTCATTAATCTTTAACATACATACCTGTTTTTTTACATCAAACGTAGTGGGGCGCTATACCCCCACATAGCGCCAGAAAACGCCGGATAACACCGCCACAAGGGCGGTATGGATGAGAAAAAGAGGGGGGCACGACATCTATAACAGCGGTATGGGGGGAGGTTTCAAACTTTGGACCAATCAAAAATTAGTTAGTGTTTTTATAATTAATTAATAAAAACAAAAATTAATAATTAGGTATTGATGGGTAGGGGCTTTATGACTACAGGCTCTAGTGATATAACGTCCCATAAAGCCCCTGTGTGACGTGACACGACACGTGTCGCATAACGCCCCACAAGGGGCTTTATGACTACGAATGACCTTAGAATCAAATTGATCTGAGGGTCTTAACCTTATAGCTAGAGATTGTTTGCGAAATCAAAACTACATGTTAAAGATTGAAGTAGGGGTGTGTATGTCAGTTTAGTGCTCAAACCGAACCAAAACAGAAATTTTGGTTTTCCAGTTTTAGAAAATGAACGATTTGGCCTTTCGGTCTTGTGCATGGGTTAGTCGGTTTGAAATGTCGATTTAGGTTCGTAAAGTGGTTCTTGCGCTCATATTTATAAAAAATATATATCCAAAAAGAAAAAAAATACGAACTTTTTTAATTTTATATTTGTTTTGGTTTAGATTTTTTATAATTTTTAAAAAAAAGTTCAACAAAATAACATTTCTATTAAATATACAGAGTTAAGTTATTTTACAAAGACTCCTAATTGTAAGAAGTGTAAGAAGGATCTATTGAGTGACAAGTGTCCAATAACTATAAAACCTAAACTCATACACCACCACCACCCAAAATCTAAACATCCACCCCCACCCCACCACTATCCAAAAACCTAACCCCCCCCCCACCCAAAAAAAAAAAAAAAAAAATTCTAAACACCCACCACCACCCAAAAACTAACCCCTCCCTCCCCCCACACACACACCTCCTCTCAACAATTTTTTTTGGGTGGGTGAGGGGGGGGGGTTAGGTTTTGGGGTGGTGATGGGTGTTTGGTTTTTTTTTTTTTTTTTTTTTGTGTAGTGGGTTTTTTTTAGAAGCATTTGTACATTGCTTACAATAAAGAGCCTTTGTATTTGATCCTAATCCTAAATATATATTTTTAACATTTAAGTTAAATACATGTTAAAATATTAATAATAACAACTTACGTTGATTATAAGCTTCCAAATTTCGAACCTAGTAAACAACCTTCCTAATTTTTAGTTCAGAGCTCCAACCATTTGCCTCACGCATGTAAGCAGCACGGGACTGGGGAACTTGAAGAGGTATGGTCCCAAATTCTGCGCTGGCCACACGAGATAGCCGCAAATCGCACGCGAGACCATATCCAAAGTAAGTCAAGATGATAACTTCCCCGACCCTGCGCCGACTACAAGGGTGCGTCCCAAGTCGCGCGCAACGTCAAGAACAAGATAAGATCATTTCTGGCACTTAGTTTCTTTGACAAAAGACCTGCCTTCCTTGACCTTGCGCCGGCTACAAGAGAATATATTCAATTCGCGCGGGTACAAGAAGCGCAAAGTAACATCGGACAAGTACAGAAGGTACAAGTGGCAGAGCAGTGGGCCAATAGGCGCTCAACAGGTTGTATCGGATCATGCTGCACGATGAACAATCGTGCACGGGACAAGAAATACACAAGGACACATACGTGGCACCAATCCGCATACGCCGACCACTGCTCCATGATCTCCACTCCACTGCTGATGACAGACAAGGCAACAAGGACAATTGTCAGGACACGTGGATCCATTCAACATGCGCAATTACTCTCTCGTCTGGAATCACTAATGGTCGTGACATAGGAGACAAAATGAATATTCCTTGTTGTGATGGGTGTTTAGTTTTTTTTTTTTTTTTGTGTAGTGGGTTTTTTTAGAAGCATTTGTACATTTCTTACAATAAAGAGCCTTTGTATTTGATCCTAATCCTAAATATATATTTTTAACATTTAAGTTAAATACATGTTAAAATATTAATAATAACAACTTACGTTGATTATAAGCTTCCAAATTTCGAACCTAGTAAACAACCTTCCTAATTTTTAGTTCAGAGCTCCAACCATTTGCCTCGCGCATGGAAGCAGCACGGGACTAGGGAACTTGAAGAGGTATGGTCCCAAATCCTGCGCTGGCCACACGAGATAGCCGCAAATCGCACGCGAGACCATATCCAAAGTAAGTCAAGATGATAACTTCCCCGACCCTGCGCCGACTACAAGGGTGCGTCCCAAGTCGCGCGCAACGTCAAGAACAAGATAAGACCATTTCTGGCACTTAGTTTCTTTGACAAAAGACCTGCCTTCCTTGACCTTGCGCCGGCTACAAGAGAATATATCCAATTCGCGCGGGTACAAGAAGCGCAAAGTAACATCGGACAAGTACAGAAGGTACAAGTGGCAGAGCAGTGGGCCAATAGGCGCTCAACAGGTTGTATCGGATCATGCTGCACGATGAACAATCGTGCACGGGACAAGAAATACACAAGGACACATACGTGGCACCAATCAGCGTGCGCCGACCACTGCTCCATGATCTCCACTCCACTGCTGATGACAGACAAGGCAACAAGGACAATTGTCAGGACACGTGGATCCATTCAACATGCGCAGTTACTCTCTCGTCTGGAATCACTAATGGTCGTGACATAGGAGACAAAATGGATATTCCTTGTTGTCGACCCCAGGCCGAAGACCTATTAGCCCATCTCCTTGACATATCATCTCGACTATAAATAAAGAATTTCACCTTCAGGTTTAAGGATCACTTTCTTGCTCTCTCACTTAACACACACACTTTTATCTTCAAAACAAGTTCTTAATCTCACGCCAGAGGGTGGTTATGAGGAGAACCCCCTATTCCCCTCCTTGTAACGAGTTTCACGATATGTTGATTGTTTTGTAGGATTGACGTAGTTGTTCATCGAGTTCAGGAAAATATTAACATCATTTGGACAATATACAAACCATAAGCTAACTTTTGGATTAGTTTGGTGTTTCTTGATAATATGATCCTCGTTTGCTAAAAGAACTAAAATCAAAAAATCAAGAACGCATAAGAGCATCACAATCAATGTCACATATAGACAAACAATGAACGACTGCCAAAATCCTAACCAAAACTTACCAAGAAGTCAACGGTCTACGGTATGCCCTCTAGACAAATAAACATCATCAACGATTTCAAACAAAAATGAGTAAACCCCTTACATCAACATAGATATTATATTATGTTAAAGAGTATGATTAAATAAGACATTTCATTTCTGATTGTGATATATTAAAAAAAAATAGATAAAGTATATATTTAACAAGCGGATGAAAAGTATACTTTATTAAATAAAAAAAAAAGTTGAAAAGAAAAATAAAATATTACATTATGTCCACATCTTTGTTATTTGCCCCCCTCCAAATAACAACACATCAAACGTGATTCGGAAGCTACTGAGTACTGAGTTAACTCACTCTCAAGCCTATAAATCAACACTCCATCCTCTTCTTCTATATTCAAATCTTTCACAAATTCATTCAATATATTCAGTTGGATTTCATCCTCAATTGTTATAGAAATGAAACCTGCATCAATCTACCCCGAGCAATCACATAGATCAATGAATAAAACAATGATTTGGCCGCGGCGATGTCAAAATAATATCAAGCGGATGATCATTAGCTGAGTCGTGAATTCGGCTATATCTGTTGCTTTGAAGACGACGGACATGATGATGAAGAAGAAAGAAGGTAGAAATGAAGCAACGTAGATAAATATGCTTATAAGAGCCGAATCTTTGGCATGAAGTTCAGTTCCTCTGTATTCTTGTATTGATTTGTTCAATTCTTATGTAATATGTTTGTGAATAAAATTTGATAACATGTACGAACGTTGTGTTTTAGTTACTTCACGATGTAGATAAATATGCATGTCGTAATGCCATACCCATTATTTTATAAAAGAAATTATCTTAAAATTTATAAAACAAAAATAAATATGCTCAAAATTAATTATATATAAAAAATTATCTTGAAAAGTCTTTTTTGTGCCTGTGTTCTTCATTGCACTATTGCGGAAAATCGTAATTATATATATACTAGTGATAGTGGCTAGCAAAGACAATACGTTACTCGTTGTAAAAATGTATATTCGGAAAGTTATAAATCATTATATCTGTTAAAATCAAAATACGTTGCACTGATCAAACACTATAAAAACAAATACCAACAACCCAGTTCTGATAAGCTCTACAGACGTTTAATCAGTACCAGATTGATTTGTTTCGTTAAGAGTACCATACTCGATATAGTTTACAAAATGAACACAAATCGGTTCGCTACGAGACCGCTAATGTTTGCAATACAAACAAAAAAAATAATTTCAAGGCTTTGTAACACAAAAGTTATTTGATGTAAAAAAAATACAAAATCGTGTTTTAATCAATTAAAAACCATCATACAAATAGAACACGACTTGATTGGTTAGGATATTGATACTCCGTATTTTTTGAGATTAAATAAAAACATAAGGGCCATCAGGGTGGTCGCAGCAAAGGTGAACGACAAACCTCTTGCCGATCGGCAACCCCACAACCATCAAAATCATCCGCGCGGCAAAGGTGAATTCGGGAGATTGCAAGGGTGATTTCGGCGACTTGTTGCCGATGGGGGAAAGAAGATAGAGAGGGAGAATGGTGGGGCCCATACTCAAATCAACCAATCACAAGTTTTTGTTTTTTTTAAATGGTTTGCCTAATCTCAAATTAGACATGCACCTCTTAACTTTTTTAGGTAATAGGCAAATTACATGACATAATTCAATTGTATGTGGAGAAACTTTGCCTAAATGGATTAGGTATAAATATAAGGGTGGAGGGAGTCATCAATCACTATTAGGGTGTTTGCGTTATTCTCTAACCAATAATATCATGCCATGTCAAGTCCTTATTCCACTCTCCATTTTGCACTCAATCACTAGCAATGGTCAATCACTATTAAGGATTTAAGGTGTTTGAGTTATATATTTTTTTATTTCTAGAAATTATGCTATATTCCTCAATCAATCCCACTCAAACAATCAATAACTACTCACCGCACAACACCCTCACCGCTCACCAATTTGAAGCCGGCAACCGATCAGCGATCGGTGAATACCATTCCCCCGCGTCTTCACCGTAATGATACCGACCATCCTAATGATTTTAAAGTATATTCCGGTATAAAAAAATCATGTTAACTACGGTTATGATAAAATAAAGAATATTGTTTAACATGTGGATAAATAGTATATTATATTAAATAAAAATTGAAAAGAAAAAAGTCCACATCTTTGTTATTTGCCCCCTCCAAATAACAACTTGATGCGGAAGCTACTGAGTACCGAGTTAACTCACTGACTGACTCTGAAGCCTATAAACTAACACTCCCTCCTGACCCCTTGTTCGATATTCAAATACACCACAGTCCACAAATTCACTTCAATTTGATTCTCAAAAAATGACACCTGCATCATTCTACTGTGATCAATCAAACAACAGATGGTCGAACAAACCTATGATTTCACCACGACGAGGTCAGAATCAAATAAAGCGGATGATGATGAAACAGATCGTGAATTTGGTTGCTTCGAAGACCACCAGCATGAAAATGATGAAGAACACATAATCAATCTCACCGGAAGGAATTGCTGAATTACGTTTTGTTTCTGTGTGATTGTGAATAAACTGTAGACTGTAGTTATGCAAAATTTGCAGATGAGAGCTTTATTTGATGGGTCTGCTCAACTAATTACTATTCACAGTTTATTTCGATGCCTCAGATTCATTAAAATATTACATCAAATTTTTCTTTAATATCAGGGTAAACTGTCAAAATTATCCTGATGTTTGGATATAACTGGTAAATTCATCCAAGAAGTTTTTTTCTCAAATAGACCACTCAAGTTTTAAAATCTTGTTAAAAACTAACGTTAATGAGGGGTATTTTAGTCAATTACGTTAATGAGGATTGCAGTTGGAATTCACCGAATCTTCTTCTGCCCCACAACTTGGCCCTGACTCTCTGAAGTGTTTAATATTTAACCACTATGTTCAATTAATATGATATGTTAATAGCTAAAGTTTTTCTTTTCTGGTGGCAAAGAATACGATTTCAAAATAAAACGAATTAAACAATAAATTCATATATACTAAAATAAAATATATGAATTTATCGTTTTATTTTGAAATCTTATTCAAAAAAGTATATACTGTTTCTAAAATAATGACCTCCCATGGATGAAGTGGATAAAGAGCAAAATGTATTGGATTAATAGTTAATTAGATATAGTTATATAGTGTGCTTACGATTCACCAATTGAGTGTTTAATATTTATCGATTGTTTTCAATTACACATAGTTAATATTTATCCGGAGATTTAGTTGGCCCTTAAAAAAATCAAAATACCCTTCATTTAACATTAGTTTTTAACAAGGTTTCACAGATGGATGGATCTGACAATGATTTTAAAATCTCAGTAGTCCGGTTGAGGGAAAAAAATTTTTAAATGGATCTGACAATTGTATCCAAAGTCCAAACATCAATAACAATTTTGGCAGTTCACTCTTAATTTTAACATTAAAATTAAAAATACATAATAATAATAAAAAGTTGTTACAACTTTCTTTTTTAAGAGCAACTCCAACAGTACAAAGAGGGCGCCAATAGAAACCCCCAATCCAATGTCAATTCTTCAGTTGAGAATGTATTAAGTCACGCCACCTTATCGCTACCCCAACATTACATCAAAACTCCAAAATCATCTCCCAAACAGGTTAAATATGCTAAAGTTAAACCCGACACCAAAATCAAAGTACAAATTGTGATGAAGAAATCGTTTGAAACGCAACTCAAGGCCCAAATCGGTTATTTGTAGTGGAAAAGATGTGTTTTAAGAGGTAGTTGCAATGCCCGTTCGAAACCTCAAACCCATCTGGCAATGTTGGTCCGATTTATAATTGTTGTCAAACTCAAACCCATTTCACACAAGTTCTAACAATCAAAATTCCGTCATCAAATATCAAAATTTTCCCTACTTTGAGATCAAGGTCATCCAAAGCCACAAGTTCACTTTTTTTTCTTTTTTTTTTTTTTTTTTAATGAGAGAGGGTGTCTTATTTTTTTGAGTTAAATGTCATTTTAGTCCCTGTGGTTTGAATCATTTTGTCAGTTTAGTCCAAATGTATCATTTTTCGTCTGTGGGTCCGAAAAGGTTTCACTGTTGCCATTTTAGTCCACTCGGTTAACTTTATCCATTTTTTATGTTAACTAGAAGGGCAATTCGTCCATTTTAAATGGCCGAATTGTGCTTCTAGCTAATAGAGTTACATATAAAATGACCGAATTGTCTTTCTCGTAAACAGAAAAAATGGAATGGATTAAGTTAACCCAATATTAGTGTCACTAATATTACCAAGTGTAAAACGATTAATATGTTCTAATATGGAGGCACATGAGTAAAGTAGTTACAAATATTTTTTTTATTGAAAGGGTAAAAAGAGTAAATCATAGTAACAGATATGACAAAAGGTTTTTTATTTTTTATTTTTTTTTTATTTTAATTCAAAGAGTTAAAATAACCAAACTAGATTCTGCTGTTCAGGAAAAAAAAAAAACCCAAATTAGAGAAAGAAAACGAAATTAACTCTTTATATAATCTACATGTTGAATAAGACTTTTAGAAATGACCCTTAGAAAACAATCGGTTGAATAGTTGAGATGGTCGAGTGAATTATTGGACTAATGTGAATGCACGAAAAGTGGAAAGCAAGAAGATAAGATATGGCAAAAGATCAAATACAAATAATCTTAACATACTAAACATACAAATTGAAGGAAAACCCAAAAGGACAAGGTGACATTTTTGTAATTACCACCAACTATCAAAGTTACAACCAAAAATACCTAAAAAAACACAAAAAATTTTTTTTTAACATTTTTTATTAAAAAATCGCTACATTTCGTTAGCAAAAAAAAAAATAAATAAATAATTTTTTTTTTGGCTGCTACTAAAAGTAGCGATTTTTTAATAAAAAATGTTAAAAAAATAAAATAAAATAATTTGTGTGTTTTTTTATTTTTTTAGATTTTTTTAGGTTTTTTTGGTGGTTTAGTTTTTAGCATTTTAGCTTGGGTGGGGGGGGGGGGGGGTGGGGTGGGGTTAGGTTTTTTTTTTTTTTTGGGGGGGGGGGGTTACGTTTTTTTTTAGGTTTTTTGTTTTTTTTTTTTGGGGGGGGGGTTAGGTTTTTTTAGGTTTTTTTTTTTTTTGGGGGGGGGGTAGGTTTTTTTTAGGTTTTTGGGGGGTGGGGGTTTAGGTTTTTTTTCGGGGTGGGGGGAGTGGTTAGGTTTTTTTAGGTATATTTGTAGAGTAACTTTGATAGTTATTGATAATTACAAAAATGCCACCTTGTCTTTTTGAGTTTTCCTTCAATTTGTATGTTTAGTATGTTAAGATTATTTGTACAAGAACTTTACCCGATAAGATATTTCTTGTTGCGGGAGAAATTATTATTTTATTTTAGGCTTTCACACTACGTTATCTTTCTTAGAGGATAAGAGGTATGTATAAGTCGATTTGAGTCGGTTTTAGCTTAAAATCATAATCATAACTGAGATTAGGTTATTGGATAACTATAATCATAACCGATTTGTTACGATGGTTTCAGTTAATCGGTTTTGATGATAATAGTGAGTGGTTACATGTTGGTTAACCGTGAACTATATTTTTGGGCATATCATATATTTACCATTCAATAAATTGTTATTACACATTTTCAAATGTTAGTATATTGCATAACATTAAAAAAACGTATAATTTATAATATAGTAAATTACTATTATAGCCCTTATGATTTAGTAAGTTTAACCCTTTCAGCCCAAAAATAATCTTTGACGTATTTAACCCTGAGGTTGCATTTGTAACGGATTTGATCCTTAACACTAACTTTGTTACTTTTGTACAGTCAAGTTTAAGAGTATTTTGGTCTTTTACAGTACACATTAGTGGTTATTTATGTAAATTACAAAGTTCTTTTAACTATAAAGAGACTATTTATGTAATTATTTAAGTTTTTGTATAATTTTATTACTTTCACGATTATTATTTAATAAAATACGTTTTAAATATGAAAATTTGTTTTTTATAAACGTTGTTTTTCAAATCATTTGTTTTTTAAACCTTTTTAAAATTGTCCATCTTTTTAAAATCGTTCATTTTTAAACCATTTATTTTTTAAACAGTTTGTTTTTTAAGTCGTTCATTTTTAAAATCTTTTATTTTTAAATCGATCCTTTTATAACCTTTTTTTTTGTAAATCGTTTAATTTTAAACTTTGTATTCTATTACTCACTTATAACCGTTAGGGGAAAAATTCAAAAAATGAACGATTTTAAAAACTGAAAGTGTAAAAAAAGAACGATTTTAAAATCGAAGCAATTTAAAAAACAAACGTAATTAAGATATAAAAAAAATGACGTTTGTAAAAAAATAAATAGTTTAAAAAGTTAAGTTAATAAAAATAAGGTTTCAAAAAGCGAATGGATTTAATAACCAAAAAGTAAATAAAAATGAACGAGTTATGAAAAAACGAACGATCCAAATTAATGGAAGATTTGAAAAAAAAGATGAACCAATCTAAAAAAAGTTTGAAAAATTAACGAGTTTTTTCAAACTTTTTATTAGAGTTGTTAATCTTCTTTCAAATTTTCCATTTCTTTAGAACGTTCGTTTATTCAAAATTCATTCATTTTTAAAACCTTTTGTTAATCAAAATCGTTCGTTTTGTAAAACGTTGAATTAACTAAATTTGTAATACTTTTATTTTTTTTATAAAAGTTGTTTTTTTTTAAATCTTCATTTTAAGCTATTTGTTCGTTTAAAATTGTTCATTTTAAAATTTCTTTATTTTTTAAAATTGTTCATTTTTTTGAAGTTCTTTCTTTAATGGCTATAAGTAAATTATATAATAAAAAGTTTAAAAAACAAAGTATTTAAAAAAGAGCTGTTTTAAAAATGCATGATATAAAAAAAACAATTTGTTTAGCAAAAGTTTAATAAACAAACAGTTTTAAAAAGAATGGTAATAAATGATTTGTTTAAAAATAACGACTTTAAAAGGACCATTTAAAAAAATAATCGGTTTAAAAATGAGCGATTTTAAAAAGATTGACGTTTAGAAAAAGGTTTAAAAAACAAATTATTTTAAAAACAACGTTTTAAAAATCAAATTTATATATTTAAAATTTGTCCCCCTGGCGTTTGACACGTTCGGCTCCTTGGCGCCGGAGGCAGTTCGGTTCTTGTCTAGAGTTCAGCGTGTGGTCCATAGCAACTTTTCGACCCCTCAGGGGCGAGGCTTTGTTTTTAGTAGATTAGGGTTTTCTATTCAAAAAGAGATGGCGGAGCAGTTTGTTGCTCGTCTACCTGCTATCCTTATGTAATTTGCCCTGATGATTCGAATGAAATTGCTTTTTATTGTAAAATGTATATAAAACTCAATAATATTTACACAAACAGTCTCTTTAATATTAAAAGAACTTTATAGTTTACATAAATAGTCTCTAGTGTGTAAAAAGACTAAAATACCCTTAGACTTAACTAGACAAAAGTAACAAAATTAGTGTTAGGTGTCAAAACCATTTGTAGCCTTGGAGTCTGATATATCAATAGATTTTTTTTTCTAAGCTAAAAGGGCTAAACTCGTTAAACCACACGAAACAAAATAGTAATTTACTCTTTATAATATTAGTACCGGTTTGCACCGGATATTTAAACAAAACAATATGAATACCTTGGATGATACCTTAACACGGAAGTGGGAACAACACAAAGGAAATGATACGAAGTTTTGAACTCTAAAGAGAAACAAAAACATCAAATCATTAACAAGCAACGTTAATCTTTAATTTTCTGGAGGTAAATTAAAAAAGGAACTTGTGAGAAACAAGATAAAAGGAGGGAGGTTTTGTTTTAGTTTATAGATTTTTTTTTTTTTTTTTTAATCCAGAGTCATCTATAGTCTTTTTCAAGTATAGTATCGTGTAATTTTCTTATATATTAATTCTACAACATTTTGAACACTAAAAAGGGGGTTAGTTTTGGTATTTCACCAACACTCATCTTCATCCTCACTTGACAAAAAGGAACGTCTGCCATCTCCTTTGAATAAAGAAGAGAGACTGGCAAACAGTAAAGAGAGAGAGAGAGTTAGGTGCCGGCCACCAATCCTTACTGTGGATTCACGGTGGCGCACCGGCGGTGGTTGATGGAGTGTGTGAAAACCGGGTGCTAAAGTGTAATATAACAAGTGTTATATTGTCGTGAACTTGATTATATGTGTCGAATGTGATATCTACGAGCGGTTGTGGTGTTACAGGGTAATCGGGTTAAACTGGCAAAATTAGAGCGCTTAAGGATGATGAACAAAGTGATTCATGCTGATCGGGAGTGATTCGGGTCAAAATAGAGCTTTGAGGATACAAGATATATGATGTAGCAAAGTTCGAGGACCAATTGGTTAAAATGGCAGCTATGATACGCAGCGTAGGTTACGGTAGAATCCCGTAGCATACGGTCAACAGAAAGACAAGTGGGCAGAAACATTGAACCGTAGCCTACGTATTAATTCGTAAGTTACGGCATTTATAAATGGACATGCACGTGATATTTTTGGTGAACTTTATGTTTGGCGGCAGACATAGGAAAAGAGGAGGAATTCTCCTATATATTAATGAATGAAGGAAATGAACACTAAATTATAATTATAACTAGCCTAAGGACCCGTGTATTACACGGGTTGTTAAAAGATAATATGGATTAATAATAGTTGTTTACATTAAATGTTATCACTATATACACATATTTAAACAGATCATGTAATAACTTTTTATTGACAATTATAACGTATATATCACAAATCGTTGAATATCTCTTTATACACCACATTAGTTGTTTTATCCGTAGGTTTTCCATTGTTGTCAAGTATGAGTATCTTCACACCATTTCTTGTTTTCACCCTTGATAAGGCAACATACAACTGACCATGAGAGAAGACTGGTTGTTTGAGGTACAAACCTACTCTTGAAAGAGATTGACCTTGACTTTTGTTGATGGTCATTGCAAAACATACGGTCAGTGGAAATTGTCTTCTTTGAAAAGAGAAAGGAATCTTTTTATCAGAAGGTATCAAGTTTAATCGAGGGATATATGTGCAAGTACCAATATTTGAACCAGATATTATCTCTGCTTCTATTACACGGTTGTGCAGCTTCTTTACTTGTAGCCTTGTACCATTGCACAATCCATTCCGTTGATCAATATTTCTTAATAACATGACTGGAACACCAACTTTAAGGACTAACCTATGATTAGGTAGGCCAGATATTTTAAGACCATTGAGCACATCTGGAGAGTAAAGTCTTTGTTGTGTAGAATTTACGTCTTCAGACGGACAAAGACTGTCAGAACTAAGATACTCTTTTTCTTCACCAGGAAACATTGCTAGCAACCTGTCATTAATCTCATGAACAACTTCATTTTTAGGTGCAAGTATGGCCCGGTCACTAAAATAGTTATGGGCGTCTACGTTTTCCAAGATTGATGGATAAACAAAATCAATTAAACTTCCAATTGGATCAGTAATCAAAAGATCTCGTGGTATTTCAATAGTTGCTTCTCCATCATTTGGACCACCAACGTTACCCTCACCCAAATCCAAAAGCCATTTGCCAAAACTATTTATTTCATCAACATCAGCCGTAGATCTTCCAACCGTTAACCTCATGTTTCTAGTTAGTCTTAGCAATTTACATTTACTCCACAAATAAGACGAACATAAGGAGGCATTAACAATCTCTTGTCTGCCACCATTTGGAACAACAGGTAATATTTGTCTAAAATCCCCTCCAAAAACAATAACTTTACCTCCAAAGCGGATTTCAGAATTTAGAGATGTGTCAATGTTGAAAACGTCATTCATTGTTCTGTCGAGTGCTTCAAATGCATGTTTGTGAACCATAGGTGCTTCATCCCAAATTATCAATTTAGTCTCGTGAAGTAATTTAGCCAAATCACTTTCTGGTTTTATATGGCATATGGAATCTTCAGTAAGATTCAACGGTATGCTAAACCTGGAATGTGCAGTCCTGCCACCATCTAACAACAACGATGCAATTCCACTGGAAGCCACATTTAACACGATTTGACCTCTTGATTTAATTGCAGCGGACAATGTTTTCCATAGAAAAGTTTTACCAGTTCCGCCATAGCCATAAAGGAAAAAAATCTGACCGTTATCACTGTTTACTGCTGCCATAATCTCTTCAAAAACAGTGCGTTGTTCATCAGTTAACATTGTCAAATGACTATCGTACAGATTTCCAAGATATGTTGTATCATATGCCTGCTCCTCGTATATCAAACGACAATCGGAAATACCTGAAGACGACATATCTGGATATGGCATTGATTCAAATCTTCGCAAAGAAGAATTATTTCGCAATAAAAACTTTTCAATTTCGACCAACACATAGTTCTTCAGTTGGTGATCCGGAATTGATAACGCTACGAAATAAGAAAGAAAACAAATTCATCTAATGAATACGGAAACCATTTCATCATAATAAGATAAATTAAGTTAAATAATGATGAACAAATCAAATTATTTTTTTAAAAAAATATAAGTACTAAATTTCAGTGTAAACAAAACGTACCTGTCACTCGATGGTATTTTGCTAATCTGTAAACAAAATCGTCCGCCATGTATCTCCACGAAGTTTCCCAAACAACCTCAGGTCTAGAAAGACTACCGGATAACAACATCGTAGAAAATAAATTGCGAATGTATGAAGCGCTTCCAGTTAAATTTGCTTCTTTTATTGCCTCTACATATTCTGAATCATCATCTAAAAGGCCAAGTGCGTAGCAAGCATCTCTGTATGTATCGCAAACTTTACCATTAACTGTTTTAATGTCGTCAAACGATGTTGGTCCTCTAACCTTGTTAAGAAGAATTCTCAAGAAATACGCTTCACCTAAAGTTGGAGATACGGAATGAATCCTGCCAATTGATTTTTTCCCTTTTCTTGGTTCCCATACTCGCTTGTCAAGCTTCCATACATAAAAAATAGGGAACTGAACGTATGTAAGTGTACGTGCCAACAGGTCATTTGGGTCTTTATTACGTTCCATCCATGATAGAAACATTGAAGATTTAACTGAAGGTTTGTTTAGAACGGAGTTAATATCCTCGTCAGGGCCGAAAACAACAGGTTGTTGGCCAGGTAAATGGAATGGAAGCCTCATAACAGAAGGTCTTCTATAATGTACCTCATTAGCAAATATCCTCCAAGATGCTTCGCAAGCTGATATATAGCGGCAATCGTAATACTCTTTGATCTCGTCTTGTGGTTGCTCTTCCGGTTGACTATCACCACGCGCAACAGCTATAGTGGCTCGATCAGGACCTTTATTGATGTATTTAAAAAGATATTTTATAGACGCGGCTTGATTGCACCATTCAACGTTGATATGAGCTTGATATCTTTTCAATAATTTTTTGTTATAAAGAACCACACTCCTGTTATCAAGCTCAATTTTATTTTTCACAACAGAAGAACCATTGTTTCTCCTTCTGTATAATGGAAACCCATTTGAATCAAGTGTTGTATGATCTTGAAACTTTTTTGGAAAGCCTTTTGAACACTTCATATCTACCATACATGGAGAGCTCAACCTAGCATTACCACATGGACCATGTATCATATACTCTTTCACCAGGATGAATAATTCTGGATCTTCTTCTCTGTTTGGAATTTCAGCAGATATAAATGAATCAACATGGTCCACAGTAGGTAATTTGAATTCAGGTTCCATGAATAAGCATAAATGTGCATGAGGCAAACCACGTTTTTGGAACTCGATAGTGTAAACAACTACAGAAAAATAAAACAAAGTGTTAGCTTTGATGATGACTAATAATTGAATTATTTTGTTAACATTACCTGCTGACGCTTTGCCTAATAGATGATTCTTTTTTAAATCTTTGCAGATAGAATCGAGTTTTATTTTGAAGAGTCTAGACAGGATATCAGGCCTATCTTCCGGACTAAGATTGGTGTCTTTGAGAAACCGTTGAACTTCTGGCCATTTTGGATTGCATGTTATGGTAATAAAATAATCTGGATAACCAAAGCACTTACACAGAGCCATAGCGTCTAAATAGTTTTGCATCATATATCGTGCTCCACCAGTAAAAGAAGACGGCAAAAAAATGCGTTTTCCAGCTTTAGATATATCATCTTGACCTTTACTTCGTAAATTACGGAGACTTTCATATGTGTCGGACCTAAGATCTTTTTGTTGATATCGTATGTACCTAAGTCTCTCGCTCTCTATCATAGTATATGCGTCAACCAGGAACTGCTGGAAAAGCCTCTTAGAATTAAGGATCAATGAAAACTGATTTATACGATCCTGGATAGGATAGGCAAAGAACTCTCTCATAGTACACTTTGGACGTGTTTTATTAACAACATCAACAACACCTCTATGAGGGATATCAATTCTGTAGCCATCTTCTCCATACGGAAACAGAATCGGATATTGTAGTGCAAGATATGATGGATGCAACTCACTAATTCTTTTTAGTTCACCTGTTCGAGTCTCAACTATAATATCTCTATTGTCAACCACATTTTCGATATCACCAACAATAAGAGCAGCGATCTCACCAGCCGTTGGTAAGTTATACGTGCGACCATCTTTTTCTCTTGCTCCAATTATTCGAAGCTTCACATTTACATTAGGGTTGTCTTGGAAGGAATCCCTAACTCTTCTATAAGTTTTGACCAACTCGTTGTCATTGTCTAGTACATCCTTTATATGTTCGATCAATTTAATATCAACATTTGCCGATGAAGAAGAAGACGCACCATCTGAACCCCTGTTACAAAATTGTTATCAAAGATTATTCACAGTCTAACAAAATATGAACTATTAATCTGAAAAAATGGATTTATGGTAACATATAAAATGGACTTTACCTAAATATCGATTGCCTGTTTGAAATTTCGTTTTCAGTATCATATATGTATAGTTGGCAAAATTTTGGTTGAGCTCCGTTGATTGGCATAAGACTTCCAATTGTATGATAATTCTCGCCGCTAATTCTAAAGCAAAAAGGACCATTGCCTCTGTTAACCGTCGAATCAACCTTACCACCCATTGAAGTAAATGCAAACATAGAATTGTAACGGCGAATATTTTTCAAAAAATGCTTGCTTTCATCACCATTGTTAGTAAACAGAATCCGATAACTTCCTCTTGCATCTTTGTAATCTGGAAGCTCTACTATGCCATAAGAACAACAAATGAAATAACAAACTTTTCCATCCTTTTTTCTTCCTTTTCCTTTTTCTGCATTCCACAACTTTGCATTACATACTTCACAAGTAACGCATTGGTCACCATGGTCCAAATAATCTGTTGTGAAAATAAACAAAAAAAATTGTTAACAATGTTATTTAATAAAGAAGATAACATTATATCGACAAATTTTATACTTTTTGTGCATAAGAATACAAATTATTTGAAATGCACCTTTTGAAACACCTTTCAAGGGATCTTGAACCACAATTTGCTCTGTGGTAAAGTCAATAATTGGTATTGGAGAAGTAATTCGTGGCCTACCAATTAACTTACGTTTACCGGATGACAACCTTTCAAAAGAAGAATTTTGAAGAATACCGGAGGTGCCACTAAATGACGTAATGTTGCTAGCAATACGACCGGGAGTAGCGTCTGCTGGTGGTGTACCGTTGTTCGTAACACAACTTAAATTGCCTATAATATATATAAAAAAAACATAATCTTCATGATATAAATTTATATACAAAAACATTGAAGTGTATAAAAGTTAATAAGTATTTACTTGTTCCCATGAATGATGCAGTACGATTAGTAATGACAATTGGAGTTGCTTCTATATCAGGAGAGCGATGTATACTCCTATTGGAATATGATATATGATGAACAAAGTGATTCATGCTGATCGGGAGTGATTCGGGTCAAAATAGAGCTTTGAGGATACAAGATATATGATGTAGCAAAGTTCGAGGACCAATTGGTTAAAATGGCAGCTATGATACGCAGCGTAGGTTACGGTAGAATCCCGTAGCATACGGTCAACAGAAAGACAAGTGGGCAGAAACATTGAACCGTAGCCTACGTATTAATTCGTAAGTTACGGCATTTATAAATGGACATGCACGTGATATTTTTGGTGAACTTTATGTTTGGCGGCAGACATAGGAAAAGAGGAGGAATTCTCCTATATATTAATGAATGAAGGAAATGAACACTAAATTATAATTATAATATAATAAAATATTATTAATTGAAAAGCCATCAACAAAAACAAGGGCATCTTCACCTGAATATTGAGCCGCCATCTTGAAGGTTTTGGAGAACAACATTAATTAAGTGGATTTTGGGTTTCAACAAAAATACATCATCATCACAACATTGGTACATTGGTGGCTGACATAGGGAACATGTGATATCAAACATAATCCTCTTCCCAGCCCAGTTGGTCCCATGTGGTTGGGCTTGTGTCTTCCTTTGGAAGGTCACATGTTCGAAACCCGGCTGTGGCATTTCGAGGGGAGGACGTCCCAATGATGGATCGTTCCTACCGAGGCATGGTGCGGTCCTAAGGGCAACCCGGTTTTACCCAGCTGTTATCCCAGCGGGTCTCTCATGTGGAGGCAGTATGGTTTCCGGGCGAAGGTCAGCTTGCGCAACGGCCGGGGCTCGATCAAACATCACGTCCGGAAGAACGGGGCTGACGGGGGAATGTCATCGACATGAACCCGGTGACCAATAGATCCTGTACATAGAAAGTCACCCTTCAAAAAAATCAATAATATCAAACAACTTTGGACAGCAACAATTAAAAGGGCCATTGTTGGTTTAATAAAACATAAATCATCATTCTTCACGTGAATATATGGGCCGCCATATTCACAAGTGGGCCGACATTCTCAAATATATACACACGTACACAGGAGAGTCATGTGGACTTGGGCCACATTATCATTAAATGGGCCGGCACTTGCGGACTAGTTTTGGGCCGAGGTTTGGAGGGAATTGTTGTGACAAGTCAACAACATTAAAATCGATCATATACACACACAGGAGGTCATGACGGCAGACAAGAGGGACGACGATAGAGAAACCGCGAAGATCCGTCAACCAACATGAGCGGCTAAATCTCTCGTGGGCACTTCGGGTGAATGATTCTTGTTAGACACTTTTAATTCTAGTTTCTGTTTTGTATTGAGATTTGGATTTGTAGTCAGGTGACAGCCGACTATTTGCGTGATTATATAATTTGTGTGACAGACAAATCCTGAGTGACAGTCAGAGTTATAATTATGTTTTGAATCCAATTATGCTTTTGTTGATTGAATGATTCCTATGAATGTTTGTCTTAATATTTCTCTGATCAATTAATATTATGATTTTGAACTGCATAGGTAATTGGTAGATATGACAGATTTACTATTCAATCAATAGCATCCAATAAAATCAGAACGAGGTTATTAGTAATTACAGAATCTGAATCCTAGAGTGATCACCTTTTCTCATCATTGTTTGTTACAACTCAATCTTTTTCTTAATTGCAACTTGTTTTATGTGTTTTTAATTCCATATCAGTTTTACAATCATCAGTTTATTTTTTTATAGTTGTTAGTAAATACTTAACGTTACACACTTTCCACAATCCTCATCTGGTTCGATATCCGACTTACTCTAGCTACTAGTTTATTTCGGTTTTTGCATGTCACTAATGACAGACATTAGTGGTTCTATTCCCATGGTCCAGGTGGTGTACCAGGTCGACCGTAGGTGGCGGCGGAAACTGGAGCTAGGGTTCCGACCGGTTACCATATCCCACAGCCGATCTGGCTTCAAGATGATATCCCCAGCGACGTGCCACCCTGGTTACGCACTTCGTCGACGGCATATATTAGAATACGTGGGGATGTTGGTGTGCTCGGTTAACCCAAATGACGAAAACAGAGGATGGTTGTGGTGTTTGTTGCAGTAGACAGCCACCGTTTCCGTTCCGTCTTCCGGTTTCTCATGACCGGAATCTTCCGGTTTACAATCCAAACACCCAGCCCCATCGCCGTTCTAGGTTTCCAAATCGTCCCTGTTCCTACTCTCCAGCAATTAGTGATCGCAATTCCTTTGAGTTTTCAGCTACGCTTCACCAATTAGGGCTTCAATTTCAATGGTCTTCACTTCGATCTCAGGCACGTTTCATCAAATTAGGGCTCCAATTTTACTGTTCTTCACTTCGATCACAGGTACACTTAAGATTAGGGCTCCAACATGTTCGCTTAAGCAATTAGGGTTCTGGTTATATATAACATTTTGAGTAGACTCTTATGTACAGTATACAAAGAATCCTTTCTTTGACACCTAATTACCTAAGTACCATTTCTTTATTTCTTATCTATTTTTGCACCACCATAAAGTGAATCCAAATGGTGTTGAATCGGAATGGTGGCTGTGAGGGTGGCCTTTTTTTGTTTTTGAGCGAAATCAGGTTTTTCTACCTATCTTTTCTTTCAAAACAGTCCTGGATCAAGTCGATACAACAAGCTATAGTTTAGGTTCATGTTTATGCCGAGCTATGTCACACCTCCAAAATCCACAACCGGAGTATCACCGCAGGGAGCGTGACTGACCAGGATCAAACCACTAATCATTTTGAATAATATAAGTAAGTAAATAAAACCCAACACAAACAATATAATTGGTGTCAAACAATTTAGCAAAGTCTAAGGTAACAGCGGAAGCATTAAGTTCAAAACCAAAATATAAGTTTAAAGTTTCATAAAGTTTCTCATGAACACACAGCGATTTATGTCCCACAACGACTCCTCCAATGCAAGCTCCAGCAAATAACCTAACGACCTGCAATGCTTAGCACGTGGAGGACAATATTATACCTTTGTGCTACGAGAAGCCCAACGTGGGGCATTTCCATCCAGTGACTTCGATCGCACCTTTTCACTGAATGCCATTCGATGCTGTTACCTATTCGTTTAAAGTCTCCTTCGTCATATCTTTCGAATACATGCTTCCATAGCGGCTCATTATGGTCAATCTCCAGTAGTAAATCACTTCGAATATGGGGCCATACGTATTCCCCAAAACCTAACCCGACAGCCACAGACCTGTACCCACAATGATCGTCTGGGGTCACATCTTGTATACGCGATATGTAAGAGTGAAACTCTGATGGAAATTGATCCTTAAACCTCATAATGGTTTAGCAAATCCTCGCCCCCCTTTATTAATGGAAAACCATGATTATCCCACGTCTCCTTCTTTTTAGAACTCGTTGAACGGTTTCGTTGCATTTTAGGTTTTTCAGACTTTACAACCAAACCAGTTCCAAGAGAGCCCTCTAACGGTACGTATGAGCTGTGTCGGGGTAAATCGTACCTATGTTTTGGGGAAGCGGTATATACGTTGTTGTCCTCGCCATAGGAGCTGTTTCTTGCAGCTTCGTCTAACCTCGCAGCTTCAACTAGCCTTTGTTGTACTTTCTTTGATGTAAGCCGACTACGAATATTTTGCTGGACGATCGGTGGTTTCTTAGTTGACGACTTCGGGTTAAGACCGCTTTTATCTTTGAAAGCAAACTTTTTTTCTGATCGGGGGAGTGCGACTCTAATTGTGTCGCCCATTACCGAGCTCTGCTATGTCACACCCTAACTTTTGCGGAAGCGTATGACGTGTGACTGGTTTAATATCATTGCATCCAATCGTAATAAACAACTATATGATCAAAACGATGTTCATCCATTCATAAAATTTGAGTATTACAAACACTGGTTATTCAAGTTTTCAAAACACAACCTTTGACTAGGTTACAAACGAACAAAAGTGGATGACATCTAAACTTGAAGTCTACTTCTAGTTACGACACATGCGCCCAAGATCCATCCTGTCACCTGAAATACATGTAATTTTGGAAAACATCAACAAAAGTTGAGCGAGTTCATGCGTTTTGTTTGTGTAATGTAATCTTGTAAATCTTTGAGAGACTCCTTTGTAAACAGGTATGAAAAGCGTGTATGAACATGAATGTTTTACAAGGACTTTAAGGCATGTGAGGACATAGGAAGCACTCGTAATGGCTTATACCCTTGTCGATTTTCCTCGACTCTGTCGATTAACTTCGACTTTATCGATTAACCTCGACTGTGTCGATTTACCTCGACTGTGTCGATTAACCTCGACTGTGGCGATTAACCTCGACTGTGGCGATTAACCTCGACTGTGGCGAATAACCTCGACTGGGACTCCGAAGCACTACTCGGTACTAGTTGTGACCATGAGTGGGGTTCGACCGTACCCGTAAGATCTAACCCTCGTCCCGAATTAACTATTAATGGCATTTCAATATTAAGTCTATGCTCACATGATCTAGTATTTCATAGGCATTTCATACCGTTCAAGTATTCGTAACACATTTCACCCCCGTGAGTTATAAATCCAAAAACAGTTAAAGAAAAGGGGGAGCATGAACTCACTGTTTTGCGTTCCGAAGCGTATGTTAGCAAAGTCAAATGTCCAAAATAATTCCTGACCTACACGTGCCCTAATTCATATAAGACACTAAGGTCCATGACATAAAACCCTAGCACATGTGTTGGTCATAATCAAATCATCCAACTAGCTAGTTTTGAAATAAATATTTTCTTATTTTTAGCCCCACACTCCGACATGTTGGTGCTTCGTTTCAAATTGACAAACTATATATCTTTAAACCAAAAATATATTTTTATAAGAATAATGTATCGACATTATTACACTTGTAGTAGTTTTATTTTATTTATTTATTTATTTATATATATATTTTTTACTAAATCATATCCGGGTATAAAAGTAAATATATTTTTAACCCGGGTTGACGACAACTAGTTATATTCATAAAAGTTGTGTATTTTTATTTAGAGAATTCAACCCTTATAATAAGACAAATATTTATGTATAAGGAAATGATAAGTTTATATTTGTTTATTCAAAGTCTATAGATGTGTACATAAAGGCTTGTAACATTTCTATAGCATTAAAATTTTGAGTTTAATGTCTTTATTTATGTCATATTTAAGTTTCTGGGCCTTTTACTAAAAGAGTGCTTAGCTTTATGCAAAATAGTCATCCACAATTGTTAAAGCTTTATGACACATAAATACATATTTATGACCATGTGTTCAAAAAAAAAAAAAAAAAATTCTTTCAAGTCCATAAATGACGTATTCATGCAATTTAGTCTTATAATTACAAAACGTGCCCTTCTATTTTATGAACTTTTAATTTACCATTTCCAAGATTTTATAATTCAAAATCGTAAATTTTATACTACAAACAAAAGCTCTAGATTCCTTACAACTCTTAACAGTACTACCATATATGCTGCAAATATATGTATGCTCTAAATTCCAAAAGAAAGTTATTTATTAACCATTATGTTAAGATTTTGTAAACCATTAGCACAACTCCTGTGAAACCATTAGTACAACTAGCTTAGCCAAAGATATAACTAAAAGGATTCATGGGTTTTCAAGTGATAAAACGCTACTCGGATGATTGTGACGTATAACCAACGTGGGGAAATTCGAAGGACAACCATGATAAATACTTACAAAACCAAGCAAGGTTGCGTTCGAAAGACGAGACGGCGAAGAACTTGAGCTTGCTTTTCGCGGGGGTTCGAAACTCGATTCTTTACGGTCGCGGACCGTGACTGGTTTTGATCATAAAAGCGACTAGGTAAGAAATATGAGTTGCGGAAGATAAACACTAGCATTTAAACTAGAATACATACACTAAGATTCAGCTTGAACTCGAGGTGCGAATGTCGTGCGAAAGACACCAAACAGAACCGTAGTGGATGGAAATGGATGTTGGACCTTAGCTCCCTGGTGAAACTTGAAATGGAAAGTGGTGGTGGTGTTGGTGTTACTTACGGCCGAGAAAGGGAGAGAGAGTAGAAGAGATGTGGTGTGAAGTGTGTAGAAGATAAGGATCCATCAAGCTTATTTATAAACCAAATTTTGGGTTTTAACATTTGTGTCTTATGTTCCCATAAGTACATGACAGAATCTAAATAAATCTTGCTCAAATCCTGGGAGGATCATGCAAAGATTAGGGAAAATCTTATGAGGATTATGTTGGGGTCACTAGGTGACAGATTACTAGCATGGGGGGGTTAAGTGTAAATTCCAACCAATAAGTTTGTTTAAGATTCAAATCTAAGTGTTTAGTTACAAGTGTTACTTACTAGCTATTTTTAGTGAGTGTTGAGGTGTTCGGGGATAATAATTAGTTCAAAAATAATAAAACAATGCTTCTAGCAATATTTTGGTGTTCCGGGTAATGTCCGGTTGTTTGGTTAGATACCGGTTCGTCAAAGTGTCAACTCATTCCGTTTAGTGTTATTTAAGTACCCTTTTGTGACACTTTTAATTCCCGACACTTAGGAAAACATACAGGACCATTTTGTCATATTTTTGCACATTACTAGCTTGTTAAAAGCTGATTTTTTTGCTGAATTATGCAGAATTCTGCACTATATGTGGGTTTTAGGCACTTCCCGGCACTTAAACTATCACTTAGGAATGCAGTTTTGTGGTCCTTACTTCCCTACACACTATACTAGTGTATCACTTGGTCTCTGGCTCATACTGGACCTCAAAATATTGTCTGTCTATGCACTGAAAATCGTCAGTATTTTTTTTTGTTTGTCTGATAACGGTACCAATTCTGTTCTGTGCATTATTAGCACTATATCGTGTTGCATGTAGCAACGAATATGAAATGCCATTGTATGTATATAACAGTAATCAAAAATTCATTTGTCTTGTAAACTAGATCATGCACAATTATTAAAGTGCAGATTACTGTTCAATTAGTGTACGGAATGTACGGAAAAGTGACGGCTGTTACAGTCTCCCCCCGTTAAAAGAATTTCGTCCCGAAATTCAAGCGATGCCATCGGTCGCTGGGGAGTTGTGAATCAAATGTGGTCACTTAAGTTCAAGATTTGTCTTATGTTCCCATGTAACTCTGGTCATGATATGAATTCTATTGTACTCAAGTAGTTCAATCATGTCTTTTCTGTGTTTTGTGGACTCTTGGTCCGTAACCTTAACAGATTCTATACTATTGTGGACTCTTGGTCCGAAACCTTAACAGGTTCTATGGTAATTTTGTTGTTTGTCATTGACGTGAATCTTATTTGTGGGAACAACGACTGTTCCTTGAGTCAGACTCCTCTAAAGACTAGACACATGGAATGTGTCGCGATCACTACTGATCTTTTACTGGAAGTTTCATCTTGTGAACAATGGTTCCGATCCCTACATCGGGGTCCAACCTTTACGTTTTCCAAATCATACTACGCCTTCTCTAGGCGAGGCTCCCGTTCAAGCCATACTTCTTATTTCAATTTCATACGATTTCTGCCGCTCATCGGCGCACTCTTTCTGTATTTCGCGGCTGTCTCGATATGATCACATATCTGAACGATCTTGCCTCTAGTTTTTTTCCTCGACCAACTCAGGCCAGTAGATTGCTTATTTCCGGTCTCCGTTCAACACAACGGGGATCGACTGTCGACTTATTATGTTCTATCTAAAGCTTCACACGAAGCGGTTTAAACAGTGTTGAGATAGATACTGTTGTAGGAAAACTCAACTATGGGCAAGTGAGTGTTCCAGCTTTTCATCGAAGTTTATCACACAAGCACGTATCATCTCCATACAATCTGCATTGTTCAGTAGCTTAGTCCATCTTCGTTAATATTCGAGTTCTTACGATCAACGGTGTGCTGCAACCCTTGTGATTAGTAAAGGTCGTGCAACGTTTTCTTTCAGGTAATGACGTCAAATTTGTGGTGCGCAATTACTGTATCTAGATCAAGGTTTCTTCTTATGATTCCTTAATCAATGTGCCGCGTGTGCAATGTTGTGGTCTCGTTGCATTGACGTGCAATCGAGACTTTGCCGAGAAGCGTTACATAATTGCAACTCTAACTCCTTAGCTTCTGATTGCAAGGTTGGCATGAATCTTGTTTTTACCCACCATGTCTCTAAAGTTCTTTCCTTGCGAATTCAAAATCCGCTTTTCAACATCTTAGCACATAACTGTTCTTTCTCTAAAAGTCGCAAGATAATTTGCAGCTGTTGCTCACGACCTTCGTTGGTCGTTGGCCCTATAAGAATGTAGTCAATAAATATAATCATGATCTATCCAGGTATGGCTTACACTTCGATTCATGAGGTCCATGAATATTGTCGATGCATGTGTTAAGCCAAATGGTACGACAAGGAACTCGTAATGCTCAAAGCGAGTCCTAAAGGTTGTTTTAGGGATATTTCCTTCTTGTATTCACGGTTGAGGACATCCTGTCCTCAAGTCGATCCTTGAGTGGCAACTAGGATCTTACGATTCGTGTGCTTCATGTCATCAGTCCTTGGCAAAGGATTCTGATTTCTAAATTTTCTGAAATTTATGCAAAGTGGAGTCTATCAACTTTCTCCATGTGTCCTTAACTAAGGATGTCATGTCCTTAATTTCCTTTGTCTAGCAGCTCTTGCAGTTATATCGTAGGCTCATGCTTCACGGACGAAGCTAGTCGGTAAGGCGTCATTCGGAACTGGTGCCGCTCCTGGCACGAGATTCATCTTAAACTTCTCTTGTCGTTGTGGAGGTGTTCCTGGCAAGTCTTCCGCAAAGGATACTGGAACTTCTTCCGTCACGGGGATGTTCTCAGGCTCTAAACTTGGATATCCAATCCATGCTGACTATCATATTATGATTTCTCAAGTCAATGGTAACAGAAGGTTCCGGCCTTCTGAGTCCCCAAATACAATCCTTAATTGCTTCTCCTGCTTAAACTAGCCTTCTATATGCCCATTTCTAGAGAATACGGGATGTTTATTTTACTCGAAACTAGGCCAAGTAGTTTTCTTAAGTTCTAAGCATACGAGGTTAAAGCTGATGCCAAGATTAATTAAAAATAGATGCATAGGGTTGGTTAATAGGGAATGTACCCGTAACCGCATCTGGATCTTGGCGTGTTTCACGAGTTTCGATCGTGAAAACCCTTCTTTGCTTGTTTCTTCCTAGGGAAATCTTTCCTAAAGTGCCCTGCTTCACCACATTTGTAGCAACCTGGTACTCTACCTTTATTTCTTTTGTCTGGATCCTTCACCCAACAGGCATCCTTGCTGTGTCCTTCTTTCCCACACTTTCCGCACTTAGGCCTCAGACATCGACCTTCATGGTGAAAATTGCATTCCCCGCACCTCGGCTTAGTCCCCGAGTAAACTTTACCACCAGCCTTATTAGTGGCTCCATCAACCTTCCTGCCACGAGGCGGGTTCACTTCCTTTCTTTTGTTTTCCTTAGAGCTTCCATAGCTAACTTGGGTGCTTGACTTTAGGTTTGAAGACTTCCTCTTCTTGTTGCCTGATGACTCCACGTGAGTCTCTTTCTTATTATCCTCAGATTCCGAAAATTTTTCCATGCGTAGCGCTTCTTCAGTAAGTGTGACAATCAAATCGATAGCCTCTGCGATGGTTGAGGGATTTGAGGTAGTAACCATGCTCCTGATCTGAGGTGCAAGTCCCCAAATGAATCGCTCAATCCTCTTGAATTTCGGCTTGACTAAGTAGGGGACGACCCTAGACAAGTCGTGAAATCGTTGGACATATTCAGGAATCTTCGGTCCGTCCATTTTCAAATTCCAGAACTCCATGTGACAACTCGAATTTCCAAGATTCCTATTTCGCATTTATTGCACGTTCATTGTTTGTTTAGTTAATTATTTGCACAATTGGTTGCTATGGAATTGTATACGTTTTGATGCAATGAATCGTATTGTGTGTTTGTGCATGGTTGTTTGTTAATTATGAAAGACTTGTCAAATGCATAAACTTGGTGGTGAAACTGTGAAATTGTTTGAGATGGTGCACTATTGTAATATATAATAATAAAGGGTGTAAAGAGTTATTAGCGAAACCTAAATCATACTTAACCCTAATTCCTTTTCACTAATCATTACACAAAAACAAAACACGTACTTGCAATTCTCTGATTCTCTGGCAATCATCATCACCATCATCATTGGTACAAGCTATTCATCACTTTCGATTCCACATTTTCTCTAGAATCAACAAAAGGTAATTGTTTATTGATTGCTTGATTATTATCAATTCTTGATTCTTGATTATGTGTTCATGAAAACCCTAGTTCCTCATATAATATTCTGTGATTTTGATTTGATTCTGGATAATTGTGATTATGATGAATGATTAGTTGTATGCCAATAAGATTGTTCACATAATGATTGTTGTAATCATCGATTGATTGCTTGTGAATTCTGCAATGCGTAAGATTGAATAGGGTTCTTGATCGTATGAAAAACTAAAAATGTAACTGATACAATCTCGATGAACAGGAACATTCGTATGTTTGTTTAGTTGTCTGAGTTTTGTGCATGAATGAGACTGTCTGAGTTTTGGATTATACATGTCCGAACTCTTAATGATATATTGTGTCCGAGTTTTATGTTATGCCTAAGGGTCCGAGTTTTATCATTGATGTAAGGGTCCGAACTTCATAGATTTGTGCTAACTTGTCCGAGTTTTGTGATGTTAGTCCGAGTTCTTGGCCCAAACCCTCTTGTCCGACTTTTTAAACCCCCACACACACACTATCCGACTTTTAACCCTTGGAAGGGTGGTCCGACCTTTTAGATGGCACATAGAAGGTCCGAGTTTTAAGTATTGATGTTTGTCCGACCTTTAAACAAGTTAAGGGATCCGAGTTTCTTGTCTAATGTGCTGTCCGAGTTTCATAACCACATGTGTGGTCCGAGTTTTTGGCCCCTACCCACTTGTCCGAGTTTTGCTATAATAAGGAAGGTCCGACTTTTATTAGATGGGTGGTCCGAGTTTTTGACACCCCACATGTAGTCCGAATTTCGTTAGGACACAAGGGTTATCCGACTTGTATAGTACAAAGGGGAATCTGAACTTTTTGTAATGTTACTAAGGATCTGACTTTTAGGTGAGATGCCTTGTCCGAACTTTTAAGTGATTTGCTTAGGTCCGAGCTTTGATATCTTGTGTCCGAATTCACATGAACAATGTATGGTCCAACCCATGTGATCTGATCATTTTGCAGTTAGTCTAATCAATGTATTGAAAGTTGATAATTGTCGGCTATTCACAATCTGTTTGCAATGGTTTATGAGTTAGTATTAATACATGTAGCATGTCTAGTGTATGAGCTCCGTTAAGTGCGTTGACTGTATGAAATATGTTAACTGCCTGTAAATCATGTCAAGCATAAGTGGTGCGATTTTGATTAAACTGCATACGTGATATATGATAATTGTTTAAACACACTTCATGACATAAATGGCAAGTGTATCATTACGAACATGAACTGATTTATTACACGTGCATGCAATAGGACTTGACTGATTACTTGTGAACGCATAACATAGCATACCGAGCAAACCAAGGTGAGTTTACACAGCCAAGGCATGGGGTTCCCAGGGTGGGAATGGGATTGAATGATTTATTCATACATACTTAGTTAATCGAACCTAATGATATGGTCCTCGGGAGAGGAAGAGTAAAGATAAGATACGGCTAGACTAGTATACCCATTTGAACTGATCTTCGCACACACGCCAGGGGTTGGCTGCGATATTATGACTAATCATTCGCACACAAGCCTTGGGAAGGCCGTGAACTATAGATACTAAAACTTCGCAAGTAATGCAAGGGTGGCCGCGATACAAATATACATAGTCTAGGATATTTGGGAGTATTATCCCAAATCTTCGCATACATGCCGAGAGGCCCGCGATGGAAACTAATACGATAAATGACTTAACGAACGAACATAATGCTACTCATACTATTAGCATTACTGAACTATACACTGTGAACTCGCTCAACTAGTTGTTGACTCTCTGCTGCATGGCTTGCAGGTCGTTAGATACATGGAGCTTGCACGGGGAGGAGCAGGACGTTGTGGGCATGGATCATGAATGCTTAATTAAACACTTATGACATTTCATACATTATTATTTATGTTGGGTTTATTTACATGCTTCCGCTACTTAAACAAAGTTTGGTTTTGAACATCAATCATGTCGTGATGAATTACATTATCTACTTTTATTATTAAATGCTGTGTTCGATATGATTGGTGGCTTGATCCTGGTCAGTCACGCTCCCAAGCGGTGATACTCCGCAGGTGGATTTTGGGGGTGTGAAAGATTGGTATCAGAGCCATTGGTTATAGAGAACTTGGTTTTAATATGGGAAAACGTTTTTATTAAAACCAGACTATAACCAGTACAGTGCTCTGAACGATCCACAACGACGCTTCGCTCCACGTGCAAGACTCAACATCCTAGGTAATAAGGTTTATATTATTGCCTACATGCTAGAATTGCATAGAACTTTGCTCGTAGTATGCTTAGATTACACTGCTCATTACTTGTTATTGCTTGAGAACACCTATGTGCTTACACTCTTCTGTCATCGCACTACTCGCGAACCATTCTCACTTACACTACTTTTACTATGAAGAACAATGGCTGGACGCATTAACATGACTCAAGCCCAGTTGACGGCTCTTATCAATGAACAAGTTGCTGCGGCACTTGCAGCTGCAAACGCAGGAGGTATACCATGCAGTCGTAACTCATTCTAGGATCTTTAGATCCTACGTTCCTAAACAACTCTTATGTTTAAGCTCGTTCTGTTCTTACACATTAGGTCAACACGCTCATCAGTCTGTTTGTACTTTCAAGAACTTCATGGACTGTCGTCCAAGCTCATTCAGTGGCATCGATGGGGCAGTGGGACTCCTCCATTGGTTTGAGAAGCTAGAGTCAGTATTCGAAATGTGTGAATGCCCTGAGGCTCGCAGGGTCAAGTACGCCACTGGTACTTTGGAAGGAATCGCGTTAACTTGGTGGAACGCGCAAGTGCAGATCCTAGGGTTGGCAGCTGCTAACGCCACCCCTTGGAATGATTTCAAGGAGCTGATTAAACGTGAATACTGCACACGGGAAGATATTCACAAGTTGGAAGATGAGTTCTACCATCTGAAAATGACTGGGTCAGAAATCGAAGCTTATACTAAACGGTCGAACGAGCTGACCGTGCTGTGTCCAACTATGGTGGACCCTCCAATCAAGCGCATTGAGTTGTATCTCAAGGGGTTAGCGCCAGAGATCCAGAGCCATGTGACATCGGCTAATCTTGATAATATCCAGGCTATTCAGCGCCTTGCTCATCGTATTACGGATCAGGCAGTGGATCAGAACAAGCTGCCAAAACGCATCAGTGCTACCACTACTGCTGTTACTACTTCTGCTACTCCCAGTGACAACAAAAGAAAATGGGATGGGGATTCCAGCAAGCGTTCAGCTTCAGTTCAGTCATAAGTTCAGCAGCGAAAGACTGACAGTTATCAGAGTCCCAGTCAGCACTCTTTAGGCAATCAGGGGCAGGGTGGATATCGGGGAATTCACCCATTGTGTAACAGGTGCAACATGCACCACAGTGGACGGTGTCGTAAGGAGCGTTGTCAGAGATGTCTCAAGTTAGGGCATGAAGCTAAAGACTGCAGGAGTTCGCGACCTGCAAATCAGAATCAGCAACACCCACCACCAGCTCCACAGAACCAGCATCAGCAGCAGCAACAGCGGGGCAACAGGGGATGTTTTCAGTGTGGGGCTGAAGGTCATTTCAAGCGTGATTGCCCCAGTTAAACCAGAACCAGAATCGCAACAACAACAACAATCAGGGAAATGGCAACAACAACAACAATGGCAACGAAGTTCGGGGCCGTGCTTTTGTGCTGGGTCGAGGTGACGCAATGAATGATCCCAATGTGGTTATGGGTAAGTTTCTTCTCGATGATATTTATGTTACTGTTTTGTTCGATTCAGGTGCGGATACAAGTTATATATCGTTAAAAGCAAGTAAAATGTTAAAACGTACACCAACACCTCTAAACACCAAACATGTCGTAGAGTTAGCAAATGGCAAGAGTGTAGAAGCCGTTCATGTAGTCAAGGGTTGTAACATCGTCTTAGCTGGTCAGACCTTCTTGATTGATCTCATTCCCATAGTTTTGGGTAGTTTCGATATCGTCATTGGCATGGATTGGTTATCCAAGCAGCAGGCAGAGATCCTTTGTAAGGAGAAGATCATTCGTATTCCTCGTTCGGGTAAAGAACCTCTCGAAGTTCAAGGCGACAAGAGTGGTGTTGTGGTTGGCATCATCTCTTTCTTGAAGGCTCAGAAATGTTTACGAAAGGGGCACACTGCCATTTTGGCACTTCTTACGGATGCATCGACGAAAGAGAAAAGAATAGAGGATATTTCAGTTGTACGTGATTTTCCTCAAGTGTTTCCTGAAGATTTACCTGGTCTACCGCCTCATCGCCAGGTCGAGTTTCAAGTAGAGCTAGCTCCAGGAGCAGCACCTATAGCTCGCGCACCGTATCGTTTAGCTCCAACTGAACTGGAAGAACTATCTAAGCAACTACAAGAGCTCTTGGATAAGGGCTTCATTCGTCCAAGCTCTTCGCCTTGGGGAGCTCCAGTACTATTCGTGAAAAAGAAGGATGGCACTTTCAGGATGTGTATAGACTACCGCGAACTGAACAAGGTCACAGTGAAGAACCGTTATCCTCTTCCACGTAGCGACGATCTATTCGACCAATTGCAAGGGTCGAGCTACTACTCCAAGATTGATCTAAGGTCAGGTTATCATCAGCTGAGATTCCGGGATGAGGACGTCTCCAAGACAGCATTCAGAACTTGCTACGGTCACTACGAGTTCCTAGTCATGCCATTTGGGCTTACGAACGCGCCAGCAGTTTTCATGGATCTTATGAACAGGGTGTGCAAACCCTATCTAGACAAGTTCGTCATTGTTTTCATCGACGACATCCTGATCTACTCCAAGAGTCAGGAGGAACACGAGCAGCACTTACGACTTATCTTGGAACTTCTTCGAAAGGAGCAATTGTACGCAAAGTTTTCAAAATGTGACTTCTGGCTTCGTGAAGTCCATTTTCTAGGCCATGTGGTGAACAGGGATGGGATCCATGTTGATCCATCCAAGGTAGATTTGATCAGGAACTGGCCTGCACCGCGTACACCAACAGAGATACGCCAATTCTTGGGTGTGGCGGGGTACTACAGACGATTCATCAAAGACTTTTCAAAGATCGCACAGCCACTTACTATGCTGACATAGAAAGGTGTCACCTACCGTTGGGGAGATTCCCAGGAAACCGCTTTTCAGCATTTAAAGGATAGGCTATGCAGCGCACCTATTCTCTCATTGCCAGAGGGCACGGACGATTTTGTGGTCTATTGTGACGCATCGATACAGGGGCTTGGTTGTGTATTGATGCAGCGGGATAAAGTTATAGCTTACGCCTCTCGTCAACTCAAGGTTCATGAACGGAATTACACGACGCACGATTTAGAGCTGGGAGCTGTTGTTTTCGCGCTTAAGATATGGCGACACTACTTATACGGTACCAAGTGCACTATTTACACCGATCACAGGAGTCTCGAGCATATCTTCAAGCAGAAGGAATTGAATATGCGTCAACGACTATGGGTCGAGCTACTTAATGATTATGAATGCGCTATCAAGTATCATCCAGGCAAAACCAATGTTGTGGCTGACGCTCTCAGTCGAAAAGACACTCTACCTAGGCGTGTACGAGCTCTGCAGCTCACTATTCAGTCTGATCTTCCTGCACAGATACGAAATGCCCAGGTTGAAGCATTGAAACCAGAAAACGTCAGGGCTGAAGCCTTACGCGGATCAAGGCAACGATTAGACCAAAAGGAAGATGGCGCCTACTATGTAACAGGACGTATTTGGGTACCACTATATGGCGGTTTACGAGAACTTGTGATGGACGAAGCTCATAAGTCTCGCTACTCGGTACATCCAGGTTCGGATAAAATGTACCACGATATTAGAACTACATATTGGTGGCCTAGTATGAAGGCCCACATTGCAACTTACGTCGGCAAATGTTTGACTTGTGCGAGAGTCAAGACAGAGTACCAGAAACCCTCAGGCCTACTGCAACAACCCAGGATACCACAGTGGAAATGGGAAGAAATTTCCATGGATTTTGTTACTGGCCTTCCTAGATCCCAGCGCGGGAATGATACTATTTGGGTGATCGTAGATCGACTCACGAAGTCTGCTCATTTCTTGGCTATCAAAGAAACAGACAAGTTTTCCACATTAGCAGACATATACTTGAAAGAAGTAGTCTCAAGGCACGGGGTGCCCACCTCTATTATTTCGGATCGGGATGCACGATTCACTTCAGAGCTATGGCAAGCAATGCATAAAGCTTTTGGCTCTCGATTAGACATGAGCGCAGCTTATCACCCTCAGACGGATGGGCAGTCTGAGCGCACGATCCAAACTCTAGAAGACATGCTTCGGGCATGTGTTATCGATTTCGGCAACAGCTGGGAAAAGCACCTCCCGTTAGTGGAGTTTTCGTACAATAACAGTTACCACACCAGCATACAAGCCGCTCCATTCGAGGCATTGTACGGACGTAAATGCCGGTCACCTCTCTGTTGGGTAGAGGTGGGGGATAGTCAGATTACAGGTCCAGAAATGGTAGTCGATGCTACCGAACGAATAGCACAAATACGACAACACATGTCGGCAGCTCGTGATCGCCAGAAAAGCTACGCGGATAAGCGTAGGAAGCCATTGGAATTCCAGGTCGGGGACCGGGTTTTACTTAAAGTCTCACCCTGGAAGGGTGTGGTTCGATTTGGTAAACGAGGCAAGCTCAATCCATGGTATGTTGGACCGTTCGAGATCATAGAAAGAATAGGCAAAGTAGCCTACAGATTAAACCTACCAGCTGAACTCGGTGCAGTTCACAACGTATTCCATGTGTCGAATCTGAAGAAGTGTCTGTCAGATGAGACCCTCATAGTTCCTTTCAAGGAACTCACTATCGACGAGCAATTGCACTTCGTCTAGGAACCTGTAGAAATCACGGTCCGGGATGTTAAGGTCCTCAAGCATAAGAGAATCCCTCTTGTCTGAGTTCGTTGGAACTCCAAACGTGGCCCAGAGTACACCTGGGAACGCGAAGACCAGATGACAGAAAAGTACCCCCAGTTATTCGGAACCAATGCAACCAATACTGAGACTGAAACTACTACTGCGGAATTTCGGGACGAAATTCCAAATCAACGGGGGGATGATGTGACACCCCAGGAAAACCAGTAAACGATATAACTTACCTAGCTTCCTCAGTAACCGCATGCTAAATTTCGGGACGAAATTTCTTTCAAGTTGGGGATAATGTGACAACTCGAATTTCCAAGATTCCTATATCGCATTTATTGCACGTTCATTGTTTGTTTAGTTAATTATTTGCACAATTGGTTGCTATGGAATTGTATACGTTTTGATGCAATGAATCGTATTGTGTGTTTGTGCATGGTTGTTTGTTAATTATGAAAGACTTGTCAAATGCATAAACTTGGTGGTGAAACTGTGAAATTGTTTGAGATGGTGCACTATTGTAAAATATAATAATAAAGGGTGTAAAGAGTGATTAGCGAAACCTAAATCATACTTAACCCTAATTCCTTTTCACTAATCATTACACAAATACAAAACACGTACTTGCAATTCTCTGATTCTCTGGCAATCATCATCACCATCATCATTGGCACAAGCTATTCATCACTTTCGATTCCACATTTTCTCTTGATTCTTGATTATGTGTTCATGAAAACCCTAGTTCCTCATATAATATTCTGTGATTTGGATTTGATTCTGGATAATTGTGATTATGATGAATGATTAGTTGTATGCCAATAAGATTGTTCACATAATGATTGTTGTAATCATCGATTGATTGCTTGTGAATTCTGCAATGCGTAAGATTGAATAGGGTTCTTGATCGTATGAAAAACTAAAAATGTAACTGATACGATCTCGATGAACAAGAACATTCGTATGTTTGTTTAGTTGTCTGAGTTTTGTGCATGAATGAGACTGTCTGAGTTTTGGATTATACATGTCCGAACTCTTAATGATATATTGTGTCCGAGTTTTATGTTATGCCTAAGGGTCCGAGTTTTATCATTGATGTAAGGGTCCGAACTTCATAGATTTGTGCTAACTTGTCCGAGTTTTGTGATGTTAGTCCGAGTTCTTGGCCCAAACCCTCTTGTCCGACTTTTTAAACCCCCACACACACACTATCCGACTTTTAACCCTTGGAAGGGTGGTCCGACCTTTTAGATGGCACATAGAAGGTCCGAGTTTTAAGTATTGATGTTTGTCCGACCTTTAAACAAGTTAAGGGATCCGGGTTTCTTGTCTAATGTGCTGTCCGAGTTTCATAACCACATGTGTGGTCCGAGTTTTTGGCCCCTACCCACTTGTCCGAGTTTTGCTATAATAAGGAAGGTCCGACTTTTATTAGATGGGTGGTCCGAGTTTTTGACACCCCACATGTAGTCCGAATTTCATTAGGACACAAGGGTTATCCGACTTGTATAGTACAAAGGGGAATCTGAACTTTTTGTAATGTTACTAAGGATCTGACTTTTAGGTGAGATACCTTGTCCGAACTTTTAAGTGATTTGCTTAGGTCCGAGCTTTGATATCTTGTGTCCGAATTCACATGAACAATGTATGGTCCAACCCATGTGATCTGATTATTTTGCAGTTAGTCTAATCAATGTATTGAAAGTTGATAATTGTCGGCTATTCACAATCTGTTTGCAATGGTTTATGAGTTAGTATTAATACATGTAGCATGTCTAGTGTATGAGCTCCGTTAAGTGCGTTGACTGTATGAAATATGTTAACTGCCTGTAAATCATGTCAAGCATAAGTGGTGCGATTTTGATTAAACTACATACGTGATATATGATAATTGTTTAAACACACTTCATGACATAAATGGCAAGTGTATCATTACGAACATGAACTGATTTATTACACGTGCATGCAATAGGACTTGACTGATTACTTGTGAACGCATAACATAGCATACCGAGCAAACCAAGGTGAGTTCACCCAGCCAAGGCATGGGGTTCCCAGGGTGGGAATGGGATTGAATGATTTATTCGTACATACTTAGTTAATCGAACCTAATGATATGGTCCTCGGGAGAGGAAGAGTAAAGATAAGATACGGCTAGACTAGTATACCCATTTGAACTGATCTTCGCATACACGCCAGGGATTGGCTGCGATATTATGACTAATCATTCACACACATGCCTTGGGAAGGCCGCGAACTATAGATACTAAAACTTCGCAAGTAATGCCAGGGTGGCCGCGATACAAATATACATAGTCTAGGATATTTGGGAGTATTATCCCAAATCTTCGCATACATGCCGAGAGGCCCGTGATGGAAACTAATACGATACATGACTTAACGAACGAACATAATGCTACTCATACTATTACCATTACTGAACTATACACTGTGAACTCGCTCAACTAGTTGTTGACTCTCTGCTGCATGCCTTGCAGGTCGTTAGATACATGGAGCTTGCACGGGGAGGAGCAGGACGTTGTGGGCATGGATCATGAATGCTTAATTAAACACTTATGACATTTCATACATTATTATTTATGTTGGGTTTATTTACATGCTTCCGCTACTTAAACAAAGTTTGGTTTTGAACATCAATCATGTCGTGATGAATTACATTATCTACTTTTATTATTAAATGCTGTGTTCGATATGATTGGCGGCTTGATCCTGGTCAGTCACGCTCCCAAGCGGTGATACTCCGCAGGTGGATCTTGGGGGTGTGACACTCCACCTCAAGCTTCTGAATTTCAGCCCTAGAACAGTATTTCTTCTCCATTATTTCCTGGAGCTCGTCTCAGCTCAATGCATAAGCAGCATCTGCACCAAGGGTCTGAACCTGAAGGTTCCACCAGGAGAGTGCGCCATCTAAAAATAACCCTGAGATAAAGGTAACTCTCTGCTGGGGCGAAAACTACTCATTCTTAGAACGGATTCAGTCTTTTCTGCCCAACGAACAAATGTAACGGCACCTCCTGTGCCATCAAAATTCAATGGCTTGTAGTCCAGGAACTGTTTATAGGTGCATCCAGTTAGAGGGTTATTTCCGGAAGTGCCACCGCTGTGTTCGGAGTGGAGGGCTTCATGTCATGCAATTGCCTAAGAGATACATTCTTGAAGCTCGGCTTCTGTCCTTGGTAACGTACTGGTGTCTGTGTCGCGTCTGGGCGGCATTCTCTTCTGTCAAAATGCATGAGGTGGGTTAGACAATATTCCATATTTATCTACGGGGTACATATTACCACAAGCATCATGTAATCTCCCAATGTCACATGCATATAAAATCAACAATGTACTAGCGGGGAAACAATTACTGAGCCTTCACATAGGCTTGGTAACTTGGCCTATTGTTTGTAATAATGTATTCGAGGCTACATCGCCCTAGTCATACAAGTTTCATAAAGTGGTAGAGTGTAACGTCACCGAATCTTTCTGAATGTTATTCCTCTTCTCTTGCTTAAATATCATTTCTCAAACGTCTCGTGCACGGGTAGGCACGAAGTAGGCAAGACAGGTTTCCTACTTTATAAAGTGCTAAAGCACTGGTCTAGGTATTGTTCTACCATATGAAGGTGTGAACACCTATAGATTATTTTTGTGGAGGGATGGTGATCATCAACCTGACCCGTAGAGTCCACCAGGATTTCCATTCACTACAAGTTGTTATTACGTGGGCCCCCGTAATAATAAATTGTCTTGCACAGTTACCCCAATTTTCCCTCGTCCAAGCAGATGATCAATTAAGGAGGGGACACTACTGTCCTTATATCTCTGTCATGGAAAGGACCATTGCAGTGGTCCACACGCTAACACTCGTTATCGTTATGCGCGAATAGGCACTGATTAAATGAAATATGAATAAAGAGAATTCCTAGTAGTTGGAGGGGCACCTTCAAGACGAATACTTCATCTTCCTTTTCTGGTCAAGTATGTCGTCAATCTTGCTTCACAAAAGCCGCAAGGATCTCGTCCCGCTGGATAAGAAGTTGTCCAAGGTTGCCGCCTCTGCCTTGTTGTCACTATCGTAGTCAGGCACCTTCACGATCGAGAGAGAAGAGCGGCCATTTCCTATGAAAGCAAGCTCGGAATCTTGTTTAGTAATCACTCCAGCCATGAGCTTTGCAATGAACGCGAGGTCGATAGCTTCATCGTGTGAGTTAAGTATAATTATAGGAGCCGGAGTCGAAAGTAACTTGTTCACGTCAATAATCATTCCGTACACTTATTTGTATGCATTCACGTCAATATTTATTCCGTACACTTATTAGTATGTATGTATCGATAAACAAATATGTTACATAGCATAAACAGGCATTTCGATGCATCATATCTCGTATAACTCTCGTTTTTTTGGGGGGGTCATTTTTCTAGTTGTCGATTCATGACTGAGACACAAAAACACTACTTGGTACTGGTTATCACCAAGGGTGTATTTTATCTTTGGCAAGTCTAACTCGTGTAGACTATGCCTTAGTTGGCACCTTATCTTGAGGGTATTCCCTACTAATGTCCTTGCCTTGTCTCTTCTTTGAAAAATGTTTGACTCATAGATCTTGACGCTTACGTGAATGCAATGAAAAACGTTTTTGTAAAATGTTTTTGTGAGAGAACTCTAATGATTGTAGTCTAGACTCGAGAAGGAATCCTAGTTCACTACAATCGAAGCTCTGATACCAAAACTGTCCCCTGACTTTTGCGGAAGCGTATGACGTGTGACTGGTTTATTATCATTGCATTCAATCGTAATAAACAACTATATGATCAAAACGATGTTCATCCATTCATAAAATTTGAGTATTACAAACACTGGTTATTCAAGTTTTTAAAACACAACATTTGACTAGGTTATAAACCAACAAAAGTGGATGACATTTAAACTTGAAGTCTACTTCTAGTTACGACACATGCGCCCAAGATCCATCCTGTCACATGAAATACATGTAATTTTGGAAAACATCAACAAAAGTTAAGCGAGTTCATGCGTTTTGTTTGTGTACTGTAATCTTGTAAATCTTTGAGAGACTCCTTTGTAAACAGGTATGAAAAGCGTTTATGAACATGAATGTTTTACAAGGACTTTAAGGCATGTGAGGACATAGGAAGCACTCGTAATGGCTTATACCCTTGTCGATTTTCCTTGACTGTGTCGATTAACCTCGACTGTGTCGATTAACCTCGACTTTATCGATTAACCTCGACTGTGTCGATTTACCTCGACTGTGTCGATTAACCTCGACTGTGTCGATTTACCTCGACTGTGTCGATTTACCTCGACTGTGTCGATTAACCTCGACTGTGTCGATTAACCTCGACTGTGGCGATTAACCTCGACTGTGGCGAATAACCTCGACTGGGACTCCGAAGCACTACTCGGTACTAGTTGTGACCATGAGTGGGGTTCGGCCGTACCCGTTAGATCTAACCCTCGTCCCGAATTAAGTATTAATGGCATATCAATATTAAGTCTATGCTCACATGATCTAGTATTTCATAGGCATTTCATACCGTTCAAGTATTCGTAACACGTATTTCACCCCCGTGAGTTATAAAACCAAAAACAGTTAAAGAAAAGGGGGAGCATGAACTCACTGTTTTGCGTTCCGAAGCGTATGCTAGCAAAGTCAAATGTCCAAAATAATTCCTGACCTACACGTGCCCTAATTCATATAAGACACTAAGGTCCATGACATAAAGCCCTAGCACATGTGTTGGTCATAAACAAATCATCCAACTAGCTAGTTTTGAAATAAATATTTTCTTATTTTTAGCCCCACACTCCGACATGTTGGTGCTTCGTTCCAAATTGACAAAATATATATATATCTTTAAACCAAAAATATATTTTTATAATAATAACGTATCGACATTATTACACTTTTAGTAGTTTTATTTTATTTATTTATATATATTTTTTTTTACTAAATCATATCCGGGTATAAAACTAAATATATTTTTAACCCGGGTTGACGACAACTAGTTATATTCATAAAAGTTGTGTATTTTTATTTAGAGAATTCAACCCTTATAATAAGACAAATATTTATGTATAAGGAAATGATAAGTTTATATTTGTTTATTCAAAGTGTATAGATGTGTACATAAAGGCTTGTAACATTCCTATAGCATTAAAATTTTGAGTTTAATGTCTTTATTTATGTCATTTAAGTTTCTGGGCATCTATCTATATATAATTAAAAATTTAGTTATATGAACTATTTTACAACCTTTATTAATGAGACTCTTAAATACATGAGTCTCTTAAATACATTCTTTCTTCAAATTAATAAAATTAATATTATAATTATAACAAATTATATCTATATATACTTAAAAATTTAGTTATATCAACTTTTTTACAACCTTCATTATGAGCCTCTTAAATACATTTGTGTCTTTCAAGTTGTAATTGCCTTAATATTTTTTAGTGTTTTATAGTTACATTTATATTATTTCAACAGGTTTCAAGTGAAAAATAAGAAATTTTTCCGCAATTTTACGACCATTACTTCATTTGGAGTTGTTGGTACTCTGATTTCGTTTGCCATCATATCGTTCGGTATGTTAAATGCTTACAATTAAACATCTCGGTGGTCTTATATTTTTTTAGGATGCGTAGATTTTATTTATGTTTATTACACTTTAACTTGATTATTATTTTTTTTATTTCAGGGGCAATGCGTCTGTTTCCTTTATTGGATATTGGTTACCTTGAGCTCAAAGACTATCTCGGTATTTATTCTTTTTCCTCATTTTTCTAAAATTTTGATGAATTTTTAATTTTATGACGTGAATGTGATATATACCCAGTATAAACTTAAAATATCATATATACACCTTTTAAATGAACTTTTAGTTTATGACGGTTTTACCCTTTTCAAACACATTACCTTTTTTAACCTTAATTTAATTTTTGCGGATATATTTGTTGCTTCGATCATAGCTTAGTCTGAGAACTCTTTTTAATTAAAAAGAAAATTTCAATAACAATATCACATACAAATTTGATTAATTTGTTCTTTTTTAAATTGTTAGTTACGAGGAAAAATAGGTAATTGTTTTTTAAGGTTCATTAATGATACTATATTTAGGTTAGCCACACAACTCTAAAATATGTATTTAAATCAAATTAAAAGAATTAAACTTTTTATAAATCATGTGGTGTCCAAAGCCATATAAATGAACCATCACATTGATAATTAACAGTGTACAAGTGGTAGGTATTTCTTAATAAATTGTTCTCTTTTATAAAGTCTAACATTATATAAAAACCAATTCAAGAAACTCTAACTACAAGCTAGGATACCAAATGTCGCTTTAAAATTAATTAAATTGCATTGTTTTATTGTGCCTCTTTGAATATCCCTGTCATTTAATATCATTCATTAGGATATGATTAATTTGTATACAGTTGAACGGTCTTTGGTTATGCTATAAGATTGCCGGCTTTGTTATGTTTGTAAGTTCATAGTTTCCTTTCCTCCTCTATTACCATGGCCAGCCCCCTTAGTTTGCAAACGTCCGACGGTGGTACAAGCAGTCATATGTTCCTTAGTGAACTCCGTGAAGGGAGCACCGGACCTATCATGATAATGGTTTGTAGAAAATGGAACGTGACAAGTGTTAACGGCAGGTACATGAGCACCGACTATATTGTCACTGACATAAAGGTAGTTTTTTACCCTCTGCTATCCCACATTCTTACGCTTTTCTACTTTTGATTCTGAAACAAAAATCTACGCCTTTATTTGCGCAGGGAGGTGTAATGCATTGCACCGCAAGGAATAACATTGCCCACTATTTCTTTGACAAACTCAAAGAGGGCGGTGTATATTTGGTCAACGGTTTCGCCGTGCAACCTACAAATCAGTATCGGGTTCTTAAAGACAGCCCCTTTGTGATTGGGTTTCATGGTTCGACAACTGTGAAGCGGGTTGATGATGACGGCGGTCGTTTTGAACGCTACCCTTTCCTGCTTACGGCGTTTGAGGATTTCCAACCAACCGAAAACAAGTACTTCGTTGGTATGTTTCCTATACCCCACCTGGTATTTGTCATTAAAATATTATTAGGGCGTATATTAAATGCAATCTACATCGAAATAAATATAAATCTTTGATAATTATGTTACCGTCATTGATATTTACAACAAAAAAGAGTCATGATAATCATAGTTATGATCATCAGAATCCAGGTTTTCTTATTAATGTTATACACGTGAGACAAAAATTTTAATGTAACATATAGCGATTGAGTAATATTTAGTTAAAAGAAAATGCTAAAACGGTAATAGTAATAGTAATAATATTAATAAATAAATAATAATAATATATTTATATTTTTTAATAATAATAGTGTTAATACCTCCAATCGAGCTACGAACACGAGTAGGTAGGCGGCTAGGGGGTGGCAGGGCTGCGCCTTTTTGATTAAAGACGCTAATGACTATTATTATTAATAATAGTAATAATAATAATATACAAATAGAATAATAATTAGTAATGTTAATAAATGAGTGTGAAAAGAATATTCTAAATTATACATGTTAATTTTTTTAAGACCAACTTAAAGTAGATTATAGACACGACACGGTTATTACAGTTAGATGTTACCGGTTCATATCATCAGTATGCTACGTGTTTTAAAATAATTAATGATGTGATTCATTTAACATAGGTAAAACAGTAAAGTAAAAGTTCCTAAAAAAATGTATTCTGTTTATAAATTTATGTCGTTTTGGTAAGTTGATCATAACAATAACAATACCACAGGGTTTGTAGTATGGGTGCAATGTGGCCACTAAATCATAAATGCAATACTTGGCATTTTTATTTGGTGAGGGTATAGCAGGCGATATGTTTTGTTTGCTAAAATGGGTCGTGTTAACATCGGGTACACTATCATATTTAGCTAAACATGTAATATACGACATAAAGGAAAAGTTGCACAACATTGACATGTTTAGCATGATATTTGGCAAGTGGGGTTACATGCCGTTGACATACTTTTAACATGATTCAAAACAACAAGTTCAATAGCATAAAGGAATGTATGCATTTAACTTGAAATAGTAACCAGTTTTCATATAAAAGGTTTTGGGCCCAATATATTTATGATGATTAAGATCCATACCTACTCTATAAAAAATAAATTTAAATATATAGAGAAAAATATTTGCCTCGAAAATTACCGGGCTTGGCTAATCGTCCGGCTCACACTACCCTGGAGCCGACGCTGCTAACATCACATATGAGTCTTTGTGTTGAACATATATGTCACATGTTCATATTAATATTGTCATTGAACTAAAGGGTGCATTTCATAATGTGAGACCATGTATACCTGGAGCCGGGAATTGCTAAAACAGAGAAGGAAAAGAAAAAAAAAGGAAAAGGCGGGCCGCCGGGTTCAGTAAAAAGAAAAATAGCTACCGAATACCGAGAATTAGTAAATCAGAATTGCAAATAGTTTCTTGGAAGACATCTGTTTTCACTTCTTTTTGGCCGGCAAGTTTTGCCAAGGAAACAACTTATGGTCCATGGTTTAATAAAGTTTAAGCACGCCCCTTTGCAGGCGTATTGTCTTACATGTTATGCACCGACCGTGTCAGACGTCTTACCACGAACAAACAATAGCTATTATGCATGCCGTGCATCGCACGGGCTTTCTCCCTAGTATATAATAAAAAAGAAGTTGAATGAACAGTAATTTTAGAATTATTTAAAATAGTATCGGGTATAGGTACCGGTCTCAAATTTATCAAACCGGTGTATTTTTGGTGCCGGTTCTGCACAGGTATTCACCGGTTTTTACCCTCAAATACCGGTGTCGTACCTGTACCGAACCGTACCATACTAGGTATATTCGGTACCGGTACCCACTTTTGGGGATTTCGGTAATGGTTGGTAATGAGCTCATCCAATCCTGTAGCAACGCAACAATGCAAGTAATTGCACCATTTAAGTAAACTGTATTTCGTTTAAATAAGTTTTTATATACACAACAACTTATTTTGCTTTCTTTTTTGTCTTTTTTTTTGTAATGAATGAATTGTAGCATGTAAAATTAACTTGGATATTTAGAATATTGATGAGCAAATTGTATCAAATCCTGTAAACGAACCGGTATCGTATCGGTACCAAATTTACTATACCAAATCATTTCCGGTACCAATTTGGTACCCACCATACCTTTATTTATTGATTTTTACCTTCAAATACCATACCGTATTGTACCGAGCATTTTCGGTGCCGGTACCTAATTTCGATGATTTTCCGGATCGGTACTTTCGCTGCTGTTACCGGTACCGAGCTCATCCATATTTTAACGTGTTAGCAACGTAATAACTGAACTGAAAACAACCGAATTTCCAATGTGTAGGACGTGTGGGCCCTATTATTATATGTTAGGTTATTTAAAATCGTTGTTTATGACGGAGTGACTAACCTTACCACGTCATTTTATTTATCTTTTGATATTCAATATCTGTTTGCCGTTGCTGACACGCCTTTTGTAGTCATTGAGTCCCGCGGCAACGCGCGAGATGAAAATAACTAGTTTTACTAAAAGAGTGCTTAGCTTTATGCAAAATAGTCATCCACAATTGTTAAAGCTTTATGACACATAAATACATATTTATGACCATGTGTTCAAAAAAAAATTCTCTCAAGTCCATAAATGACGTATTCATGCAGTTTAGTCTTATAATTACAAAACGTGCCCTTCTATTTTATGAACTTTTAATTTACCATTTCCAAGATTTTATAATTCAAAATCGTAAATTTTATACTACAAACAAAAGCTCTAGATTCCTTACAACTCTTAACAGTACTACCATATATGCTGCAAATATATGTATGCTCTAAATTCCAAAAGAAAGTTACTTATTAACCATTATGTTAAGATTTTGTAAACCATTAGCACAACTCCTGTGAAACCATTAGTACAACTAGCTTAGCCAAATATATAACTAAAAGGATTCATGGGTTTTCAAGTGATAAAACGCTACTCGGATGATTGTGACGTATAACCAACGTGGGGAAATTCGAAGGACAACCATGATAAATACTTACAAAACAAAGCAAGGTTGCGTTCGAAAGACGAGACGGCGAAGAACATGAGCTTGCTTTCCGCGGGGGTTCGAGACTCGATTCTTACGGTCGCGGACCGTGACTGGTTTTGATCATAAAAGCGACTAGGTAAGAAATATGAGTTGCGGAAGATAAACACTAGCATTTAAACTAGAATACATACACTAAGATTCAGCTTGAACTCGAGGTGCGAATGTCGTGCGAAAGACACCAAACAGAACCGTAGTGGATGAAAATGGATGTTGGACCTTAGCTCCCTGGTGAAACTTGAAATGGAAAGTGGTGGTGGTGTTGGTGTTACTTACGGCCGAGAAAGGGAGAGAGAGTAGAAGAGTTGTGGTGTGAAGTGTGTAGAAGATAAGGATCCATCAAGCTTATTTATAAACCAAATTTTGGGTTTTAACCTTTGTGTCTTATGTTCCCATAAGTACATGACAGAATCTAAATGAATCTTGCTCAAATCCTGGGAGGATCATGGAAAGATTAGGGAAAATCTTATGAGGATTATGTTGGGGTCACTAGGTGACAGATTACTAGCATGGGGGGGGGGGGCTTAAGTGTAAATTCCAACCAATAAGTTAGTTTAAGATTCAAATCAAAGTGTTTAGTTACAAGTGTTACTTACTAGCTATTTTTAGTGAGTGTTGAGGTGTTCGGGGATCATAATTAGTTCAAAAATAATAAAACAATGCTTCTAGCAATATTTTGGTGTTCCGGGTAATGTCCGGTTGTTTGGTTAAATACCGGTTCGTTAAAGTGTCAACTCATTCCGTTTAGTGTTATTTAAGTACCCTTTTGTGACACTTTTAATTCCCGACACTTAGGAAAACATACAGGACCATTTTGTCATATTTTTGCACATTACTAGCTTGTTAAAAGCTGATTTTTTTGCTGAATTATGCAGAATTCTGCACTTTATGTGGGTTTTAGGCACTTCCCGGCACTTAAACTATCACTTAGGAATGCAATTTTGTGGTCCTTACTTCCCTACACACTATACTAGTGTATCACTTGGTCTCTGGCTCATACTGGGCCTCAAAATATTGTCTGTCTATGTACTGAACATCGTCAGTATTTTTTTTTGTTTGTCTGATAATGGTGCCAATTTTGTTATGTGCGTTATTAGCACTATATCGTGTTGCATGTAGCAACGGATATGAAATGCCATTGTATATATATAACAGTAATCAAAAATTCATTTGTCTTGTAAACTAGATCATGCACAATTATTAAAGTGCAGATTACTGTTCAATTAGTGTACGGAATGTATGGAAAAGTGACGGTTGTCACATGCTACAACATCGAATTCCTCGTCTACCAGTTTACACGGTAGTAAGTCAAACTTACGCCAGAATACATCTACGTCGTCGAGTTGTATCTTACGCTCTGCACAGTTAAGTCAATACGATGTGAGAAACAGCTAAATCGTACTAAATAACAAAAGGTTTGTAGGTTAAATATTTTTTACATGTACGTTTGTAGTTTTCCAGCCTAAAAGCACACGGCAACCCATAACTAAGCCACATATGGCAACCACATGATGGGTTAAGTTTCTGCAACACCTCCAGCTTCCTCGTTAGCTCTCCTTCCAGCAAATCAAGTGCTGTATGGGAAACCTTTCCACGTAGGTTGTCCAACAGTAAGTTTTTGTGGTGGTTCATCGTTTTTTCGATGCTGTCGGTGAAACTTTTTTGTATTTCCCCATACTGAGTTTCAATTATATCAATGACGCATCTTGCTATTCGCTCCAATGAACTCCCGCGCGTAACGTATCTTTTTAAATTTGCGTGCTGGCTCTCAACTCTGTTGGTGGTGTGCTGACCAAAGTTGCGACACTTATTTGTCCACACACAAACGAACATTTCTTTATAGTCTTTGAGCCAGTTTTTGTAGACATAATTAAAGACCCCTGCAAAAATAAAATAATGAAATGTAAAAGCGTGTGTAAAATATAATAGATTGGGTGAGTCGTTTGTTTAAGGAACACTTACTTTCTCGGTTGGCAACCACGAGTCGGTTATACAATTTCTCCTAGTTGTACTTGTACATGGGCTCTAAAGCAGACTCGCACACTCTCCGCCAGTACGACATAAATTTCTCCGAATCTAATTTATTGAACCCTTGCTTGCAATGTTTACATATATTTTGTTTGATGTGAAACCGACATAGAAACCTAGACGCGTTCGGGAATACTTTAACGCACGCATTAATTAGGGCTAGCTCTCTATCCGTGACTATCACACGCGACATCATACATTCATGCAACATTGACTTGATCCGCTCAAGCACCCACACGAAGTTATCCCTTCGTTCTTTGCAAATAACGGCATGTGCGATATAAAAGGACTTGTTGGTCAACGTCAAACCCACAACCTGGACAAATGGCATGTTGTAGATGTTTGTTTTGTAGGTCGTGTCGATCAACATCACGTGCGGGAATGCACGCCACATAGTGATTGAAAGAGGATGAACAAAGAAAAGCTCTGTTATGACATCTGTTTTGGGTTCCTGTCGGGTTTCGTAAATGAACCGGTTGTCATGCAGCACGCATTCCAGTGCCTGCATAGGAGTCTTTCCGTCCATCAGTGACGCTCTAATTTTTTGTACCGCATTTTGCACGTCTTTCTAAACATGCAGGCTGTCGAGAAACTGCTTTCTCAGGGTTTGAAATATGTTACGTGGCTCCATGTTTTGAGCAGTTAGCTGCTCCACTAGTTTGTATTCGACTTCAGTAAATCTTTGCACAAAATCGTGGCCCAACAGACCCGTCATAGGTTCGTGGTTATGGTTCGCGTTGTCCACTTTTAACTCCCACGTGTCATTCGTCACGTCCCGGATAACGAGTAATGAAAATGGGCAACCAATTTTTTTACTACCAGGTTTCCTAGCTGTTGCTTTACTATGGTCGCTCACAAGCCATACCATCCCCGTAGTACCACCAACATTTTTCGATCGACGGGTAACAATTACGTAACCATTCTCCTTTCCCGTTGCTTGTACCCAATTCTTCAAATCAGTTAGAGACATGAAACGCTAAAAAAAAGTTACGTTAATAATAATAACAATAATAATAACAATCTATACTTTCTATAAAAGGAGAAATCCCAATGACATAAGAAAGCTGATGTATCAGCAGGAGAGGCTGTCCAACAATGCTTTTCTTATGTCATCAATGATGAGGTGGCAGCCATAGAGGGAGCATAGTGACATCATATTTCAAAGATCTGCCATCAAACCACTGCCCCACTTTCAAATTTCAAAGGTCTGGCCCACATTCAATTATGAAACCACTGATGTTCATTCAAAATTCAAACCACTGATGTTTCCTTAAAATGGGAGGGTAATTTGAAATTTAAAACTTATAGGGATATGTAATTTGCATTTAATGTCATCAGAGCTTCAGTTCTTCTCTCTCTCAAATATACATTCAAACTCAAATCATAATCCGATCATAATTTCAAAAACCCATTTCAATCTCTCTGTCTACTTTCTCTCAACTCTCTATCTCTAAAACTGTAGATACAGAGAAGAGGATGAAGACGACAGAGGCGTTGCATTTAACATCGATTTGAATGTTATGCAGACCAACGGTAGTTTAAAAATAGATATTTTTTTATTTTTCTTTTTTTGTAATCGTTAATACACTTTGTAATCAGTTCTTCTTCTTCTTCTTCATTATTTCTTGAGCTTTGTTACATGATTTATAGATTGAAGTTTCTTCAAATCGTCATCTTCTCCAATGCTTCCATCGATTCTTCTCTCGCTAAATCTGGTAACAATCCGTGACCTAATTTCTTTCATGATTCTATGAAATTTATTTGATATGTTTGTAGCTTTTGATTTTGTCTTTGATTTGTTATTGTTTATTCAGATGCTTGCATTGGTGTACCATGTGATTACGAGTAGATTGATTTTGATATGTTTGTAAAAGGAGAAATCACAATGACATAAGAAAAGCTGGTGATGTCTGTTTATTCATCATGTTTAACATCGATTTGAATATTATGCAAACCAACGGTAGTTTAAAAATAGATATTTTTTGATTTTTTATTTTTATCACAAACTGAAGGTTTGTATGCTAAATGTTATTCAGGTAGATCTTGCTGGAGTTGTTATTTGGTGTGGAAGTCTTGAGTTCATTGGCCGAACTTCGAAATGTAATAAAGGTTATAAAATGTATCTCAACTTTATTGATGAAGAGGTAATGTCTGCTTGTGTTTAAAAATAGATGTATATGTGTTTAAAATAAATCATGATTCTATGAAATTTGTTTGATATGTTTGTAGCTTTTGATTTTGTCTTTGATTTGTTATTGTTTATTCAGAAGCTTGCATTATTGTACCATGTGATTACGAGTAGATTGATTTTCAGTTGGATGGAATGACAGCAAGTCCAGGTTATGCTTCAAGCTGTCTCGATCTCTTTGGAGGATAGGTGGCTTTGGGAGGTCTGAAAAACAGAATTGATAAATTTAGGGAAAATGGGGTTGACAGATGATAACCCAACAGTTGAGGATCTCATTCTACAGCTTCGATAAATTCAAGGGTATTCTGAAATAATGCTTCCTAGATTTTTGAAGACCGACAAATGTCCAAAGAAGCATCACTGTGGACATTTGTCGGTCTTTGTCAGTCTTCAAAAATCAAGGAAGCATTATTTCAGAATACCATTGAATTTTTCAGAGCTATCGAATGAGATCCTCCATTGTTGGGTTATCATCTTTCAAACCCATTTTCCCTAAATTTATTGATTCTGTTTTTTCAACAGGGATGTAATGCAATGATTCCTCTCAATTGAATAGATGGACACTTGCTTCCTCTCAAATGGTTATGGAGTGGTTATAACAGCTGATCATGCTAAGGATTGTTATAACTACCCACTGCTCCTTATAAAGACTGATGGACGTAAAGACTGATGGACGTAAAGACTGATGAGACCTATCCACTATTGAAGACAAAGCCCTGTTAAAGACAGGAACTTATGTACCTAAGGCCTGATCAACCGAAGGAAAACCACTGCTCAGTAACAGCAGTAGTTCAGCATCTACATCGGATTCAACATCAGTATTTATGTAACAGTGTTTAGTGTATCAGTGTTTAGTTATATACAATCTCTCGAGACAAACCCTAGAGTTTATGTGTATACAATCTCCCCATGTTGATTCGATTAATGGTATGTTGATTCGATTAACGTTATGTTATGTAATTGCTACCGTTTGAATATTATTGTTATTATATTATCATCTGTTGATCATGGTCTGTTAAAGCACTGCTGTTAAACATTCTCTTTTAAACTGCATCATCTGTTAGTCCATAGCAGAGGTTCTCTTTGGCAGACCTTTGCTTGAAGGAGATCTGGGTGTTTATCAGCAGATGTTCATCATGATGCGTGTGTAAATAGATGTTTGAAATCCTCTGTTGAACTGCATCATCTGCTAAGGCACATCAGATGTTAGTAATCTATACTGTGGAATGATCAGCAGATGTTATGTTTGGCAGACCTTAGTTTCAACAGCAGATGCCAAAATGTTTAAAGATTGTATCACCTGTTAAGTAACAGCAGATGTTAGCTTTATGATGCTTTTGTATTCATATTCAGCAGCAGAGGTTGTGTTTATCAGCAGAGGTTATTTGCTATAACAGTCTTTGTGTTCATCAGCAGAGGTTGTTTGGAACAACAGACTTTGCTTGAACAGATTTTCTGTTTGACAGAGCTTTATCTAAATAGAGGTTGAGTGCATAAATTTGTTTATAGTCAGAGGTTAATTCAAGTGAAGTTATGAAAATGATCACCCAGAAATTTGTTGAAGCCTTTTAAGTGTCGATGACTGCCCATAAATTTGTTGAAGCATTTTAAGAAAAGCGTTTTAAGTGTCGATGACTGTCCATAAATTTGTTGAAGCCTTTTAAGTATCTATGACTGGCCATAAATTTACAGAGTATAATTGAAGTTGTAATGTATCATGAAGAGCCAATTAAAATATATGGAGAATGTACAACAAAGGTTTAAGTTAATATAAATAACAAGATAAGCATACATGATTATAATTTAAATATTCGTAAGTCGTAAGTTTTCAAAATATAGAAGTTTGATACATCACCATCCCATAATTTATCTCAAATGAGATAATACCAACAACCACAACTATCTGTAGACTTTCTTTAAGATCAGCTTGGCTTTTTCTTCAGAGTAGACAAATTTGCATCTCATATTTCTGTAGATACCATTGGGCTTCGTGAACTTCTTGGTGAATTGACAAGCCGCGTATCTAAATCCCTTGCCATGCTTCTCCCGTCGAAAGTCAATTACAGTGTCAACTCCATTCAGATTTTCAACTGTTATCTTTTTTGTTCTATGAATCCTTGATAAAGACGTTACTTTCACATTCAGACGCTTAAAAATAAATATAAAATATCAATAATTAATAAGAAATACATAATGTATTTAAGTAAAGTAAAAAAAACAACTTAATTGTAACAAACATTTAACATCCAAAGAATGAGGAATAATATATTAACAGAATAAACTTACAAAATGTTTGCTGCAGTACCATACGATTTGTAAGGGGTATACATCAAGATCAGCTTCATAATCTGAGACAGCGGCATCAAAATCTGCGTCGTCGATATCATTGGATGTTTCATTCGATACAACATAATCACTATCAGAATCTGTGTCATTGGATTCTTCAACATCCGACTGGTGATGCAGATCCTCGGTAATTGGAGCAACTTCTAAATTGGGTGAGGAAGTATCGTCTATCGGACTGTCATTGGATTTGGGTGTAACAATCTCACATCCATTCAAATCAAAGGCAGTAAGCAGAAAGATGTAATCCGCTACGTATCTTAAAACAAGTACAATTCCTGTTTGCATACCCATGTAGTGTACAACCTTTTCCCATCCATCGGTCATAAAGTAACAATTCCGAAGAGGATCACATTGAAGTAGTACATCAAAAGAGTCCCACTGATTCACATAGATCTTAAATATCTCTTTAAGTTTACCAACTCCAATACTGACGTTGACTAACTCCTTGGGTATTAGCTGAACAAAAAGATATAAAATTATGGGAGAATGAATCCATACATCCAAACTTCCTCTCAAACGATATTGATGTGAACATAGAAATCATTGGGAGTTTTTTTGGATAGTTATGAACTTTTTCAAAAGGTGTCAGCAGATATGTGTATGGTGCAGTTTTTTTTAAATATCAACATACATCCTTCTTTCAATGAAAGGTCAGAGACAACTGAGGACCATCCTTCTTTTAGAGCAAAAGCTCCATTGTGTTTTGAGAATCGGTAATCCCATCTCATACCGTTTACACACTCTATAACGCCAACGTTACCAGGAACTTTTTGCAAAGTTTTGTGGTATTATCTGTTGAGTTCAAGTATTTAAGTATTGGCAAGTGTTATATGTGAATTAATTGTTAACAATAAAACTGTAGAAAATGATTTTAATGTAATAATCTTACCAAGATTTTGGAATTAAGAGAATCCAAAAATTTATAAAAAGACATCTTCTAAGATATGATGTTTCTGGTTAAAAATCAAAGAAAAAAATGAGACAATGTATTTTATCAGATACTTCGTTATTTATAAAGACTCTGATAACAAATGTGAACCAACAATGTTTAACATATCTATGTCATTCAGATAACGCATTTAATATTTATCGATTTATCTAGAGTATATCAATAAATAAATATTCCTCTAAAAACTGTTGAATCGAGTACCACTGTCAATAACTTTTTTTTGCAAGTCTATAAATAAAATATTTGTCATTTAATCATATTCTTTAATATCAAGTAAGAAAAACAACAAAATATACATTATCGATTGCTTTCAAGAATCCAAATGTAACACCATATCAAACAAAACTTCAAATTGGAAACATTATAAAAAATAAAAAAGCTTGTAAAACTAAATTGATATATCATCTAAAACATGCAATACATTGAGAACAGTCTTCATAACAGTTGTTAATCATGTGCATATGAAACTAATGTATATACACATTTTAATAAATATTATTATACCTTGATCGAAGTTGTTGATGATGTCAAAAGTAAGAAGTATTCAAGTGGAGTGATTCAATATTGAAATGGACATCGGTGATTAAAACTTGAAGCACTTTTTATGAGATCAGACAAACAATTTTGTAAAGGGGCTTTGGAGAGTCGTTAAAAAGGTAAAGTATGTTTCTATCTGCCTCTACGTAAAAAGGTAAACCGCCATTGGAATAGTAAATTACATTTTACCGCCATTGAGATAAGGAACTTACATTTTACCCCCTAATAATATAGCTTTCTTTTCAAATAATTCAAATCATTTTCAAATAATTCAAACCATTTTCAAAATACTTTGAAAGTCTTTTTCTTGGGTGCTCAACAATCTTCTTCATTCAGATATTTGAAATTATGGATATAGATAATAGAATTTCAAGTAAGTATGAACTGTTCTTTCAACCAAGTCAAAGTCAAGTCTGTGCTGAACCAAGGAAAAAAAGGAAGTGTGTTCTGCAACAAAAGCGAAACAAGAGTGGTTTTCATCGTATATCAACATCCGATTCACTTAAAAGGATTCCATTATTAAACACTTCAAGTGGTATGTCTTAAAGGTTTGCAAACAAAATTTTACAAGAAATATATATTTACATGTTATCTTTTGGGAATCCTTACACATGTTTCGTGTTTTACAAGTTTCAACAACCAATGTTGAGAGAAGGAATGTGTATCATTTTCCTGCTTATGCTACTCCAAATATTAGCAGTAATTTGTTTCACTCATCTACAGAAGTAAAAGGTATACTTACTGCAAGTATTTTTTGGCAATTTCAAAAAATTTTCACAATATGTTCAAAGTTCTTTCCTTGAGTGGTCAACAATCTTCTTCATTCAAGTATTTTAAATTATGGATATAGATAACACAATTTCAAGTAAGTATGAAGTTGACCTTCAAGCAAGTCAAAGTCAAAGTTGTGCTGAAGAAAGAGAAAAAAGAAAGTATGTTCTTCAACAAAAGAGAAACAACAGAGGTTGTCATCCTGCATCAACATCTGATTCTGTTGAAAGGATTCCATTTTCAAATAATTCAAGTGGTATGTGTTATAGTTTTACAAACAAAATTTAAAAGAAATATGTATGTATATGTTATGTTTTTGGAATCCTTACACATGTTCTATTTTACAAGTTTCAACCAACAATGTTGAAAGAAGGAATGTGTATCATTTTCCTACTTATGCTACTCCAAATATTAGTAGTAATTTGTTTCACTCATCTACACAAGTAAAAGGTATACTTACTGCAGATATTTTTTTTGGTAATTTCAAATAATTTTCACAATACTTTCAAAGTTCTTTTCTCGAGTGGTTAACAATCTTTTTCATTCAAGTATTTTAAAATATGGATACAGATAACACAATTTCAAGTAAGTATGAAGTTGACCTTCAAGCAATTCAACGTCAAATGTGTGCTGAAGAAAGAGAAAAAAGGAAGTATGTTCTTCAACAAAAGAGAAACAACAGAGGTTGTCATCCTGCATCAACATCTGATTCTGTTAAAAGGATTCCATTTTCAAATACTTCAAGTGGTATATGTTATAGTTTTGCAAACAAAATTTAAAAGAAATATGTATATATACGTTATGTTTTTTGAATCCTTACATATGTTCTATTTTACAAGCTTCAACCAACAATGTCGAAAGAAGGAATGTGTATCACCTTCCTACTTATGCTATTCCAGATATTAGTAGTAATGTGTGTCACTCATCTACAAATGAAAAAGGTAAACTTACTGGATATATTTTTTTTTCTAATTTAATTATGAATTGTAGTTTTGTTTGTTTGTTTTATATACTTTTGTATTATAAGATTCATCAAGAAAAATCTCATCAAGGAATGTCCATCACACTCCTTTTGATAGTACAACCATAGAGGGTCTTAAAGATATGTTGGATTCTTGCAATCCTCTTGTCCAGTCCTTCAGAATGGTAAGAGATTGTTTTCAAGAAAATGAGTTTCAAGATGTGAGCTTGAAGCTTATTGGAATAAGAGATATGGATGGAAGAGTTCACAATTTGCCAACAGCATCAGAAAATTGCTGCGTTAATAAATGGTGATTTTGATGGAGCATTTGATAAACGGGACATTGTTTATAGAAAGAAGTCTGGTGGTCATCAAAGAATTAGTGAGCTTCATCCCTCTTACCTTGCTTTGCAATATCCACTTATTTTCCCATATGCAGAAGATGGTTACAGAGTTGGTATTAAACATAGAGAGATTGCGATTGATAATGAGGTACTTAGAACCAATCTTACAATTAGAGAATCCTTTTGTTACAAAATTCAAGATAGACAGAATCAGTTTTCATTGTTAGTTAATGCGAAAAATCTATTTCAACAGTTTTTGGTTGATGGATACACAATGATAGAATCTGCCAGGTTAAATTATATAAGGACACAACAACCTAAACTTAGATCGCAAAGTCTTAAGAACTTGAACGTTACTGTTGAAAGTGGAGAGAATAATGCCTCAAGTTGTGGTAAACCTATACTTTTACCTTCATCATTTACTGGTGGTTCTAGATATATGATGCAAAAGTACTTGGATGCTATGGCAATTTGCAAGTCTGTTGGATATCCCGATTTATTCATAACGGTGACTTGTAATCCAAACTGGCCTGAGATTTACAGGTGTTTGCACAATAAAGCTCTTAATGCTGAAGACAGACCGGATATTATCTCTAGATTATTCAAGTGTTAATTGGATCATCTTATAAAAGATTTCAAGAAACATAAATTCTTTGGTGATATACAAGCAGGTACCCTTTAGTTATATTTTTTACTTTGAACATCTAATTATATTTATCTAACAGCTCACTGTTCCAAAATTTCTGTTATGTATACAGTGGAATTTCAGAAGCGTGGACTCCCACATGTTCACATATGTTTGTTCTTGGGTGCTGAAAGCAAATTTCCAACTGCATCTGATATTGATTGTGTTATTAGTGCTGAGATACCAGATAAAGAAAGAGATCCTGAATTATATATGCTTGTCAAGCAATTTATGATTCATGGACCATGTGGTACAGACAACCCACTTTGTCCATGTATGGTTCAGCAAAAATGTTCTAAAAAGTTTCCCAAAAAATATGTAGATGAGACTTGTGTTGATTCTGAAGGGTATCCTGTCTATCGTCATTGTCAAACAAGTAATACAGTAGTAAAGAATGGTGTGACACTTGATAATAGATTTGTAGTTCCTTACAATGCTCTCCTGCTCAGAAAGTATCAGGGCCACGTTAATGTTGAATGGTGCAACCAGTCAGGTTCTATCAAATATTTGTTTAAATATATTAATAAGGGGCCTGATAGAGTCACTGCTTCTGTTTTTCATGCCAATAGCACCAAGAATGATACGGAACAAAATGTAGCTGTAGATGAGATAAAAGCATACCTTGATTGTAGATATATCTTTGCTTGTGAAGCTGCTTGGAGAATATTCATGTATGATATACATTATAGATATCCAGCTGTTGAAGTATTACCTTTTCATTGTGAAGATGGTCAGAGTATTATGTATAACGATGATGATAATTTTTGTGATATTGTTACTGACCCAGTTGTGAAAATGACAATGTTTACAGAGTGGATGAATTGTAATAAAGTAGATGAATTTTCCAGGACATTGAGGTATGTTCAGTTTCCGGGATATTATGTATGGAATGCTAAAAATCGCAAATGGAATCGAAGAAAGCATCCGTATGGATCAATTGGGAGGATACATTATGTCCCATCATCACTTGGTGATTGTTATTACCTAAGGATTTTACTGAATCATATTAAGGGACCAACCTATTTTGAAGATATTAAAACAGTTGATGGGCTGGTTTTTCAAACATTTAAAGATGCATGTTTTGCACGGGGGCTGTTGGATGATGATAAAGAATATGTTAATGCTGTCAAAGAAGCTAGCACATGGTCAACCGGAGATTTCTTGAGGACCTTTTTTGTAATGTTGTTACTGTCAAATTCGATATCTCGTCCTGGTGTTTTTTGGTCGGAAACGAAGTCCCTGTTATGTGAAGACATTCTGTATCAGCAACGAAAGATAACTGGTATTGTAGGTAATGTGATTATTTTATTAAAGTTATATACAACTACATTAAAATTATGTAATAGCTCTGTTACTGGGAAAAAACTAATACTTTTTCAACATTTGTTTTAGATTTGGATCTTCAACAAGAAGAACTTGAAAATATCTGTCTATCTGAAATTGAAAAGTTGCTACTTACCAATGGAAGTACAGTGAGAAATTTTGATGATATGCCAAGTATTCCGGACAATTATGTTTCATCGTTGAACAATCGATTGATAATGAAAGAATTATCGTATGACAGACTAGCTCTTTAAAGGGAACATGATGGTTATGTAAAGTGTTTAACTACCGAACAGGAAGGGATATATAAAATTGTTATGGAAGCGATTGAAAAAGGTGATGGAGGTGTGTTTTTTTGTATATGGTTATGGTGGAACTGGAAAGACGTTTCTTTGGAAGACATTCTCTGTAACACCCCAACCAGGAACGGGCTGGCATGTCACTATTACAGGTATAAAAAACCAAAGAGTTTCAATAAAAGATAGAAACCAAGAAACAAAAAGTCTCGAATCAACCAGAAAACCTAAGTCTTATATTATTCAGTTACTGAAATAAAAAGAAAATGAAAAGCTTTAAAAACTTGAACTTCATATTCCTTCCACTCATCCCTGTTTCCTCCGATTACCTTTAAGCACATAAGACAAAGACAAGAAAGAAACTACGACTGAGCCAAAAAGTTGCCCAGTAACAGAGAAATCAACAGTAAAAGTAGGACAAACATGCGGACAGAAACATGAACGGTACTGACATTAAACAAGTCTAGATTTTGGCACTAAAACATATACGTATATAACTTGAATCCCAAAACTTATACTGAACGGATAACAAATACTAAACATAAACAGATGCATATAATCATATCAAACATATCATAACAGATACAAGACATACGTGACATCATATAACAGTAAAATAAGTCACGTAATATAGAAGCACCCACGAGCCTAAACAGAGGCATACATAGCTAAAGTCTATGCGCCGAGATGGTGCGTGTAGGCGCACACACATTATTCCATCTCAACAGGAGTCAGGAGTCAGATCTAAGATCGATCTATTCGCCTCTAGGGGCCAGGTGCTACACAAGCACAAACTAGAGACGCCGTGAACTTTAGTTATGAACCGTCACGATGAGTGCCATGTCGTTGACGCCCCAACGACAAGCCTTATAATTGCTCGGGTGACAAAGTACAAAGCAATAACTGAAATAAATGTATCATAGGGGAACATGCAATAACGAGCACGAGATTTAAAGTCTATTGCATGCTACAATATATATACTAGTCATATAACAATACCAAACAGAGACGACTAACGAAAACAATCCGTACTACAAAGTAACGGACCTGAACAAAAATACTATGATGACAAGAACAGGAACTCGTACCAATGAGTGACAAACATAAAATTATACTATGATGTAAAAGAAACAGAATCCATACCTTAACGCGTAAGTCCAACCTGGCAAAACTTTAACGTCTCACTTGAAAATTATATAATACAACCTAGATATAAAATTCCTTAGATTTTCTTTTACATGATCAAATCTAATTTTCCAATTATGAGGTTGTCATCAGCTTCTTTTTAAAAGTTAGTTGTGGGATTCAAAGATATTTTTTAATAAAGTCTAGCACACCATATATATATACGTGATATGAAGATTTTGTAAATAAATCTTACTTGTTCAATACTACATAATCACTTATATAATAATTCATATAAATCAACCTTCATTTATTTAATAATACTATTATAGACAAGTTCTTTCAAGAAGTATTCATAAGATACTGTTTTATATCACAAGCATGTGCACAAAGAAATCTAAGGCACATGTACTCTGCATGGTGAACGCTTTTCATAATATGAGACACCAGCTTTACATTTTTTTTCCAACTTATGTGTGAAGAAAATTAATAGAACATACCGTATCGTACTTTCAAAAATACTAAACCCATCGCTTTTGATAACCTCATACTCAGATTCAAGCGGTAATCAACTAAACATAGTTTGATCAGAACGGAAGGTAAATTTAGTTACCTGAATCGAGGTCGAACTCAGGTAGATTAGAGAGTGACGAGAGCGGTAAAACACGAATATGTGACAGTGGCTGAATCGTGGTCGTAGGACGCGATTTGTAACTGATGCGGTGACCACGACGGTTCCGAAACCGGCTGTGAAGATGAGCGGAAACAATCAACAACACATGAACGAAGTTTAAAAGAGAGACCTGAATGTGAATCGAACTGAACTAACCTGAATGGAATGCGAATGGTGCGGTTTCGGTCACGGTGGCGAACGACGGTGCGATGGTAGTAATGAGGCGGCCTTGAAACAGAAGCAAAGTAGAAGTTGATGTGGGGAGTTCGAATTCGGTGTCAAAGTGATTTAAGGTAAATTGAAGGTTGGCTGAGAGAAGTAATCCTCCTATCTTTCGCTCAGATCGTTTGGCAGAGATAAAGATTTGATTTTTGAATGGAATATGGATAAAGATGGAAATGCAACAACAATTTTCCATTTATTTCTTCCGAACAACAATTATTGTTACTATATTATTTTATTTTATTTCTTTCTCTAAACAAAACAAGTCATGAGTAATTTATACGAAATGCATGAACCTTCCATAAGGTAATTTACAATTCAAATATCAGCTATATTCATCAAATACTAAATATATTATTCAGACTATTTTTTTCATGTAACATAATTCTTCAACTATTTATACGATTAGGTTAACATTATATTAAAAAAACACTTATTAGTGTACATATGGTAATAATAAAATAAAATGGATTATTTGCATAAGGATCAAATAGTAGTATATACGATTAAATATATAAAAATAACTCGTTAGAAAAAAAAAGAAATACATAAGCATTTGAATAAATTAAACTATTATTATAATTTCTGGATATTACAATTCTACTCCACTTAAAGAAAATTTAGTCCTCGAAATTGCCATGTACGAATACGAACGTTTCACACATGACGGACACGGAATAGACTTTACACATAGCAAGCATTTAGACATCACACACACTAAGGTACGGAGTTTCTGAGATGGCAAATAAACAGATACTGAATCAAATCATAACAAGTATCTCCAAAAGGAGCAGATATAACTAGAGGCTACTATAAAGTAGTGGACAAGGACTTCAAGCACTTAGCAAATAAAAGTGATACTACAAAATGTGTCGCATCAGTATCAAAGAGCATATGCATCATGTACACCAATATGCACATCACCGAAAAGTGTACCTGGGACATTAGCTGCACCAGTATTAGCTCGCTTCTCAGGCCGAGGGCAATCCTTAATCAAGTGGTTATCATCTCCACATCTGAAACAACGACCTTCAGCAAGGCGACATGCACCACCATGACGTTTCCCGCAATGAGTACAAGGAGGAATATCAGCACGATTCTGGTTCGGGTTTTGTTGATTATGTGGTTGTGCTCCAGGGGCCTCGCTCTGTTGCGTCTGATTCTGTGCAGGCCTACGATTCTCATAACGGTTTCTTCCACTTCGCGACTTATGCCACCCTGATTATCAGAATTATCCTGGTCATTCGCACTAGAGCGTTTGTGATCACCATCCGATTTCTTCTCACGCTGCTTCTTCTCATTATTCAAATTCTTGACAGCATTGACTACCTCAGTAATGTCAGTGAAACGAAGATTCAGGATGAACTTCCTATCTTGATCGCATATAGCCCATTTGAAATTCTCAGTCTGCTGTTGTGGTGTACCTGCTGCCGGGCCCAGAAAATTAACCAAACGACTAAAACGAGCTTTGAACTCCATAATAGGCTCATCATCCCCTTGCCTGATAGAAGCATACTCTCTCAGATACTCACTCCTATCAGCGTTAGTGAAGTACTGCTGATAAAACAAAGTGCGAAATTCAGCCCAAGGAAGTGTTGCTGCATACTGATCTCCTCCACGAGCTTCTTTCAAGGTCTTCCACCACCTATGAGCATCGTCCTCAAGTTTATAACTAGCAAGCTTAACCTTGAACGCATCACCCACGCCCATCACTTCGAACAACTTCTCGATATGAGCAATCCAATTTTCCGCCTCAACTGGTGTAGCAGCGGTACTACACAATTTTGGCTTTTCCTTTCTGAAATGCTCAAGCCAATCAAGGATAGTAACAGGATCGTTATTGTTACCATTGTTATTTCCCCTAGGTTGTACATTATTGTTGTTCTGCTGCAACTGTTGTAGAAGGTTGGGAACTAAACCCGCAATAGCTGTATTAACAGCATTAGCAATGAGAGTCTCAATAGGGACATCGTTGTTGTTCACGTTTCTTCGAGGAGGCATCTGAAAAGAAGATATACATGTGAAAAGAGGAAGGTTTCATAGCGTGCGGAAGATGACACGAATGGAATCCTAACCCGACGTCTACTAATGTGCACAAAATGCAACATATAAATTACATCAATTGTGGCATAAAACTAACTCTTTTTTAGTACTAATGTTGGAAAAAGTGTGCTTTTGTTATCCTTTTTAGTACTAATGTTGGAAAAAGTGTGCTTTTGTCATCCTTTTGTATTTTAAGGATTAAATGAGCTCAAATTAACAAAAGAAGCAAAAAGACAGCTAAATCTAACATAAATACAAGAAAAGGAACAAAAGTGGCATGCCCGACCTCCCGATAGCATCTTCCCAAGCAAAACAAAGAAGACAGAAGGCTGAACACGCCCCGTGCTCAGCGAGCATGGGGCCGTGCCCAAGTGTCAGCAGAAAAGACAAAGTCATAGAAGCTTCTGTTGCACACCACGGGGCCGTGCCCAGCGGACACGAGGGCGTGGTCAACTTCCTGCAGGCACATTTATTGCAATTGCGAATTGCAATTAATGAAGAGAGAGACATGGATGGACATGGGGCCGTGCCCAGCAGACACGGGGCCGTGCCTGAGCTTCTGTTCAGCCTATAAATAGGAGTGTTTGGAGCTCTTGCAACTCATCCCTTGGCACACCACCTCTCTCACACTTCACCCACCGCCCACCACCATCACAACACCATCATCCACCACCATCATCCATTGTCCATCATAGAGTGTGTGAGTCGTCTCGGAATCCAAGATTGATCGTAAGAGTTCTTGACAATCAAAGGCCATGTTTTCCTAAGTCTCTTACATCACTTGGTGAAGACAAGTGTTTAGTGTAATACTTTCTATTTTTAATCTTTTGCACTTTTTAATTGGTTTTGTATTAATGACTTTAATTACTAGTTTCTTATGTTGAAGGTGATTCTTCCTTATCGTTTCTCCATGGTGTCTTGGCATTATTTTACTGTCTATATAAAATAAAAGATTTTCACCATTCATATCTCCACGGTCTATATGGAGGTATGTTGGCTACCTGGTCGGGGGTTAAGGGAACGGTTTGGTAAGAGTCTTGCCATTGTTCAGTGTATAGATCCTGCAAAGGACCTGGGTCAAATTTAGTAGGACCTCCTTCAATACCCAAAGGTATTGGATGGCGGGGGATCAAACCCTTTGATCCCCTCATAAGTTAAACTACTATTAAAACTTTAACCCGGCTACTTAGGACTGTATCCCTGCTGACTCAGACTACTTAGCCGAGGGTAACGTCACCTTCAAAAGAGGAGCCTACCACATTATGCATTAATAACTTAATTAATTATCTTTCAATAATCCGACCCTTTAGGATTGTATCCTTGCTGACTCAAACTACTGGGTTGAGGGTAACGACGCCTTCAAAAGAGGGGCCTACTACAATAACTAAGATAATCTCTTAAACAAGTGCAAAAGTGCGAAAATAATCAAAGGTTACACTACACATGAGTCGGATCCAAGTGATTCATCGTGTCTATCTGTTTTTATTTTTATTTTATTTTTATTTTTCAGCATTTTAGTTAGTTTTATTTTCTTAGTTTAAAAATATCTTTCTAACATTTTGATTTGATTAGACGTTGAGGATAAACCGGTACTAAAAGCTCTTGTGTCCTTGGACGACCTCGGTATCTTACCAACACTATACTACGTCCACGTTGGGTGCACTTGCCCATTTGTGTGTTTAGTGTTAGTGAATATCGTGTTTATAAATTTAAAAATTGGCTAAAAAGTGTAAAAAGGGCTTAAAATATACACCTAATAAATATAACACTTCACACGCATCAAGTTTTTGGCGCCGCTGCCGGGGACACAAGGATTTTAAGAAAGTTAGGAATCAACGGCCTAGTCATTTATTTTATTTTATTTTATTTTATTTTTTTTAGGATTTTCTAAATTTTTCAGCTTCTGCAAAGCTCAGCACGGGCCGTGCCCAGCAGTATCACTGGCAGTTTTATTTTCCGAGTTACAGAGGGCTGAGCACGGGGCCGGGTCGGTGCAACACGGGGCCGTTTCCAACTTTCCAGTAACAGGGATCCATAAAACAATCGCTGTATCTCCGACCACGGGACGTGTTCACTGGACACGAGGCCGTGGTGAACTTTCTGACCAATATTCGTTTATGTTTTTATTGTAGGACTTGGAACTAAACGCCACATCTGAACCTTCTACGTAGTGTATGAGCTCCAGTTCTAATAGAGACATAAAAGAACCTCTAGAAGAACCCGAACGCTTTCTCAGAAAAAGACTTAAAGCTAAAAATAAGAGAAGATTTTGGGGGACCCACTTCCAATGGCGGACCAACGTACCCTTATGGATTACCTACGACCCACCGTGGGTAATCTCGGCGCCGCTATCAATGCACCAAATGTTGATGCCAACAACTTCGAACTTCGGCCACATTTGATACAAATGCTTCAAAACTCCGCAACCTTCCATGGGCTTGCGGACGAGGATCCCCATCTACATATTACTAATTTCTTAGAAATATGTGATACCTTTCGGATCAATGGAGCATCAAATGACGCCATCCGCCTTCGAATGTTTCCATTTTCACTAAAAGACTGAGCAAAAGCTTGGCTCAACGCCCTCCCAGTTGGTTCGGTAAACACCTGGGATGAACTAGCCCAAAAATTTCTATAAAAGTATTTCCCTCCCGCTAAAACGGCTAAATTAATGATTGAAATTAATACATATTCACAAGAGGACGGGGAATCCTTATATGAAACTTGGGAAAAGTTCAAGGAGCTATTACGAAAGTGTCCCCATCATGGTCTTGCGGTATGGCAACAAGTATCCACTTTCTATAATGGGTTGTTGCCACACACGAGACAAACACTTGACTCTAGCTCCGGGGGACTTTTAGGTAATCGCCGCCCACATGAAATATACAATCAAATCGAGAAAATTGCTTAAACCAATTTTCAGTGGCACACTCCCCGAGGCAATAAATCTATTGCCCCGGGCGCCCATAAGGTTGATGAAAGCAGTTCTTTACAAGCCCAAATCGAGGCCCTTTCTTCAAAAATTAAAAAGTTAGAAATGACAAAAACGGTCTCGGTTATGGCTTACGAAGGGTGTGGTGGGCCACATGAAAATTAGAGTTGTATGAAAGAAACAGATGATCAATCAGAGTCGGTAAACTACATTGATAATAGACCTAGGCCGTCGGGTCCTCCAACGGGTACCTACAACCAAGGATGGCATAACCACCCTAACCTTGGTTGGAGAGAACCCGACAATAGTAGTAACCAACAAAGTCTAAACCAACAAACAAACTTTCAACAACCAAGAAATGAGTCACAAAATTTCCCTCAACAACAAGGTGGACGAGAAAGGCTTGGAGATACTATATCTCGCCTCATCTCCGACACTGAAAAGAAAAACTGGGATCGATTTCAACAATTGGAATCGAATTTTAGAAATCAACAAGCTAGTATACAAAACATTGAAAAAAAATAAATCAACTAGCTCAAAATTTCTCCGAGAGACCACAAGGCGCGTTACCAAGTAATACCGAAACAAACCCAAAAGCACAAGTTCATCTCATAACATTAAAAAACCGTACCGTGGGTCCCGCGGAAGCTCCGCCACCACCAAATGTGGAAAGCACAACACCGCCCCAACAAGAGAAGGCTTCTCCTCTACTTCAAGAGCCCACCAAGGCTCCTCCGGTTCCGTACCCCGGTAGGTTAATTCGTCAAAAGACCAATGAGCAATTCGCAAAATTCGAAAGTCTACTAAAACAATTGCATCTTAATATTCCTTTCATCGAAGTCCTAACTCAAATGCCTAAATACTCAAAATTCATGAGGGACTTCCTCACTCATAAAAAGAAAATTGAATCATTGCAATTAGTTAACCTAGGCGAAGAATGCTCCGCCCTCGTACTCAACAAACTCCCCCAAAAGAAGATTGATCCCGGAAGCTTCACAATTCCTTGCTCGATCTGGGAATCCCCCATTCGTAATGCACTAGCCGACCTTGGGGCTAGCATTAACCTCATGCCCGCATCAATGTTCAAACGACTCGGCCTAGGAAAAACAAGCCCTACCAAGATGAGTATACAACTTGCCGACAGGTCCGTTAAATACCCGCAAGGTGTCGCTGAAAATCTATTGGTCAAAGTCGATAATTTTGTCTACCCGGCCGAGTTTGTCATACTAGATATGGAAGAAGACATCGAAGTCCCCCTCATACTAGGGAGGCCATATCTAGCCACCGCACAAGCAGTGGTAGACATGAATGACGGAACACTCACTTTGAAGTATGGGGATAAGGAAGTGAAGTTTGGGGTTAGGAAGAGAGTAGAGGACGATGACCCGGTAATTACATGAAGGTTATTGATTCGATTTTGGATGATGCTCTCCGACGGTGCAACATGGGATGCAAAACATCCCGCTCGGAAAACATATAACCTCACTTTGGGTCTAGCCAAGGACCCTTATAAACGTGGCGCACCACGGAGGCATTCCGCCGAACTATCCTTAGTTTAGTTTAATCTTTTAGTTTAATTTTAATTTGCAGGAATAAAACACACTCGGGATGGTGAAGGATAACAAGGGAAATGAGAAACATCACCCCACACACGAAAACAGGGCCATCCGACAACAATTTCTTCATTACAGCAAGATCAGCACGGGCCGTGTCCGCCCAACACGGCCCCGTGCTGAACAATCTGCAGAAAATCGCCCAGTTCAGGTATCTTGACATGAGTCGTGTTCACTAAACACGCCCCCGTGTCCAGGCTTCTGTTCCGTTTCTTTAATTTTTGTCACTGGCACCAGAACACGGGGCCGTGCCCGGTTACCACGGGGCCGTGTCCAGGATGCCAATAGCATAAAATTTTGCTTTTAACACCCTTTTACACATTCAATCAACGTAAAAACTTATTTTTGGGACACATTAAGGACAATGTGTAATTTAAGTGTGGGGGGATGCTAAAACCTTGAATCTTGCAAGTCCTAATAACAAGCCTTACACAGAACTCTATTGGAACTGCTAATCACCCTAAACCTTTTTCAAAAATTTTCATTTTTCTTTCTACTTGTCCAAGTTTAAGTTGGGAATTCAAGTTCTAACAAGGTTATATTTTTACAAATTTACAACTGATAGCGTCGTGATAAAAAGAACCAACATAAGAAAATTATGAAACGACATGACAAGCTTAGTTAAAATTTGATTATATATACTTGATCTCATAAAAACCCCTTTCACACAAAAGTGAGTTTTGAGCCTTTATTGAGCATACAAATACATATCTTTACACTAAATGCTCATTTTTCGTTTCTTGTGTGAATAGCCGCTTGGTTCGTACGACTCTAGAACTTGCCAGGACAATACATTCCCGGTCCTTACCAACTTAAACCCAAGTATGTAAATGATGGAGGCATTAGGACTAACCCTTTTTCTTTCTACACCATTATATTTCATTTTTTTACCACCTACCCAAAATCCCCCTAGTTAACCCCTTTGAGCCTAAACCTTTTCATTTCTTAACCCAAAATAATCACCCTTTTTACCCACCTAAACCCTTTTTATTTTACCCCTTTCTTTTAGTAACAACGTTCGGTTTTCTTATGACTTGAAAAAAAAATCTGATGAAACCAAATAAACAAACAAGTTCATCAAGAATAACTTTGTTTGAAAAAGAATGGTTCATCAAAATAAAATAAAGACGTGAAAAATAAAAAGTCTTTCAAAAACCGACATTTGTTACGCTTTTTGCCCTTTTACTAACCACTAACCCAACCACCCACCTTTAGCCCAAGCCTAACCCTTCACTCAAAAAGTACTCTTGATATTTACAAAGGTATATAGTTAAAAAGGAGGAGGATTAATTGTTTGGCAAGCTTATGGTAGGAGTAAGTTCCATGCCGCTCTCGAGTGATTCACTAAAAATACACCGTCGGCCGAGTGTTGAGTGATCCCCCATGAGGTATGTGAACTTGTATATAAATGGAATTTTAAAAAGGTATGTTACGCCCTAATAAGTAATTTTTCTTACGAAACGTTTGTAATAAATCATGACGAATAGGATTGTAAATAAATAAAAATAAAACCTAAATAAAGAATCTAGGAAATCCCGACACTCTATGACAAGCCCAAAAACCTTCTCTTCTACCTATTCCATTTGGGAGTGAAAAAAGCCACATTATAAAGAGTTTTGCTTGAGGACAAGCAAAGATTCAAGTGTGGGGGTATTTGATGTGCACAAAATACAACATATAAATTACATCAATTATGGCATAAAACTAACCCTTTTTTAGTACTAATATTGGAAAAAGTGTGCTTTTGTCTTCCTTTTGTATTTTCAGGATTAAATGAGCTCAAATTAACAAAAGAAGCAAAAAGACAGCTAAATCTAACATAAATACAAGAAAAGGAACAAAAGTGGCATGCCCGACCTCCCGACAACATCTTCCCAAGCAAAACAAAAAAGATAGAAGGTTGAACACGCCCCGTTCTCAGCGAGCACGGGGCCGTGCCCAAGTGTCTGCAGTAAAGACAAAGTCATAGAAGCTTCTGTTGCCCACCACGGGGTCGTGCCCAGCGGACACGGGGGCGTGGTCAACTTCCTGCAGGTGCATTTATTGCAATTGCGAATTGCAATTAATGAAGAGAGAGACATGGATGGACACGGGGCCATGCCTAGTGGACACGGGGCCGTGCCCGAGCTTCTGTTCAGCCTATAAATAGGAGTGTTTTGAGCTCTTGCAACTCATATCTTGGCACACCACCTCCCTCACATGAGTCGGATCAAAGATTACACTACACATGAGTCGGATCCAAGTGATTCATCTTGCCTATCTGTTTTTATTTTTATTTTATTTTAATTTTTCAGCATTTTAGTTAGTTTTATTTTCTTAGTTTAAAAATCTCTTTCTAACATTTTGATTTGATTAGACGTTGAGGATAAACCGGTACTAAAAGCTCTTGTGTCCTTGGACGACCTTGGTATCTTACCAACACTATACTACGTCCACGATGGGTGCACTTGCCCATATGTGTGTTTAGTGTTAGTGAATATCGTGTTTATAAATTTAAAACTTGGCTAAAAAGTGTAAAAATGGCTTAAAATATACACCTAATAAAAATATAACACTTCACACGCATCATCTACCCATTAACTCGCGTGTTTAATTATTATTGTTTAAGTTTTCTACAAGAAAGAGCCTGGGCTCTGATACCATAACTGTAACACCCCTACCTGGAACGGGCTGGCATGTCACTATTACAGGTATCAAAAACCAAAGAGTTTCAATAAAAGATAGAAACCAAGAAACAAAAAGTGTCGAATCAACCAGAAAACCTAAGTCAGAACGCTGGTTTTAAGAATGAGTGATTGCCCTTCTCCGACCCTTACTACCCAACTTACTGAAAAAAAAAGAAAATGAAAAGCTTTAAAAACTCGAACTTCATATTCCTTCCACTCATCCCTGTTTCCCCCGATTACCTGTAAACACATAAGACAAGAAAGAAACTACAGCTGAGCTAAAAAGTTGCCCAGTAATGGAGAAATCAACAGTAAACGTAGGACAAACATGCGGACAGAAACATGAACGGTACTGACATTAAACAAGTCTAGATTTTGGCACCGAAACAGATACGTATATAACTTGAATGTCAAAACTTATATGAACGGATAACAGATACTAAACATAAACAGATGCATACAATCATATCAAACATATCATAACAGAGACAAGACATACGTGACATCATATAACAGTAAAATAAGTCACGTAATATAGAAGCACCCACGAGCCTAAACAGAGGCATACATAGCTAAAGTCTATGCGTCGGGATGATGCGTGTAGGCGCACACACATTATTCCATCTCAACAGGAGTCAGGAGTCAGGAGTCAGAGCTAAGATCGATCTATTCGCCTCTAGGGGCCAGGTGCTACACAAGCACAAACTAGACACACCGTGAACATTAGTTACGCACCGTCACGATGAGTGCCATGTTGTTGACTCCCTAACGACAAGTCTTATAATTGCTCGGGTTACAGAGTACAAAGCAATAAGAGAAATAAACATATCATAGGGGAACATGCAATAACGAGCACGAGATTTAAAGTCTATTGCATGCTACAATATATATACTAGTCATATAACAATACCAAACAGAGACACTAACGAAAACAATTCGTACTACAAAGTAACGGACCTGAACAAAATTACTATGATGACAAGAACAGGAACCCATACCAACAAGTGACAAACATAAAATTATACTATGATGTAAAAGAAACAGAATCCGTACTTTAACGCGTAAGTCCAACTTGGCAAAACTTTAACGTCTCACTTGAAAATTATATAATACAACCTAGATATAAAATTCCTTAGATTTTATTTTACATGACCAAATCTAATTTTCCAAGTATGAGGTTGTCATCAGCTTCTTTTTAAAAGTTAGTTGTGGGATTCAAAGATATTTTTTTAATAAAGTCTAGCACACCATATATATATACGTGATATGAAGATTTTGTAAATAAATCTGACTTGTTCAATACTACATAATCACTTATATAATAATTCATATAAATCAACCTTCATTTATTTAATAATACTATTATAGACAAGTTCTTTCAAGAAGTATTCATAAGATACTGTTTTATATCACAAGCATGTGCACAAAGAAACCCAAGGCATATGTACTCTGCATGGTGAACACTTTTCATAATATGAGACACCAGCTTTACATTTTTTTTTCCAACTTATGTGTGAAGAAAATTAATAGAACATACCGTATCGTACGTTCGAAAAGACTAAACTCATCGCTTTTGATAACCTCATACTCAGATTCAAGCGGTAATCAACTAAACATATTTCGATCAGAACGGAAGGAAAATTTAGTTACCTGAATCGAGGTCAAACTCAGGTAGATTAGAGAGTGACGAGAGCGGTAAAACACGAATATGTGATGGTGGCTGAATCGTGGTCGTAGGACGCGATTTGTAACTGATGCGGTGACCACGACGGTTCCGAAACCGGCTGCGAAGATGAGCGGAAACAATCAACAACACATGAACGAAGTTTGAAAGAGAGACCTGACTGTGAATCGAACTGAACTAACCTGAACAGAATGCGAATTGTGCGGTTTCGGTCACGGTGGCGGACGACGGTGCGACGGTAGTAATGAGGCGGCCTTGAAACAGAAGCAAAGTAGAAGTTGATGTGGGGAGTTCGAATTCGGTGTCAAAGTGATTTAAGGTAAATTGAAGGTTTAGCAGAGATAAAGATTTGATTTTTGAATAGAATATGGATAAAGATGGAAATGGAATAACAATTTTCCATTTATTTTTTTCGAACAACAAAACAAGTCATGAGTGATTTATACGAAATGCATGAACCTTCCATAAGATAATTTTGTAACACCCCAAAAATGTGTATTAGGCATAAGTAAAATGTAATAATAAAAGGGTGGTGCTTAAATTAAATAAGTATTTGAAATGGGGGGACTAAAGATGTAATTACCTAAAACTAAGAATAATAGATAAAAACCCACACACAGTACGTGTGTGGGGGTCTGCTCGATCGAACAAGAAGCCAGGGGAAACCCTAGCTTCATCAAATCCACAAAGAATTCAATGGAGATTCAAAGAAATTGAAAGCTCAATCAGGAAGTTTCAAGCTCTTAACTTGATCATTTGAAAAGTAAGTTCATTTTCATGATTTAACAAATTGTAGGAAATGGGTTTTGATCAAATCTTGATTGCATGACATGAAATTTATGAAATTTGAGTTAAGATTATGATACAGGATCAGAATAATGTCTGATTACTAGCAAATTTTGTTTGTTTAATAGTCAAAACCCAATTTATGAAAAGTTACTAGGGGTAGAATGATCAAGTATTGATATTTGTGTAATTTGTTGATGAATGACCTTGTCTATAATGTATAAACACTAGATAAACTGATATAGAATAAAGCTTGATTGATTATTGTAGAATGATTAAAGGAACTAGCTTAAAAACATGTTTTAACAAGATGAGTAAATGTCTCGAAAATGCGAAACCCGCCATGTGTTTGATGAAATGCTTGAAAGAACAATTATGTGTAACTTGGAAAATAATGGAACGAAATTGGGGTACTAAATGAACGAATGGTTGTGTTGATATAGGCGTGAAGGAAGAAGGTTCAAGCACTAAGAAATCGGAAGGCTCACAGGATCGAGGTTTGTTTAGTAGCATACAAAACTTTTCTTACATTTTGTTAGTAATTATATCGAACAACCCTTGTTATAATGATTATTTCTTGTTATAATGATTACGGCGTTAGTAAATAAATAGCAAATCCCTTGCGGATTTGGTTATGCTAACGAAGAATTATGTTAAACTATGCAAGTCTACCGGTTTGTGTAAACTAGGTTAATCCGTTATACGAATAGAACGGGTGGCCGTGAAAGCAAAAACGTATGCATCGAGTTCAATCCGTTATACAAATAGAACGAAAGGTTTATGTTGAAAGCAATCAACCCGATGTTACCGGGTCGTAAACGGTATGCTTGAATCTCTTTATGAGAATATATGCTCTACCCATTTAAATGGGTAAATCGAATGCATAAGGATGATGAATGATTTTAAACGAATGCGGCTATAAGTGGTATCGTAAGCAAAATAAGTAATAAGACTAACTTTTTAAAACTTGTTGTTAAATGTAGGTAAATCCTTGACTTAGGCGATTGGACGGCTTGGAATGTGCACACTTGATCTACGCCCGCCTCACGCTTCCGTCACAAATTATGTTGATATGGGTTAAGTTTTTGGTCATATGTATTTAAGTTTATGTAGTATGTTGATGTCCTTGTTGTTAGGTAAAAACTTAGTAGTTGTAGTCATGTCGTGTTCAATGTAAACTTTGTCCGTTTCGGGTTTTGTCAAAAATGTTAAATGTTGAAGATTGTTTGTGAAAAACAGGTTATTAGTAGTTTTAAACGAATAGGTCATGCCGAAATTTTCAAAATTCTCCCTACATATTATACACATTGAATTAAGTAAGGTATGGGGTGTATCAAATTTACAATTCAAATATCAGCTATATTCATCAAATACTAAATACATTATTCAGACTATTTTTTTCATGTAACATAATTCTTCAACTATTTATACGATTAGGTTAACATTATATTAAAAAAACACGTATTAGTGTACATATGGTAATAATAAAATAAAATGGATTATTTGCATAAGGTATGACGGGGCGGTCCCGTTATTTCATCACGGGAATTGCTATAACGCGTGGAACTCTCATCTCCCCCACCCCGTGGACTTGCTATAACGCGTTATTCTATAACGCAATTCCATTTTCGTGATATTTTTAACGCGTTATTGTTTTTGTTTTGTGAGTGTAATTGTTGGTTGGGGGGAAATTGTTGGGTGTGGTGGTGAGTGATGACCACCCCGACTAAAATAGGTTGTGAGTGATGGAAAAATGGTCGATGACATGGCGGAACTTGATTGGTGCTTGTGAGTGATAGAATTCTATCACTAGTGAACCACCCCCCTCCCCTAAGGATCAAATAGTAGTATATACGATTAAATATATAAAAATAACTCGTAGAAAAAAAAAACAAATACTTAAACATTTGAATAAATTAAACTATTATTATAATTTCTGGATATTACATTCTCAGCTGCATTACGATCAAATAGTGAAGTTGTATTGAATGTTGCATCCAGTGGAATTGCTTTACTTTTGCTGGATGGTGGTAGAACTGCTCATTCAAGGTTTGTAATTCCAATCAACATTAATGAGAATTCAATATGTTCGATAGAGCCTAATACTGAGTTAGGTGATTTAATTAAAAGAGCAACATTGATTATTTGGGTTGAAGCACCTATGACTCACAAGCATTGTTTCGAGGCTCTTGATAGAACAATGAGAGACATATCACGTTCCAGTCAACCGAACATGCAATCCAAGCCGTTTGGGGGAAAGGTAATTCTATTTGCTGGTGATTTTAGACAAATTCTTCCGGTCATCCCTAATGGTAAAAGAACAATGACAGTCAATGCTTCTTTGAATTCTTCTTATATATGGCGCCACTGTCAAGTACCAAAGCTAACTGAGAATATGAGATTAAGAGTTGGTTGTCAGGAAGCAGATTTGAAAGAAATAAAGGAATTTGGAGAATGGATTTTAAAGCTTGGTGATGGTCTGCTTGGTGAAGAAAATGATGGTGAGATAGATATTGTAATACCAGATGATTTACTTATTCATGACCAAGTCAATCCTATTTCTTCTCTTATTTCATTTACATATCCGGACATGAATAAGTTTTTGTGGGATTTAACGTATTTCCAACAAAGAGCGATTCTTACTCCAACTAATGAAGTAGTGGATTCAATAAATAAAGGGTTGTTAGAGAGTCTGCCTGGTGAAGAAAAGGTTTATTTTAGTTCAGATAGTTTATGCCAATCGGAGGAAGAATCAGAGCTTAATATGGCATTGTTTCCTCCTGATGTGTTAAATAATCTTCGTTTATCTGGTTTACCTAACCATAAATTAGTACTAAAACTTGGTGCTCCAATTATGTTACTCAGAAACATTGATCAGGCAAATGGATTGTGTAATGGTACACGTTTACAAGTCACGAAGCTCGGAAAAGTTGTGATTGAAGCAAAAATTATCACAGGGACTAATATAGGTCATCATACTTTGATTTCAAGACTGAAGATGACACCTTCTGATAAAAGAATACCAGTGAAGATTTCTCGAAGACAATTCCCACTTTCACTGTGTTTTGCTATGACAATAAATAAAAGTCAAGGACAATCATTGGAGCGTGTTGGTTTATATCTTCCACGTCCAGTGTTTAGTCATTGCCAGCTCTATGTTGCTGTATCTAGTGTAAAAAGTAGGAAGGGGTTGAAAATTTTGATTTGTGATAAACAGAAACGAGTCTGTACAACCACTACTAATGTGGTTTACAAAGAAGTTTTACAAAATCTGTGATGATACTAAACATCTGTCAACCTGGCAATGTCTGTTGGGTATAATGGAGGAACTGTTGTTAGGAAATGTTTGATGGAAAACAATACATCTTTTTGAAAGCATCTGATACTTGCTCTGCATTAAGCCTATCCTGAGAACACATGTTGTTAATAACATTATTCTATTAACATCTGTTTACTAACCTTTGTAATTTCTGTTGACTGACCTTTTTAACATGGGTTGACTAACATCTGATAGTTACTATCTATCATGTGGCAAGCTCTGTTGGAGATAATGGATGACAGTTCTTAGTAAAGTCTGTTGGAAAGCAACATAAGTTTTTAACAGTTAATGGACAACAGTGGTTTGCTATCAACATAATGGAATTGCTGTTGAATAAACCTATTGATTATTAATTTATATCAATTTTGTAACACTGCAGTAATTATTTTTTTTACTCTCTGTCAATATACGTTATGCATGGTTTTCTAAGAAACGAAACACGGGTCTTATCTCTAGTAGCAGCAGCAACAGCAACAGCAGCAGCAGCAACAGCAACAGCAACAACAACAGCAACGGCAACGGCAACGGCAACGGCAACGGCAACGACAACGACAACGACAACGACGACGACAACAACGACGACGACAACGACAACGACCACGACAACGACCACGACCACGACCACGACAACGACCACGACCACGACCACGACCACGACAACGACAACGACAACGACAACGACAACGACAATGACAACGACAACGACAACGACAACGATAACCACAACAACAACAATAATAATAATAATAATAATTTTAACAATAATAATTACCTATATATTAAAAATACATTACCTATATATTAAAAATACAATTGAATGAATAGTAACAACACTAAGGTGGAATGATGACAAAGTGGATCTTATGGTTTTAGCTCAGACCGACCAGGTGATGCATGTCAAACTTGTCTTCAAAACCGATCCGAAAGTTCTGTTTTGTTCGTTTGTCTATGCTAAGAATTTGTATCAGGAAAGAAGAATTTCATGGCAGGACATATGTATGCACAAGATTATTGCTCATGATCAGCCGTGGATTGTAATGGGCGATTTTAATTCTGCTTTATACGCTGATGACTGTCTGTATGGTCCTTCTTGTAGATCCCAAAACGTATCCGGATCACAGTGGTTGGTTGTTTTAACCCACAACACCTATTGATTAGGTGTTTGAGTTATGTAAAGTCAAGAAGAAACAAAGATGAAGGTGAAGCTAATGGATTAATGAATACAACAAGTGTTGTATTGAATCCAAACAATAAGATATAACAATAAACAACCTTGGATATCAGATTTGAGCACTAGATCAACAAGAGAAGGTAACAACACTAATATTCATCAAAGAGCCAAAAGCTTGGCTAGGTTAAAATGCTTGGGGTATTTATAGTGAACTCCTGACTTGCCATCAAATTTATAAATTTGCTGGAATCTTAACTACACCAAGTCAGGATTCCTATTTCTAGAGAATTACAAAATAAGCCCCTATACATTTCAAAATAGCTACAAACTACTATTAAACTAATCCAGCACAAGTATCAACGATCTCATAAGCTCTAACAATATCCCCCCTAGATCGTTGCATACTTGTCTTTTCATTCTTCGGTAGTTGCCGCTGGATTCTCAGTAGCTTGCTTCTCGGGCTCTGTTGGATTTTCTTCAATAGCTACTGTTTCTGGTGGTGCCACGGTCTCGCTCGGTGCTTCCGGAGTTTCTTGAGAAACATTAGCTTCACACGTTGGTTGGTCCTCCTTAGCGACCTCATATGTGGATGAGGCCGGAAGGGTTGGTGTTGTTTGTGAGATTTTGGTAGGTTCAGTTGCTGAAGCGGAACTTCCTTCCTTCGTTCGCTCGTGCTTCTTTTTCTTCCTCGCTTCTTTCTTCTTTTGATCCTTTTCCTTTCTCTTTTCCATTTTGTCAACCATATCCAGCATATCTCTTTTTAGCCTCCATGCACGCTCCACCGCTCTCGAAAATAACGCCGCCTCCTCCAAATTTGCATTTCCTGCGCCTACGTTTATGCGGCTGGCATTTAGTATTGTCAAATCAGAGAGCCCAAACATGAAGACATCCATTGGATCCAGAATACGGATATCTTCATTTTCATTTGATCTGATAACAGCTTCACTGGTTTGACTGTCATAGAACCATTTCTTGAAGTTTGTGAGAGCAACAAGGACTTCTTCTGGGAGTTTGATCCGAGTAACAACTTTAGCTGGGTTGATTACCCACGTCACCTTCCCTTTTCCAGTAACTGGATCGATTGTTGTTTTGGACACTCTGCGCCTTGGTCGCTGAGGAGTGTGATTCTGGAAACCTTTTTTACATTCTTTGGCGATTATTCGTTCAAAGTCTCTTCCTATACCTCTTTCTTCGTGATTCAGTAAGTCTAGACGCCCAAGTTCCCTGAGATCCCATCTCGGAAGTGTGAATAGATCAAATCCAGTTTCAAAGTACTGAATTACTCCACCGCGTCTTTTCACTACGAACATTTCTCTAAGATTATCATACTTCCAACTGACAATTTTATCAGTAGCCTCAGATTTTTCAACTTTGATAACTTGATGAAAATCAGGAAGTCGTTCTCTTTCCTTTTTGAACCATTCCGGGTGCTCGGGGGCGAATGTTTTTCCATTTTCTTGCTCGTATAGAACTTCATCCTCAAGCCCCCATTCAATGAACTTTGATGGCATATCTTCCCGATCAACCGCTTCTTCCTCACTTTCATCACCTTCCGATACTTTGTCAACTGACTCTAACCGCCTCTTCTTTGCTTCAGCTTCTTTTTCTTTTCGAGAAGTTTCTTCTTCAATAAAAGCATCGAAGTCAAAGATTTCGTCAAACGTGAACATTGGCTCGATTTTCATTTTCTCACACATCCCTCGCATCATCCTGTACATTTTCTCCAGCCCTGCTTGCTGGAATCTGATAAATTTGGACTGTTTAGCCATGTACGCAGTCATATCTTTGTTTTTCTTCCTCTGGTCTTTAAGCTTTTCCCTAAGGATGTTGGTATCATTCACTTGATTTTCAATAAGCAGATTTCTTTTGCCACTGAAGGCCCGGAGTCTTTGATTAACTTCTCGTACAGGTCTTGGAAGGGGCGAACCCTTTGCGGAGGAACCGGAGGCCTTGAAATCCTTGTAGGCTTTACTGGAGACACATTTGATGGGCCTTGACTTGCTTGGACTTCATCGGGATCAACAAGTATGGCGTCAACAAATTCGTTCATTGTTTGAATTTCTTCAGGTATCGTTTCGGGCCTTTCTGTTGGAGATATTTCTTTACGCTTTAAACTCTTCTCTCTTTTCTCCTTCTCTTGCAGAACGTGAATTGCTTTCAGATCTTTGATGTGTTGGCGGTGCTGCTCTTCAGATTCAGCTGCCCTTATGCTTGCACCCATGAAACGTTCAGAGCTTTCTGTTGTCTTTTGCTTCTTGGGCGGTTCCCCTTCAGCAGGTTGTTTTTCTTTTCTTTTCCCTTTACTGCGTTCTTCTCTTGCAGCTACTTCGGCTTGAGCCTGAGCAGCCTTCTGCTGTTTTTCTCTTACTCCCTCTTTGTACTTCTGATAAGCCGCCTTGACAATTGGTAATCTTTCTGCTCGATACATCCAATCATGCAGCAACACCCATTCATTGGTCTTTATTTCAGTATACTGTCGGCTGGTAGGGACATGAAACTTGTAAACATTTCCATCATTCGGGAGATCCTTGTGTTGATCGTTGATAAGCATTTGAATGAATCTAGGGTACATCGCCCACGTAGCTCCGTTTGCATTTTCACGCATGTAGTTGAATATTAAGCCCGAGAAGTTGAACTTCTGATTTAGGCATAAATTCAACATGGCCGCCGACCATTCCAGGTTCAATCCATCTTATCCACCTTTTCGATGAGCTAGACTCATAGAGATCACATGAACAATGAATCTCCAATCTCGGGTGAGTCCACCTCTCTTGATTACTGCGGAAGTCTTCAGCATACCCCATTCCTTTAAAACCATCGAGGATATCATCTTGACTTAGACTTAACGGATCCTGATCACTGTCTTGGAACTTTAAAACTCGGCGAATCCTGTTTTCAGTCACCTCCACTCTCTTGTTGCGAACGGTTGATACTATCCCTGGTTTGTTGTTGATGGATTCTAGCTTCACGTTTTGCCAGAAGTCTTGAATGTGTATGGGATAGACTGTAACGGATGTCTCCACAGCGTGTTCGATCCTGCTGGTACGCACCCATCTGGTTACATCTTCAAAATCAGTAGGCACTTCATCTAGATTTATGCTTTGATTGTGCTTAAGCATTTTATCCCATTCCAGATTCTTCACCATACTACACATTACACGAAAAACGAGGCAAGTTAGAGTGGATAATTACACGATGAACTATGTAGAGAGTGGAATTTACAAGAAATATACACAATTATATTAAATATTTAATTAAATCAAATGAATTAAAAGAAATCAAAAGATTGATATCTACGCTGCCAAATCAAGCTATGATCGCTGGTATCGGTTATCAAGCTTTGAAGATTAGATCAGTCAGCGAAGATGGTTCATCATCGCTGACTTCGCTATACGACTAGATATCGGAGTCGTCGCCAACATCGCTCGATTACCGAACCTGATCAGTGACTATATCTTCGCTGACTTCGCTAGACGATCAGACCATGAGATAAATTCGCTGGCGAAATTAACGAGGACATGGTTTCTTTTACCGGAAACGGTTTACCAGCGAAGACAACGATCTAAATCGCTACACGAGCAAAAATAGATCATTCGCTGGTTGCTCGAACTCGCGTTCGAGACTTTTGAGATTCCCACTTAAATCCGCTGTCTTTGCTGGCATCATGTTAACATCGCTGTATTCAAAAATTTCTTGAAAAACCCTTTTTCAAAACCCTCTTAACAGTTCATATCCGACTGATTCCTCGTGATTTTTGCTCAAATCTAAACTTTATGCAATCAATATATGTCGGATTTAACACAGATGTGAACACTAGCATTATCTAACCATCTTTATGAATTCCTTATAACCCAATGATCAACCTAAAACCCATTCAAGACCCACCCAATGGTTGAATCTTTAACTGATAATCAAACAATGAAGACATGAAAACAGAATGATCGATAAACTGTACAATAACACATACATGATGATCTTGATTGAAAGTGAATCTTGTGTTGATTTGAGATGAAGTTTGCAGAAAAACAGAGAAGAAGATAACCGTATGTACTTGGGGTGAAAGTTTTGAAAATTTACAAACGGTTAAAAAAATCTATATATATACAAATTCTAATGACCAGCGAAATTACAAATTCGCTGGCATCTTAATTTCGCCGCCCAAATCTATATTAAAAAAATTTTTAATTTCTCTTGTTGATTTCAAACTTTCTCGAAAAACGTACCCATTTTTGTTTAAAAAACTGTTTATTTCAAAATATTTACAATATTGCTAAAAATTAGGCCATTTTGACTCCGAACTTCAAAATTTCTTGCTTTGGGAGGATTCATTTAGCGCAGATTTTCTTGAAATATCTGACGCTTACTGAACTTACCTGCAGAGAATCATACTGCCAACACTTGCCAAATTCTTTATATATTATTATTATTATTATTATGTTACTAACCAGGGCACAAGAAAAACTGTCAGTATGTTTGTCCGCTTAAATCCATGCATCCTTCTTTCAACATACCTTCGGAGAGCTCTTTTTATCATGTTTTTGGTAATATTGACAAGTCTTCGATGGCCCCCACACAAGCTATTGAAAATAGAATCATTACGCCCTCGTGGGTCCCACATCAGGACATACCCCCGCGATCAAGGTATGCACAAAGATTCCTCATAACAGGTGAGTATATTGGCTTCATTCTCTTCAACGATAGAACGGAGATCAGGTCTGTACTTTCGTACAACAGAGATTCCAAGAGCTATCGAGGGCCGAGACAGACAGTTCGGCTAACAGGTCAGTACCATCGTATAGCAGAGTTGCCAAACTAATCTATCAAAGGATTCTGGCCAAAAATGGCGCTTATTATGGATTTTGGCCAAAAATGGCGCTTATTAGAAAGGGTTTGCCCTTTTTTTTTTTTAGAAGGCACTTATTATTAAAAGAATATCATAGCGTCTAGGTCAGCATGTATCTGGATGCAGCAGAAGAACGACTATGATATCCCCCGAATGAAATACCAATATAAAGACCCGAAATCTCAGATTTTGGCAATCTATCAACGCAAGATTCAAGACCGTTAAGCCATATGCCGCAACGTGTTACCCACTGAGATGCGTAATGTCTGAGAAAAGCCAGAATTCTTGTGTAGACATTATGTTTTGCTCCCTAACAGCAGTTTACTCGTTGGTGTTTCTATCACTTCCTCTCGCAGGAGTCAGATATAAGCAAGCGTTTGGATTTTCTGAATATATCCCCCCTAAAATCTTTATTTTTGTGAGTCCATTTTCCCAAAAAAAAATTTTAATAAGAAAATCTTTTTGGTGAGCAACGCTTTCCGATACTTGTTTTACTTTCAACAAACGTTTTTTTTTATATCAACACAAGATTCATTTCCAGTCAAGGAAATTGACCATTTCCAACCAGGTTACCAACTGGTTGAAACGAGTTTTGTCGAAAGCTTTCGTGAAGATGTCGGCCCGTTGCTGCGTTGTATCCACTGGCACCACTTGAATATATCCCTTTTCATAAGCATCTCGAATTGCGTGAATATGAATTTCGATGTGCTTTGTTCTTGAGTGGTGTATGGGGTTCTTCACAATTCCTAGACACGCTTCATTGTCGATGAATATAGGAGTCTTCATGATGTTGATTCCGTAATCCAAGAACTGATTTTGTATCCAAAGAACTTGTGAACAGCAACTGTAAGCCGCGGTGTATTCTTCTTGAGCGGTTGATGTGGAGACTGTTGTTTGCTTCTTGCTCTGCCATGAAATCAAGCGGTTTCCCAAGAATTGACATCCTCCTGATACAGACCTGCGATCTACTTTGCAACCTGCATGATCACTGTCAGAATATGCAATTAAATCAAAATTACTATCTTTAGGATACCAGAGCCCTAGTTTCGGAGTTCCTTTGAGATAGCGGAAGATGCGCTTTACAGCAATTTCATGAGATTCCTTGGGATTTGTTTGGAAACGAGCACAAAGACAAACTGCCCAAATGATGTCTGGTCTACTGGCCGTCAAGTACATCAGGGAACCGATCACTGAGCGATAAAAGGATTTGTTTACTGGTTTTCCCTGAGGATCTAGAGTGAGTTCTGTTTGAGAGGCGAATGGCGTGCTTGCAACTTTACAGTCGTTCATGTTGTACTTCATGAGAATGTCTCGAATGTACTTTGCTTGATGAATAAGAATCCCATCCTCCTTTTGCTTCACTTCTAGCCCCAAGAAGAAATTCAGCTCTCCCATCATGCTCATTTCGAATTTCGCCTTCATGACTGTTTCGAATTCTCTGCACAGAGCTTCGTTGGTTGACCCAAAGATGATATCGTCGACGTAGATTTGCACGAGCATTACATCCTCTCCAATCTTTTTGGTAAATAAAGCCATGTCGATCTTCCCTCTGGTATATCCACATTCCAACAAATAAGTGGACAAGGTCTCGTACCAAGCGCGTGGAGCTTGATGAAGACCATACAGTGCTTTATCTAGCTTGAAGTAACGACCTGGAAAGTGTGGATCTTCGAACCCTGGAGGCTGTCATACGTAAACTTCTTCCTTTACTTTCCCGTACAGAAACGCACTTTTAACATCCATTTGAAAGACTTTGAAGTTTCTATATGAGGCGTATGCCAGGAATATTCTGATTGCCTCCAATCGTGCGACTGGAGCAAAGACTTCTTCGTAGTCAATCCCTTCTTCTTGACGAAAACCCTGTACGACCAATCTGGCCTTGTTCTTGATCACCACTCCACGATCATCCATCTTGTTTCGAAAGACCCATTTAGTGCCAATTGGAAACTTTCGTTCAGGTAAATCTACTAGTTCCCAAACTTTAAGTTTGCTGAACTGAGACAGCTCTTCTTGCATTGCCTGAACCCAACTGGAGTCTTGAATAGCGTCTTCGATGTCAGGTGGAACTGATTGCGATAGAAAAGCTGCGAAGAGACCTTTGTTGATGTTAGACGACTGCCCGCGTGTACGTACTCCTTCTTCTACAGCGCCGATGACGTTTTCAAGAGGATGATTTCTATTTGTCTTGTATCCGGCATTTGTCAGAGATTCAATCTGCTGCGGAAGGTTGGTGAAGTGTTCATCTACGTAAATCACTGGTGGATCATCTTCTTGAGTTGGCTCATTCACATTCGCCTGTGAAGAAGAAGCACCATTGTCTTGGGTGTTCTCAGGCGAAGTGTCACCAGTTGTTTCATTTACATCCAGAATAGGATCAGCGGATGATGGGGATAAGCGGGTTCATGGTCTGGTACAATCTCCGGAATTTCAAAGTTGTTGAAGATCACTCCCACATCATAGAACCAATCAGGAGTACTTCCGGTGTTGGTGTAATTTCCTTCTTGAAAGTCAAAGTAGTAAGATTCAATTACCATCTTCGTTCGTTTGTTGTAAACACGGTAAGCCTTCTGTGTGGATGAATACCCCATAAAGTAGCAGATATCGCCCACTGCTTCAAACTTGACGAGATTTTCTTGAGTGTTTAAAAGAGTGCACGAACATCCGAATGGTCTGAAGAAATCTATAAGTGGCTTTCTTTTGAAGAGAAGCTCATATGCTGTCTTTCCATGAGGTTTCACGATGAGCACCCTGTTTAGAACGTAGCATGCCGTATTAACTGCTTCTGCCCAGAAGATAATTGGAAGCTTGGAGTCCACCAGCATGGTTCTTGCAGCTTCGATCAGCGTTCTATTCTTGCGTTCAGCAACTCCATTTTGTTGGGGAGTTCTGGCTGCACTATATTGAAGATGAATTCCTTTTTCTGCACAGAATGATATGAAGGTCTGATTTTTGAACTCGGACCCATTGTCGCTTCTGATAGACTTCACTTTCAGCTTGGTCACGTTCTCAATCAGGGGAATGAATGATTTTAACACTTCAGCTGTCTCGCTTTTTGCTTCAAGAAAATATACCCACGAAAACCGAGAGTAATCATCTGTTACAACCAAACAATAAGAGCTTTTAGCAAGACTTTTAACACTGATAGGACCGAAAAGATCCATGTGCAACAATTGAAGTGGTGCAGAAATCGTGTTCACTGCTTTGGACTTGTGTGGTTTCTTATGCTGCTTTCCCTGGGCGCAAGCAATACATTTTTCAGAAAATGGAAATTCTTTTATTGGAAGACCTCTAACTAAGTTGAACTTAGAGAGTTTGTTCATATTTTTGAAATTAACATGGCCCAGTCGTCTATGCCAAAGCAGTGACTCCGATTCTGAAGCTTTGGAGATTAAGCATGTCAAGTTGTCATTTGTCTTGGCATTTTTCATGTTGAGCACGTATGTTTTGTTCTGTCTTGGAGCAGTGAGCATGATCATTTCTGCAGGAACAACATAACCAGGCTTCAGGAACAAGCATTCCATATCATTGAAGAGCACAGAGATTCCTTTATCGCAGACTTGAGAGACACTCATGAGATTATAGCACAGCTCAGGAACATAGTTGACATTCTCTAACGTGAGGGCTTCGGACACCACATCTCCTACTCCAACAATCTTTCCTCCCTTTTCGTCGCCAGCAAAAGACACGAAATCACCATCAATAAAGCGGAAGTTTTTCAGCAGTTCCTTCAATCCAGTCATGTGTCTTGAACATCCGCTGTCGACGTGCCAGATGTATTCGATGAGCATTCGAAGCCATTTCTGGAGTTTATTATGATATTCACAAATATACAAATATACAAATTAGTTTGATTTGGGAACCCAGATCTGCTTCATTTCAAATCTATCGTGGTTTTGACCAACTTTGACCTCTTTTTGTTTCCAAAGATACGCAGTTGACTCAACCAGATTTTTAACAGATTTCTTAAGATAATTTAGTTGATGTGTGACGTTTATAATAAAATCATGCTCTGGTTTAGGAAACTTTTGGGTTTTACAATGTTTCGCTGTATGTCCTAAATGACCACAGCGAAAGCATCTTTTATGTCTGGGTCTTTTGGTGTGAGAAGATGATGTATGTGATGAGAGTCTTAAGCTTTCTGCTTTCTTCATTTTCTTGTCCACTCTGCTTTCATCTTCTTGATGTTCTTCATCACTGTCTGAATCGAGTGAGCTTTCAGACGTGTTGTCCTCGCTCGAACTTTGTTCTTCACTTGCTTCATAACTTGAACACTCGAAGCTTTCATCACCAGTTGTTTGATCTTCAGTTGAACTTTCTGATGTTTGTTCGTCTTCTGTGGTAGTGACGCTTGAATCTTCATTATCTTGGTTTTCAGTGACGCTCCTTTCTGATTCTGTCATACCTGTTCTAGAAGGAATAAATTCGAGAATTTCCTTTGTAAGGAATTTTCCAAAGCTATTCCTTTTTAATTCTGGCACAAATACAGGAGATTCACAAGCAACTTTATCATCACAACACGCATAATTCAAATCATGACAATCAGACACATAAGGTTCACGATCACAGGTCTCAAATGTAGGCACATGGCCCTTACAGTCATCCAAGGATTTAAATTTAGGCACTTGGCCATTACAGTCATCCATCCTACTTAAATTATTACATTCATCCTTAACATTGTTTTTCTTAGAACAATTCCAGACGAACCAGTTAACGGTGGAATAACTGTCGCCTGAATATCCAATTCCTATTTTTGACCCGCCGCAGTCTCCATCCTCATCGCACACATCTTCTTTACACTCAATGGGATCTGCATTGCTTTTAGAACAGTTAGCGGTTGTCTCATTTTCATAAAATTCATTTTGTTTAACTAAGGCCTTTTCATTTATGAGATCATTTTCGGGATGAGGAGTCGGCATAGGCACGTAGTTTTTATTGTGAGGTGGAAAGAAGAGTTTTCTTTCATTTCCGTGCCTATCCTTATATCCAATCCCGTCTTTCACAAACGTTGGTCATTGGCAATTTTTAATGTCAGTAAAGGCCTTTTGACTGACATTCCATTTATCTATTATAATTTGATGTTTGTTCTTTTCGTTCAAAGTTTTTTCTAATCTTTCTGTAAGATCATTAATGATAAAATCTTTTCTAAACACAAATTCTTTAAGGGTTTGCATTTCAGCCAAAGTTGAGTTCAACTTTCTCTGATATGCAGCCTCGTTCTGTTTAAGCTCGTTGTTAAATTTTAAAGCTTTGTCTTTTTGCCTTTCAAATTCCAGGTTTAAGAATTTGTAATGTGCCACGACATCAACGCATGCTGGTGAGCATAATTTTTCTTTAAAACTAAGTGGAATACTATTTACCAAGTCCTTGTCAGCCTTTTCTTTTGATGAGTCTGCTTTCATGGCTGCTGCTTGGACCTTATCCTTGCCTTTCTCAGATGTTTCTTTAACAGCATGCTTTTCTGCTTGATCACAAGTCTCCACAAAAGTAAGAATGCTTTTCAATCCCTTGTCAGCAGCATTGTCTCCAGTCGGAATTCCAGCTGTCTGCTTCTCAAACTGCCTGGCAGATGATCCACCTGAGATCTTGGCCATCAGGGCTTTGTTAACTTGCTCCTTTGCTTCAGTGATTTCTTCACTCCAATCATAGTCTTCAACGACTAAAGCTTTTGGCGTGCTGGGAGACGCATTGTTTTTGTTCTCTTCAACTGTGATTTGCTTAACAGCAGGAGTAGTTTCACTGTTTCCTTCTTTCAACAGAGGACAATCGCGCTTGAAGTGTCCTAGATTCTTGCAGTTGTAGCACCTCAGCTTAGATTTGTCAAAGCCAGCTTTTCCAAGACCCAAACGCTTGCCTGTCTTGTCTTGAAATTTCTTTAACCTCAAAGTGATCATGGCCATTCGCCATTTCAGATCCATTTCTTCCATATCATCTGGATCAACCTGGTACATGTCTTCAGCAGTGAACATCTCCTTTTTCAGTTCCCCAGACATTAGGGCTTCGTAGCTGCTTAGAAATGTGTTGAAGAGTGCCACATTTTCAGTGGATACTTTCAACGCTTGAGTGTCAACAGTGATGGTCTTCTCAACAAGTTGTGGGGCTTTTGATGCGCTTGCGGAAGCGTTCGTGTAAATTAAGTCAGAAGCTTGTGGAGTGATGCCCCCTGAAGCGAGAAATGCCACATTCTTCAATCCAGCTGAAGGTTGAGTTGACTTAGGTTGATATCCAGCAGTGTTCATTTCTCTTTTGTTAACATCCATTTCAAAGGCTCTTAGGGTGTTGATCAGATCTGACAGAGTGACAGGATTAGGATTGTTGAGGAAATCCTTATTGATCATCATGCACTGTAGACTCCATTCCTTGGGGAGTGAATCAAGCAGCTTCTTTATTGCAGCACGATTTGTAACAGGATTTCCTGCCTTCTTCATTTTGGTCATCATGTTCAAGAAGCGACTAATGTGATCAGAAAGACTTTCTCCATGAACTCCGCAAAACATGTCGTATTGTTTCTGCACCATATCTCTCTTGCTTTCGATCAGTTCTTCATTTCCTTCATAGTACTCGATTAATGCATTCCAGAGTGCATTTGCAGTTCGGTGTTCTTCAAACATGTTGCAATCGTTGGTTGATAGAGCCATGGTTAGAGCAGCGTGTGCGCGACGATCACGTTGAATGAGAGCCTTGTCTTCATCAGTGAAGGTAGTAGCATCATTGTTAGCAACTACTGCATCTCCTCGAACTACTGTTGGAATGTGAGGTCCAGCGGTAACAGAGAGCCACAGATTGTAGTCCGTGTACTCGAAGAACGATTGAATGCGAGTTTTCCAAGTGCTAAAGTCTTCCGCCCCTTTCAACTTTGGTGGGCGAGTGGTAGTTCCAGTTTCAAGTTCCGCTTGAGCAATTGGACTTAGTTGATTTAGCGACATCTTTGCTTGTTTTAGACAAATGTGAGCTGATCAGATCTTAAATTCGCTGACAGGAGACTTAATTCCGCCGATGATTGATGATGATTGAAGACCTTCGCTAGCTAATCCGCTACCTTCGCTGGAGAGTTATGTAATCCTGCACGAGCGATCACGTAACTTCGCTGACAAATCAAAACACAGACAGATGTTAGGTTAATTTCACCGATAACCGTGATAAGAACGCTGTGGTTCGCTATCACGGTTCTCGAAGTCGCCTTCGATAATATCGCTCAAGGGACGATTGACACTATTTCGCTAATGATCAACAATTTCGCTCGAACAATGGTCGGCAAAATTAATGATTATGCGATAAGATCCTTAACGATTTGATTTATTTCGCTATATTCAACGCTGAGTTCGCTGTCTTCAAAAAATAATTTCGCTGTATTCAAATATTCTTCGCTGTCTTCAAGTTATGTTCGCTGGACAGAGGGTTTAACACGAACAAAAACCCTCTAATCACTCGAAAACAGCTCAAAAACCATGTTTTGATGCAACAAAATGTCCAAAATGACTCCCTAATCAAGTATTAACAACAACCTATCGATTAAACACACCAAATCAATCCATTTTAAGCTCAAAAATTTGAAAAACCTTGAAACTTTGAAAAACCTTCAAAACAATGAAAAATCTCAACAAGAACACAACAACCAAGAGCACAAAGGCTCTGATACCAAATTGTAGATCCCAAAACGTATCCGGATCACAGTGGTTGGTTGTTTTAACCCACAACACCTATTGATTAGGTGTTTGAGTTATGTAAAGTCAAGAAGAAACAAAGATGAAGGTGAAGCTAATGGATTAATGAATACAACAAGTGTTGTGTTGAATCCAAACAATAAGACATAACAATAAACAACCTTGGATATCAGAGTTGAGCACTAGATCAACTAGAGAAGGTAACAAAACTAATATTCATCAAAGAGCCAAAAGCTTGGCTAGGTTACAATACTTGGGGTATTTATAGTGAACTCCTGACTTGCCAGCAAATTTATAAATTTGCTGGAATCTTAACTACACCAAGTCAGGATTCCTATTTCTAGAGAATTACAAAATAAGCCCCTATACATTTCAAAATAGCTACAAACTACTATTAAACTAATCCAGCACAAGTATCAACGATCTCATAAGCTCTAACACTTCTATTTCATCTATAGGTATGCGTGAGTTTTTTGAATGTGTTCAGTACAATGAGTTGTTAGACATAAAAGGTCATGGCCTTCATTTGACTTGGAATCAAAAGCCTAAGAAGGGGGTGGGGATCCTAAAGAAAATTGATCGGGTTTTGGGAAATGTGAAATTCATTGACACGTTTCCGAATGCTCATGCTATATTTCATCCCTTTCGGGTGTCGAATCATACTCCTTGCATCCTCAAAATGACGGGTTCGATGATATTGAAGCCGAAGCCTTTTAAATTTGCTAACTTCATTACTGGTAAGGATGGTTTCAAGGCTGCTATTGAGAATGAATGGAAGAAAAAGGTAGAGGGTATCCCAATGTTTTCTGTAGTTAAGAAACTCAGAAACTTGAAGACTCCGTTGCGGAAACTTCTTCACCAACAAGGGAACCTTCATAACAAGGGGAAAGACTTGAGGCAAAAACTTGATGATATTCACAAACAGATTGATTCAAACCCTCTAGATGCTGATCTAAGGGAGTTGGAGGCTGAAACTATTAAAGAATTCCATAGTGCTGCTTATGATGAGGAGTTATTTTTGAAACAAAAGGCAAAGGTCGAATGGTTATGTGCAGGTGATGGAAATACTACTTATTTTCATAACTATGTTAAAAGCAGGAATGCTAGGAATAAAATCCATAGTATCAAAGATGCTAGAGGCAATCAGTTTGAGGGTAAGGATGTTGAAGCTGTTTTGGTTAACCATTACCAAGTTTTTTTGGGGACTGAAGACAAGGTGGATGACTTGGTACTGGATAATCTTTTCGATAATGTTGTTAGCCCTGTTGTGGCCGCTCATATGGTTCGTCAGGTTACGAGACAAGAGGTAAAAAATGCTATGTTTAGCATTGGAGAAAATAAGGCCCCTGGACCTGATGGTTACACGTCGGCTTTTTTCAAGAAATCTTGGGATATTGTTGGAGAGGAGGTCACATCTGCCATTCTTCAGTTTTTTGATAATGGTAAACTCCTTCAACAAGTGAATCATACTATAATTGCTCTTGTTCCAAAGGTCCCAACGCCTAGTTCGGTTCTGGAGTACAGGCCAATTTCTTGTTGTAATGTTATTCTCAAGTGTATAAGCAAAATTCTGACTGATAGAATAAAAGGTAGCTTGGGAGCATTGGTTGGTATAAGTCAGTCTGCTTTAGTTCCTTGAATAAAGATATCTGATAATGTGACAACCCTCACAAAACCAGGTATCCGTACGACCTAATTAACTATTAATTGTTGCCTAATTACTGTGCTTAACCGAGATTTCTGATAAACTGCTACTTGATTGTTGATACTTGTACATATCTGCATCATACTTTGATTTTCCGTCACTACATTATTTACTTACTGAACTCTAGTGACAAACATGATGCACAAAAGCACAGTAGCATTTGAACGGATAACCTATTTAACATGCTGATATAGCCAGCATCAGGCAAACACTGCCTCTAAAGGCCTGAATGAGCCAGAAATATTCTACTACACCCGTAGTGTGTGTAGGAATACAAGGGTTGTATAATTGCGTCTCTAGGAATAAGATACAGAGATTGGATGTGCCAAAAATATATTTTAAGCACAAAACACAGCACTTTTAGCAACACACTAGCTTCTAGCTAACCAACTGGGGTGTCCCAGTTGGCCAGTCCCACCTCTACTCTTCATAAAGACCCGGGTTCGAGTCCAGGCAGGGGGTATTCTGCCACCTTCTTCCCAGAGGGAAACGGACTCAGCTCGGGATGGGGTATTCACCGCCAGGCAGCATTGGGACGTTGCTAGCTTGTGGAGTGGGATCACTCCAGCGGCCGGGAGGTCCGTGCAATAACCCCCCCCCCCCCCCCCACACTAGCTTCTAGCTAACTAATAAAGTGCCAAAATATGAGGAATTATTCCTGACACTTTGCAGAATAAATTGTGTCGCTAAAAATATTAATTACGACGCTTAAAGGATTACTTAAGCACTTTAACGGATTACTATCCAACCGAACAACCGGACTATACCCGGAACATAAAAATATTACCAGAAATATTATTGGTATTTTTCTGAGCCAGTTAGGGTCCCTGATTACCCTAACACCCGCCTTATAACGCATTAAACAACTAACGGGGTTAATCCCTAAAAGTAACCGACTTAACCAAACTAAACTCTAGCTGAACGATCAAGACCCAACCGGATGCCCCACCCCCCTAATGGGATCGGCCCAACCAAGAGGACAAGACAAGTACAACTTTTTATTATTTTATTAGATGTTGTGGATATCTAGAGCATGAAACCGATGGACGAAAGAGCATAATTTCTCTATATAAACACACACACTCCACACAAGTTTACACACACACAAACACCAACATTTCACTCTCTCTCTTGCTCCCTCTCTTCTCGGCCGAGAGCATCCACATCCATCCATCATACTTTCGGTTCTTGTCTTGCCATTCCAAGTGCACACAAGTGTCGGGGATCACGTACGAGGAAGCTTGAAGCAAGCGGAAGCTAAAGGACCACGTTCATTTGCTTTTATCCACGCCTTTTCCGACTAGATTCTTCCCTAGCCCCGAGCTAGAGGTATAACACTTAAAACTTGTTCTTGATCGTATCTAAAGTGGTTAAAAGGATTTTTAACGGTTAAAAGTCGGTAACCCATCTTTTGAATCTAAAAAGTCTACTAAAACTCGAATATTGTTGGTTAAAAGCATATAACGCGTGTAAAAGTCGTAGTATTCGAATATGTTGGTTGTAGAGGCCCGATCTACGATGTGGTGGCTCTTATCATCGTTTAACCCGACTTTGTTAAGATCACGAATCTTGACATACGCTTGTTTCTATTGGTACAAGGGTTAAAAGGTGAAACTCCACCACACGAGAAACATAAACTTGTGTAAAAGTATTTTGACTTGTAAAATAGTATTTAAAACGAGCCGATCTACGTATGTACAAGTGGTATATTCGTAGAACCAAGTGTCGAGAAAATCATGTTTTATAAAAGTTGGATAACATGTTAACAAATATGATTTTTACAAACTACAAGTGTATAAACACTTGTGAAACGAAAGATCCGACAAAATAACAATTTTTACAAAAGTTGTCGGGAAGTTGTAAAGAATGATTTGTTCCAAAAACGGGGTTTTTGCAAGACTAAACTATTTTATACATAGATCCACTAAGTATAAGGTGATCTACACTATGATTTTCGGAAAAATTACAAGTTCATGTAATAATGCGATTTTACATACTAGTCTACAAGTTTAATGTATTGAAACTGGTCTGAAGTATCGGAAATTGATTGGTTGATTTAAAGAAGTATTGGAGTGATTTTGTAAAAGAAAATGATACGCTTGAAAGCGTGGCCACCTCCAGTTACAGGGGAAACTCTGGCGAAATTTTTCTAAAAATCTAACACTTAGAGTTATTTGCAAGTGTTAAACTATTTTGAAATGTTTTCAAATATATTTCGCCATGACTTTATTTATTAAATAATCGGAGGTGGGATTTTCATAAAAATAAACGTGATAAATATTTATTCGGTGAATATATTTTTCACAACACTGTTTATGATTATTTTGTGAAAATATATAAATATTATTTTTAGAGTAAAAATAATATTTACTAACTTTGTCGAACCCAAAATAATACAAACGCTTATACGACAAACATATAAGTTACAATGGTAATTACTATTACCACTTAATCGCCAAAACTTAACTTACGCTTTATACGGAAATATTCATAAACGCATATGTTGTCAACATATTATTTTGGAAAGTATTATGTAAAAAGAAAATATATTATTTTTGAGAAAAATAAATATATTTTGGAATGAGAAACAAAATATATTAAGTGAGACTTAATATTATAAACACGCACATGTATTAATTCCCCCATCCTTGGGAAGGACATTTTCTACCAAGTATATACACGGAACGGTTGTCTAACCGTTTCCCGAAAATGTAAACTATAAAGCTAAGGCACGGCCATCCGTCTAATAGAATTAGCACATGTAGGTCGTTGCGCAGCAGTTGGATATTTGGATTACTTGGTATTGTGACGCACTCACTGTGAGTTCATGTCCCCCTTTTCTCTTAACTGTTTTCAGTTTTCTAAACTGCGGGGGTGAAATACATGTTACTATGATTATGAATATATTTATACATGGTATGGTTAGCGTAAGGAGGTTTACTACTTAGATCATGTGAGTGGATAGGCACAACTTGAGGCCATTAATCCTCGTAGTAGGACCGAGGGACAGGAGCGGTAGATCTATCTGGGTGTAGCGAGCCCAGCCCCAGGTCCAGCATAACGGACCTCGGGGTGACTTAGTGCCCGACGCATAAATCCGCTAGGTTTGAGTCATCCCTACTTGCACTTCACACATATCAATGGCCTTGCAAACCATTGGTGATCTCTTTTTCCTTATTTGCTACATACCAGGTTTTTGATAAAGATAAAAGTTTATTTACTCACTTTCGCATGAACTCGCTCAACATTATTGTTGATTTTTCAACTTACATGTATTTCAGGGAATTAACGATCTGGCGCGGTATGGCTTGTTTTCCGCTGCATTAGGCCCGAGGTCATCCAGGGTTCGAGGCTTGTGACTCTTTCCTGGACAAGTCACAGTCCTTGAATCATGTTTATGTTAAGTTTGCATTTGTAATGTTTAGACAAGTTATGGTTGTTGGGTGTTAACCCGTTAAGACAATGTTTTACTATTTTATTTTAATGGATGATCTTGCATATTTTTAATTCATATAGCTTGTTATGATTAAGCTATGGTATTAAGAAGTCACACCAAATTAACCACGCTTCCGCAAAGCCAGGGTGTGACAGCTTGGTATCAGAGCTCTGATCATAGCGAACTAGGATTCCTTCTCGAGTCTAGACTATGATCACTAGGGCTCTCACGAAAACATTTTTACTGCATACCACTTAAGTCCAGATCCAAAACGTTTTTATAAACAAATGTTGAGCATATTTTATTTATTATTTTTACGCTCAGTCTGGGAGGCTGAGGCTCGGTCTGGGAGATTGAGGCTCGGTCTGGGAGGCCGAGGCTCGATCTAATGGATCGAGGTAGTTGTCTAGTGGGACTAGGGAGTCAGTCTGGGAGGCTTGGAGAATTTGCTAGTGGGACTAGGGAGTCAGTCTGGGAGGCTGGGAAAATTTGCTAGTGGGACTAGGGAGTCAGTCTGGGAGGCTGGGAAAGTTTGCTAGTGGGACTAGGGAGTATGTCTAGGAGGCTGGGAAAGTTGGCTAGTGGGACTAAGAAGGACAGTCTGGGAGGCTGGGAGGCTAGTGGGACTAGGAGGATTATGTGATTATTACTTGGTAACTTATGTGATTATCTAATTTGCTGATTATTTGTGCATACTTGTGATTGTGTTACAGACACATGGATACATCAGGCACCGGAGACTCAGATACCACTGGACCTCTACCCATAGTGTCGGATGACATTGTGTCATCGGAGCATGAGGTGCATACCTCAGACTACACGAGCACGGATGATGATGACTTCCAGCCGTTCGCTCTACCCGACGACGTTGATGAGCATACTGATGACTCCTTGCCCTTCGCTTTACCCGAGGGTGCCTATGAGCCTATTGATGGCGATCCTGCTGAGTATCTTCCCCTTGTTGTGATTCCAGCTCCGATTCCTCTTGCTTCTTACCCAGCACACGAGCTATTACTAGACGCCGAGGCTGACGGCGACATTGAACTCTACGAGGACGAGCCTTTTGAGGACGAGGTTCCTGATGCAGCCCCTTTACCCACTGGCGGTCTCTTGATGATTGCTGATGTCCCAGCTGGAGACTCGCCCGTCCACTCACCAGTCCCAGACTCTTTTGAGTCTGTGGCATCTGCTCCGTCTCACGAGGTGAGCACTCAGCATTTTGTTCATGACTCGGACCCCGATCAGGCGTCTTCTGCCGCCCCCATTCCAAGCCTTGTATTTGAGCACGACGATATTGAGGATTCCGATCCCGTTTTCCTCCAGGATTTGATCCTGACCGCGACATTGAGTATATTCCTATGGACCATCATATGGAGGACCCTGTTGATCCCGTCGATCCTATTGATCCCTTTGATCCAGAGTTTGATTTTGACATGGCTTTTGATGACCCAGAGCCTGCCTTGGCCCCAGAGCAGGCAGCTGCTCTCGATCCTGTGCATGAGCATGACTTGGTACATGCTGACGTTCCTATTGAGCCCGTTTTGGCTGACCCGCCTGTTGGCGATCTTCCTGTTGATGATGTCCCTTTGTTAGTTGCTGATCATGCTGTTGATCCACCTTTTGTTGTTCCCCCTTTGATTGCTGATATCCCTGTTGACCACCCAGTTGAGTATGTTGCACCCGTTGATCCTGTCATTGCTCCGTTTGATCCTGTACCCCTCGAGCCTGAGCACACTCTATTTGCAGAGCATATGGATCCACCCGATGAGGAGGCTCAACACGGTTGGATACCTGTTGACGAGGATGTTCCACCGTTTCCACCACATCACACTGATGCACATCATACTGATTTTTCATTTCAGATCCCACCGTTTGTACCTCCAGCGGGGCCTGGAGAGGGCTCTTCAGCCCACCCTTTTGGTCACGTACCGATGCCTATGCCTTTCATGCCTCAGATGACACCTGTTCCATCTTCTGTTCATGTAGCACCATTCGATCCCACCAGCACGCCACTGCTTTGGCCATCTTCCTCTCCGATGCCACCCACTGATCCATATCATCCATTCCATATGGGACATACCATAGAGGACGTCTTGATGTCCTTTGTCCATCAGCATGAGTCCCATACGCAGCGACTCCAGGAGCTCAAGAGAGCTCAGCTATCACTAGGTCCATACCATGGTCAGACATCCTCATCTTTTCAGCCTTTTCGATCACTACCCCCGGACTTTGCTGCCCGACTTTCGACTTTGGAGCAGCAGATCGCTTCTGTTATTCGCACTCAGCAGGCGATGGAGGAGGATTGGCTTCATTTACGCCGCTTACTCTACACTCACTTCCCCCTCCTCCACCCCCATCCGCATAGAGCTCATTGGTGCCATAGTGGTAGACGATGGTGAGATGACAGCGATTGTGACTGCACAGCCTTTTGGAGACCATCTGATGATTTCTGACTTTTGTTGATACCTATTTGATGTACCTGATGTATGAGATACTGATATGATATAGTTTTGTACAGGGGTGATGTAGCCCCTATTTGATTGATGGTTGTATGACACACTTACTACACTGTATGGTCTCGATATATGTAGCAATCGCGGTATTCTCACCATATCTGATGCACTTGATTTCTTATTTATATTTTTGCAACATGGGATGTTGGGACATGGGATGTTGTATGTATGATATTTGCAACATGGGATGTTGGGACATGGGATGTTGTATGTATGATATTTGCGACATGGGATGTTGGGACATGGGATGTTGTGTGTGATATATTGATAACATGAGATGTTATGTGCTATTATTATTACTATATACGTACGCTTTATTATGGCCTGACCAACGTACACATCTTTAGAAGATGGCGCCAAGACGACAACCTCAGCCAATGCCTACTACTCAGGACGAACTACAGCAAGTCATTGCTGGTGCTATTGCTCAATATGCTGCCTCTCAGGGAGGAATGAGTGGAAGCAACTCCGGCAACACGGGCAACAACAACAATCCACCGCATGGGTGTACCTACAAACAATTCTTGGACTGCAAGCCCATAAACTTCGATGGCACAGGGGGTGCTGTTGCTTTCGTCCGCTGGGCTGAGAAAACCGAGTCCGTACTTCGCATGAGCAAATGCGCGCTAGATCAACAAGTCACTTACATCTCAGGGCTATTTGTGGATGGAGCCCTATCCTGGTGGAATCTACAGGTCCAGACCCTTGGCGAAGCCGCAGCTTACGCACTGACGTGGACTGAGTTAAAAGAACTTATGCGCAAGAAGTACTGTTCTCGCGCTGAAATCCAGAGGTTAGAGACCGAATTCTGGCACCTGAAGATGGAAGGTTCTAAGATAGCTGAGTACGTTCAGAGGTTCCACGATTTGTCGCACGTGGTACCCTACATGGTTACGCCTGAGTTCAAAAGGATTGAACGCTTCATTTGGGGATTGGCTCCTCAAATAATCAGCATGGTGACTTCTTCCAAACCAGCAACAATCACTGAAGCCATTGATCTGAGTGTGGCTCTCACCGAAGAGGCAATTCGGTTGAACAAGTTTGATGAAGTCGAGCCAAAGAAGAAAGAGACTCATGTGGAGTCTTCAGGTGGAAACAAGCGAAAATTTTCGAATTTCAAGCAGGGCACCGGGATGGTGGTTAAGAAAGGAGAGCAGAATGCGCCAGCTCAAGATACAGCTGGTAGTAAAAAGAAAGGGAAGGGATACATGGGTGCACAACCCAAGTGCAACTCATGCCAACGACATCACTCTGGTCGTTGCAGCCTAAGGGTTTGTGAATCATGTGGGAAGGCTGGTCACATGAAGGATTTTTGCTGGGCTAGTGCTGGCCGGGGAGGCCAGGGAGGATCTGGGAATAGGAATAACCGTAGTGGTAATGGGTACCGCCCACAAGGAAACCAGGGAGGTGATGGGAACCGTGTCAACAATGCTAACCAAGCAGGCGCCATGAATCGGAACCAGGGAAACCATCAAGCTGGAAATAATGGTGGAAACGGGCAGAGACCCGGATGTTTCAATTGTGGAGATCAAGGGCATTACAAGAAGAATTGCCCAGAGTTAACCCAGGCACGCGGGAGAGTGTTTAACATGGAAGCCAGGGAAGCGCGCCAGGATCCCAATGTTGTCACTGGTACGTTCCCTGTAAACCAACGCTATGCATCCGTTTTGTTTGATACTGGTGCCGATTATAGCTTCGTATCGCTAGAATTTAGAAACATGCTTGGTTTAGCCGCTAGTAAGTTAGATATTCCTTACTCGATCGAATTAGCGAATGGGAAGTTAGTAGAAGCTAACGAGGTGATTCGAGGTTGCGTAATCGAGCTGGGAGAGCGTGAGTTTGCTCTCGATCTACTACCAGTCCAGTTGGGAAGCTTCGACGTGGTAGTAGGGATGGATTGGTTATCGAGTAACAAGGCAGAGATAGTTTGTCACGAGAAGATTATTCGTATCCCGACCGATGATGGTGAGACCATTGTTGTTCATGGGGAGAAGCGTGAGACGCCGTTAAGAATGATTAGCTGCCTGAAAGCAAGAAAGTGTTTGAGGAAAGGATGTGTTGCTTTCCTAGCACACATTGTGGATAAGAAGGCTGCAGAGCCAAAGATCGAAGACATCCCTGTCGTGAGGGAGTACCCAGAAGTCTTTCCAGAAGACTTGCCTGGCTTGCCGCCTCAAAGGCAAGTGGAGTTTCGCATCGACTTAGTTCCGGGCGCTGCGCCTGTGGCTAAGGCACCTTATAGACTCGCTCCGTCTGAGATGCAGGAACTGTCGACACAACTTCAAGAGTTGTTAGACAAGGGTTTTATCCGACCAAGCTTCTCGCCTTGGGGAGCTCCAGTTTTGTTTGTGAAGAAGAAGGACGGTAGTTTCCGTATGTGCATTGACTACAGAGAGTTGAACAAGCTGACAATCAAGAATAGGTATCCCCTGCCAAGAATCGATGATCTGTTCGACCAGCTTCAAGGTTCAAGCTTCTATTCAAAGATCGATCTTCGATCTGGATACCATCAGCTACGGATACAGGAGGAGAGTATCCCGAAGACAGCCTTCAGGACTCGATATGGACACTACGAGTTTCTGGTTATGCCGTTTGGTTTGACAAACGCACCTGCAGGGTTCATGGATTTGATGAACCGAGTTTGTAAGCCGTACTTGGATAAGTTCGTGATCGTATTCATCGATGACATCCTGATTTATTCGAAGACGAAGGCTGAGCACGAGCAGCATCTTAGAGCCATTCTGGCGCTGCTAAAGAAGGAACAATTGTACGCCAAGTTCTCTAAGTGTGAGTTTTGGCTACGTGAGGTGCAATTCCTTGGGCACGTGGTGAATGGAAATGGAATCCACGTGGATCCAACCAAGATCGAGGCGATCAAAGATTGGGAAACGCCAAAGACGCCAACCGAGATTCAGCAATTCTTGGGTTTGGCTGGCTATTATCGAAGGTTCATCGAGAACTTTTCAAAGATCGCTCAACCGTTAACGCTCCTCACGCAGAAAGATAAGAAGTTTGATTGGGGAATCAAACAGGATGAAGCGTTTCAGATATTGAAGGATAAGCTTTGTAACGCGCCGATCTTAGCTCTACCAGAAGGCACCGACGACTTCGTGGTATACTATGACGCATCGCGTCAAGGATTGGGTTGTGTGTTGATGCAACGTCAAAAGGTTATAGCCTACGCATCACGCCAACTGAAAGTGCACGAAAAGAACTATACCACTCATGATTTGGAGCTTGGCGCAGTGGTTTTCGCTTTGAAGATCTGGAGACACTACCTTTACGGTACAAAGTGCACAATCTTCACAGATCACAAGAGCCTCCAGCATATATTCAATCAGAAGGAGTTGAATATGAGGCAAAGGCGATGGGTCGAGTTGTTGAACGATTACGACTGCGAGATCAAGTATCATCCAGGGAAGGCGAATGTGGTCGCCGATGCCCTAAGTCGTAAAGAGAGAATCAAGCCCATAAGGGTTAGGGCTATGGAAATGATAATTCAAACCGACCTTTCCTCACGCGTTCGTGCAGCACAGAAGGAAGCTCTCAAGGAGGGAAACCTTGAGGAAGAATATCTCCGTGGGATGGAGAAGATTTTGGTGCCAAACAGGGAAGGAACGTTGTGTTTTGAGAAAAGGATTTGGGTTCCTCTGTTTGGTGGTTTAAGAGAGATTATTTTTGATGAAGCTCACAAGTCACGGTACTCTATCCACCCTGGAGCGGATAAGATGTACCAGGATCTTAAAGATTATTACTGGTGGCCTAGGATGAAGGGCGATGTTGCTAATTACGTGAGCAGATGTTTAACTTGTGCCAAAGTTAAGGCGGAATACTAGAAGCCTTCGGGACTTCTGCAGCAACCAAAAATTCCCCAGTGGAAGTGGGAAGAAATCTCCATGGATTTTATTACGAAGTTGCCAAGGACGCCAAGAGGCCATGACACTATCTGGGTGATAGTGGATCGCTTAACGAAGTCAGCACACTTCTTACCTATCCGCGAGAAGGATAATACAAGCAAATTGGCTGAAATCTATATGAGAGAGATTGTTACACGCCATGGAGTACCTCTCTCGATTATTTCCGATAGAGATGGGAGGTTCGTATCGAGGATATGGCAATCCTTCCAGGAAGCTTTTGGCTCAAAGCTGAATATGAGCACAACTTTTCACCCGCAGACCGACGGCCAAAGTGAGCGGACGATTCAGACGTTGGAGGACATGCTGAGAGCATGTGTGATGGATTTAGGCGGTAGCTGGGATAAACATTTACCCCTGGTTGAGTTTTCATACAACAACAGCTACCACACCAGTATTGGTGCCGCGCCATTCGAAGCTTTATATGGGCGCAAGTGCAGGTCGCCGCTCTGTTGGTCTGACGCAGGCGATAGACAATTGGTAGGTCCCGATGTAGTTCAGGAAACTACAGATAAGATTGCGCAAATCCGAGATCGCATTAGTGCGGCTCGTGACCGTCAGAAGACCTATGCAGATCTGAAAAGGAAACCTCAGGAGTTTGAGGTTGGGGATATGGTTTTGTGAAGGTATCACCCTGGAAGGGTGTGGCACGATTTGGGAAACGTGGGAAGTTGAATCCGCGCTACATTGGTCCTTTCAAGGTTTTGGAAAGAATTGGGACCGTAGCATACAAGTTGGACCTACCTACCAAGCTGAATAATGTTCACGATACATTTCATGTATCCAATCTGAAGAGAAGTCCAACTCAAGTTAACGTTGCCATTCCTACCGACGAAATTCATATTGATGACACGCTCCACTTCGTTGAAGAACCTGTCGAGGTCACGGATTGGAAAGTTAACAAGACCCGCCGGAGCAGTGTCAAGCTCGTCAAAGTTCGCTGGAATGCTAGACATGGTCCTGAGTTCACCTGGGAGCGTGAAGATCGGATGAAAGAGAAATACCCCCACTTATTTCCTGAGAACCCTGCTTCTACAAGCAGAATTTGAAATTTCGAGACGAAATTTATTTAACGGGGGGAGAATGTGACAACCCTCACAAAACCAGGTATCCGTACGACCTAATTAACTATTAATTGTTGCCTAATTACTGTGCTTAACTGAGATTTCTGATAAACTGCTACTTGATTGTTGATACTTGTACATATCTGCATCATACTTTGATTTTCCGTCACTACATTATTTACTTATTGAACTCTAGTGACAAACATGATGCACAAAAGCACAGTAGCATTTGAACGGATAACCTATTTAACATGCTGATATAGCCAGCATCAGGCAAACACTGCCTCTAAAGGCCTGAATGAGCCAGAAATATTCTACTACACCCGTAGTGTGTGTAGGAATACAAGGGTTGTATAATTGCGTCTCTAGGAATAAGATACAGAGATTGGATGTGCCAAAAACGTATTTTAAGCACAAAACACAGCACTTTTAGCAACACACTAGCTTCTAGCTAACTAATAAAGTGCCAAAATATGAGGAATTATTCCTGACACTTTGCAGAATAAATTGTGTCGCTAAAAATATTAATTACGACGCTTAAAGGATTACTTAAGCACTTTAACGGATTACTATCCAACCGAACAACCGGACTATACCCGGAACATAAAAATATTACCAGAAATATTATTGGTATTTTTCTGAGCCAGTTAGGGTCCCTGATTACCCTAACACCCGCCTTATAACGCATTAAACAACTAACGGGGTTAATCCCTAAAAGTAACCGACTTAACCAAACTAAACTCTAACTGAACGATCAAGACCCAACCGGATGCCCCACCCCCCTAATGGGATCGGCCCAACCAAGAGGACAAGACAAGTACAACTTTTTATTATTTTATTAGATGTTGTGGATATCTAGAGCATGAAACCGATGGACGAAAGAGCATAATTTCTCTATATAAACACACACACTCCACACAAGTTTACACACACACAAACACCAACATTTCACTCTCTCTCTTGCTCCCTCTCTTCTCGGCCGAGAGCATCCACATCCATCCATCATACTTTCGGTTCTTGTCTTGCCATTCCAAGTGCACACAAGTGTCGGGGATCACGTACGAGGAAGCTTGAAGCAAGCGGAAGCTAAAGGACCACGTTCATTTGCTTTTATCCACGCCTTTTCCGACTAGATTCTTCCCTAGCCCCGAGCTAGAGGTATAACACTTAAAACTTGTTCTTGATCGTATCTAAAGTGGTTAAAAGGATTTTTAACGGTTAAAAGTCGGTAACCCATCTTTTGAATCTAAAAAGTCTACTAAAACTCGAATATTGTTGGTTAAAAGCATATAACGCGTGTAAAAGTCGTAGTATTCGAATATGTTGGTTGTAGAGGCCCGATCTACGATGTGGTGGCTCTTATCATCGTTTAACCCGACTTTGTTAAGATCACGAATCTTGACATACGCTTGTTTCTATTGGTACAAGGGTTAAAAGGTGAAACTCCACCACACGAGAAACATGAACTTGTGTAAAAGTATTTTGACTTGTAAAATAGTATTTAAAACAAGCCGATCTACGTATGTACAAGTGGTATATTCGTAGAACCAAGTGTCGAGAAAATCATGTTTTATAAAAGTTGGATAACATGTTAACAAATATGATTTTTACAAACTACAAGTGTATAAACACTTGTGAAACGAAAGATCCGACAAAATAACAATTTTTACAAAAGTTGTCGGGAAGTTGTAAAGAATGATTTGTTCCAAAAACGGGGTTTTTGCAAGACTAAACTATTTTATACATAGATCCACTAAGTATAAGGTGATCTACACTATGATTTTCGGAAAAATTACAAGTTCATGTAATAATGCGATTTTACATACTAGTCTACAAGTTTAATGTATTGAAACTGGTCTGAAGTATCGGAAATTGATTGGTTGATTTAAAGAAGTATTGGAGTGATTTTGTAAAAGAAAATGATACGCTTGAAAGCGTGGCCACCTCCAGTTACAGGGGAAACTCTGGCGAAATTTTTCTAAAAATCTAACACTTAGAGTTATTTGCAAGTGTTAAACTATTTTGAAATGTTTTCAAATATATTTCGCCATGACTTTATTTATTAAATAATCGGAGGTGGGATTTTCATAAAAATAAACGTGATAAATATTTATTCGGTGAATATATTTTTCACAACACTGTTTATGATTATTTTGTGAAAATATATAAATATTATTTTTAGAGTAAAAATAATATTTACTAACTTTGTCGAACCCAAAATAATACAAACGCTTATACGACAAACATATAAGTTACAATGGTAATTACTATTACCACTTAATCGCCAAAACTTAACTTACGCTTTATACGGAAATATTCATAAACGCATATGTTGTCAACATATTATTTTGGAAAGTATTATGTAAAAAGAAAATATATTATTTTTGAGAAAAATAAATATATTTTGGAATGAGAAACAAAATATATTAAGTGAGACTTAATATTATAAACACGCACATGTATTAATTCCCCCATCCTTGGGAAGGACATTTTCTACCAAGTATATACACGGAACGGTTGTCTAACCGTTTCCCGAAAATGTAAACTATAAAGCTAAGGCACGGCCATCCGTCTAATAGAATTAGCACATGTAGGTCGTTGCGCAGCAGTTGGATATTTGGATTACTTGGTATTGTGACGCACTCACTGTGAGTTCATGTCCCCCTTTTCTCTTAACTGTTTTCAGTTTTCTAAACTGCGGGGGTGAAATACATGTTACTATGATTATGAATATATTAATACATGGTATGGTTAGCGTAAGGAGGTTTACTACTTAGATCATGTGAGTGGGTAGGCACAACTTGAGGCCATTAATCCTCGTAGTAGGACCGAGGGACAGGAGCGGTAGATCTATCTGGGTGTAGCGAGCCCAGCCCCAGGTCCAGCATAACGGACCTCGGGGTGACTTAGTGCCCGACGCATAAATCCTCTAGGTTTGAGTCATCCCTACTTGCACTTCACACATATCAATGGCCTTGCAAACCATTGGTGATCTCTTTTTCCTTATTTGCTACATACCAGGTTTTTGATAAAGATAAAAGTTTATTTACTCACTTTCGCATGAACTCGCTCAACATTATTGTTGATTTTTCAACTTACATGTATTTCAGGGAATTAACGATCTGGCGCGGTATGGCTTGTTTTCCGCTGCATTAGGCCCGAGGTCATCCAGGGTTCGAGGCTTGTGACTCTTTCCTGGACAAGTCACAGTCCTTGAATCATGTTTATGTTAAGTTTGCATTTGTAATGTTTAGACAAGTTATGGTTGTTGGGTGTTAACCCGTTAAGACAATGTTTTACTATTTTATTTTAATGGATGATCTTGCATATTTTTAATTCATATAGCTTGTTATGATTAAGCTATGGTATTAAGAAGTCACACCAAATTAACCACGCTTCCGCAAAGCCAGGGTGTGACAGATAACATCCTGCTCACTCAGGAGTTAATGCATAACTATTATCTTAGCAGGGGAAAACCAAGGTGTGCTTTTAAAATTGACATCCAGAAAGCCTATGATACGGTTAGCTGGTTTTTTCTAAGAACTATTCTTCTTGGTTTTGGATTTCCTTCAAAAATGGTTGATTGGATCATGACTTGTGTAACCACTGTGTCGTACTCGCTAAGCATCAATGGGAACCTGAGCGGATATTTCAAAGGAAAAAGGGGATTAAGGCAAGGAGATCCCTTCTCACCCTACCTTTTTACGTTAGTTATGGAAGTCCTCTCTTTGCTTTTGCATCAAGCGGCGGAAGTTAATCCGGCATTCAGATTTCATGCTCAATGCAAGCAACAGAAAATTATTAATGTATCTTTTGCAGATGACCTGTTTCTGTTTGTCAATGCGGACGTGGTGTCAGTTAATATTGTGAGGGACGTGTTAAATCTTGTCACTCGTGTATCATGTTTAACGCCAAACTTATCCAAGAGCACGGTTTATTTTGGTAGTGTGTCTCAGCCAGTTAAACAGGAAATCCTTAGTCTCATGCCTTTTAAAGAGGGAGAGCTTCCTGTTCGGTATATAGGGTCCCTCTAATTTCTTCAAAGCTGATGTATAGAGATTGCAGGGTGCTTGTAGACCGAGTGGATAAAAAGATAGATAATTGGATGACGAAGACTTTATCTTTTGCGGGGAGACTCCAACTGATTAATTCGGTCATCTCGGCAATGCATATCTACTGGGCTTCTGTTTTCATGCTTCCGGCTCGAATCGTTGGGGATGTTGAAAAAAGAATGTGTAATTTTCTTTGGAGTGGGGGTCTGAATCAGACTACCAAGCCTAAAGTTGCTTGGGAAAAGGTTTGTCTTCCTAAATTTGAGGGAGGTTGGGGATTAGACGGCTTGCCGATGTTAATAAAGCTCTTCTAGCGACTCATACATGGAGTAGTCTTGTTAAGCGAGATTCTCTTTGGGTACAATGGGTTCATTCATACAGAATCAAGGGGAGGAATTTTTGGGATATTCCATGTCGAGGTAACTTAAGTTGGGGGTGGAGGAAAATTCTTTCCATTCGTGCAAAGATTCGTCCGTTTATATGGTATTCCATCCGTAATGGTCGAAAGGCTAATGCTTGGACTAATAATTGGTGCTCTTGTAGTCCTCTTCGGGATTTCATCACTCCTAGGCGAATTCATAGTGTGGGTTTTACCATGCAGTCAACAGTTTCAGATCTTGTGGATGATCATGGCTCTTGGAATTGGCCGATAGCTTGGTATGATCTTTATCCTGTTCTCATTAACTTAAATCCCCCTACCATTGACCAAAACGGAGCGGATTCCCTGGTTTAGAAGGATAGACAAGGCAATCAAAAGCATTTCAGTTCTGGTGAAGTTTGGAACAACATCCGTAGCCGATCTGAAGAGGTTTTCTGGGTTGATGTGGTGTGGTTTGGACAATGTATACCGAGACATTCTTTCCATTTGTGGTTGGTGATCAAGAACAAGTTGAAAACACAAGACCGAATGGGGGTGTGGGATGTGGGAAGCGAAACAAATCTTAACCTTATGTGTTGTCCTCTATGCAGATATGACAAAGATTCACGTGACCACTTATTCTTTCAGTGTCCCTTTGCGGGCCAAGTATGGAATAGAGTCAAAGGCATGACGTATATGGATTCCCCCGATACAAGCTGGCCTTCTATTATGGCATGGTTCGAACATCATGCTACGGCCAAGAGTGCTGAAGTTATCGTGACAAAATTGGTGGTGGCAGCGACTACATATTTTATTTGGCAAGAGAGAAACAATAGACTGTTTTCTAATAATCAATGTTCCGCAGAGATGATGGCTAATATTGTTTTAGACACGGTACGTCTTAAATTGATGACATTCAAGGGGGGAAAGAACTCCAAGAATCCTTTGCTTCTTGATAGATGGAAGACTCAAGTGAAGCCGTTCAATATTGATCCAGGCTCATTGTTGTAGTTTAGATTGTTTTTTGTGGCCATTGTTTGGGCTTTCTTTTGTTTGGTTGTATGCTTGGTTTTTGGGTTTTGTTTTGTGGTTGTGTCTAGTCTTGGTATTCCAAGTCTAGCCCTAGTGTGTCATCCTGGCACACTCGTGTTTTAATTTTGTGATTTATAAAATTCACTGGGGTAACCCTTTACCCAAAAAAAATGGTATTGAGTACCGGTACCGATATCAAATTTACCTAACCGGGTGTATATTTTCGGTACCGGTTCGACACTGGTATTCACCGGTTTTTACCCTCAAATACCGGTGTCGTACCAGTATCGACTGGTATGGAACCGTACCGTACCAGGTATATTAGGTACCGGCACCCACTTTTGGGGATTTCGGTAACGGTATTTTCGGTACCGGTTGGTACCGAGGTCATCAAATCCTGTAGCAACGTAGAAATGCAGGTAATTGCACCGTTTATATTACTTTTCATATACACAGTAAGTAAACTGTATTTCATTTGAATGAAGTTTATATACACAACAACTTATTTTTCTTTTTTTTTTTTTGTCTTTTTCTGTAATGATTGAATTGTAGCATGTAAAATTATATATATATATATATATATATATATATATATATATATATATATATATATATTATTGATGAGGAAATCATATCAAATCCTGTAATCAAACCATATCGTATCGGTACCAAATTTACTATACCAAATCATTTTCGGTACCAATTTGGTACCCACCTTTTGGCGTTTTCAGAATCGTTACTTTTGGTTCGACACCGGTCTACTACCATACCTGTATTTATTGATTTTTACCTTCAAATACCATGCCTTATTGTACCGAGCATTTTCGGCGCCGGTACCCAATTTTGATTATTTCCAGATCGGTACTTTTATTGACGTTACCGGTACCGAGCTCATCCATATTTTTACGTGTTAGCACCGTAATAACTAAACTGAAAACAACGGAATTTCCAACGTGTAGGACGTGTAGGTCCTATTATTATATATTAGGTTATTTAAAATCGTTTTTTAGGATGGAGTGACTATTGGTAAGGGTCATTTTTATTTATGTTTTGATATTCGTTACTGCTTGCCATTGCTGACACGCGTTTTCCAGTCATTGGGTCCTCGCCGCAACGCGCGGGCAGAAAATCAACTAGTTATAATAATAATAATAATAATAATAATAATAATAATAATAATAATAATAATAATAATAATGGTGACAATAGTTTTATAATTTTAACAATAATAGTAATTATAATAATTTTATCAACAATAATAATTATTATAATATTAAGAATCATAACAAAAATACGAATATTAACAATAACAATAACAATAACAATATAACTTTAACAATTATATTAATAATAACAATAACAATATAATTGTAGCATGTAATATTATATTTATATTATTGATGAGCAAATCGTATCAAATCCTGCGTATATGCCTATACACAGTGTCTTACTTTATGTACATACGCTGCGTATAGTCCTATATCCAACGTATGTCAGACTGATTTGACATGGTACTAGCTTTGACTGTCTGGTCGTGTACCTACTCCTTACCTACGCTGCGTATAGGTCTATACGCTGCGTAGAGGGGTAACCCTATACGCTGCGTATAGGTGTATACACAGCGTAGATAAACCCTAAATGTATAGTTAACCAATCCAGGTGTGCAGATAATTTGCCCCTAGTCTTCTTTTACCTTTTAGAGCTTGAAACATAAAGTCAGTCAGCTTCAAAGACAAAGTTATCATTTGAGTGAGACCTCACATCACCATTCAGTTTCATGAGAGCTATTCATCACTAATTTATTTTTTGGTTTTATTGGTTAAGAAACTACTATTAACTTAAACAAAAATACTTTAACAAAATGAGGAATATAATTGTAATTTCGACAACTTTGGTTCTAGTTTATTTCGATGCCTGAAATAAATTAAAACACTATATTGATTTCGTTACATTGTAACATGAAAATAGAATAAAATTTGTTACAATCTCTTTTATTACCTACCACTCCAAGTCCAACCTATTAAAGGGTATGAAAGCAACATGTAGGAGGTGCAACCCTAAACCGCTTTGAAACCGAAAACTGAAAACCCGACCCGACCATATTTTGGCTTATAAATATTTACCTTTTTGCCATACATCTTCTTCACAGCCAATTTTCATCTCCCTTACCACATTTCAATCTCTCTCCCATTCCGAATGGGTCCCTCTCTCGAACGAAAGATCAAAGATCGAATGATTAGAGAACTTCCCGGTGACATCGCTTCTGCAGTCACCAAAGCCGTTGTTTTCGTCTGTGGCAACCACGGCGGTGGTGGTGGTGGTGGAGCTGCTGGAGGAGGTGGTGGAAGGGCTAGACCTCCAAACGGCAACAATGGATGCTGATCTAATATGATGCGATGTTGTCGCGTAACATGTTATAATGTGATTGTTTGTATGTTGATCGTTTTATGTGCTTTTAAAACTATAAATTTGAGTGAATTTCTGTGCAGTTGTCATGTTAGATTTAGTCTTATGTTATCTTAGATCCTCTGCTTCGTTTGACTTGAACTCATGATGATGAGTTTCTTGGATTCATCTTCATGTAAAAAAGAAATTATTCCATATTTTTTATTTTATTTTAAACACAAACCCTAATAGGTTTTTCTATGATATTTTAATCATCACTATTTAATTACATGTTTAAAATAGGGTGATGGTATCTACATATCCTCTAAAATTTTTGTACATCCCTCAATAGAAACCATATAAGCCAATACACTTCCCATAGGGTTTGAAGCATTAAATGCGACACCAATAGGAAGCGTATTGGCCAATACGGTTCCTATTGGTACAATATTCTCTGACGCGCACGCAGTTCAAAACTATACATGTCTGAAAAGTGACCCAATAGGAAGCGTATTGCCCAATACGATTCCCATAAGTTTAATAGGAAGCGTATAGGGCAATACACTTCCCATAGGGCTTGGGTTGGTGAACACATTAAATCAATAGGAAGCGTATTGGGCAATACGATTCCTATTGGTATAATAGGAAGCGTATGGGCAATATGGTTCCCCTAGACCCAAAGTATAGGAAGCGTATGGGGCAATATGGTTCCCCTAGACCCAAAGTATAGGAAGCGTATGGGGCAATATGGTTCCCCTAGAGCCAATGTATAGGAAGCGTATGAGGCAATATGGTTCCCCTGGTCCCCTAATCTGAATCCTTTTTATAAAAATGTATCAAAAAAACGTTTATACATTATTTGTATAACTTAAATTCTTTTCATTTTAAATTTGCAGATATGGCGTCAGATGATGAGATGGATGGCGCGGGAGATTTCGATCCATGGGCCGGTAACGATATCCATATACGATATACCCTTCCCAAACGTATGAAGCGAAGCGATTCAATAAACTTAGGGAGATGAAGGTGGGGTGTATGAGAGGGATACATTGAGATTCGTTAGAGACATGTGGGGTGGTGGACACTGTTCGACAGGTTATCGGGCAGGACAGCCCGTGGGATCGTTTATTTCGAATAGTAGCCGCACCATCTTAGCGGCCGTTGATGGTGGAGTTTTTCTCCACATTCCGCTATAGACCTCGACCGGATGACCGGCCGAACTCTGATTTGGATGATCCGAACTTGTCGGCCCCATCACCCGAGATCACATTTATAACAACCCTAACATGAACCGACACCCTTAATATTTTTTCCGACACATTAAAATATTTAAAATATCCCGAAATGTCTTTAAATACACCCCGGATATGATAACCGAGCCCGAAATATAACATAACATTAAAAAATAATTTTATTTAAGTTGAGGCGGGCCGCGTACACCCACCCCAACACTTACGCGGGCGGTATTTGGATCAGAACCTGATCCCGGTTGTTTTCATTAGTTCCCCGGGATTTGGGATCGGGGGCTGTAACAGAAGGTGGTATCAGAGTTATGCCACTGATTCAGCCACAGAAGTGTTCCGCTGACACCAAAATTCAAAGTGTTAGGAAATAAATTACTAAAATACGTGCATAATCGTATTTTCTTGTTATGTGTTATCTGACTATCTGTTAGTTTACAGTATGAGCGACCAAGGACCATCTGACGCGTATCGTCAATTGTCTGGTTCGCCTAGGAGCGAAGGCACCTCCTCTTCTCAGCCTGCCCTCTCAGGGTACTCTGCTGATACGGAAGAAGGAATCTTTGTGTTTAAGGCTCAATCTGAAGAGCCATTTCCTCAGAAAAAGAGGGGATGGTTCAGTAGGGGAGCACATGAGCGTAGAAAGCGTATGAAAACGTTGCAGGAACAACGAGTGTTAGCTGCAGCTAAAAGAGAAACTGATGCCTATGCCCAGGATATGCTCAATAGGGGTATAGCTAATATCCATATTTTAGCAACCACTGCAGCTGACCCAAACCTGGAACAAATGCTAGCACCCCAACCACAACCACCAATTCCTGATCAACCCATGGAAATACAAAACCTTGGAAATCAAGTAGAAATGCATGATTTTAACCCGGAGGAGATACATAGGGTACCTGCACCAAATCCCCTAGACCCGGATTACGACCCATGGTGGGACGATAACAGGGATTATGCGCAACATTACCCTATCCATGAAGATTGCCCATGCCAAATCTAGAAGCCTACCCAGGGTTAGATACTCTAGATCCCAATTTCGACAACGATGCATACATTAGGGAGATCTTAGAGAATCCTTACCCATACCAGGCCCCGTATCAGGAACCCGCACCCCAGATTCCTAACCCAGTCATAGAACCTGTACCCCCAATGAGTGAAGAAAACGTACAAGAACTTAGGACTTTCAGTGAGGAAATTTTAGAAAGCAGTGAAAGAATGAGACAGGTAGGAGAGCGTCTCGTATGGAAATACGACGAACGCAATATGGATTTTTGGATGAATCCGTATCCATGAATGTGATGGTAGAAACGGTAATAATAATAATATAATATAATAATAATAATAATAATAATAATAATATATGTGTGTATGTGTTAGAAAAAAAACTACGGATGCATATTATTAGTATTGTAGCTTTATATTTCAGCCGGTATTGTAATTTTAATTTCAGTACTGGTGTGTAATAGATGCATAATATATGAATAGAGTAAAAGTCGCAATGCTCGACGCTTTTGACCAAAAGTGCGTGTCATGTGATTGGCTATATTCAAATATTATTTGTGATGTTAATATTTGGTAAATGTTTAAATTCAGATGGATAACGAAGTGATTCAAGAAAACCAGAATGATAATATTCAGAACGACAACCACTCGAATAATGATAATACGAATAATGAGAATCCGAACAATAAAAACAATGGAAATCAAATAGATAATAGTGCCGTTCAACACATAGTGGCACAAGGAATTATAGATGCAATTCCATTTATTATTCAAACAGTTCAAGAAGCGAATAATAAAAGTAATCATAGCAGTAAGCGACCAAGTGAACCAGAACACAGCGTGAACAATGGACCCGTACTTCAGGTGCCCATTCCCAAAAGAAGAAGAACCATGCCATATGGTTGTTCTTACAAAGAATTCTGGTCCTATAAACCAATAGAATTCTCGGGCAATAAAGGACCCATTGCAGTTCTACGCTGGATAGAAAAGTCTGAGGCTGTTCTGAAAATAAGCAAATGTGCTGAAGAGGATACAATAATGTTTGCTTCGAATCTGTTTAAGAATTCAGCCCTAAAATGGTGGAACACTATCCTCTAGTCAAGAGGAAGTGATAGAGTTTATAGCATGAAATGAGAGGAGTTTAAAAATATGGTAGAAAGGAAGTTATGCCCTCCCAATGAAAAAGAACAGATAGCAAACAAGTTTCTGAATCTTAGAATGACCGGGGTAGATAGTAAGGGTTATACTACCACATTCTTTGAATATGCTAGAATAGTACCAACCCTTGCATCACCGGAACCGTATTAATCTCCCGTTACATCTGGGGATTAATTGGAGAGATTAGACATGTAGTCAAGGCAGCTAGACCCCAAACCATAGAAGAAGCTGTAGAACTAGCCAATACCTTGACAGATGAGTTAATCTGTACTAGAGAAGAAGACCGGAGGAGAAATCTAACCCAAAGGCTTACCCAAGAATTCCGTTCTGGGAATTTCAACCGTAGGAATGTAGGTTCTACCTCTGCACCGTACTGCAAAACCTGCAGAAAGAAGCATTCAGGAAAATGCTCCATTCACTACAATTTTTGCAAGGCCCCAGGACATAAGGAAGAGGATTGCAAGAAGAAATCCAGTAATGGAATGTGTTTCAATTGTGGAGAAAAAGGTCACATCAGGACAAATTGTCCGAAATTGGCTCCAGCTGCAAACAACAAGAATCCTAAAAATGCTAGAGCATTTGTTCTAACTGCAGATGAAGCCAAGATGATCCCGGACGTCATAGTTGGTACGTTTTTAGTTAATGATATTTTTTCTAAAGTATTATTTGACTCTGGTGCAAACCAAAGTTTTATTAATACTTCATTTTACAAACTCCTAAACCAATCATTAACTAAACTACCACAAGAATCTCTAGTAGAGATAGCAAATGGAGAAACCATTAGGATTTCTGAAGTCTTGCAGGGGGCAAGAATAGAAATTTTTAATCAAAAATTTATTGCAAACCTTTACCCAATGAATTTGGCTGGATTTGATGTCGTGTTAGGAATGGATTGGTTAATAGCCAATAAAGCCAGTATTTTATGTGATCAAAAGTCAATTCAAGTAAATTCACCAAGGGGTGAAAAGATCACAATTAAAAGAGATAAACCATCTAGATCCACTAAGTTCATTTCTGTGATGAAAACAGCAAGTTATATAAGAAAAGGATCTATAGTGTATTTGATTTCTATAATCACTAACACAAAAGGGAAAGAACTAAAAGACATTCCAGTAGTGTCCCAGTTTTCAAATGTCTTTCCAGAAGAATTGCCAGGACTACCGCCAGACAGGGAAGTTGAATTCAGAATCCATATGCTACCAGGGACAGCCCCTATTGCCAAAGCACCTTACCGTTTGGCACCCGCTGAAATGCAGGAACTGAAGAAAGAATTAGACGAATTGTTAGAGAAAGGATTCATACAGCTAAGCTCATCGCCATGGGGAGCACCGATATTGTTCGTAAAAAAGAAGGACGGATCAATGCGTATGTGCATTGACTACCGTGAATTGAACAAGGTCACAATTAAGAATCGATATCCATTACCAGGGATCGATGATCTGTTCGATCAACTTCAAGGAGCTCGATTTTTCTCTAAAATTGATTTAAGATCAGGATATCATCAATTAAAGGTACATGAAGTGGATATTCCTAAAACTGCATTCAGAACAAGGTATGGTCATTATAAATTTACTGTCATGCCATTTGGTTTAACCAATGCCCCAGCCGCATTTATGGACATGATGAACCGAATATGTAAGCCATATTTGGATAAATTCATAATTGTCTTCATAGATGATATTCTAATTTACTCTAAAAGTAAAGAGGAGCATGCAAAGCACTTGCACTTACTTTTAAGTCTGTTAAGAAAGGAAAAGCTTTACGCTAAGTTTTCAAAGTGCGAGTTTTGGTTAGAACAGGTACAATTTCTTGGACACTTAGTTGACCATGAAGGAATTCATGTGGATCCAATAAAGATCGAGGCAATTACCAAATGGAAAACCCCTGAGTCACCAACCGAGGTTAGAAGTTTCTTAGGATTGGTCGGTTATTATAGAAGATTTTTTCGAGTTTTTTCCAGAATAGCCATTCCTTTAACTAAGTTAACCTGTAAATCCAGTAAGTTTGAATGGGGACCGAAACAAGAAGAAGCCTTTAGAATTCTTAAGCAAAGATTGACTCATGCACCTATACTAGTGTTACCAGAAGGAACTGAAGACTTTGTAGTCTTTTGTGACGCTTCTAAGTTAGGTTATGGACGTGTGTTGATGCAACGTCAAAAGGTTATAGCTTACGCATCTAGACAGCTTAAGACTCATGAAGAGAATTATTCAACCCATGATTTGGAACTAGGAGCTATAGTTTTTGCCCTTAAAATTTGGAGACATTATCTTTATGGTAGTAAGTTTACCATATTCACAGATCATAAGAGTTTAAGGTATGTTTTTGGGCAAAAAGAGCTAAACATGAGACAAAGACGTTGGATGGAAATGCTTAGTGATTATGATTGTGATATTCAGTATCATGCAGGAAAGGCCAATGTAGTGGCTGATGCTTTAAGTAGAAAATATCACGATAAGCCAAAAAGGGTACGTTCTCTTAAATTAAATCTACGAGTAGATCTAAATGATCAGATTAGAAAAGCACAAGAAGCAGTAATCAAGGAAGATACTGAAAAATTAAAAGGAATGATTAAGGAATTAGAATAAGGAACAGATAGAATTTGAAGATTTCATAAAAAGAGAATGTGGACACCTAAATTAGGAAATTTACGTCACCGTATATTAGAAGAAGCTCATAAATCTAAATATACGATGCATCCAGGAAGTGATAAGATGTACCAGGATTTATGGAAAAATTTCTGGTGGATAGGAATGAAAAAGGATATAGCAGCTTATGTTTCTAAATGTTTAACTTGCTCACAAGTCAAAGTTGAATACCAGAAACCCTCAGGTTTGTTACATCAATTAGAAATGCCAGTTTGGAAGTGGGAATTGATAACAATGGATTTTGTTACCAAATTACCCAAAACAAGAAAAGGTAATGATACAATCTGGGTGATTGTAGATAGGCTAACCAAGTCAGCTCATTTCCTACCAATGAAGGAAACTTTTAGTATGGAACAATTAGCTAAATTATATGTAAATAAAATTGTTTCATTACATGGGATTCCTTTATCAATTGTTTCTGATAGGGATAGCCGTTTTACCTCTCATTTTTGGACAAGTTTCCAAAAAGCAATGGGAACCAAGCTGAATATAAGCACAACTTACCATCCTCAAACAGACGGGCAAAGTGAAAGGACAATTCAGACCATGGAAGACATGCTTAAAGCTTGTGTAATTGATTTTGAAGGTAGTTGGGATGATCACTAACCTTTAATAGAATTTTCTTATAATAACAGTTATCACACAAGTACTAAAGCTGCACCATTCGAAGCACTTTATGGACGGAAGTGCAGAACCCCAGTCTGTTGGGCAGAAATTGGGGAAAAGCAACTATCTGGACCTGAGATAGTGCAAGAAACAACCGATAAGATCATTCAAGTCAAGGAACGACTGAAAGCGGCACGTGATCGACAAAAGAGCTACGCTGACAAAGACGTAAGCCATTAGAATTCCAGGTAGGTGACAAGGTATTGTTAAAAGTCTCTCCTTGGAAAGGAGTGGTAAGATTCATCAAAAGAGGAAATCTAAGTCTCAGGTATATTGGACCTTTTAAGATTATTAAAAGAATAGGACATGTAGCCTATCAGCTACAACTGCCAGAGGAAATGGCAGGAATACATGATGTATTTCATGTATCTAATCTCAAAAAGTGCCTAGCTGATGAATCACTCGTAGTACCTCTTAAGGATATAGAGGTAAATGAACAACTTAAGTTTGTAGAGAAGCCTCTATAGATTGAAGACAGGAAAGTTAAGAATCTCAAACATAAGAGATTAGTTCTGGTCAAAGTGAAGTGGGACTCCAAAAGAGGACCTGAATACACATTGGAGCTTGAATCAGAAATACAAAGGAAATATCCACACTTGTTCCAGTAGATCTCGAGGACGAGCTCTAAAACAAGGTGGGGGGGATATAACAACCCTAACGTGAACCGACACCCTTAATAATTTTTCCGACACCTTAAAATATTTAAAATATCCCGAAATGTCTTTAAATACACCCCGGATATGAAAACCGAGCCCGAAATATAACATAACATTAAAAAATAATTTTATTTAAGTTGAGGCGGGCCGCGTAGACCCACCCTAACACTTACGCGGGTGGAATTAGGATCAGAACCTGATCCCGGTTGTTTTCTTTAGTTAAGCTTACACTTACGCCGGCCGCGAGATAGTGAAAGGTGGCTAAACCCTAGGCTGCCACGTGGCCCAACACTTGTCGACCCTACTCGATGACCCGGATCACCTATGTTGTTGACCGTCTTTGACGCGGGCCATGTAGGCCTTAGCCTATGTTTACGCGGGATGCGAGAAACCCAAAATCAGCTCCTATATAATGGGAGTTCAGGCCTTCAGTTTCCGTCGCTCAATTTCGAAATCTCTCTCAAATTCTGAATAGTAGAAGTTATAGCCGGGTATTATACCCCCTAAATAGCGAGGTTCTGCTACGATGTAAGTATTATAACCCCTGGAGACGTATTAGATACTCTGCCCGATTGATCTAGGGTTCCGTAACGGCTGTCGTGGTTCTGCCCGACGTAGTCGTTGGAATGCCGTCTCGGGGAAGGTATTACTAATGTTAAAATGGGTTATTATACTAACACACGTGCATTTGTGTAAATTATAGATTATTCCCAGGAAATCCTTCCTGAAAACCCTAAGACAACAATGTGAGTAATCTCCTTTTTGCAAATTGTTTTTATAAAACCTCACTTTATTAAATATATACAAAGCGGTTATTGAGTATTTGTGAGAATACAATTATAGTGGGTATTTTGGGGGTTTTGTATACAAAATTTGTTACTGGCGTGGTAACATTCCACAAGTTGAGTATTACAATACCACTGATGTTAATGGTTATATCTTGGAAACAAATGTAATTGCGGATGCGCCCTCAATACCGTAAAATGATTGGTATTTCAACTTAATTAAACTGGGATTCACTCACCAGTATTTTCCACTAACAAAATGCTTTTAATAACGCGTTTCAGGTAACAAAATGTGAAAGCCAAAAAGAAGCCAGCTGGACAGCAATGAAGGCTTGGAAAAGTGGTAATAAAGTTACCTAAAAGAAATAGATGTTTTTCTTAAATAAAATAGGGTATATCCCTATGAAATTATGTGTACTGAAAACTTGGGGCTTTATCCACGTGTTTAATATTATAAAATGTGGTGGTTTACTCTGATAAAATATTTCCTAACTACGGTCCTGATGAAAATTTCCGCTACCAAATTGAATAAATAACATGATACCACCAAAACTGGCTCGCGGCCGCCCGTTCCCGGGGATTTGGGATCGGAGGCTGTGACAACATTCCATCTGTTCGGCGAGGTATTTAAGATGTCGCTTCGTCAATTTGTCGTCGCTATCGGTTTTTACACAAACGAGGAGTTGGTTCAGGACGTGTATACCACGGCTATCGATCGTATGCCCGAGGATTAGTTGATTGCCTGGTGGCCCACCATCGGTTAAGGTCCATACACCAAGGCGGAGGAGGTCCGATCCTCGGAGATTCGTGACCCGTTAGTTCGTTACTTACATCGTGGCTTTAGCACGGGCATCGCAGCCCGTGGCAAGAGTTGCGAGCACGTAACGGAGGCCGGTCTTTTCTATCTCTATTGTTTATTTACTGGTCGTCCGTGCGCCCTCCATCTCTGCCTGGTGGATTATTTTGTCACACGTTGGAAAAAACAGTGTTGTGGTAGTATATATGGAGGATCGTTTATCGGCCGGATAGCCTATAGTGTTAGTCGGTACTTTGGTTGGGTCGAGGATAGGTATCCAACGCCGGTTCCCTGCAAATATTTGGACATGAGGTCGATGATAGGGATGAAAGTGGCGGCAAATATTCCTAATGTTGGTTATAGGTTTGTCGGGATGAACCGTCAGGTTTGGGCATGGCAGCCGTTGGTACATCACCCGCGTTTGGAGGCCGAGGAGGTTCAGATGCCTCAGATGGCTGAGCAGGATGGCGGGCATGATGATGTTGAGGTCCCGCCTGCATGGTCAGGAGATAACATCCCACGGTCGCCAGATGGATCAGATGCATGATGACATAGGGTGGCTGATGACTGGCATGGTGAAATGTATAAGTACATGGGTATATCGGTTCCACCCCGTCCACCACCACGAGTTTATCCGGACCACGGCCCGTTCTTTACGCAGCAGCCCGACCCGTCCATGCCATCCTTTACCCATCCCCTCCCGTCCATGCAGGTATATTATCTTATTTTTATTTCATTTATCTACGAGCAATTTAATGTTATGTAATGGGTATTTTGTTTAAATTCTTATAGCCTTACGACCCGTCCTATACTCAGCCCGACCTTTCCTTGCCACATTTTCCTCGGTCCGGCCAGACCATGCCGCTCTTTCCTCTGTCCGACCTTTCCATGCAGGCATGTTATTTTGTTTTATTTCATTTTCTACGAACAATTTTAATGTTATGTAATGCGTATTTTGTTTAATTTTTTTTTACATAGGATATGTTTAATTTGTTTGGATTGCTTAATTTCACTACGTCTTTTATAAAATTTATAACAAAAAAACTAACATCATTTTATAACAAAAAAAAAACAACTTAGTTAATGTTTAAAAAAATAAAGTTCAAAAAGTTACTAATAACAATACGCTGTTCTTGCAAAAAAAAAAATTCCTACAGGGAACGTATGACCCTATATGATTTCTCTTGTCTTTTGAAAAAAAAATCATAAAGGGAGTGTATGTTTTTATACACTTCCTTTTAGCTGACCATCTTTTGAAAAGTTTGGTACACAGATGGGAAGTGTATTGCTTAATATGCTTGGACCCAGAGGAACCGTATTGCCCTATACGCTTCCTTTTAGCTGACCATCTTTTGAAAAGTTTGGTACACATATTGGAAGTGTATTGCTTAATACGCTTGGACCCAGAGGAACCATATTGCCCTATACGCTTCCTCTGGTCTCCTAATCATTAGCTGACCATCTTCTGAAAAGTTTGTACTTCAAGTACACATATAGGAAGTGTATTGCTCAATACGCTTGGACCCAGAGGAACCGTATTGCCCTATACGCTTCCTATAGGGTTCAAAGGATGTGCAAATAACCAAGGAGGATGTGTGAATAACCAAGCCCTTAAAATATAGACTTTTAAAGGTTGAGATGAAAAGACAAGTTTAAAATAGACCTTTAAAGGTTGAGATGAAATGAGTGGACTAAAGTGAAGCAATAAAACAAGATAGATCTCACCACCCCCACATACCTCACAAGTCACAATCCCTTTTGTGTGGGGTGGGTAAAAGTAAGTTAGTATTTTCAAGTTTTAACATTTTTTGTTCATTTTTTACTCCCTTTTGTGTGGGTAAAAGTTAGTATTTTCAAGTTTTAACATTTTTTGTTCATTTTTTACTCCTCAACTAGATTTTTTCAACGTTTATACTATTTTTCAAGCTTTCATCACTTTAATCCTCGTCTACCCTACTTAATGATTGCATTAAAAATATTTCAACTCTATGTTTTATCACTTAAAAATATATATTATAATTACCACAAATTATGTTTTATCACTTAGAAATATATGTTACAATTATCACAATTTGTACACTTAGGTGTGCTTGGTTTTTTTAGGAATCGGTTCATTGAACCTCTTTCGATTAGGCCTGATTTGGAATGTTGAAAAATTAAGAAAATTTCGGAAGACCATAAAGCTAGTCTTATTGTCCCCTTTCCGATCCAAGAGATAAAAGATACGGTTTTTGATTGTGGGGATGATAATGCTCCCGGTCCTGACGGTTTTAACATGAGATTCATTAAGCATTTTTGGATTTTTTTTTAATATGACTTTGCAAACATTTTGAACTATTTACACGAAGAATGTAAAATTAAATGCAGTAGTGGGTCGTCATTTATAACCTTGGTCCATAAAGTTAAAGACCCAGTAGAGCTCATTAATTACAGACCTATCTTACAGACCTATCAATCTTGTGGAAATAATTAGCAAAGTTATATAAAAGATTTTGGCTAATAGGCTCAAAAAAGTGTTGGAAGAGGTTATTTCGGATTCTCATTCTGCTTTCCTTAAAAGGAAGCTAATTTTGGATGGGCCGCTGTTTGTGAATGAGCTGATTAGCTAGAGCAAGAAAATTAAGAAGGAGGCTTTTATTTTAAAAATTGATTTTAAGAAAGCATATGATGAAATAGTGGTTAACCGGGGAAGGTTAATTCACTGGTCTCGTCAAGTAGGGTTAATCCCTTCTTTCTGAGGATCGGTGACTAGATCGTTCGCTGACCTGTCTCCTGCACAAGGAAACATACCGTGACTCGTAACAAGGAGGATGGGGTGGGGGTGCTCCTTGTTACCACTCTCCAGCGTGCGAATCAAAATTTGCTTGAGAGCAAAGTATGTGATAGTAGTAAGTGTGAGAGAGAGCAGATAAGCGATACCTCAAACCTGGTCCAGGATGGGTATATATAGCCGAAGAGTGAAGGAGGGAAATTGAGTGGCTAGACCGACAACGCGCAACCCTTTGCAGGTATGTCAGGCGCGTAGGTCACGGAGGTGATGCCACGTCTTGCTGTGGCTGTCTGTCTGTTCGCCAGCGTTGCATACATGTGGGCTGGACAGGTGACTTCTGTCAGTGTCACTTGCTGTTTTGGACACTTGAGTCAAAGTGTCAGTCCCACTTGCGTCGTCAATAGGATGCATGCCTGGCCGCATCACTATGTGCGGTAACCGCGGTTGTTTCCGCATCCCTTATCTTGACGAAGTATCAATAGGGTGCGGTGCTAAGCCGCATCGCCATGTGCGGTAACTGCGGTTGTTACCGCATCCCTTGTCGTGACGAAAACAGTCGTTTTCATACACTAGGCAAGTCTCCATCACATGACCGATTGGAACGGTTAACCGCGTTCGTGCGTACCCGCATGGACACAGATAAGTCCTTGTTAGTGGGAGTATTTGATAAGGGTGATGGTCACTCGCGACTACTTTGGTGCGAGATTTGTGACCATACCCCTTCAAGTCCCCCAGTCGAGTGTTGTTTCCTCATGCAAGTTGTAGGTAGGAGGAATACTAGATTATTTGGTCGACTGGGTACATTTGAAATTGATTTGGAGAAGATTCTAGGCCCGACACGTCACTCCTGCTTCAAGTAATCAATTCGTGGATCAGATATTACTTGTGTAAGCAGGTGTGTAGAGTCATGTGACGTCTCTTCCGGACCGATGAGCAAGTTCAGGTTGATGCTGAAACATCACCTGATAACTCTGGGCTGGTAGTGTGGTCTACCTTTTTCTGATGTCATCAAACATGATCGCCACCTGTTGGTGTGCCGAACTAACCCTTAAGACGGTGACGGACAATTAGTATGAACTTGTCATTACCCGCAACTCCAGTTGTAACCTTTGCCGGTGCTGATGCAATGTTCTTAGTGCCGCGTTGGCACTTTATGCTCATCAACTGGCCATGAAACGACGATCCCTTTCTTGTGGGGCGTTCGTGTTCTTCCAGTTTAGCTCTCAAGTAACCGCACGTCCTTTGTGGTTACCTCGTTTCCTGGCATTGTTGGCCGTGTTTGGTCGAACAATGTGAGGAGTGGTGAGGAAAGCAATTGGCAAATAAACATGGTCATAAGTAGACCTATTCCCACCATTGTTTATTCTATGCGGGCAATCGGTAGGTAAACAAAGTCATAAGCAAACTTGTTACCACCATTGTTTGGCTTGTTGCTCAATGAGATCACCGCGGTTTATTAGGAATCTAGGTGAAACTCGTTCGAGGTATTCATTCTGTAGCCACTTCAGGTTCATGATCTTGAACCTGTTTCCCTTAAAGTAGCTTTCCGCGCCTTGCTCTATCGGGAGGACATGGTGCGGTGTTGTGGTCCACCATCGTTGTGATGTCTTAGTCGTGGCTCTTCCGTAGCCACCGTTTCCGTAGTCATAAATCGGCCGCAACACCTTATGAGTGTCTACGGTTTGTAACAGAAGACTCGCTTTAAAAGAGTGTTGCACTTGATGTGGCTCTTGAAGGTTCAGGAGCATTGGTTGCTAAGGTGCGATTGCTCCTCATAACCATCAGCTCCCTAGTGAGAAGCTGTTTGTATCCCCTCTGTGGTTATGAACCAGATACAAGGGAATTGAAGCTTGAAGAGGCTCTAAGGAGTCCTGCTTTGCATGTTCCTGAGGTGCGGTTTTCGCAGTCCAAAGAACATCGCTGGTTCTGAGTATCTGACACACCTGCGCGGGGCGCGTGTGTGTGGGCTCTCCGCATATTCCACGTGTGGAAGTAAAGCTAGAAAGAGCTTCATTATCCCCCTTTACTAAGTATGTATATATATTTTTCTCTTTTTTGAGGGGGTGTGTAAAAACGACATGCGGTATGGGTTGCGGTATGAGATACCAGATAAACCGCATGCCGCGTATATGAATATGTCTTCATTTTGTCGTTAACTGTAGACGTTGTAGACCGCACGTATAGGTTGGTGGAAGTTGGTGAGGTTTAGCTAGCATGTGCTGAAATGAAAGGACATTTGCACTGCCCTAGGCAATAAATGCACTGTAGCAGGAGTGCAAAAGGTCGTGTATTGTCAGTCGCGTGGGCGGCCACGCGCGCGTGGTAGCTGTCAGAAAACCGTCATCAGACACGTAGCGGTATGTGATAGGCGCATAAACCGCACATCTGTTCGGTTACCATGATCGCATTAATTTCAATGGGTAGAAAAGGGGAAACCTTTTAGGGTTTCCCCTCACTTGTTCGAAATTTTCAAAATTTTCCGGCGAGAAATCCATTTTTCTCTGTCTTCTCCGACCAAAACCTTGATTTTTCAGTGAGAGTTTCGAAGTCACGTATGGCCAACCATTCACCAAAGATACTTAATATAAGCTACAATACTTATATTTATTATAAAATATCCGTTTATTATCAAAAATAAAACAGTTTTGCAAAAATCACTTTAAAAGCCGATTTTTACCGTTTTTAGTGCATAGTTTCGTACCGAACTTTACTGTAACCATCCCAAATCATCATGACTTGATATTTTAACATAACACATTTTATCTACTGATTAAAATGATAATTATACCCATGATAGTGCACGTCTCATGTATAACACATAAATCATGCAAATTCACCCAATTTACTACTTTTCAAGCTACATGTACAACATGCAAAGCTACCAAGTATATGACATAATTTTTATACCATCAAAAATACATCATGTAACATTATTTTATAAGTTTATATTCTGATTTGTATGAATCTTGATCATAGCAAAACATTTCCATTTTCTTATGATCATTTAATCATTATACAAGCCTATGTACAATCACCTTATGCACATTTACTTCATAATCATCATTCAAGAGTAAATACTCTTATTCTTACATTTATTATGATCCTATAACTTATCCAAAATTAAATTCTTGTTCAATCATTCATCAATCATTGAAAATCATTAAGCACATGTATCATACTTTAACATTTATGAACATGCAAACAACCTACAAATTTCCATACATACATACACACATTTCGGCCATATACATACATATATATTAATTTCAAAATTCCACTTTACTTGTATTTATTTCATATCACAAGACTTTGTTATGACACATTTTATGAAAATCCCTTTTTGATTTAAACGTGCATACTTTTTAAGATCAAAATCAATGATCAATCAAAACTCAAACTTTAACATACATGCATGTATATAATCGGCCATACACATACATATTTCAATATCATCTCAAATGAAATCCAAGATTCAATCATCACTTCATAACAATCACACTTTATCACATATTATTCAATTATTCAAACAATCAGATTGCAAGAAACTTTTTAACCAAAATTCAAAACATAATCTCTAATCAATAATCATATATACATGCGTATAGCCATATATATACACACATATCTTGAAATTTTCATTTTTATAAAAATCATTTGTTAGTTTGATTTCAAGAGCTGTCAGAATCCAAGTATTTGACAATCATGCTCATCATCATCATCATCATCATCATCATCAAATGAGTTTTAAAAGAAGTACAACTTTATACCTTTCAAGAACAAAGTGGGTTTTTATGATGAGAATCTTGATGAAAATAAGTTCCTCTTTGAAATCACCTTGAAATCGACTTTAAATCTTCAAACCAACTTGAAACTAGCTTTAAATGGCCATGATCTTCAAGAAATAAGTTTGAAAATTTGAAATATGTGTGTTCTTAAGGGTGTTTGGCGGAGAGGTATCAAGAAGAAGAAGAAAAGGTTTTTGAAAGTTTAATTCTTGGAATTGTGTATGTAAAGTGTTTTGGAAGAAAGATGTAATGATTAGGTTTCATATCTTGGAAACACTTGGCAAAAATGAAGTGTTGGTGGGCACCTAGTGCCGCCACCTCTTCCCATCTCTCACACTTCTCTCTCCTACATATATATACACATATATACATGCAATAACAGGTAATTAACTGGTTACCGAGTATTTTATTTCGCCTTTTATCTGCATTTTAAGGCGTTTAAAATTATTTTTATCATTCAATGAAAATTAACTCACCATAATATTGCTAAACAATATTTCGTTCACCTAAACTGGTTGCGTCGTCTGCGTTTTGCAGTATACGCGCTGTATTGCGCAATACGCGTTTAAATTCGCAAAACAAGAATTTTAAGCGTTTTAATTAATTTTTCTTCACGAATATGATTAAGAATAGGATTTTAATTATAACAGAATATTTTTAGGATTTTAACGTTATCCGCACAGTCACCGACGTTCGTTTCGCATTTTGTTCGTTACGCGATAAGCGTTTATCTTATTGTTGCTAACTTAATTTTTAACAAAGTTTGAGTTTATCAATATTTCAAATACCTCAAATTAATATCATATTTAATGATTTAGTGCCAATATATAATCATAACACGTGTCACACTAGTACAATACATGCTCAGAATAGCCGGGTGTCACATCCGGCTCGGTTTTTATGTCTTTCTCTTTGTGTCTTGGCTCGGATAACAAGAAAAATCATTGTGTGAACAGTTGCAAGGGACAAGGTGGAAGACAACGGTGGTGGCCGACGGCTGTGGTGGTCCCGGTGACAGCGGAGAACCGCCGTCGCCGGCGATGGGGCCGGCTGGCGGTGGTGGTGGGGTTATGGCCATACTCAGTTCGAGTTTTGGATGGTTCATGTTCCGGTTCAGTTTCGGGTCTTGGCTCTGTTCGGGTTTGAGTCAATGTTAGTCAACATCAGAATCGCTCGGTTCAGTTTCGGTTCGGGTTAAACCAGGTCAACGGTCAACTAGGTCAAGGCAGGTCAACATCCGTTTCGGGTCAATTTTCGGGTTCGGGTCAAACCTGGTCAACTCAGTCAACTCAGGTCAAACCCGGTCAACTAGTCGACGCTAGAATTGGTAAAGTTTTAACGACGCGTTAAACTTTTATATATACATTAGTCTCGTTTTAATTAGCGCGAACCGAGCTCAAACCGTAGTATCGTAACGAAATTTGTATATAAGTCATATATCGAGTTAGTATTTGACAACTTTACGAAAGTTATATATAATATTGTTGAATTATTGTTGTGTTTTGAAAATATATCGACAACTTGCGTTGTCGGGATCGTCCAAAAACAGAGGAAACTCTGCCCGTTTTTCGTAAAAATCTGTAATACGACATGTAATTTTATATTCTAAAAACGACACCTATTGAGGTTCAAGTTTTTTTTTATAAAATAAATATAAATGTATATTTATTTGGGCGACATTTTATAACTAACAAAAACGAATGTATAACATTTCGACACACACGAGTTATTAGTTAACGAAACCCGAGAACTTATATAAAATAATTATAATTATTTATATTCATTTCAAAACGTTTAGAACTCGAAAACTTTTATGAAATAAATGTTATTTATATATATTTCCAAACAACTAACATTCGGAAATCTTTATAAAATAAATATGATGATTTATATTTACTCCAAACGTCGGAATTTGGAATTTATATTCCAAAAGTTTAGTATTTGAAAACCGTACAAAATAAATATAATTATTTATATTTATTTTAAACATCAAGAATTCGAATTTTTTTATAAATAAATACAATTATTTATAGTTGTTTCAAACGTCTACACGAAGTTTGGCACATTACCGTAAGATTATAATAAACGATATTAGTAACCGATTCGTTATATCTATACTACTTTATAAAGCATATCCAAAGGACTTCTTAAAGTCATAAAAATTCCCTTAAAACACCCCTAAAGCATGATGTACAACCCTCTAAAGCACAATATAATTTACAATTCCAATTATACCCTCCAAAACTTTTACCCTTCACCCGGATCCATCATTAGCCGTCCATTTTCTTTCAATTCTTCACACGGATCGTGATCTGACGGATGATTTTGTTTTCACACGGATCCACCTTTCCTATTCCTTCTCTCTCATCTCTCTCACAACTCACATCTCACCAGATCTTTTCATCAACCTTTTCTCTCTCTCTCTCTCTCTGGCGACTCAAGCACATGCCAACGATTAGGATTTTGGTAAGAACCGCCAGAAGACTCATAATCTTAATCGGCTTGAAGCGCAAGCTCAATTCTCGAGGTAGGGTTTGTAAAATCCCCAATTTTTTTTCAAGTAGAACCCTAATTTTGTTGTGTTGTGCGTTTGTATTAATTCAATGTTTTGTGTGGTGTTGAGATGTGTATGCTTTGTGGAATTAGGAGTGTGGGAGTTTTGATTTGATTGTTGGATTTGGTGAATGATCTTGTAGTTTTAGAGTTTTTTGTATTGAGGTTAGTTTGTAAGAAAGTTGAAACTTTAAGGTAGGTATTCTTGATATCTGACTTGTCTGTTTTGGCTCTTGTGTAGGGAGTGTTAAAGAAATTATATATCTGGAGATGATGCTAGATCTGGAACAAATATGGGTTTGCAAAGAGAGAGCGAGCAAATGTTAGAAAGAGGGAGAAAATCGGTGGGTTCTGGCCGCTTGGAATTTTTTTACTGATATCGATTGTATTTAAGATTCAAAAAGCACTTGGAGGTAAAGGAAATCCCCTAGCTTTTGACATTACAGCTGCTTGTAGCCGCTTCATGTTTTATCCGAGGTACATTTGTTATAATTATGTTTCTTCAAAGTCTATTTATTGGGCTTATATCATAAAAAAGGCAAGCAACTTTGGTTTAGTTATTGTTTAGAGTAACTATCCTCTATCTCACCTGTAAATAATATTAAAACTTTTTGAAATTTTGATATTAGGTAATCCATATGGGTCAAAATGAAGTAAGTTTGACCATGTTGACTTTTATTTTCAAGCGGTGGTTATAAAACTGTACTTGTGATTGGGGCAGATTCGCTATCTCGTAATGTTGACTGGATTGATAGAGGGACATGCATTCTTTTTGGTGATGCTGCTGGTGCTGTTTTTGTCCAGGTATATTTCATTATCTTAGTAAATTTTTTCATGTAAAAATCACTTTTGTTTGCACATTCTTCATAGTTATAAATAAGTGGTTTGTACTGATTTTGCTCCATAAACTTGCGTTAGAACTATTGAAATAATCATAAATAAAGAACTTTTTATTCTGCGGCTGATTAGCAAAGATCATGGAGCCTACAATATAAAATATGGTTTATGGTGGAAAATAGTGTATAGTTAAAACACATGGAGTTCCTTTTTTCTTGGTTTTGCAATCATCCTCTATGTACTACACCGTTTTCAATCATTCAACTATGGAGGCGTCAATTTTGAACCGTTTACAAATAGTATGGCGTATGGGTCGGGATTTGGGTTGCTTTTATCTCAAACAAGTCAAAAAAGAAAAATGAGTTATATGGGAAATGGGTCAAAAGGATTGAAAGTCGACAAACATCTTTTTTAGTGCATACAGTCTCCTGAATCTTTTGATCTAAAGATGAAAGATCCAGATTATTATTGTCATAATATTGCTTTTATAATCATAATCATATGTGGGTCTGGCCCGTTTCAACTCTACTTAAGAGATGACCTTTTTGAATGTAGAACCTATTTAAATTTTGACTCGTCATCCTTTCTGTCATCTTGCCACCTTCGTTCAACAGCATGTTTGCAAGCTACTAATTTCTTGCATTTCATGTAGGCGTGTGATAGCAAAGAGGGCAGTTTGTTTGGTTTTGACTTGCACTGTAATGGTGACTGCAACGGGTTTTTATAATTTTAGAAATGACGGTTTCCACTTTCCGTTCACTACTAAATATTATAACAAAATGTCAACTTTTTTTTTTAATTTTATAAATCCACCCCAACAGGCATTTACATGCCGGAATCAACAAAAAAGAAACAAATCATGAACTGGGTACAAATGGTTCAGCTCTAGGTTTTCCCCCGAACCATTCGTCTTTTTCTTGTATAAAAGACCCATTTGAACCGAATCAGGCTGTAATAAACGTCATCCAAAAGGGTGTTAATGTAATTTAATGTGCAGGCGAACCAGAAGATCATTGATGGAGTAGCAACAAGACTAGAAGTCCCAAAAGATAGAGTGATAACAAGTTTGGCAAATTATGGCAGCACAAGTGCGGCTTCAATACCCTTGGCACTAGACGAAGCTGTTAGAAGCGGGAAAGTCAAACAAGGTCAAACCATAGCGGCTGTTGGTTTTAGTGCTGGTCTTACATGAGGCTCTGCCATCGTTTGGACACCACATCCTCTTTCAGAATCATCACCGACAACTCATCGTATTCATCTTCCAGTAAATGCCATCTGTACTGCTTTTTCGTCGATAAATCCTCGAACAAAACAGGTATGCAACCCACAAGAATACTATCAAAGGTTGTATTACATTACACTTATAACAAAAGATTGCAAAAACTCTGATCCAGCCATAATACATTTTTATAAGTTGTAACAAAATAAAAGTTGTTATTACACTTATGATGTGACAATAAGTTCCTTTGAACTAATAGTCGACTTAGTTTGTTACACTCTTACTACAATCAAACCGTTTTCGCTACAATAAATACTTTAAAACAAGAAAATTTGTTTGCAGCCGTTTAACGGCGTGTTTACAGATCCCCAGGTTTGGGTGTTAAGTCTGATGAACTCGCTGAAAAGAATGATATTGCAAAACGAAATGGTTGGTCTTTTGCGTGTCTTATTTGTATGTAAGGTTAATTGATCACTGCTTTCCTTCGAGTATTCATCATTTTACGATGAATTATTTTAGCAGGAGATCCTGATGCAAAAGGAGACAATGATGTCACAAAAAGAAATGATGTGCAACCGCAAGAACAGAGGGTAATGGATAAGAAGATCAAAGAGATGAAAGACCAGCTAAGGTTTGGCCAGTTTTGTGACTTTTATCCAAAGGTTTTTTTTTCATATCTAGATCCAAAAGGTTTTAAATCTTGCCATTATCACCCAGTTCGTTAACTCCATCCATTTTTCTTTGTTAAGTCAGGGGTATTTTCATCTTTTTTGCTAACTTGAAAGGGCAATTCAGTATTTTTCATTTTTTGTACAAGCAATCAAATTACCCCTGACCGAATCTGTTAGACAGAATTGCCCTTTAAGTTGACGAAAATACCCCTGATTTAAAAGAGAAAAATGGATGGAGTTAACGAACCGGATGAAAATGGCAAGATTTCAAATCTTTTGGATCCAAATACGGAAAAACAAACCTTTGAACGGAAGTCGCAAAACTGGCCAAACCTCGGATGAAAATGACATTTTACTCTGACAAAAACAAATCAACATAAAAGTTTAAAGAATAACCAGCCAACTGTATATGTGATTTCAGCACTCATAAACGGCACTTTGCACTGAAAACACAAAGACATGGTGAAATATTTCCTTTGATGCATCATATTGTCATGGGAGATGATCTAGAAGTTAAGCAAGGCAAGCCATCACCTGATATATTTCTTGCAGCTGCTAGAAGATTCGACGTAAATATATTTCCAAAATTGTTGTAATTTTTTAAAAATAATATAATAATTTGGTCGTTGCAGTATCAAAATGTTTTCGCCCCACTTATTAAGCTTGAAGCCGACTATGATAAAGTAAGCTGTACTTTTAATTGTTTTCTCGGTGGTACAACTTTGTTAACTTAAATTTGAAATGTATGATATTGTGCTTGACAGATGATGAAAGAATCTCAAAGTAAACACAATCTCACAATTCGGTGGGATATTGGTCTTAACAAGAAGCGCGTTGCATATTTTGTTGTCCCAAAAGTGCTTCATTATTTTTATTATTTACAACCACATCAAGCCTTTTATATTCTATGTAAGTTTATTAGTTCAGTTTGATAAAAATCCAAGGGGCTATTTGGTAGCATCTGAATGGTCATTAAGAGGCTACCTCTTAATGGAACCATTAAGAATTTTACCAATGAGAAGGTAGAAAAATGTTACATGTGATGATTTACCATTCAGAGGTTACCTCTTAACCATTCAGATTTGAGGTTACCTCTTATTCATTCAGAGGTTTTAAACCATTAAGAGGTAGCATCTGAATGGTCATTAAGAGGCTACCAAACAGCCCCTAAGTATTGTTAACACCAGGAAGACAATGAGTTACGTCTTGTACCTGGTGATGAGTTAAGACTTAGATACTCGGGGGACCCAGCACATCCAGCCTGGTAGTCTGTTGGACATGTGGTATGTGCAAGTCAGGCAGGTAGTTGTATATTGGTATTAACGTATCATGATCTGTGATATGCTATAACCGTTTTGTTAGGTTCAACTTAAGAATGATGGAAAATTGAAGGCATGGAAGGTTGTTGAAGGTCGTTATTTGGGGAAGGCTGATTGGCTGACGTTTGTTGAAGACAATAGTGTAGGTTGGGGATGTCTTGGTTATTGAGATGATTCACAACCACAAAGATGTTCTTTGTGTTAGCATATGTAGATCTGGTTCTTAAGTTGTCTTTGATCAAAATTACTACTTTTTGTATCCACTATCAAGTATTGTTTGATCAAGATTACTACTTTTGTATACACTATTAAGTAATCAAAGAAGTGTTCCATTACTAATCTTGATTTTAATGTTAATGAGAATTATGCTTATTAAATCAAAATTGGCTTAAACTTATTTAGTTAAATCAAATTTGGTTTAAATTTATTATTAGTTACTGAATTTAAATTTAATTTAAACTCAAATTGGTTTAAATTATTTAGTTAAATCAAATTTGGTCTACATTTATGTAATTTGGGTAAACCCGACTAACATTTTAGAATACTATTTTCGGCTTTCGGGTTCCATCTTGTGTTACCTACTTACCTTAGCGTTCTTTTTTGCTATATAGTTTACAAAGGGATTACGTTTATCGGTCATTTGATAAATAGTTGGATAAAATGACTAAATGGCTATATCACAATTGATAAATAGTCAATAAAGCTTATATGAATTGTGACAACCCTCAAAATTCCATGTATTCCGTACAATTTATTATTGATAATTAAAGTGATTGATGATTGTGCTAAACTATTTAACTACTCTCTGATTTTTGTGTTATGCTTACATGTGCGTGTTAGCATACTAGTAGTATACAGAAAAATTACTAAATAGTCCGGTATGTTTTCCTATGTGTTAGGAATAAATTGCGTTACAAAAATATATAAATAAGATGCCTTACGGAACAATTAAACAATTTAACAGAACGGTATCTGACCAAACAACCAGACATTACCCGGGATACTAAATATTTGTCAAACATATTATGTAATTATTCTGAGCTAGTCATGATCCCCGTATGACATAACACCCGCTAAAAAGTTACTAACAAACATATATCATTCTAATACTTACAATCTAACTATCTTTTGTAAGTTTTTACATCAAAGCCCCCCCCCCCCCCCAAACGATTTTAGTCCTCAAGGGAACCCACACATCATTCTCACCATACTTCAAGTATCTTGTAAGATTATCTATGATTTATTTATTAGATTGTTAGCTTGTTGAAGTAGACATAAAATATGGAATGATTATTAGAAGTATGAAACCATAAGATACTTCAAATATCTTGTAAGATTATCTTTAATTTATTTATTAGATTGTTAGCTTGTTGAAGTAGACATAAAATATGGAATGATTATTAGAAGTATGGAACCATAAGATACTTCAAATATCTTGTAAGATTATCTTTGATTTATTTATTAGATTGTTAGCTTGTTGAAGTAGACATAAAATATGGAATGATTATTAGAAGTATGGAACCATAAGATCATCCATCATTCTCAATCTTTCACCTCCCTCATTTCACTCATCTCTCTCTCACTTTCGGTCACTCCCAAACCGCCACCATCAACACCCTAAACAACCATCATCCTCCAAGTTTCAAGTCCCATTCAAGGTTAAAAGTTGATACAAGAGAGTTTGCTTTGTGTGGAGCTTCATAAGGGCTTTGTTCCTACCTTTTTCACCATCATCCTCTCCATCTTCTTCACTAAGAATCATCCCTAGCTTTAAGCTAGTAGTAAGTCTCGGTTTACCCTTGATCATCTTACTTTTATGGCTAATATTTGTAGAATGATATTTATTTCACAAGAACACTAAAAAGGGTTTAAACAAGAAGATGAAACATGATGTAATTGTGTTATTATGAAGTTGTTTTGATATGTACTGAGTATTTGTTGAGTCACTTGTTGATATGGATGTTTGATGTTGATACGATCACTAAACATAATTAACGGGATCAACTGAATACAAACTAGTAAGCTAGAGACCAAAAACAGCAATCTGTCCATACTTTACAGCCAACTTCAGTTGGCTGTAAACAGGTCATAAACTTAACGAAAAACCGGTATTTTGAATCTAAAATGTGATATTAGGAAATACGGTTCTAATGGCACCGGAATCATAATTTTTGGACTCCGTTTACTATTTTTAAAGTGTCATTTCGTAACAGCAGCTAGAGCTGCATTTTTTCTGCAGAAAATTGGCGATATGTTTTTAGTCATAACTTGAGTTCTGTGTCTGATTAGCCCATGAAATCTGTACAGCAGATGGACACTGATGTTGTAGTAATTGTCCCACTGGAATTTCGTCAATCCGACTTACAATGAATTTTTAGTGAATTATTCCGTGGGCTGCAGTTAGAAAATAATAAATCTGAGTGCAGACCGGAAAATAATTTTTAATAAAATATTGGTGACGGATTAGAACCCGAGATTTTTACACAATAATATTTGGGTCGTTTAGCACCTTCTATAAAAATTTGAGAATTTTTGAAATAAGATAACTATTTTATTAAAATGCTCGAAAGCAGCCCAGTTTCGGATAATTAAGTTAAAACCACATAAGTAGTGATTTGCGTGTCTAAATGTCGAAGATGTTATCTGTGAATGATCTAACATGTTATGTGTCTATAAAAGTGTTATGTGCAATGTCGTATGTTTATTTGTGAATGGGAATGGATGGGGAGTTTATATGGGCATAAATTGTTAAAGTGATGCATGATATGTGTTAGATGCGTGTAGGAATTTTGTGCTTATTTGAAGTCACTAATAAACTAAGTGGTAATCCTACTAGGACGTGATTGACCGACTTTGACTGTTAGCTATATTTGAGAATCTAACCGAGCAAACCGAGGTGAGTTCACACACTTTCTAAGGCATGGGATTCCCGATGGTTTGGGAATGGGTTAAAGAATTAAAACGGAATCTACATATCTTACTTAGGTAGGATATGTACGGCCATCCTCCTTGGGTAGGATGTCAGTATTGATCCTGCGTATTCTCTTTAGGAGAACTACGTACGTTCGTCCTCCTTGTGTAGGACAACAACCTTAAACTTACTAGACAAAACCCTATCATAAGTCCCTCATTTTATATCGACTTAATCGCCGAGGCCAATGGCGAGCGGGTCATTAGTTAATAGCGCTATTAGGTTTAACAAACCTCACACCGTGCCAGTCGGACGGGCGTGTACTAATGGACTATGGCAAACCATCAGTGATGATAGACACTGATGTAGGGCACAACTTACTTGCGTAGTTGTCGATATCATACGGTCTAGTAGTTCACATGGGGAAGCCCCCACTAATCATGGACAGGGTATGGGTAATAAAGAATGAACTGGTTAAATTTTCTTTCAACTACGGGGTAACCCCCACGGCAATTACGCCAACAAAAGACAAACCACGTTTTCGGAAACAACTTAAAACTAAACAACCAAACGTGAACTCACTCAACTTTGTTGTTGACTCGTTGTTACATGCCTTACAGGTCGCTAACTGCTTGGAGCTTGCACGAGGATGGAGTCGTTGTGATGTACGGACAGTTATGTCCAGTGTTTAATATTTAAATCATTATGAACTTATTAAACTTGCGTTTTGAACTTTAACTTATAAACTATGGACTTATGTTTTGGACTTTACGCTTATGCTTCCGTTGTTTAATTTAAAACTTGGATAACTAGCTCTTGGTCACCGATCGTATTGTGGTTGGCTTTATTTACTTAAATACGTTGTTCAGTATGATTGGTGGCTCGATCCTGGTCACGTCACGCCTCCAAGCGGCAGTACTCCGCATGGTGGATTTTGGGGGTGTGACAGATTGGTATCAGAGCCATTGGTTATAGTGAACTTGGTTTTAAAAAGGGAAAAGCTTTTTGATAAAACCAGACTATAACCTGTACAGTGCTCAACGATCCACAACGACGCTTCGCTCCACGTGCAAGACTCGACACTATAGGTGGTATGATTTATGTTATATTGTCGATTAGATAGTTTACATTGTGCATTAGTTAACGTGATAATTGCTATTTGAACCTTGTGTGCTTACTCTCTTCTGTCACCCCACACTTACGCACGTTGCGATACCTTTCTTACCTATGTTCCCCTCGAAGTGAAGATCATGAGTGGGCGTCTCAACATGACCCAGGATCAGCTGACGACCTTGATTAAAGAACGGATTGCTGAAGCCTTGGCAACCCAATCAGGGAGTCAATCCATGCACACCCAATCCCGCATGGGCCCCTTCAGGGCGTTCTTGGAGTGTAAACCTCCCACTTTCGATGGCACTGGAGGGACAATCGACCTTCTACACTTGATCCGAAGAATCGAATATACGTTCGAAGAAAGTGAAAGTCCTGCTAGCAAACGAGTAGAGTACGCTACTGTCATGTTGCAAGGGAAAGCGTATTCTTGGTGGAACGCACAAGTTCAGATGCTCGGGTTGGCAGACGCGAATGCCACCCTCTGGAGCGACTTCCAGGATTTGATTAAGGAAGAGTTCTGCCACCTGGATGACATTCTGAAACTTAAAATAGAGTATTATTGTTTGAAGATGGAAGGATCAGAGATTGAGGCGTACACAAAGAGGTCCAACGACTTAGCTGCCTTATGTCCTAACATGTCACAACCCATATCTAGACGAATCAAGCTATACCTCAGAGGCTTAGTCCCGGAAATCCAAGGGTCTGTGAGTGCGGCTAACCTTCCCACAATCCAGCAAGTCGTTCGTTTGGCGCACTAACTCACCGATCAGGTGGTGGAAGAGGGCAAGTTGCCCAAGCGTAGCTCTTCCAATGCAAATGCTCTTATGAGTAACAAGTATATTTGGGGTGAGCACCAAGGTGAGGGTCCTAGCTCTATACGACGGGAACCGCACAGGAAACTCGGGCTAAACTACCAAAATCAGGGGAGATACCTAGGGAATAAACCGAGATGCCGCAAGTGCCAACGTCACCACAGTGGGTCATGTGCGGAATCGTGTTGTCATCGGTGCAAGAAGTTGGGACATATGGCTAGAGACTGTAGGAGCCCATACCCTGCAAACCGGAACCAACGGCAACACTAGCAGGGTAATGAGAGATGTTACCAGTGCGGTGCTGAGAGTCACTTCAAGAGGAACTGTCCGCAGATGAGACAGAATCGTGACAACAGCGGCAACCAGGGCAACGGGGACAATAACGGAGACAATAAGGATAACCGCAGGACTAGTAAGCATGAGCTTCTGAATGGACAAGAGGAAGAAGGAAACAACCTCAACATTGTGGTGGGTAAGTTCCTACCAGACAATTTCTTTGTTTCTATTTTAGTTAATTCAGGTACAGATATGTGTTCCTAAGAGTTAGTCAGATGCTTAAGCATACTCCAACCCTTTTGAACACCAAGCACATCGTAGAGTTAGCAAATGGTAAAAGTTTAGAGGCTACACATGTAGTTAAGGGTTGCAAGCTTGTCCTTGTCGATCAGACCTTTTCTATCGACCTCATTCCTATCGTTCTGGGTAGTTTTGACGTTGTCATTGGGATGGATTGGTTATCTCAACACCAAGCGGAGATTAATTGCAAGGAGAAAATTGTCCGTATCCCTCGTTCTGATAAAGAACCCCTCGTGATTCGTGGCGACAAGAGTGGTGCTGTTGTAGGCATCATCTCTTTCCTTAAGGCCCAGAAGTGTTTGCGAAAGGGCCACACCGCTATTCTAGCCCTCGTTTCTGATACATCCGCGGAAGAAAGGAAGATAGAAGACATTCCTATTGTACGCAACTTTCCTGAGGTATTTCCTGAGGAATTGCCTGGACTTCCGCCTCATCGTCAGGTCGAGTTTCAAATCGAGCTAGCTCCTGGAGCAGCGCCCATAGCTCGAGCACCATATCGTCTAACTCCATCAGAACTCGAAAAATTGTCTACACAACTACAAGAACTCTTGGAAAAGGGTTTCATACGTCCTAGCTCTTCGCCATGGGGAGCTCCAGTGTTATACGTAAAGTAGAAAGACGGTACCTTCAGAATGTGTATTGACTACCGCGAACTCAACAAGGTGACTGTGAAGAATCGTTATTCTCTTCCACGCATTGATGACTTATTCGACCAGTTGCAAGGGTCGAGTTACTACTCTAAGATTGATTTGAGATCGGGCTACCATCAGTTGAGAGTCCGAGAGGAAGACGTCTCCAAAACAGCATTCAGAACTCGTTACGGCCATTATGAGTTTCTGGTTATGCCTTTCGGGTTAACGAATGCACCTGCGGTCTTCATGGATCTCATGAACCGAGCGTGCAAGCCTTACCTGGATAAATTTGTCATAGTATTCATCGATGACATCCTCATCTATTCTAAGAGTCAGGAGGAACACGAGCAACATCTGAGGTTTATTCTGGAACTTCTTCGAAAAGAGCAGTTGTATGCCAAGTTTTCGAAATGTGACTTTTGGCTTCACGAAGTCCGCTTTCTAAAACAAGGACGGGATTCATGTAGATCCATCCAAGGTTGTCTCAATCAAGAACTGGCCTGCACCCCGCACAGAAATCCGCCAATTCTTGGGTTTGGCAGGATATTACAGAAGGTTTATCAAAGATTTCTCCAAGATTGCGCAACCTCTCACTTCACTGACTCAGAAGGGTGTCACCTATCGTTGGGGTGATGCACAGGAGTCCGCATTTCAGCACTTGAAGGATAGACTTTGTAGCGCACCTATTCTCTCACTGCCCGAAGGCACATATGATTTTGTGTTTTATTGCGACGCTTCCATCCAAGGCCTTGGTTGTGTGTTGATGCAACGTGACAAGGTCATTGCCTACGCATCACGCCAACTTAAAGTTCACGAAAGGAATTACACTACTCACGATCTGGAACTGGGAGCAGTAGTTTTCGTGCTTAAGATATGGAGACATTACCTGTACGGTACCAAGTGCACCATTTACACCGATCACAGGAGTCTCGAGCATATCTTCAAGCAAAAGGTGTTGAACATGCGTCAACGCCGATGGGTTGAACTCTTGAATGACTACGAATGCGCGATCAAGTATCATCCGGGCAAGGCCAATGTGGTGGCTGACGCCCTCAGCCGGAAGGATACTATACCTAGGCGTCTACGTGCGTTACAGCTTACCATCCAATCCAACCTTCCAGCTCAGATTCGTGATGCTCAGGTTGAAGCATTGAAAGCAGAGAACATCAGGGCTGAGTCCCTACGAGGATCGAGACAACGGCTAGAACAAAAGGAAAACGGCGCCTACTATGTTAACGGACGCATTTGGGTTCCACTTTATGGAGACTTACGTGAGCTTGTGGTGGATGAAGCACATAAGTCTCGTTATTCAGTACATCCTAGTTCAGATAAGATGTACCACGACCTAAAAACTACATACTGGTGGCCTGGTATGAAAGCTAGCATAGCAACCTACGTCAGTAAATGCTTGACTTGTGCTAGAGTCAAGGTCGAATACCAGAAACCATCAGGCCCACTCCAACAACCAGAGATACCTAAATGAAAATGGGAGCAAATTTCCATGGATTTCGTTACCGGCCTGCCCAGATCTCAACGCGGAAATGATACCATTTGGGTGATCGTGGATCGACTGACCAAGTCTGCACATTTTCTGCCTATCAAAGAAACGGATAAGTTTTCTACTCTAGCAGACATCTACCTAAAAGAAGTGGTATCAAGGCACGGAGTGCCAACCTCCATCATTTCTGATCGTGACGCTTGTTTTACCTCTGAACTATGGCAAGCTATGCATGAGTCTTTTGTCTCACGCTTAGATATGAGCACCGCTTATCATCCACAGACAGATGGGCAATCAGAACGCACCATCCAAACTCTTGAAGACATGCTTAGGGCATGTGTAATCGATTTTGGTAACGGCTGGGAAAAGCATCTCCCGTTAGTGGAGTTTTCATATAACAACAGCTACCACACCAGCATCCAGGCCGCTCCGTTCAAGGCACTATATGGACGCAAGTGCCGATCACCTCTCTGTTGGGCAGAAGTTGGTGACAGTCAAATCACTGGCCCAGAACTCGTGGTAGATACAACCGAGAAAATTGCTCAGATACGACAACGAATGGCGGCAGCTCGTGACCGTCAGAAAAGCTATGCCGATAAGCGAAGAAAACCACTCGAGTTCCAGGTTGGGGATCGAGTGATACTCAAAGTCTCACCTTGGAAAGGTGTAGTTCGTTTTGGCAAAAGAGGCAAACTTAATCCGCGTTACGTCGGACCATTCGAGATCATTGAGAAAATTGGCAAAGTCGCTTATAGGCTGAACCTACAGGAATAACTCAGTGGAGTTCACAACGTATTCCATGTGTCGAATCTGAAGAAATGTCTGTCAGATGAGACCCTCATAGTTCCTCTCAAAGAGCTCACAATCGACGACAAGTTGCGATTCGTCGAGGAACCAGTAGAGATTACGGATCAAGACGTTAAGATTCTCAAGCACACCAGAATACCTGTCGTCCGAGTTCATTGGAATTCCCGTCGTGGCCCAGAGTATACCTGGGAACGAGAAGACCAAATGAAACTCAAGTATCCCCAGCTGTTTAAGAAAAATGCAACCACTACTGAGGCTGAAGCTACCGCAGAATTTCGGGATGAAATTCCAAATCAACGGGGGGATGATGTGACACCCCAGGAAAATCAGGAAAACAACGCAACTTAACTAGCTTCCTCAGTAACCACTCACTAAATTTCGGGACGAAATTTTCTTAACAGGGGCAGAATTTGACAACCCTCAAAATTCCATGTATTCCGTACAATTTATTAATGATAATTAAAGTGATTGATGATTGTGCTAAACTATTTAACTGCTCTCTGATTTCTGTGTTATGCTTACATGTGCGTGTTAGCATACTAGTAGTATACAGAAAAATTACTAAATAGTCCGGTATGTTTTCCTATGTGTTAGGAATAAATTGCGTTACAAAAATGTATAAATAAGACGCCTTACGGAACAATTAAACAATTTAACAGAACAGTATCTGACCGAACAACCAGACATTACCCGGGATACTAAATATTTGTCAAACATATTATGTAATTATTCTGAGCTAGTCATGATCCCCGTATGCCATAACACCCGCTAAAAAGTTACTAACAAACATATATCATTCTAATACTTACAATCTAACTATCTTTTGCAAGTTTTTACATCAAAGCCCCCCCCCCCCCCCCAACGATTTTAGTCCCTCAAGGGACCCCACATATCATTCTCACCATACTTCAAATATCTTGTAAGATTATCTATGATTTATTTATTAGATTGTTAGCTTGTTGAAGTAGACATAAAATATTGAATGATTATTAGAAGTATGGAACCATAAGATACTTCAAATATCTTGTAAGATTATCTTTAATTTATTTATTAGATTGTAAGCTTGTTGAAGTAGACATAAAATATGGAATGATTATTAGAAGTATGGAACCATACGATACTTCAAATATCTTGTAAGATTATCTTTGATTTATTTATTAGATTGTTAGCTTGTTGAAGTAGACATAAAATATGGAATGATTATTAGAAGTATGGAACCATAAGATCATCCATCATTCTCAATCTTTCACCTCCCTCATTTCACTCATCTCTCTCTCACTTTCGGTCACTCCCAAACCGCCACCATCAACACCCTAAACAACCATCATCCTCCAAGTTTCAAGTCCCATTCAAGGTTAAAAGTTGATACAAGAGAGTTTGCTTTGTGTGGAGCTTCATAAGGGCTTTGTTCCTACCTTTTTCACCATCATCCTCTCCATCTTCTTCACTAAGAATCATCCCTAGCTTTAAGCTAGTAGTAAGTCTCGGTTTACCCTTGATAATCTTACTTTTATGGCTAATATTTGTAGAATGATATTTATTTCACAAGAACACTAAAAAGGGTTTAAACAAGAAGATGAAACATGATGTAATTGTGTTAGTATGAAGTTGTTTTGATATGTATCGAGTATTTGCTGATTCACTTGTTGATATGGATGTTTGATGTTGATACGATCACTAAACATAATTAACGGGATCAACCGAATACAAACTAGTAAGCTAGAGACCAAAAACAGCAATCTGTCCATACTTTACAGCCAACTTCAGTTGGCTGTAAACAGGTCATAAACTTAACGAAAAACCGATATTTTGAATTTAAAATGTGATATTAGGAAATACGGTTCTAATGGCACCGGAATCATAATTTTTGGACTCCGTTTACTATTTTTAAAGTGTCATTTCGTAACAGCAGATAGAGCTGCATTTTTTCTGCAGAAAATTGGCGATATGTTTTTAGTCATAACTTGAGTTCTGTGTCGGATCAGCCCATGAAATCTGTACAGTAGATGGACACTGATGTCGTAGTAATTGTCCCACTGGAATTTCGTCAATCCGACTTACAATGAATTTTTAGTGAATTATTCCGTGGGCTGCAGTCAGCAAATAATAAATCTGAGTGCAGACCGGAAAATAATTTTTAATAAAATATTGGTGACGGATTAGATCCCGAGATTTTTACACAATAATATTTGGGTCGTTTAGCACCTTCTATAAAAATTTGAGAATTTTTGAAATAAGATAACTAGTTTATTAAAATGCTCGAAAACAGCCCAGTTTCAGATAATTAAGTTAAAACCACATAAGTAGTGATTTGCGTGTCTAAATGTCGAATATGTTATCTGTGAATGATCTAACATGTTATGTGTCGATAAAAGTGTTATGTGCAATGTCGTATGTTTATTTGTGAATGGGAATGGATGGGGAGTTTATATGGGCATAAATTGTTAAAGTGATGCATGATATGTGTTAGATGCGTGTAGGAATTTTGTGCTTATTTGAAGTCACTAATAAACTAAGTGGTAATCCTACTAGGACGTGATTGACCGACTTTGACTGTTAGCTATATTTGAGAATCTAACCGAGCAAACCGAGGTGAGTTCACACACTTTCTAAGGCATGGGATTCCCGGTGGTTTGGGAATGGGTTAAAGAATTAAAACGAAATCTACATATCTTACTTAGGTAGGATATGTACGGCCATCCTCCTCGGGTAGGATGCCAGTATTGATCCTGCGTATTCTCTTTAGGAGAACTACGTACGTTCGTCCTCCTTGTGTAGGACAACAAACTTAAACTTACTAGACAAAACTCTATCATAAGTCCCTCATTTTATATCGACTTAATCGCCGAGGCCAATGGCGAGCGGGTCATTAGTTAATAGCGCTATTAGGTTTAACAAACCTCACACCATGCCAGTCGGACGGGCGTGTAGTAATGGACTATGGCAAACCATCAGTGATGATAGACACTGATGTAGGGCACAACTTACTTGCGTAGTAGTCGATATCATACGGTCTAGCAGTTCACATGGGGAAGCCCCCACTAATCATGGATAGGGTATGGGTAATAAAGAATGAACTGGTTAAATTTTCTTTCAACTACGGGGTAACCCCCACGGCAATTACGCCAACGGAAGACAAACCACGTTTTCAGAAACAACTTAAAACTAAACAACCAAACGTGAACTCACTCAACTTTGTTGTTGACTCGTTGTTACATGCCTTACAGGTCGCTAACTGCTTGGAGCTTGCACGAGGATGGAGTCGTTGTGGTGTACGGACAGTTATGTCCAGTGTTTAATATTTAAATCATTATGAACTTATTAAACTTGCGTTTTGAACTTTAACTTATAAACTATGGACTTATGTTTTGGACTTTACGCTTATGCTTCCGCTGTTTAATTTAAAACTTGGATAACTAGCTCTTGGTCACTAATCGTATTGTGGTTGGCTTTATTTACTTAAATACGTTGTTCAGTATGATTGGTGGCTCGATCCTGGTCACGTCACGCCTCCAAGCGGCAGTACTCCGCATGGTGGATTTTGGGGGTGTGACATGAATGTGCCTACAATGCTTGAATTAGTTATGATTGTTCTGGTCTTATTTATTTATTTTTTTTTGAACGACAAATTTGGATTACTGATGGACCACTGGAGTATTATCGTGCCACCAGCGGAACCACCCGATCATATCCATCTCCACTAGGCATAATGCCTATACACCAATTCAGGAGGAAACCCAATTGTAGGATCGTTTGTCGATCTGACGAGTCGTTCAGAAGAGTGCTTAGACTAATTCAGAGGCGGAATTCATTGAATTAGTCTTCGTAGAGCTTGATTTCACTACTTAACGTCTCCTGTATTGATTAACTGTCAAAATACAAGCTCTTGGAGACAAACGGGCAGAGCTTCGCCGTTACACACACACATACGCTATTACTGGAACCGCTCATATGACTCCATATATATAGACCCTCTGGATCGCTTATATGGACATGTCCATATAAGCGATCCACTCATCATGTCACATAAGCGATCCACTTAGGTGACAGATAAGCGATCCTATATATACATTGACAAATAAGCGATCCACACTATATACCCTATAAGCGATCCTATTCAATACAAGATTTCCCGTTTACTGTTCACAATACAAATAGCTCTACCCTAAGACTCGAACGAAGATGTAGTCGACAGACAACTGCACCAACAGACTCCCCCTTGAATGTTGACGGAATCTTTAGTGAGAGTCTTCAATCATTCACAGCTCTTCAATCTTGTTCGGTCTTCTTCAGGAACTCTGCCTGGAATCCTATCTTCTACAGGAATTCCTTCCTGAAATCATATGCCTGGATCTTTCTCTGGCTCTAACTTTCGTCAGACTCCCCCTATCATCATGCTAGGATCTTTGTCTGGAAATCGTTATCACCATTGAAATCAACTCCTGGCTTTCTCTGTTTAAGCTCTTCTCTGGTTCTGATGTGTCTCCTGGCTATCTGTAGCAACAGGATCAGAAACCTACAAAACTCATACACACTATCACAATACAACACAATTATGATTCAACTTAATGAATCAACTAATCATTTGATACTTTTTACAATTAAACACTGATTCACAAATTTGAAACATTCCAATTCCTGATTCAACCTAATGAATCATTTTAAACATTTCAAACGACTTAACCAACCTGTCTGTTCATCAAGTTTAGCCTTTAAGATTTTGAAAATTAGCTCTTCAACATCAGTTGTCGAAAATCTTTTTGGATTTTTCAAAATATGAAACGTAAATGTACAAGAATTTAAATGCAGAACAAACATATTTTTGTGAGTTTGTGCAAGAGGATCATATCAGTATTTGAGACACAACACAAGCACCGTTAAGCTTCTAATCGTTTTAAGTTCTAAACGATTCACGTAGATTGACGATATAATTATCCTCTTAAATTTTCATACAATTTTCAATCTATTCAGGATACAATTTAGGTGTTTTATGAACTTAGATCAATTCATGTGTCCCACCTCTTGAATATACTCCCGTATCCAGAATCTCAATATTCAGTCTTACAGGTATGAACACTACAATGATGTCTGTATATAAATTAGGGGAAAAATGCGAGAACTGAGGGATCTCAGGTCAGAACTTCCGTTCAGCAGAGAGATATCAACTTCGACTTAGCAGTGTGTCCCCTTTAGAGGATCTTTTCAGCTACAACAGATGATTATCAATTTTATTGTCTAATCAACTGAGGGCTTTATGCTATGTTTCAAGCATTTTGCGGAAAGTATTAGCCAAGGACTAGGTCAGAACTACCGTTCAGCAGAAGTCCCGGAATAATACCCCAGACATCATAGAGTATAAACACCTAGTATATCAGAATACGAGACCTTTCAAACGAGATTTCAGGGGTTACCTATATATCCAAGTAGTGTTCCCCACGAATTTCACAAGTCTGAAATTTTAGGTTTATATCCCGAATAAATCTACTAAATGTACAAAAACCTATCGTCACATCATCAGTGAGACCGTTTATCACATTTTGTCATTACATATCTTTAGCGTGCTATGATAGTCCACTGATTTACTATCATTTCCTCTTATTTCGCAACAAAACTCATTTTTAATTTTTCAATGTTTTTTACATTTTCAAATTTTCAAATTTTTTAAAATTTTTCTCCCCCTAAAATCAAAATATGTTTCAATTCTGATTTTCTAGGAAAATTTGAAACAAACTGTACAAACTTGACAACTTGATGAGAATCACTTCAATTCTCCATCCATTTTGACATAAACAATCAGAACTCCCCCTCACAACAAACTATTTTCCCATAATGATTTCAAAACACTTAAGTTTGTTTTAATCAGAATGGTTTTTCCGGAAAATATGTTTAGTTGTTTTTACCTTTTGTAAAATGGGGTTCAAATCATCACTTTGTTTAACAATTTCATGAATGATAATTAAATCAAGTCCAATTTAATGACCCTGATTTAACCACTTGAAAGATCAACTGGTTCTCATTCTGAACCATTTATAACAAACACAAACATACAACCACTTGTAGATTTAACAATTAAGCTTATCAAACATGTTTTTCAACCAATTACTATCTTTTGGTTGAATTCTCAAGGTGCCGATTCCTACTCCTCGCTTACAAACCTGGGAGTTCCGGCAAGTCCTGCAAAAACTTCACAAACAGTTTTAGAAAGATGCCGATTCCTGATCCACAATACCATCTTGGGATCTCCGGCAAGTCAGGTTTTTCATTTAAAAAGATCCACCCAAGCCCAACCAGCCTTGGGTGTTTTCAACAATTTTACCTCAACCAACGGCTCCTCTGGCTTTGACGAACCAGAATCATTGCCTGAATGTGGCTCCTTTGTTTCCAAAGAAACAGATTCATCGCCAGAAAGTGGCTTGTCTGACTTTGGCACGTCAGATTCATCGCCGACCTTTTTCTTCTTCTTCTCCTCTTTTGTCCTTAGATTTGTATCTGATGAATTCTTCTTGCTTGTCTTTGCAGCTGAGGGAGTAGATTCATCAGAACTGTTATTCTGTTTGTCTCGTGAACCCGAGGACAAAATCTTCTCAAGATACTCTCTTGCCTTCTTCCTCTTTTTCCTCAGTCTGTCTTTCTGCCCCTGTGAAAGCTTCACTTTCTTTTCCTGAATTGACTGTTCTTGAACTTTAGGTTTCAGAACCTTCTGTTCCTGGGGCTTGACTTTGACTGGAATCTTTGCCAATTTCCAAGAATTAGCCCTCAATCTTTCATTCGATCTCCTTGGGCAATCTCTGGCAATGTGACCTTTGATGTTGCAGTTAAAGCATCGTCTGGTCTCATAATTCCAATACTGGCAGTTAACAGCAATGTGTCTGTGATATCCGCAGCTGTAACACACTCTGTTATCGTACCAATCACCATTTTGAGTCCAAACACTTAGATCAAAGCATTGTTTGGCTTGGTGATATTCCTTTCTCAACTTTGCTGGATTTGGCTTTGAAGCACTGTGGTCCGACCTGCACCACTTATTACCAACAATTTTTGAGTTTTCATTTTTTACTTTTTGTGATTTTTTCTTTTGATTGGATGAACGATCCGATGAACTTTTAATATCTTTTTGAACAATTTTCTCATTTTTAATTTTTTGTTTCTGTTCTGCTTTCTTCTTCAAAGATTTTTGCTTCGAGCATTCACCCTTTTCAGTTGATTGCAGAACAGTTTTCTGAAATTTTTCCTTTTTATCATCAGATTTTTCATCACAATCTTTAACTTTGACTTTGTCAAAGTTTGTGACATTGTCACTCATTGGAACAGAATTGATTGGTTTTGGACAGGGAAAATTCAAACTGTCTGATTTAGTCACAAAACCTATCAATTTCTTTTCAAGTTCATCAATCTTGATTCTTGAATTCTCAGCTTCTTTTTCAAACTGAGATATTCTTTCAAGATGAGACTTGATTGAATTTTCATTTTCATTTTTCATGTTTTCAAGAACAGATTTTTCATTTTCCAAGACATTTATCTGTTCTTGAAGTTTCACTTCATTAGCTTTCAGATTTTTGTTCTCCAATTTTATCCAGAAATCTTCATTTTCTGATGATTTCTATTTGCTTTCAAAAACCTTTACATTTTCTTTCAAAATTTTGTTTTCTGATGTCAAACTGTTCAGTTTACCCAACAGTTTGTCATTTTCAATTTTCAATTTCTCACAATTTTCTTGTAACATAAGAATCTGTTTAATATCAGCTTGCTTCTCGTCTTCCAACTTCTTGACTTTTGATGTCAAACTTTCCGCATCCTTCAAGAGTTTGTCATTTTCTGTCTTGAAGTTGTCGCATTTGAAGCATACTGTTTCAGAACATGAAGTTTCATTCTTCACAGATTCTCCAACCTTCGGCACTTGTTCTTTCTCTATCTTATATGTACCTGCACCAAAGATTGTAACAAGATCAAGAGGATTTCTATTATCATCAATATAACAACCTCTTTTCATATCATATACCAAATTTCTTTTCGCTGCCAAACACACATTGATTCTTTTATATATCTCAGTTATCACATCTAAATTCAAATCATCCAAATTCATTTTTATTTTATCCAACATTTCTCTCTTCTTTTGATAATTCTCATTATCATGATTTTTAAGTTCGCTGATGAATGTATTCAAAGTTAATTTTGAAAAATTAGAATTTTCTTTCAAATTTTTCAAAAAATCATCCCATTCAGCTGATAATCCACTAGCAAACTTTGATACCATCTCAGCTTCTGATATCACTATTTGATTTTCCTTCAAATAGTCAATCAAACGATCAAAACGTTTCTCCAAATCATCCAAAGTTTCATCTTTCTTGCTCAGAAAACATTCAAAACGTTTACACCAAACCTCTTTGGACAATTTCCGATAAGAATCACTAAAATATCCTCGATACCAACTATTCATTCTCTCAAGATCATTGTTTTCTTGCACATCAAACCTCATTGTCATTTTTCAAATATCCCGACAAATATTTTGTGAACACAAACGCGAACCAGATGTCCGAATCAGCGAATCAAATGAGCGAACCAAGCTATCCGGACCAAATAAGCGGACCAGATGAGGTGTCCAAATAAGCGATTCAAGATTGTTCTAATAAGCGGTCCAGAATGTGTTCCAAGAGCGATCCAGAAAGTTACTTTGGAGCGATCCAGAAACTGTATTGTGGAGCGGTCCAAAAAATGTTCACACGAGCGATTTAGAAACTGACTAATGAGCGGTCCAAACAACAATTTTGAGCGAGTCAGAACCACATTTTGTATGAAAAAGCGGTCCAAAACTTGATCTAAAAGCGGTTCATGATGATGTCACTACGAACGGTCCACATTTTGAACATGATTTGACTGCTAAAAACTTCGAATTTTTGCTTCAAACTTTCCAGGATTTGTCTTGGTACAATTGTGCACAAGCTGTGAAAATTTGAGCGAATTTCGACCGTGAAAACTTCCTGAATCAGTAAAAGAAGGTGTAGAAGTGAGAATTTTGAGCGAAAATCGAGCTAAACGGCAAGAACTCTTCCTCCTGAGCTCTGATACCACTTGTAGGATCGTTTGTCGATCTGACGAGTTGTTCAGAAGAGTGCTTAGACTAATTCAGAGGCGGAATTCATTGAATTAGTCTTCGTAGAGCTTGATTTCACTACTTAACGTCTCCTGTATTGATTAACTGTCAAAATACAAGCTCTTGGAGACAAACGGGCAGAGCTTCGCCGTTACACACACACATACGCTATTACTGGAACCGCTCATATGACTCCATATATATAGACCCTCTGGATCGCTTATATGGACATGTCCATATAAGCGATCCACTTAGGTGACAGATAAGCGATCCTATATATACATTGACAAATAAGCGATCCACACTATATACCCTATAAGCGACCCTATTCAATACAAGATTTCTCGTTTACTGTTCACAATACAAATAGCTCTACCCTAAGACTCGAACGAAGATGTAGTCGACAGACAACTGCACCAACACCAATAAATATGGGAAAACCCCCCTTGTGGGAATCGAACCCAGAATCTATTGGTCCCAAAGCTTTATCCCACTCCAAGATGCCACTAAGCTATAAAGCCATGGGAAAAAAAAGATTATTTGGGTATATACGTTTTCGCCCCCCAGCCGAAAAATTCAAGCTTCGCCACTGCTGATGCCCTTAAGGCATTTTTGTAACTTACAAGACTTTGAAATACGGGATGAATGCAGCTAACTTGCTTTTAAACTAAAAGTTGATAGTTAGTCCTAAAGTTCATTGTGTTTATTCAATTAGCTTGCACGTTAAAACATTGCCAATAGTTAATGTTTGCATTAGTTTTCCAATAATATATTCTAAAAACCTTTTGAAGGGCCATGATGGTAGATTTACTGTTTATGTGCATGCATCAACAGAACCGCCTCATGTTAGTCCATACTTCAATGGTAGAAATATAAGTGAAAAGGTATCTATTCTTTAGAGCTTTGTGTAGCTTACATATAACTGTCACTACCGCCATACGATTCATCATTCAAACCATTGATTTACCTACATCTTTAAAAACCCCTTATAACATAATAAGAATCACACAATTTTCTTTGTTTTCTCCTGAAGCCGGTAACCGCCTGTCACACAATAACCACCAAACGCCATCACGAAACTACCAATCGCCGCACACCGTTGATTCCCCACCACTGAAGAAGGCTGCAACCGACCCTCACGTTCTGCTACACTGCCACCATCTTCGTCGCACGTCACATCGGAAACTACATCCCCGTACATAGCCCTAAACTCACCAACCTAAGTGATATGTTTCCCGCCGCATCGCGCGGGTAAACGACTAGTAACAACAAGTGTGTATATATATATATATATATATATATATATATAATTACATCTTACGGAAGCTACAACGATATATTACCGTATCATATATATATATATATCATTTCGAATACGCAACATTTTACACACACACACACACACACACACACATATATATATATATATATATATATATATCATCTTACGAAAGCTACAACGAGACGTACCGTTATCCATCTATGTACTTCTTTTAATGACGACAAACACGACTTCGTAAATATATTTATATTTATATATAAATATATATTCTAAATCACTCGGAAACTAGGTCGTTTCCGAGACTTAGTATTTATCCCGATTATAAATGGGATCAAGCAACCATAGATTGGTTATTTCAAATCTAGATAATAGCGCCTTCATAGAGTTGTATGGGCAACGATTCGGTAGAGCACGGTGACACGTAGTTTAGCTACGTCATATTTAGAAACTTATAAGTTATTTTAATAGGAATGTTACAGTTGCATGCTAGCAAGTTTACGTTCTTGGAACGGCATTGTGGAATCATATTAAGCTAGCTTTGCACAAGGATATCGAGGTGAGTTCATAACCCCTACTTTTTACGGTTTTACATTTTTATAAATGTTTTCGGGGGTGGAAAGACATGCAAGTTTTACAAAAGTAAACAAAATTTCGAAGAACGAAAACTCATGTTTCTAAATCATGTTGCGAATAAATTTCAGCGAACTCAAATGGTTTACGAAAGGTTTATGGTAAATGTACCGGTTTTACAAAACATACGCGTATTTTCGAAACATGCATGAGTTTCATGACTAGTGACGGAGGGGTCCTAATTACTACAACGAGACTGGTTTGTCCTGCATACAAGTAAGGGGACTGGTTGGTCCCGCTTACATACTCAGGGACTGGGTTGTCCTGCATACAAATAAGGAGACTGGTTGGTCCTGCTTACAGATACAAACGGGCTAGGCCCATTCTCACTTGTGCGAGGCATAAGGACTCTCGTGAGCGAGGCTCACACTTGCTCGTGCGAGGCGCGAAGACTTAAGGACTGGATTGTCCACTACTCAACTTAAAGAGTCGTAGGGTTCTTAAACTGTACAGTGAAGTCCTTGCTACATATTGGAACTATAATCGCCTGCTAGTCGGCCGTCTTGAGTAAACGGCTTGGCGAGGCACTTTCTAGCACGGGGTGAGTTATAGGCTCATGTGGGCATGTTGTCTTTGTCGTACGCGGACATTGACGGGTAAACAAGTTTTACAAATACAAGAGTTTTCATATGACATACCGAAGAAAATGATTTTATTACGTTTTCTCAACAATATTTAAACCGGTTATCAAAAAGATTTATTTTAAAGCTTTTTCAAAAAACTATAAACTCGCTAACTTTATGTTAATTTTTCGCATGTTCTTTCTCAGGTTGCATTTTCAAACTATGGCACGGTTGGAATACGAGAAACAATGGGGATTCGAGTACTTAGCGGGCGTTCACTTTCTAGAAGTCTTAGAACATTATACTTCCGTTGTGCAATGAAGATACCGGTCAGATCACACAAACTCTGATTTATACAGGTGCAACAGTTAACGCATCACGTAACGTGACACTAGCTATAAATAACTAAGGCGTCGTCACCGCAACATGCGACCTATTGTAACAATCTTGTTCAGCTTGTGTAACACCCAATTTCCAACAACTTTTTGCGTTCAAAAATTGTTTTTGGATCGAAGCATTTCTTATTAGAATTGAACACTGGGATGGTAATGAGTCATATAAGGGCATATGGCTTGGGTTTTAGTAATCTTAGTTTTATATTAGGTTCTAAAATCATATCCTATACTTGATTGTAAAGTCATATCCTATAGCCAGTTGTAAAATCATATCCCATGCCCGTCCCAATATCCATCAAGTATCTGTTGGATAGTTACCTGTGAGGTATCAGATATACCCATTGGTTTAAATAAAATATGTTGATTGGAATTTTCATATATATTTCATTTGTTATATACATTTGTTCGTTCATTATAGTTTTTATTTAACTTTGTTCTTTTCACTAAAGTACAACGAATTAAAATATTGAGTGAATTACAAGTTTTGTCCTTTATCTTTATACCAAATGTCAGGCGGTGTCTTTTACCTTTAAAATTAACGAGTTTCATACTTAATATTTCAAAATATTACATGGGTTGTCCTTTGACCATAACCCAGTTAATTTTAATAGCTAAGTGAAGGGTATATTGGTCTTTTTATCAAACTATTTAAAAAATCCTTTTAATAATTAAACAAAAAGACCTATATATATCAGTTAAAATTTTATCTCTCTCCTAATACCAGTACATGTCTGAAATCATCATCCATCTCCACCTTTACTTCATTCCATCACCACCTTGGCTCTAATCAAACAGCAAAAGCAAATAGCCTAACAATTAGACAATTAAACAAAGGAAAACACTTTTCAAAGCTTCAGCAATAAAAAAATCCCTAAAAAAACGCACAAAAGCATCTTAATTCAACCAAAATACTCCCTGAAACCAACATACTCACTAAACAAAGCATCTCAATAATTTACAAAACTGATGTAACTAAGAGCAACAATGTCGAACCTCTTGGCAGTTGTCGAACAGCCTGTGAGCTCCGGAGTATACGAGTCTAGAAGTTGGATCCACGAGCTTTTTTAATAAGCTAGGGTTACTGTTTTTGAGAGCGGTATGAGGCTAAACGATTTTGCAACTGATTTTGGTTTGAATTTCAAGCGATTGATTAGGTAGCAATAGGCGAGTGAGTTGAATTTGAGTCTATCTGTTTTGAATTTGAGTCCTCCCTTCACCGAAGTTGTACCAGATGCGAGTGGTAATTAGGGTGGTGGTGGTGCGGTGGTTGTACAATGATGGTGCTCATGTGGGTAGTGGCAGGTGATGGTATGGTGGTGGTGCTGGTGTGGGTAGGTGGGATGGGGTTTTGCTAAGATATATATATATATATATATACTAGCCGTTTACCCGCGCGATGCGGCGGGAAACATATCACTTAGGTTGGTGAGTTTAGGGCTATGTACGGGACGGTTTAAAACGGTTGCCTATAATTGTAATCACATTTAAGTGCAACAAAAGGTGTATAGGCTTACAATAAAGGATCATGAATAATACATGTGGACCAGGGTAACCTTCTGTGTGCCAACCCAAAGGCCACTTCACATTTGGCTAATCCAAAGTGTTGTTTCTGGTTAGATACTAAAGGATTCTTGTTTAAAGTTAGAAGATAGCAGAACAAATGACCAATAAGGAGAAAAGTGAAAATAATGGCAAAAGTAGAAGTGTAACAACCTTTAAGCAACTGATGTATGACTTTCTTAAATTGACATTAAAATTTTACACATCCATAAAAAGATGAGTTTTGGATTAGAATTCGAAAATCAGATCCACATAACCGTCGTATAAAAACAATCATATGTTTAAAAAGATTCAACTACCGCTTTTAAAGGGAAGAGGAGGTCTAGATTCTCTTCACACTCGTGTACTAATCTTGTAAGAGGTTCCGTTGTGAAAAATGGTTGACGAAGAGCAAGTTGTGTGAAATGTACACGCAGTAATCCACCCGTTCGTTTGTCATACTTTTTTAATATCTTGATGATACCTGTAATAAACCCAAAACAAATAGAAAGGTTTATTCAAATGATATGTAATGGATAAAGGAATTATCATTTTGACCCGACTCATTTGTACCTGCAAAATTTAAGGAGTCGTTTTTAAGAAGCACCATCTCGCCGTGAACGGTGACAAATTCTTTCCGTATCGCCATCAATTCATCACTGAATTCAATTTCGGATGTTAAGACTCCATCTTTGCAGCTTTTCTCCTTCACTCGCTCGATTCTATGTTTTAGCTCCTGGTAAAATCACCAAATGAGCAGGACCATTCGATATATGATAAATCATTGGATTTCCATCACTTAAGATTATGAACATTATAACAAAAGCACAAAGCATTTCAACACGTACTAAGCCGGTAATAGGCTAACTTAATAACCTCTTAATCAACTTAAAGACAGGAGAAAGTTATTAGCAGGTCATCATTAACAACTAATAAGTGAAAATTTGTACCTCTTTATACGCGATATGGGATGTGCATCACAAAGAAATTCGTTTTCTTTTCATTTTGGGTTGAAAAATCCCCAAACTGAGATATATCATACTGATGAACATCCCTAGGTCCCAAAGTAGCAGGCCAATAAAATAAGCTCCAATTCCAAATCATGAAAGTTATAACTTTCCTCGTAATTAAGGACATACAAAGGATTCATATTTCTAACTCATAACTCGCTGGGACGGTTTGTCACAACTCGCTTCCTTGTCTTTGGAGTCTATCACTACCAAAATCATTCCTATCAACACTTTTCATGTTCCTAGTTAGCAAATCTACATCATGGCATGTTGGTTCAGATTTACATTAAAGAATAAAATCTAAATGGAAGATCTCGAAAACCTAATATTAAAAATTTAAAGAGCACTATACAAGAACACACAATCTATGTTCAAAAGACCCCTAGGTGCTCAGGCGCAGCCCAGCGCACCAAATGTGTTGCGGCCTGAAATGTGAGCTTTCAGGTGATGCTTCAGGGCATTTTCTGGCCAAAATTCCAGCCAAACGTAGCCCTAAACAAACCTTTAACATGCCTAAAACCCCTAGAAATATACTATACACCAAGCTTAAAAAAGCTCTTGCCTTTTAAACGCCTAGGCTCCAGGCTTTGTGGGCTTTTGACAACATAATAATCAGGTGAATCCACTGTTGCAGTTTACTGACTTCATATCCAACACAGTTAAATCGGCCAACATATTTTTTTTACTATCTGTTATTTTTGTGACCCCTTGGCATACTTGTTCTCTGTTCTCATATATTCTGCATAATAATTCATACAAAATAAGGAACAAAAGGTATTAGCAGGTTAACTCACTTGTTACTCATATAAAAGGTATTAGTAAATTGTATTAAAATTGTTTGAACTATAAAGATAGTTCGTAAATATAAAACATATACATAATTATATATTCCTAAAATGAAAAAAAAAAGATGGCGCATGCTGTGTAACTGTCAAACCGCCAGAACGAAACTGTGAACTGAACCATACACATTTCAAACTGATCGACTTGCTTCGATTTGAGTGATTGGATTGGTTTTAATGGTTTATCAACGCCCTTAACACTTTGTAATTTGGGTTGTCCCAGAAAAAAATGAGAACTAATATGATGCATACCTGCAGAAAGAGGCTAGTTAATCTTGGGTAGTCGATCTTCAAGATTTCCAATGAGCTACAGTTGCTGAAGTGGAAAGCATGTAAAAATTAGCCTTTTAAGTTATTAGAGCATTACAACAATAAAATATAATACCTGAGATTGAGAAAGCATAAATTAATACAGGCCACATCAACTTCTTTCAAATATGCAGATAACGAAATGTTTAACGATGACAAATTAGAAAACCAAGCAACTGACAGGATGAGTACTTTCTTGATATTTGGACAACCAACACAGTTGAGATTTTGTAAAAATCGTTGAGGCTGGTTAGAGCCCATAGATGATAGATATGCCCAATCAGCACTAAAACGCCAGTTTAGGTCATGCATTCAAACTGACGTGGGTTAAATGAGTACAGCAAGCAAGAAGCTCCTCTATGGAAGCCTGACATAAGGGCCCGTACGATAAGTTCAATTCCCGCAGGGTCGGGAGAGCCGCGTCTTTGTAAAGAGGTTCGACACGAGTGCATGCTTGAAATTTTAAAACCTTACAAAAAAAAACAGTGAAACTCATAAGCCAAAGACCAGAAATATAAAATAGAGTAAAATATCATTTTCGTCAGAACCAATAGATAGGCTGCAAATTGGTTAAGAACGTGTAGGAAAGATCGAGCGATGTCAAATTTTTAAGCTGGCGGAGAGACAAGAGTCCGTCAGAACCAATAGATGGGCATGACATTAGAATTAGCGATTCAATGAGAGTACATGATGCGGTAGTTGCAGATAAGCAGTCGCCTTAGAGAGTATGAGGTAGTTGAACAGCTATTGGTTTCTTGTTTATTAAATATTTCAAGCGATTTAAGATTCTCCAAATCAACAACTGAATCCTTTTAGTTGGTAATTAACTAATAATATTTATTTTCTATTCAAAATCCAATAATATGGTAGCTCATCACTCTTTTTAGACCCTATGTACTGGTACAATTATACAAGATCAGCATGCTTTAGCATACCGTTATTATAAATATTAAAAAAAACCTAAACTGGATATGAACAAAAAGTCAAAAACATACTCAACGTTCAAGACCCGCTTGCCCAATCAAAACTTCTTTGACAACATGTGGAGCGTCAAAAACTTGGTCAAGCCTTGAATATAGGCCCATGGATAACATCTGCTTGTTTCATCAGATTGGAAACAAATTAGCTCCATAAGAACATGGTTTTAAAAAACGGTTGAGGTGTGCGCCTCGAGGCGCGCCTCAAAGCGAAACGGCCAAAAAACGATTCTGACCTCAGGGGGTTTATACTGTTTGTGCGCCTCAAAGGGGCTGAGGCGCTAAAAAGGTTGCGTCTTGGAGGTTTTAGATATTTGTTTTTGATGTTTTTGATGTTTTTGCGTTTTTGTATCAATTTTAAGCAGTTTATGTCTTTTTGTGCGTGTTTTTTTATTATTTTGATGAATTTGATGATTAATATAGTTAGTATTACTATTTTTATAAGATATATAATATTTATATTTATTTTTCAATTCCGCCTCGGGCTTACGTCTCGGTTCGCCTCGAGGCTTACGCCTCGTGAGGCAAAGTGAAAACGCCTCTAAACTCGTTTCCATTTTTTTAAGCCTTGCATAAGAAGCGTATAATATCAAATAAAAACTACATCACTTGCCTCTTGAGAAATATTAAATGGCTCTGGGTTGTGATTTCCATTAGCAACCTGGTTAAATATGGCAACATCAAATGACTTAAGGTTTCTGAACAAGAGGTCACGGTCAGCAGAATCTTGTGTGATAAAAGCCTGCGTTTAGACAGAAAAAAGAATTAAACGATAGACAACGAGAAAATAAATATAAATATCCATACTGAAAATTTCAAAATTTTAAGGTACCTTCCAAATGTAACAAGGAACATGACTCTCTAAGTATGAAGTATGAAGCATGAAGCTGGGTTGAAATGTTGACCTGAAGCACGATTAAAAATTAATTTAAGAAAATAAATAATAAAAACATATCCATACTGAAAATTCAAAACACAACATGAAGTAACCTCAATTAATACAGGCCCCTACACCTCCTTCTTAAACTCATGTTTGTGTGATTGTACCCATTGATAAGCATCAAAGATTTTTTCAGCTTCAGAATTTTTAACGCCTGTAAACATTTATTTTTAATATTTTCCATCTCCCTTAATCTACAAAAGATACATGTGAAAATATTAAACCGGGCGTCAAAGAAGATTATTACGCGCATACAATGCTGACATGGCATAGAACAGATTATTCACCTATCTGCGGTTTGCCTTGCTAATTGTTTATTTCGTTCTAAAAGCTACTCTTTTTCTTTCTTTTGATGTCGTTTCTCTCTTGCAGAAGCTTCCAGCTCCAATATTTCAGCACCTAACTTTTCCTGCAAATATAAAGTAATTTTTTCGAATATTAAAATAAATATTTTCAGATGCATAAACATTTGAGTGAAATAAATTCGACTTACAATTTGCTCTCGGGGAGTTTCATATGGTGGAACGTTTTATAGTTCCAGCTCAGCGTCTAACTTTTTCAGCTTTTGCTATTCGTTTCTGACGTGTGTTCTTGCCTCTCTAAATCCTCCATGTCATTATGCTTCCCTTTCACTTTAACACCCTATATAAACTGCCACAAATATATTACCAACAACTTAATAAAAAAAAACTGCAAACACGATGACTACACAGCTTCACAACATGCTAAACGATCAGAACTTTCACACAATCAAATAAATATCATCTACCAAATAATACATGAGATCGTTTTCAAAATTGTTCAGTATAAACATGAACAATTAGATAACACAGTGAATAATTAGATAACATCACAACTGGTAACTTGAAATCACATATTAAATACATTACGTATTAAATCAAATAACTCCTAAAACACCATGAATAATTAGATAACATCACAACTGGTAACTTGAAATCACAAAAACCGAACCTGATGAGAAAAAATCAGCCGAATCTGAAAATGTTGCAAAGTTTCCCCCAAAGTGAAAACCCTAATTCATTGTCACACTAACTGCACAGATTAAGACCAAATAATATGAAATATAAAAGCATAATCATTTATAAAGAACATATACGCACCTGTGATGGTATGAGGTGTAGAGAAAGGAGGTGAAAAAAAGATTTCGTAACCCTAGATCTGGCGATGTGCATCTTAAAAACCCTAAAATCGAATTCGAACCCTTCACCACCTTCAAACTCAGTCAATTGGGTGTCGTATAGAGAGAGATTCATTGATCTGGTGTCATTGAGAAAGCCAGATCTTGCTTCGCCCAGAGAAACCCTAGATCTCCTTTTGAATCGCCTGGAGAGAAAGCAGCTCTACGCGGGCGGATACAATGCTACGAGAATGAGAAACCCTAAAATTGATTTGTGTATCCGTGTGTTTTTTTCTGGGTGAAGGGTATAATTGGGATTATAAATTATATTGTGCTTTAGAGGGTTGTATATTATGCTTTAAAAGTGTTTTAAGGAAATTTCAATGACTTTAAGAAGTCCTTTGGATATGTATATTATATATAGTATAGATAGTATAGATATATATATATATATATATAATTGTTTTTGTTTTAGTTATTAAATGGGTTTTTTTAATAATTAGGTAAAAGGACTAAGTTACCCTTCACTTAATATATAAAATTAACAGGGTTAGGGTTAAAGGACAAACCATGCATAATTTTGAAATATTAAGTACAAAACTCGTCAATTTTAAAGGTAAGGGATACCGCTTGAAATTTGGTATAAAGATAAATGACAAAACTTGTAATTCACTCTCAAATATTATAAGTTTCAACCATATATTCACTGCCATTAGACTATCCACTATCACAACCCAACCCAACCCAACCCAACCCAACCCAACCCAACTCAAATCAACCCAATCTTTCATAAAAAAATATTTTTTCTCTCTTCTACTTACACGACTAAATCCAATTCATTTTTTCACTCTCATTCACAACCCAATCTAAACCAAAATTTTATTAAATAAATATGATTTATAATTAATTTTTAAATAGAGAAAACGAAGAAAACAATTAAATATTATATACTTTGGTTGCAAACTTGGGTTGTACACGCAACCTGGTTGTGGGATATGATGAATTATTATATTAAAAAACTGCTTGCTTTTTTTGTCTCATTATCCGCCTGACAACTGTTTGTGGAGTTTAATCACGATAGTGACTAGTCTTAGAGGTTTGATATATCCAATATAAATATATTTAATAATGATATAAATCTTAAAAGATAATTTCCTATTTTCTTACGTATATTGATAAATAATACACATTAAAAGAAAGGCATATTTTCCACATAAGAAAGCTACTATAATAAAACATTGATAAACAATGATTAAAAAATTAAATTATGTTATGAATGAATCATAATGTGGTGATTCTTCACGTACGTAACCTCTATCTATTGATTACTTTTGTATTAATGTTAAGCCTCTATAAATAGAGGTTTTATGTAATTGGTATTACATACTCAATAAATAAGAATTCTTTCATTTTCTATACTTCTCATTCTCTCTATATTCTCTATATTATCCTTTACATATTAAATGTTACTATTTGTTTCACAACATGTTATCAGCACTGATTGCTTTGGGTTGGATTATAACATCTTAAGGTATATCCCTTTGCATTCTTGATTTTGTTCTCTGTTAATAAGATTCAAGTGCATACCCTTTTGTTTATATGTGTCTATTATTATAATATTTGACTTTACTTAACTCAAACTATTAATTGGTTGTATATGATCCGGGTTGTGGGTTTCGAAATAAAATCATGAACATTTCTTGTTTTGGTTGGTTTGAATCCTATTTTGAATTCCTTTAAATATTACATGTGTTACTTTCCTGGTCAAAATTATCTGGATAATAACTTCACAATCATATTACATGGTCGTATAATTTTTAAGGGGAGTATAGCTGAAATACCCTAAAAAATTCATCATAATAATAATAATAATAATAATAATAATAATAATAATAATAATAATATACATCATATGTAATATTAATCAAAATTCACCATTCAATATTTGTATTTTGATGAAGTAAAGAAATTAATTAACCTATATATTAAAACTAAAACCTTATGAATAGTGTTTTGGTCGACATGGTATATCTGTCACAACCCCAAAATACAACATAGGGAATGTCCCTGCTAAGCGTGTGACGTACCAATAACGAGCCACTAATTACATTGAACCCATACAAGTTGGTAATAAAATCCCCATTATTAATAAAAATACCAACAACAAGTTTAAATGAAAACCAACATGTTCAGCGGAAGCAAATGATAAACCAACGTTAAACAGTTTCAAAACCAATGTATAGTATCAAGAAATCAATCACAAGAATCCCATCAGTCGACCCATGACCACTCAAGCCACTCCAGACAGCAAGTTCCAAATCCAAGACATCTAACGACCTGCGAGCCTGTAACAAGTGTATCAGACAACGCTGGTGAGTTCATAGTTTTACGAAAACGTTGGTTACCAACTGTTTAATTTAATCCATTGAATTTAAATGTTGATAATACCCCGAATACAAGACGGCTCCTGGTTGACATTGCCCTTTCTCCAATGCTCCTATCAAAGCATTGGTCATGACAAGGTCATTAGTTCAACACCCGTCCTCCCAGGTACGGGGTGAGGTTGCCAAACCTAAGTAGCGCTACCAACTAATACCATGTTACCTCTCAGGTAACCAAACAACACGGAGGGACTTTAAAGGTGATATGAAGAGTATATTATCTAACATTCCAATTTTACCACAAGACGCATTCCTCTCAGGAATACCCAACAAGTTACCCAAAAACCTATCCCTCCCCGGGATACCCAAAGACTATCCCAACCACTGGGACGCATGCTCAAGAGAGATGAACTCACATTAGAGTGCTCGGTAGATTATGTTACTTGTTTATCAGTTGAATAAATACGTCCTATCATGGTTTACCAGTAACAATCAGTTTCATGTGCACATAGATTGCATATCACATACACAATTAATCCCCATACTCCTTATACACAAAATACACAACTACTGTACATATAGCATACACGTGAAGTTCAAGCCATAACAGTAAATCAAGTAATCTCTAGCATATATTTGGCCCATAAGTCAATCCGTCACATTACTTCATATGCACCAATCATGCAATAATTAATCCGTTGATACCCGAAAGCGTGCACATACAATTTAGTGATACACAATTTAGACAACACATTTCGTAAACATATGAACAAACCCTTCTGATGTGCACCCTATAGATCGGCCCCATGTAAGACAAGGGTTGGCCCAATACGGCCTAATTAATATATCCACAGAATTAAGCCCGGCTGAAGAGCTCTACACTATGCGGCCCAATAATAAATGTGTACAAGATAAATATATGAGTCACAAGTTCCTAACATGTCCAAAAATATATCTACTCAAGGAATAGCCCAACTTAATATATAAAGCCCAATGTAAACATCAACTAAGTTACCCAACCCGCTTGTCATAGCCCAGTTAACATATCAAACAAATATAATGCAGTGGGCTCGGCTGATGACCCATGGTCATGCAACCCAGCTACGCAACCCTTCAAGTCCTTCGGCCCAGTTATCTTACTGACCATTTACAAATTGCAATAGTTGGACATATTAGACAATCTCCTAGTTGCTCATAACTTTGCTAACCTAATTCTAACACAAATCAAATCAGCACAACATTGGTTCATAACAATAAATTCTCGAGTTTAACAAATCAGTCCACTGTTAACCTTTAAATCAGGTTATAACCCATCACATTACCATAACAACTAATTCATTTTAATGGATCTTGGCCCACTATCAATTTATTTTATTGGATCACAACCCACTACCAAATATTCATTTTATGGGATTAACAGCCTATCGATTATAGCATGATATTCACTAATTCAGATCATTGTTATTCTCATCAAGAAATCATGAAATCAAGTAAACCTGATCATAAACAACTTAACCAATAACATGCTTACCCTCGGCCCCTAATTATGTTCCCACATCATCAGACAATATCGAGACATAACAATTTCATGTAATATTATTTCATGTTGAATCAAATCACTAATAATACAATCATAGCAAATACATAACAATTATCATTCTCATAGATCTAACTGGATCAGTTACCTCATACCAAACATACAAATCAGATCATCATTATACTTCCTGGTTAAATCTAACAGGAAGTTTAATAAAGTATTTATTCAACTTCTAATATTATACTAATCCTGTTTATCAACTAGAAAGTAATAACACCTCAACATACATCCATTATAGCGATATATAGGCATGTACAACAAGAAGTTAAATCAATAATGTATACAAGAACTAACCGAACACAAGGTGAAGCTGAGAAGAATTTCAAGAAAGAGTGGGGCCTGCCGTCGCAAGTCAGGGAAGGGGGTAGGGTCTCCTGCTGCCGTGCGTGATCTTGGGAGGAGGGTAGGGTTTAGTTTGTTATGTATTATCTTGTTACGCAACCAAGTGTATGTACAATCTATACTAGCTGGCCCCCATAACACAAAAGTGGATCCACTTGGGCTTTCATTGACCCAAACATACCTGATAGCCGAAATGGGCTCAAGCCCATCCACTTGGGCCGCCCTAAAAAAGAATGTAATGGGTAAAGGTGATGGCGGGTTTGGTCTCTAGTCCAATTAGGTTCTCTTAGGGCTTCGAGGATTTGAGATGCGACCGTTTATCTAAAACACTAAGGTGTGGCACAATTATAATAATATATAAATATCTAACAAAGTTATCATAATCGCTAAACAGGATTATACTAGCATGGAGCGTGTAACACATCAAGGAGGAATAACAAGAAGTTTAGATCACGAGATTAAACGTTACTAATCTTGAAAGTTCGGGTTGTCACATCATCCCCAACTTGAAAGAAATTTCGTCCCGAAATTTGACAAGTGATGCGTGTTAGTGTATATATGTTTTAGATGTATATTTTAAGCCCTTTTTACACTTTTAGCCAAGTTTTAAATTTATAAAACACGATATTTAGTAACACTAAACACACATATGGGCAAGTGCACCCATCGTGGACGTAGTATAGTGTTGGTAAGATACCGAGGTCGTCCAAGGACACAAGAGCTTTTAGTACCGGTTTATCCTAAACGTCTAATCAAATCAAAATGTTAGAAAAAGATTTTAAACTAAGAAAATAAAATTAACTAAAATGCTGAAAATAAAAATAAAAATAAAAACAGATAGACAAGAAGAATCACTTGGATCCGACTCGTGTGTTAGTGTAACCTTTGATTATTTTCGCACTTTTGCACTTATTTAAGAGATTATCTTAGTTATTGTAGTATGCCCCTCTTTTGAAGGTGACGTTACCCTCAACCCAGAAGTTTGAGTTAGCAAGGATACAATCCTAAAGGGTCGGATTATTGAAAGATAAATAATTAAGTTATTAATGCATAATGTGGTAGGCCCCTCTTTTGAAGGCGACGTTACCCTCGGCTAAGTAGTCTGAGTCAGCAGGGATACAGTCCTAAGTAGCCGGGTTAAAGTTTTAATAGTAGTTTAACTTATGAGGGGATCAAAGAGTTTGGACCCCCGCCATCCAATACATTTGGGTATTGAAGGAGGTCCTACTAAATTTGACCCAGGTCCTTTGTAGGATCTATACACTAAACAATGGCAAGACTCTTACCAAACCGTTCCCTTAACCCCCGACCAGGTAGCCAACATACCTCCATATAGACCGTGGAGATATGAATGGTGAAAATCTTTTATTTTATATAGACAGTAAAATAATGCCAAGACACCACGGACAAACGATAAGGAAGAATCATCTTCAACATAAGATACTAGTAATTAAAGTCATCAATACAAAACCAATTAAAAAGTGCAAAAGATTAAAAATAAAAAGTATTACACTAAACACTTGTCTTCACCAAGTGATGTAAGAGACTTAGGCAAATATGGCCTTTGATTGTCAAGAACTCTTACGATCATTCTTGGATCCCGAGACGACTCACACACTCTATGATGGACAATGGATGATGGTGGTGGATGATGGTGTTATGGTGGTGGTGGGTGGTGGGTGAAGTGTGAGAGAGGTGGTGTGCGAAGGGATGAGTTGAAATGGCTCCAAGCACTCCTATTTATAGGCTGAACAGAAGCCTGGGCACGACCCCGTGTCCATCTGACACTCTCTCTCTTCATTAATTGTAATTCGCAATTACAATAAATGCGCCTGCAGCAACCTGACCACGCCCCCGTGTCTGCTGGGCACGACCCCGTGGTGGGCAATAGAAGCTTCTATAGGTTTGTCTTTTCTGCTGCTTCTTGGGCACGGCCCCGTGCTCGCTGAGCACGGGGCGTGTTCAGGCTTCTGGCTTCTCTGTTTTGCTTGGGGAGATGCTGTCGGGGAGTCGGGCATGTCACTTTTCTTCCTTTTCTTGTATTTATGTTAGATTTTACTGTCTTTTTGCTTCTTTTGTTATTTTGAGCTCATTTAATCCTGAAAACACACAAGGAAGACAAAAGCATACTTTTTCCAACATTAGTACTAAAAAAGGGTTAGTTTTAAGCCACAATTGATGTAATTTATATGATGCATTTTGTGCACATCAAATACCCCCACACTTGAATCTTTGCTTGTCCTCAAGCAAAACTCTTTATAATGTGGCTTTATTCACTCCTAAATGGAATGGGTAGAAGAGAAGGTTTTTGGGCTTGTCATAGAGTGTCGGGAATTCCAAGATTATTTTTGGTTTTATTTTTATTTATTTACAATCCTATTCGTCATGATTTATTAAAAACTTTTCATAAGATAAATTATTTATTAGGGTATAACATACCTTTTTTAAAATTCCATTTATATATAAGTTCACATACCTCACGGGGGAATCACTCAACACTCGGCCGAAGGTGTATTTTTAGTGAATCACTCGAGAGCGGCATGGAACTTACTCCTACCATAAGCTTGCCAAGCAATCAATCCTCCTCCTTTTTAACTATATACCTTTGTAAATTCCAAGAGTACATTTTAGGTGAAGGGTTAGGCTTGTGCTAAAGGTGGGTGGTTGGGTTAGTGGTTAGTAAAAAGGCGAAAAGTGTAACAAACGTTGGTTTTTCAAAAGACTTTTTATTTTATTTTATTTTGATGAACCATTTGTTTCAAACAAGGTTATTTTTGATGAACTTGTTTGTTTATTTGGTTTCATCAAAATATATAGCTTCTCTCTCTCTCTCTCTTTTTTTTTTTTTTTTGAATAGAGTCATTAGAAAACCGAATGTTGTTACTAAAATAAAGGGTTAAAAATAAAAAGGTTTAGGTGGCTAAAAAGGGTGATGGTTTTTGGGTTAAGAAATGAAAAGGTTTAGGCTCAAAGGGGTTAACTAGGGGGATTTTGGGTAGGTGGTAAAAAAAATGAAAAATAATGGTGTAGAAAGAAAAGGGTTAGTCCTAATGCCTCCATCATTTACTTACTTGGGTTTAAGTTGGTAAGGACCGGGAATGTATTGTTGTGGCAAGTTCTAGAGTCGTACGAACCAAGCGGCTATTCACACAAGAAACGAAAAATGAGCATTTAGTGTAAAGATATATATTTGTATGCTCGTTAAAGGCTCAAAACTCACTTTTGTGGGAAAGGGTTTTTATGTGATCAAGTATATATAATCAAATTTTAACTAAGTTTGTCATATCTTTTCATAATTTTCTTATGTTGGTTCTTTTTATCATGACGCTATCGGTTGTAAACTTGTAAAAATATAACCTTGTTAAGACTTGAATTCCCAACTTAAACTTAGACAAGTAAAAAAATTGAAAATTTTTGGAAAAAATTTGGGGTGATTAGCGGTTCCAATAGAGTTTTGTGTAAGGCTTGTTATTAGGACTTGCAAAATATAAGGTTTTAGCATCCCCCCACACTTAAATTACACATTGTCCTCAATGTGTCCCAAAAATAAGTTTTTAGGTTGATTGAATGTATAAAATGGTGTTAAAAGCAAAATTTTATGTTACTGGCAGTCTGGACACGACCCCGTGGGGACCGGGCACGGCCCCGTGTTCAGGTGCCTGTGACAAAAATTAAAGAAAAGAAACAGAAGCCTGGGCACGGGGGCGTGTTCAGCGAACACGGCCCGTGTCCAGTTAACTGAACTGGGCAATTTTATGCAGGGTGTGCAGCACGGGGCCGTGTTGGGCGGACACGGCCCGTGTTGAACTTGCTGTAATGAAGGAATTGTTGTCGGGCGACCCTGTTTTCGTGCATAGGGCTATGTTTCTCGTTTCCCTTGTTATCCTTGACCACCATGAGTGTGTTTTATTTCTGCAAATTTAAACTAAAAGATTAAACTAAACTAAGGATAGTTCCGCGGAATGCCTCCGTGGTGCGCCACGTTTATAAGGGTCCTTGGCTAGACCCAAGGTGAGGTTTTGTGTTTTCCGAGCGGGATGTTTTGCATCCCATGTTGCACCGTCGGGGAGCATCATCCAAACTCGAATCAATAACCTTCATGTAGTTGACCGGGTCATCGTCCTCTATTCTCTTCCCAACCCCGAACTTTGCTTCCTTATCCCCATATTTTAAAGTGAGCGTTCCGTCATTCATGTCTACCACTGCTTGTGCAGTGGCTAGAAATGGCCTCCATAGTATGAGGGGGACTTCGGTGTCTTCTTCCATATCAAGTATGACAAAGTCGGCCGGGTAGACGAAATTGTCGACCTTGACTAGTAGATTTTCAGCGACACGTTGCGGGAATTTGACGGATCGATCAGCAAGTTGTATACTCATCTTTGTAGGACTCGGTTTTCCTAAGCCGAGTCTTTTGATCATTGATGAGGGCATGAGGTTAATGCTAGCCCCAAGGTCAGCTAGTGCATTACGAATGGGGGAGTCCCCAATCAAGCAAGGAATTGTGAAGCTTCCGGGATCAATCTTCTTTTGGGGGAGTCTGTTGAGTACGAGTGTGGAGCACTCTTCGCCTAAGTTAACTAATTGCAATGATTCAATTTTCCTTTTATGAGTGAGGAAGTCCCTCATGAATTTCGAGTATTTAGGCATTTGGGTCAGGACGTCAATGAAAGGAATGTTGACATGCAATTGTTTTAGTAGACTTTCGAATTTTGCGAATTGCTCATTGGTCTTTTGACGGATTAACCTACCGGGGTATGGAACCGGAGGAGCCAAGGTGGGCTCTGGTGATGGAGGAGAAACCTTCTCTTGTTAGGGCGGTGTTGCGATCTCCTTAGTAGGCGGTGGTCCTTCTGCGGGACCCACGGTACGGTTCCGTAGCGTTTTGAGATGAACTTGCGCCTTTGGGTTTGTTTCGGTATTACTTGGTAACGCGCCTTGCGGTCTCTCGGAGAAATTTTGGGCTAGTTGATTTATTTGTTTTTCGATGTTTTGTATACTAGCTTGTTGATTTCTAAAATTTGATTCTAATTGTAGAAACCTATCCGATTTTTCTTTTCAGTGTCGGAGATGAGATGAGATACAGTATCTTCAAGCCTTTCTCGTCCACCTTGTTGTTGAGGGAAATTTTGTGACTCATTTCTTGGTGTTGAAAGTTTGTTCGTTGATTTAGGCTTTGTTGGTTACTACTATTGCCGGGTTCTCTCCAACCAAGGTTAGGGTGGTTACGCCATCCTTGGTTGTAGGTACCCGTTGGAGGACCCGACGGCCTAGGTCTATTATCAATGTAGTTTACCGATTCTGGTTGATCGTCTGTTTCTTTCATACAACTCCAACTTTCATGTGGCCCACCACATCCTTCACAAGCCATAACCGAGACTGTTTTTGCCATTTCTAACTTTTTAATTTTTGAAGAAAGGGCCTCGATTTTGGCTTGTAAAGAAGTGCTTTCATCAACCTTATGGGCGCCCGGGGCAATAGATTTATTACCTCGGGGAGTGTGCCATTGAAAATTGTTTTGAGCAATTTCCTCATTTTGATTGTATATTTCATGTGGGCGGCGGTTACCTAAAAGTCCCCCGGAGCTAGAGTCAAGTGTTTGTCTTGTGTGTGGCAACAACCCATTATAGAAAGTGGATACTTGTTTCCATATCACAAGACCGTGATGAGGACACTTTCGGAATAGCTCCTTGAACCTTTACCAAGTTTCATATAAGGATTCCCCGTCCTCTTGTGAATATGTATTAATTTCAGTCATTAATTTAGCCGTTTTAGCGGGAGGGAAATACTTATATAGAAATTTTTGGGCTAGTTCATCCCAAGTGTTTACCGATCCAACTGGGAGGGCGGTAAGCCAAGCTTTTGCTCGGTCTTTTAGTGAAAAAGGAAACATTCGGAGGCGGATGGCGTCATTTGAAGCTCCATTGATCCGAAAGGTATCACATATTTCAAAGAAATTAGTAATATGTAGATGGGGATCCTCGTCCGCAAGCCCATGGAAGGTTGCTGAGTTTTGAAGCATTTGTATCAAATGTGGCCAAAGTTCGAAGTTATTGGCTTCGACATTCGGTGCATTGATAGCGGCGCCGAGATTACCTACGGTGGGTCGTAGATAATCCATGAGGGTACGTTGGTCCGCCATTGGAAGTGGTTCCCCCGAAACTTTCTCTTGGTTTTTAGCTTTAAGTCTTTTTCTGAGAAAGCGTTCGGGTTCTTCTAGAGGTTCTTTTATGTCTTTATTAGAACTGGAGCTCATACACTACGTAGAGGTGACGTCTGGTTCCAAGTCCTTCTACAAAAATAAAAAAGAATGTTGGTCAGAAAGTTCACCACGGCCCCGTGCTCAGTGAACACGGCCCGTGGTCGGAGTTACAGTGATAGTTTTCCGGATCCCTGTTACTGGAAAGTTGGACACGGCCCCGTGTTGCACCAACATGGCCCCGTGGTCAGCCTTTTTTAACTCGGAAAATTAAAAACTGCCAGTAACACTGCTGGGCACGGCCCGTGTCCGACCAGGCACGGCCCGTGCTGAGCTCTGCAGAAGCTGAAAAAATTAAGAAAATCCTAAAAAAATAAAAAGAAAATAAAAAAAATGATTAGGCCGTTGATTCCTAACTTTCTTAAAATCCTTGTGTCCCCGGCAACGGCGCCAAAAACTTGATGCGTGTTAGTGTATATATGTTTTAGATGTATATTTTAAGCCCTTTTTACACTTTTAGCCAAGTTTTAAATTTATAAAACACGATATTTACTAACACTAAACACATATATGGGCAAGTGCACCCATCGTGGACGTAGTATAGTGTTGGTAAGATACCGAGGTCGTCCAAGGATACAAGAGCTTTTAGTACCGGTTTATCCTCAACGTCTAATCAAATCAAAATGTTAGAAAAATTTTTAAACTAAGAAAATAAAATTAACTAAAATGCTGAAAATAAAAATAAAAATAAAAACAGATAGACAAGATGAATCACTTGGATCCAACTCGTGTGTTAGTGTAACCTTTGATTATTTTCGCACTTTTGCACTTATTTAAGAAATTATCTTAGTTATTGTAGTAGGCCCCTCTTTTGAAGGTGACGTTGAGTCAGCAAGGATACAATCCTAAAGGGTCGGATTATTGAAAGACAATTAATTAAGTTATTAATGCTTAATGTGGTAGGCCCATCTTTTGAAGGCGACGTTACCCTCGGCTAAGTAGTCTGAGTCAGTAGGGATACAGTCCTAAGTAGCCGGGTTAAAGTTTTAATAGTAGTTTAACTTATGAGGGGATCAAAGAGTTTGGACCCCCGCCATCCAATACCTTTGGGTATTAAAGGAGGTCCTACGAAATTTGACCCAGGTCCTTTGCAGGATCTATACACTGAACAATGGCAAGACTCTTACCAAACCGTTCCCTTAACCCCCGACCAGGTAGCCAACATACCTCCATATAGACCGTGGAGATATGAATGGTGAAATTTTTTTATTTTATATAGACAGTAAAATAATGCCAAGACACCACGGACAAACGATAAGGAAGAATCACCTTCAACATAAGAAACTAGTAATTAAAGTCATTAATACAAAACCAATTAAAAAGTGCAAAAGATTAAAAATAAAAAGTATTACACTAAACACTTGTCTTCACCAAGTGATGTAAGAGACTTAGGCAAACATGGCCTTTGATTGTCAAGAACACTTACGATCAATCTTGGATCCCGAGACGACTCACACACTCTATGATGGACAATGGATGATGGTGGTGGATGATGGTGCTATGGTGGTGGTGGGTGGTGGGTGAAGTGTGAGAGAGGTGGTGTGCCAAGGGATGAGTTGAAATGGCTCCAAGCACTCCTATTTATAGGCTGAACAGAAGCTTGGGCACGACCCCGTGCCCACTGGGCACGGCCCCGTGTCCATCTGACACTCTCTCTCTTCATTAATTGTAATTCGCAATTACAATAAATGCGCCTACAGCAACCTGACCACGCCCCTGTGTCCGCTGGGCACAGCCCCGTGGTGGGCAATAGAAGCTTCTATAGGTTTGTCTTTTCTGCTGCTTCTTGGGCACGGCCCCGTGCTCGCTGAGCACGGGGCTTGTTCAGTCTTCTGGCTTCTCTGTTTTGCTTGGGGAGATGCTGTCGGGGAGTCGGGCATATCACTTTTCTTCCTTTTCTTGTATTTATGTTAGATGTTGCTGTCTTTTTGCTTCTTTTGTTATTTTGAGCTCATTTAATCCTGAAAACACAAAAGTAGGACAAAATCATACTTTTTCCAACATTAGTACTAAAAAAGGTTAGTTTTAAGCCACAATTGATGTAATTTATATGTTGCATTTTGTGCACATCAACAAGTAAGCACAGTGCAGTGAAGTGATAAATCAAGATTGCTGCAGATTTTCCCGGGTGCCACAATATCCCCATTTGTTCTCTTTTTTCTTCTACCTCATTTTTTCTTACTGTATATATAGTAATATTGTTCAAGATTTGTCAGATTAGTGTGTATGGTTAATTGGTTAAGTGTTTGTCCTGATTCCACTTCAAATCAGGTTCGATCCATGCCTCTTTTATTTTTGGCCCGTTTTTTCCTTGTGGGCCCACACCTACATCGATCCATGCCTCTTTTATTTTTGACCCGTTTTTTCTTGTGAGCCCACACCCACATTTTCTCCCAGGCGTGTTATGTTCTTGTGAAAACCTTTTGCCACGCATCAAAACCCACCGCCCCTTCCCACTTCACCATTTTCTTCTGATTTTCCACAGATAAATGACACTTTAATCTTCACTGGCCGTTTTGTTACGATACATCGCAACAACATAAATGGTGGTTTCGCAGCGGCGATGACAACGTCGGGAAGAATCGACGGCGGTTTTGGGGTACCGTCTATGGCGGCGACGCAAAGATTCAACTTTTGTAGACGACATTTTTTTGTAAAAGGTGATATATCGTTGTAGATGGTTTGCAGGTCTAGAAAGGCATCTTGATTATGTTATAACGCTGAGTACTTTTCAGTTTTTCATCGGTTTCTTGGAACTTTTTCACTTGGGTCTAATAGATTTGTGATTTTGTCTGATTTTGGGTTCTTCAAGTTTGTTGCAAAGTTTGAGTCTTTGATATGGAAATTTGTGTTAGAATCTTGATTGTGCTATATTGTGAATAACCTTAGGTTATAGAACAATAACAGTGTTTGACTATTTCAAATTGCCTGCTTAAAATTATGTCTTAATCACAAACAATCTTTTTGCAGATGATATGTTATTTGCAAATGAACATGCTTGATTACATGTGTTTATTAAAAAGAAACTAAAAGCCCTAATTTGTATGCACCCTTTTAAGGAAATTTTGGTATTAGATTTGTTAAATGTGGACTTGGCTTCTTAGGAAAAAAAACCCTAATTTGTATGCATTTTGTTTAGTAATTTTGTTCCAAATAAAATTTCTGAGTTCTTTTTTTGTTTCTTTAACATGAGTTTTATTGTTGCTATGTCGCCGATTGGGTTAACCTTTAGCGGATTTTGGTTTATTGGTTTGTTGGCTTCAAATGAGGTGCTAATTTTAGGTTTTGGGTGATATTTATTCTATTTCTTCGATGTGAATTGAAGTTATAATTTCATGAAGGATTTGGAGAGTCAGCCGGCGCCTCGGGTGATCTTGCAGTAACAACTTAACAAAGTTTAGGCTTCACTTGCATTGATCTTGCAGCTGCAAATTGATTGTGGTTTTAGGTTTGTAATAATTAGTTATAGTTTTATGTAATAAGTTAATGTGTGGTAAAAGAGCATGAAAAATATATTTTTGGAAAACGTGTTATAGCATTAGTATACTTCAAACTTTATTAAAGCCACTCATAAGACGGACTGACGTTTTTATCTATATTTTGATATTCCGTATTGTTAAAACCCTGGGCATAGGCTAATTGCAGGTGACTTGACAGTAGTTGCAGAAATAAACCCGGGGCTTATGTATCCTAAAGCCATGGTAATTCAAAAACAACAAGGTTACCAAGCCTAACCTAGGTCTTCACTTAATCAGCCGGTAAGTATTCTTTTATGTGTCTTATAGGTTCTATAGTTTTTTAATTAGTAAAGGACTAATTATATCTATAATTTTCTAAATTAGTACATGGTAGTTGTATTGATATGTTAACTGTTTGTTTTTTATTGGGCGGCTATTGCGTATGTTTGAGTGGATTTGTGTTTCATTTTATTGCTAACGGGTCAAAAGTTATTCTCATTCGTATTGTCACATTTTACTTTTTAATACATTATTTTTTTCAGAAAAGTGAATATAAAACGTTTGAACTATAACGTTTAATAACTAAAAAGGAAACACGCCTAATGGATGGGTTAGCCAGGTTACGTCTGAACTATATTCAATGTATAAAATCTCTCTTAAATTGCCTTTACATGTGCAGGTAGCCCAAGTTTGCCCCAGTTTGACCCGTACAAAAATATCCCCTCATACTCAATTATCTCACTCGCAAAAAGTATTGATCAGTGCTTGCGCGTTTGTTCATGTTATGGAAATATATATAGGAAACTAACTTTGTTCGTGTTTTGTATTGGTTTATTTAGTTTTTGATGGCTTCAATCTATTTGAATCTATTTGCTTAAATACTCATGGTTGTTTTGTCTTAGTTAAACCCGAGCGCAACGCAACGCACGCGGGGTATAAACCTAGTTTAAATAAGATAATACTATGTCAATATATGGAATATTGGGTTAGGATCAAATACAAAGGATCCTAATTGTAAGAAGGGTACAAAGACTCCTTAAAAAAACCCACTATACAAAAAAAAAAATAATAAAAATAAACATCCACCACCACCCAAAAACCTAAACCCCCACCCCCACCCACCCCCTCCCCCATCTAGGGCTGTTCACGAGCCGAGCCGAACCGAGTGGACCTTTGCTCGTGCTTGGCTTGTTTACAAACCGAACCGAGCGGAGCGGCTCATTTATAACCCATCCTCAAATCAATCGAGCATTTTTCGAGCAATAAAAATTCCGAGCGAGCGTCGAGCGAAACTCGAGCGATCTGAACAACCGTGTCGGCCGATTTAAATTTACTGAGAGAGATAGTTACAATATTGGGTCTCAAGTTTTTATGTCTTTAAAAATATGCACATTTAATGGCACAATATTTTTCTTATTGATAACAATGTTGTGGCCGACGAGGCGATGATCATATTGCACGAACAATTACGTTGGGAACAGGAGACGATCGACTTAGGGTAACGACATGAAACATTGAGGCGATGAACAAAATATCTTTTATAAGTTTAGGGTTTAACTTTTAGTTTTAATATTATTTTTTTTATTGGCGTGGTTGGGCTAGTACGTATAGATATAGTTGTAAATTTGTATATCGTTGACCAAAATCTAATAGAGTGGTACATATAAAATTATAAATTTAATTTATATTTAAGTATATATGTATGTGAAAGTGTGTACATATATAGGTGTGTGTATTATGTATAATTTATATTTGTGTATATGTGTGTGTATACATGTTTATATATGTATGTTTATAGGTATATCCATATGTATACTAATTAAGATAATAATTCAAGCCGAACCGAGCCGAGCGGATCTTTGCTCATGCTTGGCTCGTTTACAAACCGAACCGAGTAGAGCGGCTCGTTTACAACCGAGCGTTGTAAAATAACTTGACCCATGGAATATTGGACACTTATCACTCTATAAATCTTTCTTACACTTCTTACAAACCGAACCGAGCATAGGGGCTAGGTTTTTTGGTGGTGGTGGGGTGGTGGTGGGTGTTTAGGTTTTGGGTGGTGATATAGTGGGTTTAATTTTAGATTATTGGACACTTATCACTCTATAAATCTTTCTTACACTTGTTAGGAGATTTGTAAAATAACTTCACCCATGGAATATTATACATGGATTTTGACCATATCCGATATATGGATATTAATAACATGGGTTTTTACAGAAAATACTAACGAAAACAACAATGGCAGACGCAAACAACGGCTTGACACACGAATCATCATCCGACCATCAGCCATGCTCACACCACCGATGAACAATCACAAGTCTACACACCACCATATGCACGCCGGAAACCTTCAGGCACACGCCACACACTCTTGACGCACGTAGCTTCCACCGGTAATCCGCAACCCACACACAATCTGAGAAAAGCCACAAGCCACCTGCAACCAACACAAACCCCGCACTCCTCCGTACACACGCCGCGCATACACCACACACGCCAAACTTCAGCTCAGTTCTTCACAATAAGTTTTAGCACCTGCTATAAATGGCGAATAGATCTAAGTATAACTTTCATCCCTTTCACTACTCTCTCTCTCTCTACTTTGTTCTGTACAATTTTCCGGCAATGGTTCGACTCTCTGATGAACCCGAAACACACCAAAATAACACCTTCACTGCCTATCTCCACCTTGTCAGTAACTTCTGAGTTCGTCCTTACGTTTGGAAACCTCATATAGCTAGCTCGAACTAGTTTTGGGTCAACTTGCTCGTTTTCCCGGCGACCTTTGAAGCTTCGATCGAGTTCCATTTTTCTTAAGAAAGGTAATCAAATGTATGACTACGTACTTATAGATACTAGAATCTCAATTTTATAGTACAATGCAAATATGCCGGCAACTGTTAAAAGCTATGAAGATGATGAAGCGAAAATATATAATATATTTGCTTAAATTGTGTTTATGATGTCTTAGAATTAAGTATATAAATATAATAACAGATATACACCTGGTTGGTTAAAGTCTTTAGACATGGTTTAAGTAATTTTCTTAATAAAATCTTTTTATTAGCTTAGTCTTATTATTTAAACATAGCCAGTATTTTTCTCTAAGTAACATATAAGTAGAGCTATAAAATTTTACTTTGTAATTACAAATAATACGTAATTGATTTTTTTTTTCTAATTTAGTTCATGTTTATTATTAGAACTTCAAAATCTGTATTAATAACTGATTTATACAAGCTACATACATGTTACCGAATTAATTATCTCATACTTAAATATTATTAGTAACTTCATAAATGTATAAATCCAAATGTAAATATGATATATTAAAAACAAGGTTATAATCCCGTGTATTACACGGGTTAAGTAAATAAAATATCAAATAGTTAATAACGAAGATTTAACAATTATAAAACGATATTTTAAGACACTTTTTTAACAACCCAACAAAATTTTGTTTTATGTATGATCAAAACTTGTGATGCCACACCCTTTTTCAGTCTATCTCTTTCTTTATATATCCATGTATAGAGATGGGAATGGTGTGTGAATTTTAACACCCCATTAAGGCTTATTAAATTGGAATTAGTATAATGAGTGATGGATTAAAATTAATAAAAATGTCATTTCAGCTTTGGCATGGGATATATAGGATTTATTTGACGTAATTTAGTAGTATGTTATTGTGACATTTGCCATTCAAAAACATTAATAAAGAGAAAGGGAATCAACAAAGTTAGAATAGAATGAATTAAACAAAAGGAAAGAAACTAAAAATAAAAAATTAGAAGAAAAAATTAATTGAAAATTGATTTTTTTGAAACCGTTGAAAAAAACATTTATTTGTTCAAATTATAAAGTTTGTTTTTTCCCACCCACCGAATTCATATTTTATTTTATTAGATTAAGTTTTTTAATTGATTAATTTATCTTTAACAAAAGATATAATCATACTCAAATAATATTTAAAAAAAATTTATCAAATTGAGACCACCTTATAGAGCGACATGTGTCCCTCAAATGGTTTCTTTTATTATATAGTATAGATTATAGCGAATATGTATCTTATGAAGATTTATGAAACTTATGAAATCTAATGGATTTATCTAATACTTTGTAAGTTTATTATTAAAATACTAAGTAATTATACAATTATTTATATGAAACCCCAGTTGCCAGGCATATAGTTCAACCGAACATAAGTCAAATATCGTTCTAAATAGAGAATATACGTCGTAGGTAGATAACTACAAAAGCTCCTGAACAAGTTAACATCGCCTTGGAAAATGTATAAGGTGCGGATTCTTTCCTTTGCTATCTGTATAGTATAGGTTTTTAACGTTGTTTGTTAATCTTCATTTCAAGCTATTATCTCGTATTATCGTTCTACTAAGTTGCTCTCGTTTGATTCGTATCTATTACATTCACCTGTCTTAATTGCTGCTGACTCTGAATACAGTTTTAGAACCATATTATATGCGAATAGGCGCTCTCTTAAGCACCAACAATCTTGTTTAAGACCAAGGAACAAAAGGGGTAGATCTATCGGGTACGGGTGAGTCACTCATGGGTTCTTGTGTGGCCGCATGGAGTGCTTTTTGTAACGCCCTGCTTTTTCCTAACCTTCCTTATTTAGGAAGCGTGTCTTGTATTTCTACTTTTGGAAAGTTGTTCCTCTTGTAATCGTATCCTATTTCGAATCATTGTAAATCCGAGACTTGATTATAATAAAATTGTTCATTTATCTGAAATATAGATCGTTTATACATGTTTATACATTGATACATACATTCATTTGACATATGATTCATAATTCTCATAAACGTAAGCTTAACTCGCAAACAACTATCGTGTATTCGTAACTTTAACTTTCCATACATTCCAACGCTTGGTCAATCGATTATAAGACTAAGTTACATGTTTTTCACTTGATTAATACCTGAATATAAATCATACATACTTGTTACAATTGATATGTTACACACACTTATTTTATCACATATTTTGGTAATTACGACATGTTCCATTTACATTTTAGGCCTTGTTACATGTTAGACACATAATAAACATCTTGTAACACATTAACACATTACAAATAACCATCTAATATGTTACAAAAAAAAATAAATAAATAAATAAAAAGATTACAAGTTGCCAACAACAGCGATCGGAACAGTTAGGGGGTGTTTAATTCTTTTTGGAATTGTTATCTCCCAACCACTTGTAATTAAGACCCAACCAACTTAACCTTAATTGCTCCACTATAAATACAACCCTTTCCTAACCATTTTACCATTTACAACTCTCAAAACACTCTCTAAAACACACCTAAACTCAACTGAGTTTCAGCAAGTTCCAGCTGAAAGTTTCAGCCATTTTAAGTGAGTTTAGCTCACTTCTTCTATTTCTTTCTTGTTTATTCTTCTAAGACACTTGGATAACCTCTAGAAAGGTTTTCACAAGTTTGCTTGGGCAAACTAAGGTGAAACCTCACCATTATTTAGGTCCAAAGTGCACTTTAAATTCTGCTTGTTTTTATCTTTTTATATGTTCATGTTTTTTGATAGAAACTTGGTGGAATCTTGTTCCCACGATGCTCATAACTTAGTCTATGGTTGTGGGTTTGTGTTAGGGTGATTTCCATCAAAGTTTTGAGTTCAAACACCCATTTTATTTCTGTTCATATATGATAATCGAATGATGAAAACAAGCACAAGTCATCATCTTCCATATGATGAACTTGTTACTAAGTCCTACTCCTCCATTTGAACTTTGTATATGAACACTCTTGTGACTTACTAGAAACAAAGTACCTTAGCCCCGTCTAGCCCTCCTCACTTAGTTCATTCTTTTCATGATGTGTGGGCACACCCGGGTTGTAGTGTACTTGGTCACTTGAGCCTTGTTTGAATGTATTTATTTTCTTGTTATTCATGACCCTCCGAACCATCTTCATGATGGTTTGTGTAGTGGTGAATCATATAATGAGGTTTTAACCTCCATGCTTGACAATACATGATACTACATGATATTCTTGAATGGACTTAGTTTAGGTTTGTAACACCTCGTGTTCCGAAAGTCAAAGTCAAAGTCAAGATTGAAGTCAAAGGGAGACAAGATTGCTAAACGTGATCTGTCACTCCTGGCTCAATTCCTGTTTTGACTTCTTTGACTCGTAGATAGTCTATTCTATGCTTAACGTTAGTTGTATTATGTGGAGTACTTATTAATAATCGAGGTTTATTCGATATTTATTGCATATTTGATCGCTTATCGCCTATCGCAACTGCTCTCGCAACTCGAATTACGCGTTCTGGATATTGTTTTACGTGTGTGTGCCTTTTATGTGTTGCTTGTGCATGTTTATTTATGTTTATGTCGTGGTGTTTAATCGAAACGCAATCGAACTCAAATCGCAATCGAATCGCAAACGCTAAACGCAAGTTAATTAAGGATGATTGTATGTTGATATAGTAGTTGGGATTAAAATTAATTTGAATAGGAAACTCTATCTCATCGCAGCGCTCAACACGTGAATCGAAATCGCTAAACTCATCGCGCCGTGCCCTCCAATCGAGTGGCCAGCCGATCGAGCTGCCACCCGATCGGGCTGCCATCCGATTGGGCTACCACCCGACCAGGGTAGCCACTCGATCGACCAGCCTCTCTTTCCCCTTTCCTTTTATGGAAACCCTATAAATACCCCTGTTTACATCACTAACTTACCATTTCTGCACATCTCGTCCGACCAGCGCTTCTTGCCCACTTTTCTTCAGATTTCTCGTGATTCTTGTAAGTTTTCCACCTAAATCTTGTACTTTCTTGATCTACACGCACTCCTACACCTTTCTATCTTTTGAATCCTAACTTTTAACCGTAATATCACTAGATTTGAGGTGTTCTAGGATGATGTCATCATGGTGTCCTTAGGAACTTCATGTTTTGACTTCAATCCACCAAGAACAACTTAGATCTGAATGATTTCCACACAAATAAACAAAGATCTTTAATAGATCTGAACATATTCATGGTGAAAAGGATTGAAAGATGGTTTTTCAACTTTCTTTCAACTCTTTTACACTCGGTGCACTCAAAACCGATAGAATCGGAGCTTGTTCTGATCTTCTACTCTTTCTTGTGGATGCGTTGGTTAAAAATCTGGATTCTATCCACGAGATTACCGATTTGGGGTTAAACATGAAACACCGTCTCGAACAGTTAACTGGTCGGATTTGGGTGATTCCTGTCCGATCAGGTTACTAAGTCTTGACGAGGTTTCTGTTGTTTAATACGTTATCAAATCATCTCGATAAAACGACATAATATCAAAATGACCAAGGAAGAAGACGACCAGGACACCAGAACGGAGTGCCGCCCGATCGGACTGCTGTCCGATCGGATTGTCACCCGATCGGGTTGCCACCCGATTGGCTTGCACCTTGGCCCCACAATTAACTTTTATTTCAAACTTCAAGAGTTCTGAACACCGAACGGATTACCACCCGATCGGGTTGCCACCCGATCCACCGACCATCCGACCCTGTGATGTTTTGAACTCAACACTTAAATGATTTTCAACTGGTTCAATACGAATGGATTGTCACCCGATTGGACTACAATCCGATCAAATGACAAACTGATGTGAACTTGTTCTCACTGAAGTGTACAACCAATCGGGCTGTCGTCCGGTCGAACGGTCGATCGATCGACCTGAAAGATAGATATACTTCTATGTTTTCAAAATGCTATAACGAAAACTTCAAAAGTCAAACCATCATACACAAACACATCCTTCCCAAACGAAGTAACAATCCACTCGAAAGGTCACCCGATCGGATGACCATCCGAGCAGATTGTCACCCGAATGACCGGCCACCCGATCGGATTGCCATCCGATCGGATTGCTGTTCGACCCACTTACACTTTGCTCCGTTTTACGCACCACTTATCGTTATGCTATCGTTCTGATCAGGCTAACTTTACTCTCTAGCGCTCCCTTCAATCCATCAATTGCTGTGAGTATACTCGATCCCTTTTTGCTTTATGCACTTTTGGGTGTTACATACGTTACTTATTCTAAATCACATCGAACACACTACGCAATACTTTAAACACTAACTGATTACCGCATGTTATACGTAACTTAATGAATGCTTGTTTGTTATGTTTACACATGGAATGCTGTCTACCTACCTTAGCAACGATAGTACTATTTGTTTAGACTTAGCACCTGTTCACTCAGGGGTTGTTAAGGACAATTTGTTACATGGCTCACAGTGGTGAGTGTGTATTACGAACTGCCTTGGGCAGTCAACCCACAGTCATTGGTATCGATAGGTTCATGTCGATAACTAACATGCCTCATTTTACACTGTGTACGTGCTGGTTATGCGTAACGATTTCGAACTCTATAATATCTATTAAACTTGTATGCTCACCTTTACACTATGTGTATTGACTTTTACTTTAACTTATGTGACTGGTGCTTAGGATGCATATATGCTTCGCTTGCTGTGAAATCGAGGCTAGGAAACGTCTAGAAACAAATAAACAATTGTCTGTATTTTGAAATCTGAGTTGTCGGAACAAAACAATTTGACTAGATCTTGTCTGTAATAATTATGTTATCTTTTATGACATGGTATGGGACATATTGCTTTTAAATAATTGGTAATTATAGTTGTTATGGAAACTTTTGGACAATCTGTTTCGCTCAGTGCCGCGCCCCGATGATTCCACCATAGGTTGGGGTGTGACAAGGTTATTATTATTATTAGAACTATATAGGTATATACACTATACAAAACATGGCTGAATTTGTGATGATAATCAAGTTATGATTATTCGTGATAAACCTAAGCTAACATATCTAAGATTCTAAGATACTTGTTATGATTACAATGGGAAATTTGGGATCGATGAAACCACTTAATATGGTGTCACAAACGAGCTCTTAGAACTAGATATTATTTTCGTATACATAATTTTGATACTTTAAATTCCAAGTCCAAATCTTCCATTCTTATTCCATAAACTTACACACCTTGTTTCCCATGTAGGGTTATAACTAAATAAGTATATACACTATACAAAACATGGCTGAATTTGTGATGATAATCAAGTTATGATTATTCTTCATAAACCTAAGCTAACATATCTTAGATTCTAAGATACTTGTTATGATTACAATGGGAAATTTGGGACCGATGAAACCACTTACTATGGTGTCATAAACGAGCTCTTAGAACTAGATATTATTTTCGTATATATACTTTTGATACTTAAAATTCCAAGTCCGAATCTTCCATTCTTATTCCATAAACTTACACACCTTGTTTCCCATGTAGGGTGACTTAGTGATTCTAACCTCAACAAACAACTCTTCACGGGATTATCAAGTTAGAAGCTTGGAAAACCGTGAGTACACTTGACCCATTTTTATTTTACACAATTTTGGGTGCAACATGTTAGTTTACTAAAATCACAACACTTAAACTTTATCTTTATGCACAAACAATCTGATACATGCATGCATACATTATACTTGATACGTCTATCTAGGTTAGTTCGTTTTGTGATTGAACTTGTCATTAACTTCGATCAAGCCTACCTTAACATGTATAGCGCTATAGGAATAACGCACCGCTTGTGAACATTGGGTTATGTTAAGAATCTTTTACTTCCGTGAACTTTGGTTTGACTTGTTTATCACATGCTAGATTTACGTTAATCTCGAATAACATAGTTTGCCATGTGGATTCGTTTAAACATTTTTATACTTATGCTATGTACTTAAAACTTGTGTACTCGCCAATGCTTTTTGTGTTGAACTATACTTTTTAACATATTACAGATTGATGATGTTGATTATGATGAAATCTAGTAGGGACGACACTAGAAACACATCCTTAAATTACTAAAATTGTTTACTTTATTTTGTTGAACTTGTCGTATTTGATTCCAATCTTGTACTTTGATTTTTCATGATGTAATTAACGATTTATGTTATGAAATGAAATTTGGTTTTGAATTAAATATTGTCACATAATGTTTTGAAGTCTTTGAGCAATCTCGTTCGTCTGACTCTGATGTTTCCGCCATCGGTTAGGGTGTGACAGATTGGTATCAGAGCCATAACTATAGCGACTTAGGTAGAATTGCCATGTTCTGTCACGGCCCCCGGCCCGGGGTGACCCGGTCCAAGAGCCGCGGGACAGAAACCCGTGGTATTGATTATTTAAGTTGGTAGCGGAAATATTTGACAGGATCTTTTAAACCGAAAATGACCAATTATTTTATTTCACAATTTGGGACAAACCCCATAATTTACAATAATGGGGATTTCACGAGGAAATCCCTGGTTTTACAAAACATATTTATTTATTTTATTGAGCCACCTCTTCAAGCTTTTAGTGCTACCTAGCACTTTTCCTTGATTCATAGTAAGTCACCTGAGACATGTTTAAAAAGAATTTTATCAGCAGGGAAATACTGGCGAGTCATTCAATTTGCACAAAAGACACATTGTTATAAATTTACAGCAGTAAGGGTTTTTATATTTGCACCTATCATATAATTAACTGGTTCAGCTATCACTCGACCGAATCTATGGCTGTGGACATATCACTAGTTAGGCTCGCCCACCTAATAGTGATAAATCGTTAGTAGTAATGTGCACAAAACCCCCACATACTGCCAGTAATTGGAGATTTGCAAAGACTTAATCACTGCAAAATATAACTAGAAAACATTTAAAGTTTTGTAAAGCACTTTGACAAAAAGAGAATGACTCACTTTGCAAGTTTGATCGGACAGAACCTTGCCTACTGATTTAATCTTGTAACCTAATTTAAATAATAATGCATACGATAAGCTCACGAAATCAAAACCCTCACGACGAATGATAAAGTATAGCCTGAATTTGGGCAACACTTAAACATCCATCGGATCGGTTTCAATCGATCGGACATTGTATCGTAGCAGTGATAGAGTTAATACCCTGTAATCATAGCAGCGTTTCCCTACTTAGAATTTCGATTTTGAGCTGTAAACTTCGTTTTTGAACAAAATTGTTGAACACAAATGAACTACTCATGCACCAGTAATTTATAGCAACTTTTTGGGTTTTACGCGGCCCGTGTAAACCCTTACAAGAATTACGCGGCCCGCGAGGGCCACCTAGTCTACAACTAGGGCTACCGTGTCATGTGTAGGCCCGCTACGTGTTTGACACGTGGCCTAAACGCTTATCCGGTGAACTTTAAGTTGTCGCGGCCCGCGTGGCCTTCTCTTATGGTTTACGCGGCCCGCGTGAAACCCAAATTTCTTGATTTCTTGATTTTTCATGCACATTAGGGTTTCAGGGGTCCAGGTTTTCACTTACGGGTTGATTTGGGACATTTTTGCAGGTCCTTACATCCTCCCCACCTTATTAAAAATCTCGTCCTCGAGATTTACTGAAATAAGTGAGGATACTTTCGCTTCATTTCCGATTCCAGCTCCCAGGTGTACTCAGGTCCTCTTTTTGAATTCCACTTGACCTTGACCAGTACTAGTCTTTTGTGCTTGAGAAACTTGACCTTTCTGTCTTCTATTTGAAGTGGTTTCTCAACAAATTTTAGCTTTTCATTTACCTCTATGTCTTGTAGAGGTACTACCAGGGATTCGTCAGATAAACATTTCTTGAGGTTGGATACATGAAACACGTCATGTACTCCAGCTAGCTCTTCTGGTAGTTGTAGGCGATAGGTAACTGGTCCTATGCGCTGAATTACTGGGAATGGTCCTACGTACTGTGACAACTCGAGTTTCCAAGATTCCTATTTCGCATTTATTGCACGTTCATTGATTGTTTAGTTGTTTATTTGCACAATTAGTTGCTATGGAATTTTATACGTTTTGACACAATGAATCGTATTGGGTGATTATGCATGATTGTTTGTTACTTATGAAAGATTTGTCTAATGTATGAACTTGGTGGTGGAACTGTGAAATTGTTTGAGATGGTGTACTATTGAAAAACATAATAATTGTGACAACTCGAATTTCCAAGATTCTATTTCGCATTTATTGCACGTTCTTGTATTATTTAGTTGTTACTCGCACAATTGATTGTCATGGAATTTATATGTTTTAATTGTGTGATTGTGCATGATTGTTTGTTAATGGTGAAATTGGTAAATATATGAACATGGTGGTGGAATTGTGAAATTGTTAGGGGATGGTGTACTTGTGTAAAATATAGAAATTGAGGGTGTATAGTGTAGTTAGTGAAAACTAAACCATACTTAACCCTAATCTCTTTTACTAATCATTCACTAATCATCACAAGAATCAAAAACACGTACCCACATTCCCTAATCCCCTCTACAAACATCTTCTTATCATTCTGGAATCACAAGTCTTTTGCATCAAGGTTGATTGCAAATTCATCTAGGATCGAATCAAGGTAATTGTTTAATCATTGTGTGATGTTAAATTGTTGATTGATTGATTGGTGTCAAAACGCTAGTTTCTCATATGATAATCTCTGCATGATTGATTGTTTCTGATTCATGAAAATGATTTGGGTTGTGGTGGAATCATTGTTTGATGATTTAGAAGCAAGATAGGTTGAATGATAGATTGATGATTGATCATTGCACTGTACAAACGTATGAATTTAGGGTTTTCATGTTCGTATGATAGCAAAACGTAACTGTTCTGATCATATTGATTCTATGTAAATTGAAGTTCACGCATGTAACTGTCTGAGTTTAATGTTATATCATATGTCTGAGTTTAATGTTATATCATATGTCTGAGTTTATTTGAGAACATGGTCCGAGTATAATGTGCTTGATGTTGTCCGAATATAATGCCTTATAATTGGACCGAGTTAAATGATTTGCCTTGGACCGAGTTTATTAAAATGTCATTGGGTCCGAGTATGTTAATGAAAAGTTGCCCGAGTTTAATGGATTGGATGTTGTCCGAGTTTAATGGATTGGATGTTGTCCGAGTTTGATAAATATACTTGGTCCGAGTTTAATGGTTAGATAGTGGACCGAGTTTAATGGTTAGATAGTGGACCGAGTTTAATGATTTGATAGTGGACCGAGTTTAATGACCCTATGTTGGACCGAGTTTAATGAGTATGTATTGGGCCGAGTATAATGAATATATATTGGACCGAGTTTAAAACATGATCAACCATGTCCGAATTTATATGTTGATTATATGTCTGAGGTTGTATGATGATTATATGTGCTATCCGAGTTTTGAACAGGGGAGACCCCCCCCCATACTGTCTGAGTTTTAGAAGGGCAAGGCCCTGTCTGATATTATGTGATATTCAATTTGAAACAATGAACTGTGTGATACAATAACAACATGTTCCGTTCTGCATGATGTGATATCTATGTTGCTGTAATTGTGGTATATTACTGTGCTTATGTGCAAACCATGTTAGTTGAGTCAGTAATCGATTATCATACACAGTTGATTGAACGCCAAGACTTGTAAACCCTAATTGATAATTGGTTTCAAACACTTACATTATACCATGTGCAATATATCCTAGGTCGTGTGTAACGGACTTAGGCAATTGTTAAACCCTAGAACATAGCATACCGAGCAAACCAAGGTGAGTTCACACTCTTACCAAGGCATGGGATTCCTGGGGCGTTGGGAATGGGATTGAAAGGATAAGGTTGAATAGATACACTACTGACACTATGACTAGACTACCATATTACTATCCTCGGATGGGCAGGATACTTATACTGATCACTATCCTCGGATGTGAAGGATACTTATACTGATCACTATCCTCGGTTGTGAAGGATACCTATACTGATCACTATCCTCGGATGTGAAGGATACTCATACTGATCACTATCCTCGGATGTGCAGGATACTTATACTGATCACTATCCTCGGTTGTGAAGGATACTTATAGTTACGAATAGTCTAGTGGTTATACAACGTGGGAAGCCCCCACCAATAGAACGTACTAACGGCCCAGTAGAGCCACCTGTCACAAACGAACTTACTATTACGCATTTACTTTCTGTGAACTCGCTCAACTAGTTGTTGACCCTCTGTTACATGCCTTGCAGGACGTTAGGTATATGGAGCTTGCACACGGAGGAGCTGGTCGTTGTGGGACTTGGATCTTGATTATCTTGTTAAACACTTTTGATAATTGATACTTATTTGCTATGGGTTTTACGATAATACGCTTCCGCTAAACGATGTTAACTTACTTATGTTTTGGAAACACCTTTCATATGGAATTGGTTTGGATTATATTGCATTTACTTTTACTTATTACAATGTTCTGTATGATTGGTGGCTTGATCCTGGTCAGTCATGCTCCCAAGCGGTGATACTCCGCAGGTGGATTTTGGGGGTGTGACAGATTGGTATCAGAGCCATTGGTTATAGAGAACTTGGTTTTAATATGGGAAAACGTTTTTATTAAAACCAGACTATAACCAGAACAGTGCTCTCAACGATCCACCACGACGCTTCGCTCCACGTGCAAGACTCGACATTTTAGGTAATAAGGTTTATGTTTATTACCTGCTTGCTAGAAATGCATAGAACTTTGCTCGTAGTATGCTTACATTACTTTGCTCACTACATGTTAATGCTTGAGAACACATACGTGCTTACACTCTTCTGTCATCGCACTATTCGCGAACCTTTCTCACTTATGTTGCCTTTGATGTGAAGATCAATGGCCGGAAGAATCAACATGACTCAAGCCCAGCTAGAGGCTCTTGTTCAGGCTCAAGTTGCTGCGGCACTTGCAGCTGCTCAAGCAGGTAGTATACCCTGCAGATTAGACTCACACTAGGATCTTTAGATCCTACATTAATTCTCGTATTTAACTTTGTCCTATTCGTACACAATAGGTCAACACGCGCAGCAGCCTGTCTGCACTTTCAAGAATTTCATGGATTGCCGTCCTAGCACGTTCAGTGGCACTGAAGGAGCGGTTGGACTCCTCCACTGGTTTGAAAAGCTCGAGTCTGTGTTCGAGATGTGTGAATGCCCTGAGGCACGCAGGGTTAAGTTTGCCACTGGTACTTTGGAAGGGATCGCGTTGACTTGGTGGAACGCGCAAGTGCAGATCCTAGGGTTGGCAGCTGCTAACGCCACCCCTTGGAATGACTTTAAGGAATTGATTAAGCGTGAATACTGCACTCGGGAAGACATCCACAAGCTGGAGGATGAGTTTTATCATTTGAAGATGACTGGGTCAGAAATCGAGGCTTATACAAAGAGATCGAACGAGTTGGCTGTGTTGTGTCCAACCATGGTAGACCCTCCATACAAGCGTATTGAGTTATATCTCAAGGGTTTGGCACCAGAAATTCAGAGCCATGTAACATCGGCTAATCTCGACAACATTCAAGCTATTCAGCGCCTCGCTCACCGCATTACAGATCAGGCAGTAGATCAGAACAGACTGCCAAAGCGTATCAGTGCTACTGCTACCGCTACTGCTTCTACTACACTTGCTACTCCCAGTGAAAGTAAGAGAAAATGGGATGGGGATTCTAGCAAGGGGTCAGCTTCAGTGCAGTCACAAGCTCAGCAGCGAAAGACAGACGGTTACCAGAGTCCCAGTCAGCACTCCTCAGGCAGCCACAGACAGGGGGGATATCGAGGGAACCTCCCGAAGTGTAACACCTGCAACAAGCACCATAGTGGTCAGTGTAATAAGGGTCGCTGTCAAAGATGCCTCAAGATGGGTTACGAGGCCAAAGATTGTAGAAGCCCTCGACCTGCGAACCAGAATCAGCAGCAGCCTCAAGCACAGCAGAACCAGCAGCAGGGTAACAAAGGGTGTTTTCATTGCGGTGCAGAGGGTCACTTCAAACGGCACTGCCCTCAGCTGAACAGGAACCAGAACAACAACAACAACCATAACAACAACCAGGGCAACGGGAACAACAACAACAACGGGGGAAACAACAACAATGGCAATGATGCAAGGGGCCGTGTGTTTGTGTTGGGGCAGGGTGATGCCAGAAATGATCCCAACGTCGTTATGGGTAAGTTTCTTCTCGACGACATCTATGTTACTGTTTTATTTGATTCGGGTGCGGATACGAGTTATATGTCTTTGAAAATGAGTAAATTGTTAAAACGTGCACCAACACCCCTAAACACCAAGCATGTCATAGAACTAGCAAACGGTAAAAGTGTAGAAGCCACACAGATAGTTAAGGGTTGTAGCATTGTCTTAGCTGGTCAGACCTTCTCCATCGACCTTATTCCTATAGTTCTGGGTAGTTTCGACATCGTCAACGGCATGGATTGGTTATCCAAGCAGCAGGCAGAGATTCTATGTAAGGAGAAGATCATTCGTATTCCTCGTTCGGGAAAGGAACCTCTCGAGGTTCAAGGCGACAAGAGTGGTGCTGTGGTTGGCATCATCTCTTTCCTGAAGGCTCAGAAATGTTTACGAAAGGGGCATACTGCTATCTTGGCATTGGTTACTGATGCAGCTTCGAAAGAGAAAAGGATAGAGGATATTCCAGTTGTACGAGAATTTCCTCAGGTGTTTCCAGAAGATTTACCTGGCCTACCGCCTCATCGTCAGGTCGAATTTCAAGTCGAACTAGCTCTAGGAGCCGCACCTATAGCTCGCGCACCGTATCGTTTAGCCCCAACGGAATTGGAAGAACTGTCAAAGCAACTGCAAGAGCTCTTGGAGAAGGGCTTCATTCGTCCAAGCTCTTCGCCTTGGGGAGCTCCAGTACTATTCGTGAAAAAGAAGGATGGCACTTTCAGAATGTGCATTGATTATCGCGAACTGAACAAGGTCACGGTGAAGAACCGCTATCCTCTTCCTCGTATTGACGACTTATTCGACCAGTTGCAAGGGTCGAGTTACTACTCCAAGATTGATCTAAGGTCAGGTTATCATCAGTTGAGAGTCCGGGATGAGGACGTCTCCAAGACAGCATTCAGAACTCGCTACGGCCATTACGAGTTTCTGGTCATGCCATTCGGGCTTACAAACGCGCCTGCAGTCTTCATGGATCTTATGAACAGGGTGTGCAAACCTTATCTTGACAAGTTCGTCATTGTCTTCATCGACGACATTCTGATCTACTCCAAGAGTCAGGGGGAGCACGAGCAGCACTTACGTCTTATCTTGGAACTTCTTCGAAAGGAGCAACTGTACGCAAAGTTTTCAAAATGCGACTTCTGGCTTCGTGAAGTCCACTTCTTAGGCCATGTGGTAAACAAGGATGGGATTCATGTCGATCCATCCAAGGTAGATTCGATCAGGAATTGGCCAGCACCGCGTACACCAACAGAAATACGCCAATTCTTGGGTTTGGCGGGGTATTACAGACGGTTTATCAAAGACTTCTCCAAGATCGCGCAGCCGCTCACTATGCTGACACAGAAAGGTGTCGTTTACAGATGGGGTAATACGCAGGAGACTGCTTTTCAGTACTTGAAGGATAGACTATGCAGCGCACCTATCCTCTCACTGCCCGAGGGCACGGATGACTTCGTGGTTTACTGTGACGCATCGATACAGGGGCTTGGTTGTGTATTGATGCAGCGGGATAAAGTTATTGCCTACGCCTCTCGTCAACTCAAGATTCATGAACGGAACTACACGACGCACGATTTAGAGCTGGGAGCTGTTGTTTTTGCACTTAAGATATGGCGACACTACCTGTACGGTACCAAGTGCACAATTTACACCGATCACAGGAGTCTCGAGCATATCTTCAAGCAGAAGAAATTGAATATGCGTCAACGACGATGGGTCGAACTGCTTAATGATTACGAATGCGCTATCAAGTACCATCCAGGCAAGGCCAATGTTGTGGCTGACGCCCTCAGTCGGAAAGACACTCTACCGAAGCGCGTGCGAGCGCTACAGCTTACTATTCAGTCTAGTCTTCCTTCTCAGATACGAGCTGCACAGATGGAAGCTCTGAAACCCGAAAACGTCACAGCTGAAGCCTTACGCGGTTCAAGGCAACAAATGGAACAAAAGGAAGACGGCGCCTACTATGTAACGGGGCGTATTTGGGTCCCACTTTATGGCGGTCTACGAGAGCTTGTGATGGACGAAGCGCACAAGTCTCGCTACTCGGTACATCCAGGTGCGGATAAAATGTACCACGATATCAAAACAACATACTGGTGGCCAAGTATGAAAGCCCACATCGCCACCTATGTTGGCAAGTGCTTGACCTGTGCGAGAGTCAAGGTTGAATATCAGAAACCAGCAGGCCTACTTCAACAGCCCAAGATACCTCAATGGAAATGGGAAGAAATTTCCATGGATTTCGTTACAGGCCTACCTAGATCTCAACGTGGGAACGATACAATATGGGTAATCGTGGATCGACTCACCAAGTCTGCACACTTCCTAGCTATAAAGGAAACGGATAAGTTCTCCACTCTCGCAGACATTTATCTTAAAGAAGTTGTTTCGAGGCACGGAGTGCCCACATCCATTATTTCGGATCGGGATGCACGATTCACATCAGAGTTATGGCAAGCGATGCACAAAGCGTTTGGCTCTCGTTTAGACATGAGCACAGCATATCACCCTCAGACGGATGGGCAGTCTGAGCGCACGATTCAAACTCTAGAAGACATGCTTCGAGCGTGTGTTATCGATTTCGGCAACGGCTGGGAAAAGCACCTCCCTTTAGTGGAGTTTTCATACAATAACAGCTACCACACCAGCATTCAAGCCGCTCCATTCGAGGCATTGTACGGACGTAAATGCCGGTCACCTCTCTGTTGGGCAGAGGTGGGGGATAGTCAAATTACGGGTCCAGAGATTGTAGTGGACGCCACAGAAAAGATTGCGAAGATACGGCAACGCATGGCGGCAGCTCACGACCGTCAGAAAGCTTACGCGGATAAGCGTAAGAGGCCGTTGGAATTTCAGGTCGGGGACCGGGTTTTACTTAAAGTCTCACCCTGGAAGGGTGTGGTTCGATTTGGTAAACGAGGCAAACTCAATCCGCGGTATGTCGAACCGTTCAAGATCATTGAGAAAATTGGCAAAGTGGCCTACAAACTGAACCTACTAGCTGAACTCGGTGCAGTTCACAATGTATTTCACGTGTCGAATCTGAAGAAATGCCTATCAGATGAGACCCTCATAGTTCCTTTTAAGGAACTCACTATCGATGAGCGGTTGCAGTTCGTCGAGGAGCCAGTTGAAATCACGGACCGGGATGTTAAGGTCCTCAAGCACAAGAGAATCCCTCTTGTTCGAGTTCGTTGGAACTCCAGACGTGGCCCAGAGTACACCTGGGAACGCGAAGACCAAATGAAAGAAAAGTACCCCCAGTTATTCGAAACCAATGCAACCACTACTGAGGCTGAAGCTACTACTGCTGAATTTCGGGACGAAATTCCAAATCAACGGGGGGATGATGTGACACCCCAGGAAAACCAGTGAACGATGTAACTTACCTAGCTTCCTCAGTGAGTGCGTACCAAATTTCGGGACGAAATTTCTTTTAAGTTGGGGATAATGTGACAACTCGAATTTCCAAGATTCTATTTCGCATTTATTGCACGTTCTTGTATTATTTAGTTGTTACTCGCACAATTGATTGTCATGGAATTTATATGTTTTAATTGTGTGATTGTGCATGATTGTTTGTTAATGGTGAAATTGGTAAATATATGAACATGGTGGTGGAATTGTGAAATTGTTAGGGGATGGTGTACTTGTGTAAAATATAGAAATTGAGGGTGTATAGTGTAGTTAGTGAAAACTAAACCATACTTAACCCTAATCTCTTTTACTAATCATTCACTAATCATCACAAGAATCAAAAACACGTACCCACATTCCCTAATCCCCTCTACAACCATCTTCTTATCATTCTGGAATCACAAGTCTTTTGCATCAAGGTTGATTGCAAATTCATCTAGGATCGAATCAAGGTAATTGTTTAATCATTGTGTGATGTTAAATTGTTGATTGATTGATTGGTGTCAAAACCCTAGTTTCTCATATGATAATCTCTGCATGATTGATTGTTTCTGATTCATGAAAATGATTTGGGTTGTGGTGGAATCATTGTTTGATGATTTAGAAGCAAGATAGGTTGAATGATAGATTGATGATTGATCATTGCACTGTACAAACGTATGAATTTAGGGTTTTCATGTTCGTATGATAGCAAAACGTAACTGTTCTGATCATATTGATTCTGTGTAAATTGAAGTTCACGCATGTAACTGTCTGAGTTTAATGTTATATCATATGTCTGAGTTTAATGTTATATCATATGTCTGAGTTTATTTGAGAACATGGTCCGAGTATAATGTGCTTGATGTTGTCCGAATATAATGCCTTATAATTGGACCGAGTTAAATGATTTGCCTTGGACCGAGTTTATTAAAATGTCATTGGGTCCGAGTATGTTAATGAAAAGTTGCCCGAGTTTAATGGATTGGATGTTGTCCGAGTTTAATGGATTGGATGTTGTCCGAGTTTGATAAATATACTTGGTCCGAGTTTAATGGTTAGATAGTGGACCGAGTTTAATGGTTAGATAGTGGACCGAGTTTAATGATTTGATAGTGGACCGAGTTTAATGACCCTATGTTGGACCGAGTTTAATGAGTATGTATTGGGCCGAGTATAATGAATAAATATTGGACCGAGTTTAAAACATGATCAACCATGTCCGAATTTATATGTTGATTATATGTCTGAGGTTGTATGATGATTATATGTGCTATCCGAGTTTTGAACAGGGGAGACCCCCCCCCCATACTGTCTGAGTTTTAGAAGGGCAAGGCCCTGTCTGATATTATGTGATATTCAATTTGAAACAATGAACTGTGTGATACAATAACAACATGTTCTGTTCTGCATGATGTGATATCTATGTTGCTGTAATTGTGGTATATTACTGTGCTTATGTGCAAACCATGTTAGTTGAGTCAGTAATCGATTATCATACACAGTTGATTGAACGCCAAGACTTGTAAACCCTAATTGATAATTGGTTTCAAACACTTACATTATACCATGTGCAATATATCCTAGGTCGTGTGTAACGGACTTAGGCAATTGTTAAACCCTAGAACATAGCATACCGAGCAAACCAAGGTGAGTTCACACTCTTACCAAGGCATGGGATTCCCGGGGCGTTGGGAATGGGATTGAAAGGATAAGGTTGAATAGATACACTACTGACACTATGACTAGACTACCATATTACTATCCTCGGATGGGCAGGATACTTATACTGATCACTATCCTCGGATGTGAAGGATACTTATACTGATCACTATCCTCGGTTGTGAAGGATACCTATACTGATCACTATCCTCGGATGTGAAGGATACTCATACTGATCACTATCCTCGGATGTGCAGGATACTTATACTGATCACTATCCTCGGTTGTGAAGGATACTTATAGTTACGAATAGTCTAGTGGTTATACAACGTGGGAAGCCCCCACCAATAGAACGTACTAACGGCCCAGTAGAGCCACCTGTCAAAAACGAACTTACTATTACGCATTTACTTTCTGTGAACTCGCTCAACTAGTTGTTGACCCTCTGTTACATGCCTTGCAGGACGTTAGGTATATGGAGCTTGCACACGGAGGAGCTGGTCGTTGTGGGACTTGGATCTTGATTATCTTGTTAAACACTTTTGATAATTGATACTTATTTGCTATGGGTTTTACGATAATACGCTTCCGCTAAACGATGTTAACTTACTTATGTTTTGGAAACACCTTTCATATGGAATTGGTTTGGATTATATTGCATTTACTTTTACTTATTACAATGTTCTGTATGATTGGTGGCTTGATCCTGGTCAGTCATGCTCCCAAGCGGTGATACTCCGCAGGTGGATTTTGGGGGTGTGACAATAATAAAGGGTGTATAGAGTAATTAGTGAAACTTAAACTATTCTTAACCCTAATCCCTTTTCACTAATCATTACACAAAACAAAACACGTACTTTCATCCTCTGATCCTCTGGCAATCATCATCATCTTCATCATAGGCACAAGCCATTCATCACTCTTGATTTCCATACTCTAACTAGAATCAATTCAAGGTAATTGTTTATTGATTGTTGATTGTCCTTAATTCTTGATTCTTGTGATTCTTGTAAACCCTAGTTCTTCACTTGCTAGTTCTGTAATGTTTCTGTGTTTATTGACTCTGATGATTGAGTAATGAATATGATTAGTTGTATGCCGATAAGATTGTTCACGTAATGATTGTTGTTAATCATCGATTGATTGCTTATGAATTTTGCAATGTGTAAGACTGAATAGGGTTCCTGATCATATGAAAAACTAAAATGTAACTGATACAATCTCAATGAACTGGAACATTCGTATGTGTGACGGATTGTTGTCTGAGTTTTAGAATGTTATACAGGTCCGAAGTTTATATTAATGTTTGTCAGAGTTTTGTTATTGTTAAGCTTGTCCGAATTTTTATGAAGGAATGATGTCCGACCTTTATTAGGTGATAAGGGTCCGACCTTTTACATGTTAACCTAGTGTCCGGACTTTAGGAAGCTTTGGGGGTCCGAATTTTTGAAGGCAACATGTTATAGTCCGAGTTTTGTCAAAGGGGGAGGGTGGTCCGACCTTGTGGCCCTTAGATCACTTGGTCCGAGTTTCAAGTCCCCAACCTTTGTCTGAGTTTTAACCCCCCCACACCCCTGTCCGAGCTTTAACCCCCACCCCCATGGTCCGACTTTTGGCATAGGACAAGCTTGTCCGAGTTTTTGAGGGGGAGCCTCCCCTGTCCGAATTTAAAGGGGGGGGAGCCCCTTAGTCTGACTTTTGTTGTGTTAAAACATCTTGTCCGAACTTTATAACATGGTTGATTGTCCGAGTGTTAACTAGGAAGCTTTGCCTGAATGTTTGATGGTATAATGAAATAGCCCGATTGTTTGTTATACACATAATCTGATTATTGGTTAAGTTATAAACCTTATTAACTCTATTAGTTAGTAAACTATGTTAGAGTGTAATCCAGTTAAACACGTTAACTCCATTATGACTGTAAAGATGTTAATTCAGCTAGACATGTAACATTGCTAGTATGCGAATCCTGTTAAGTGTGTTAACTTAGTGAAGCATGTTAACTGCCTGTTCTTCCTATCAAGCATGAATTGTATGAAGATGACTAACTGGTTGTAATGCCTGATGTTAACTGTTACACACACTATGTGATGAACTTTGCTTGCGAAACCTTACAAACATGAACTGCCTGTGAACACATGCATACTCTAGGCTTTGATTGATTACTTGTGAGTGCATAACCTAGCATACCGAGCAAACCAAGGTGAGTTCACACAGCCAAGGCATGGGTTCCCAGGGTGGGAATGGGTTGGATTATTTATTTGTGTTTACCTAGCACATGGAACTTCGTTATATGGTCCTCGGGTGAGGAAGGGTTATTGATAAGATACAACTAGACTAATGGTACTAAATTGAACTGATCTTCGTACACACGCCAGGGTTGGCCGCGATATTATGACTAATCTTCGCACACATGCCTAGGAAGGCCGCGAACTATACTCTAAACTTCGCATACATGCCAGGGTGGCCGCGATACAAACATACCTAGTCTAGAATACTTGAGAACTTTCCCTAATCTTCGCATACATGCCTAGAGGGCTGCGATACGAACTAATACGATACATGACTTAATGAACGAACACAAGGCTTACTATACTATTACAATTACTGAACTATAAACTGTGAACTCGCTCAACTAGTTGTTGATCCTCTGTTACATGCCTTGCAGGTCGTTAGATACATGGAGCTTGCACAGGGAGGAGCAGGTCGTTGTGGAGCATGGATCGTGGATGTTTTGTTAAGACATTTAAACATTTGAACTATGATATACATTGGGTTTTCATACTTATGCTTCCGCTACACTTGATACTATAATTATGTTTTGAACACCTATCGTATTGAATGATTGGTTTGCATTTATTTTACTTGATATTAATTACATGTTCAATATGATTGGTGGCTTGATCCTGGTCAGTCACGCTCCTAAGCGGTGATATTCCGCAGGTGGATTTTGGGGGTGTGACACGTACCTTGGGCTTAGCTTTCCTTTCTTACCAAAGCGGACTACCCCTTTCCAAGGAGAAACTTTTAAGAGTACCTTGTCGCCAACTTGAAATTCCAGTGGCTTGCGTCGATTGCCTGCCTAACTTTTCTGGCGATCTCGAGCCGTTTTCAGTCTTTTCTTGATTTGAGTGATCTTGTCGGTGGTTTCTTGCACAATTTCGGGACCTGATAACTGACTTTCTCCTATTTCTGCCCAGCAAACTGGAGTTCTACATTTTCGTCCATACAGTGCTTCATACGGGCAGCTTCGATGCTTGTATGATAACTATTTTTATAGTAGAATTCAATTAAGGGTAGGTGGTTATCCCAGTTTCCACCAAAATCGATTACACATGCCCTGAGCATGTCTTCCAGGGTTTGGATTGTCCTTTCACTTTGTCCGTCTATTTGGGGATGGTACGCAGTGCTTAAGTTCAGCCTAGTCCCCATGGCTTCTTGGAAACTTGTCCAGAAGTGCGAAGTAAAACGACTATCTCTATCTGATACAATAGAGAGTGGGACTCCATGTAAGGATACTACTTCGTCTATGTATAAGTTGGCTAATCTTTCCATACTGAAAGTTTCTTTCATGGGTAGAAAATGAGCTGATTTGGTTAATCGATCCACAATTACCCAAATCGCGTCATTACCTTTCCTAGTTTTAGGTAACTTAGTAACAAAATCCATTGTTATTAGTTCCCATTTCCATACAGGCATTTCTATTGTTAGAGTAACCCTGAAGGTTTCTGGTGCTCTGCCTTAACTTGTGAACAGGTCAGACACTTAGATACATATCTAGCTATGTCCTTTTTCATTCCTATCCACCAGAAATTATTCCTTAAATCTTGGTACATCTTGTTGTTTCTAGGGTGCATGGTATATCAAGACTTATGGGCTTCCTCTAGAATCTTATCTCTTAACTTTCCTTGCTTAGGTACCCAAACTCTTTTGTGGAATCTCCAAATTGGGATTTTTTTAGAAATTGGATGCAGTTACTAATTCATGATCTGGCATGTACAGAATGAACCATCGGTGCCTTGCTCTAGTTCCTTTATCCTTTCTTTCATTCCTTCAGCCTCATCCTTGATTGCTATTGCTTGAACATTCTTCAGTTGTTCCATTAAATCTACTTGAAGATTTAATCTAAGAGCACGAACTCGCTTTTGCTTTTCATGATACTTACGACTTAGGGCATCTGCAACTACATTTGCTTTTCCTTCGTGATATTGAATATCACAGTCGTAATCACTTAGAATTTCTATCCATCTCCGTTTTTTTCATGTTTAATTCTTTTTGCCCAAATATGTATCTTAAACTCTTATGATCCGTATAAATAGTAAACTTACTTCCGTACAGATAATGTCTCCAAATTTTAAGGGCAAAAATGATTGCTCCTAATTCTAAGTCATGTGTCGTATAATTTTCCTCGTGCTTCTTCAATTGTCTTGATGCATATGCAATTACCTTTTTGCGGTGCATTAACACACATCCTAATCCTAGCTTAGAAGCATCACAGTAAACTTCAAAATTCTCTGTTCCTTCGGGTAATGCTAGAATTGGGGCGTTTGTTAACTTTTGCTTTAAAACCTTGAAAGCCTCTTCTTGCTTAGGTCCCCATTCAAACTTAACTGTTTTACAGGTTAGCTTAGTTAATGGTACTGCTATCTTAGAGAAATCTTTAATGAACCGTCTATAGTACCCAACTAATCCTAGAAAACTTCTAACTTCTGCGGCTGACTGCGGAACCATCCATTTGGTGATTGCTTCTATTTTGGAGGGATCTACGTGAATACCTTCGTGATTCACAATATGTCCTAAAAATTGCACCTCCTGAAGCCAAAATTCACACTTCGAGAATTTGGCGTAAAGCTTTTCTTTTCTTAGCAGGGTTAAGAGTGTTTGTAAATGCTCACAATGCTCCTCCTGATTTTTGGAATAAATGAGTATATCGTCGATGAAGACAATCACAAATTTATTCAAGTATGGTTTACAGATTCTATTCATCATGTCCATAAATGCAGCAGGAGAATTTGTTAATCCGAATGGCATGACTGTAAACTCGTAATGATCATACCTAGTTCTAAAAGCGGTTTTAGGTATGTCTTCCTCTTGAACCTTCAACTGATGATATCCTGAACGCAAGTCTATCTTAGAAAAATATCTAGCTCCCTGGAGTTGATCAAAGAGATCATCAATTCTAGGTAAAGGGTATCGATTCTTAATGGTAACCTTATTCAATTCTGTCACACCCCCAAAATCCACCATGCGGAGTACCACCGCTTGGAGGCGTGACGTGACCAGGATCGAGCCACCAATCATACTGAACAACGTATTTAAGTAAATAAAGCCAACCACAATACGACTGGTGACCAAAAGCTAGTTAACCAAGTTTTAATTTAAACAGCGGAAGCATAAACGTAAAGTCCAAAACATAAGTCCATAGTTTATAAGTTAAAGTTCAAAACGCAAGTTTAATAAGTTCATAAGGAATTAAATATTAAGCACGAAGCATAACAGTCTGTACACCACAACGACTCCTTCCTCGTGCAAGCTCCAAGCATTTAGCGACCTGTAAGGCATGTAACAACGAGTCAACAACAAAGTTGAGTGAGTTCACGTTTGATTGTTTAGTTTTAAGTTGTTTCTGAAAACGTGGTTTGTATTTCGTTGGCGTAATTGCCGTGGGGGTTACCCCGTAGTTGAATGTCGCGGCTCCCCGACCCACCCTGGACGGAGTCGGGGGACCGCGAGACAGTTCCCGTGGTATTTAATTAATGCGGCAGCGGAAGTCTTTTTATAACAGGATCTTTTATCCGTAAAATATGCTCGTTTAATATATTATACAAAGTTTAAGGGATAAATCCCATAATTTACAATACGTTGATTTCACACAGAAATCTTTATTTTTCAAAACACGTTTTATTCATTTATTTACACTGAGCCACTTCTCTGAGCTTGATAGTGCTTTACTGCACTTTTCCTGGATCACACAGATCACCTGAAACATGTTTGAAAAAGGTTTTGTCAGCGGAAAATACTGAGTGAATAATTCTGTTTTCTAAAACGACCCGTTAGTTATAATTTACAGTATTAAGAGCGATTACAATGTTTCTATCAACCAATTATCAAGAATGGGTATTTGTCACTCGATTCATTTCTGTGACTGTGGTCATACCACTATTGGGTCCCGTTGCCCTAATAGTGACGGTGTACTCACACAGAGTAATAATAACTCACATAGAGTAATATTCACTCACATAGAGTGATAATAACAGTAATGTGCACAATACCCCACATACCAGCTGTAATTTGGTGATTACAAAGACTTAATCCCTGTAATTATAACCTTGAAAATAATTTGAGGTATTGTAATACTTACTCACAAACTGTGAGAAAACAGTTTTAAAAAGAAGAATGACTCACATTGCAGATTAACGAGCAATAGATATAAGCCTACTGATTAGCCTTGCTTAAACCTAATTTTACACAATGCACACACACAGGTTAGTAACTAATACAGCAGTTACGTCAATTCATGAGATTAAACCTTCACAACGATTAATCAGTGCAATACTCGATAATTCAATCGGATTCACAACGAATAACAGAGCATAGTCCGAATTCGAACAGCACTCTAATATTCAAGTCGAAATCACGACGAATAATCAAAGTACAAGCTCAATTGAGCAGTACCCGGACTATCGTTGGATAGTTATAATCGATCGGACGTTGAATCGTAATAGCGATCGAGTTATTACCCTGATTGCGGCAGCGTTTCGGTAATCGTGTGTGTTTGTGAACTGTTTTGCTTATAACTCGACGTATATTATGAATTTTAACGTCCTTCAAGTGCCAGATTTCAAGTCCCAACCCCTGCTATTTATACTGAAAATTTGTCACCGTCGCGTAGCGCGAGGGGGTACCCCTATAGGCGTCGCGCTACGCGAGTGACCACCCTACTTTCATAGACTAGGTTTTTGCGTGTGTAGGCTTGCTGAGTCGATAGATTTTTAAAATTCTATTTCGACAGAGAGTTATGATGATAATCGTAACTAGGGTTTTGCCCCCCCTGAGTTTTAGGGGCCCTGATCCTGATTCCGATTATTCTGAAAATTTTAGGGTTAGTGCAGATTTACTTGGGTTTCTTAATTAGGGTTTCCTTACTAGCTAATTATCATCCTAATTATGGATTTTAGTGGCAGTTGTTACATCCTCCCCACCTTAAGAAAAATCTCATCCTCGAGATTTACTGAAATAGATGAGGGTACTTTCGCTTCATTTCCGATTCCAGTTCCCAAGTGTATTCTGGTCCTCTCTTGGTTAATCGGTCTACGATTACCCAAATCGCATCATTACCTCTTTTGGTTTTGGGTAACTTTGTAACAAAGTCCATTGTTATAAGTTCCCATTTCCATACAGGCATTTCTAACTGTTGTAGTAGTCCTGAAGGTTTCTGGTGTTCAGCTTTAACTTGTGAACAAGTTAAGCACTTGGATACATATTCGGCTATATCCTTTTTCATTCCTATCCACCAGAAATTATTCCTTAAATCTTGGTACATCTTATTATTTCCTGGGTGCATGGTATACCTAGATTTATGAGCTTCTTCTAAGATCTTATTCCTTAACTCTCCTTGCTTAGGTACCCAAATTCTTTTCTTATGGAATTTCCAAATTCCATCATTTCCTTGTTCTAATTCTTTCAGGTAACCTTTCATTCCTTCAGCATCGTCTTGGATTGCTGTTTTCTGAACTTCTTTAATTTGTGCCATTAAATCTACTTGTAGATTTAACCTTAGAGCACGGACTTGTTTCTGTTTCTCATGATACTTACGACTTAAGGCATCTGCAACTACATTTGCCTTTCCTTCGTGATATTGGATATCACAATCGTAATCGCTTAGCATCTCCATCCATCTTCTTTGCCTCATGTTTAATTCTTTTTGCCCAAATATATATCTTAAACTTTTATGATCGGTATAGACAGTAAACTTACTTCCATACAGATAATATCTCCATATCTTAAGGGCAAAGATTATGGCTCCTAATTCTAGATCATGAGTCGTATAATTTTCTTCGTGCTTTTTCAATTGTCTAGAGGCATACGCAATTACCTTCTTGCGTTGCATTAACACACATCCGTATCCCAATTTTGAAGCATCACAATATACTTCAAAATCTTCTATTCCTTCGGGTAAAGCTAAGATTGGTGCATTCGTCAACCTATGCTTTAATATCTTAAAGGCCTCTTCTTGTCTAGGTCCCCATTCAAACTTAGCAGCTTTACAGGTTAACTTAGTTAATGGTACGGCTATCTTGGAAAAATCTTTGATAAATCGTCTATAGTATCCAGCTAAGCCTAGAAAACTTCTTATCTCTATAGCTGTTTGTGGAACTTTCCACTTCGTAATTGCTTCTATCTTAGCAGGATCTACATGGATACCTTCGTGATTTACCACATGACCTAAGAATTGTACTTCTTGTAGCCAAAATTCACATTTTGAGAATTTGGCATAAAGCCTTTCGTTTCTTAACAAAGTTAAGAGAACATGTAAATGCTCACAATGTTCTTTTTGGCTTTTGGAGTAAATAAGTATATCGTCGATGAAAACGATTACAAATTTATCCAAGTATGGTTTACAGATACGATTCATCATGTCCATGAATGCTGCTGGGGCATTCGTTAATCCAAAGGGCATGACTGTAAACTCATAATGACCATACCTAGTTCTGAAAGCAGTTTTAGGTATGTCCTCTTCTTGTACTTTCAACTGATGATATCCAGATCTTAAATCTATCTTATAGAAATACCTAGCCCCTTGCAATTGATCAAAAAGATCATCAATCCTAGGTAATGGGTATCGATTCTTAATCGTAACCTTATTCAATTCTCTATAATCGATACACATTCTCATCGATCCATCTTTCTTTTTCACAAACAGTACCGGTGCACCCCAAGGGGATGAACTAGGTTGTATGAATCCTTTGCTTAATAATTCATCTAATTGCTTTTTCAATTCTAGCATTTCGGTAGGTGCTAATCTATATGGTGCTTTAGCTATTGGTGCAGTACCTGGAATTAAATGAATTCTAAACTCTACTTCCCTATCAGGTGGTAATCCAGGTAATTCTTCTGGAAAAACGTCTGGGTATTCTGACACTACTGGGATATCCTGAAGTTCCTTATCCTTAGTGTTAATGATTACTGAAATCATATACACCATTTCCTGTTTTCTCGAATAACTAGCCAACTTCATTACTGAGATGAATTTTAGTGGCTTTCGAGGTCTATCTCCAGTAATTAAAATTACTTCTCCTGTAGGGGTTTGAATTTCTACTGCATTTTTGTCACATAGGATTCGTGCATGGTTGGCTACTAACCAATCCATTCCTAATACTACATCGAATCCTGCTAAATTCATTGGTAACAAATTTGCAGAAAACTTATGGCCTAATAATTCTATTTTTCCTCCTTGCCAGATTTTATCTATGTTCACAGAATTTCCTTCTGCGGTTTCTACTGTGAAGATTTGCCTAAGAGTGGTTAATGGTAACTTAAGATCTTGGCAAAATAAAGTATTTATAAAACTTTGGTTCGCACCAGAGTCAAATAATACTTTTGCAAATACGTTGTGAACTAAGAACGTACCGGCTATCACATCTGGAATGAGTTCGGCCTCTTGAGTGGTCAGCTGGAATGCTCGCGCATTTCTCTTGGCTGTTCCTTCAGCTGGTTTGGTTTGGTTAACTACAGGTTTAGCTAACTTAGGACATTCAGATTGAAAGTGTCCCCTCTCTCTGCAATTATAACAAACTTTTGTTTTCTTCCTGCAGTCTTCTTCCCGATGTCCTTTCATTTTGCAAAAATTGCAAACCATATTGCATTGTCCATAATGCTTCTTTTTGCAAATTTTGCAGAAAGGAGATGATGAGGATTGTCCGGTTCCTCTTTTCTTGGCATTACCCACACGAAATCCTTGGGTAATCTTGTGAGCTAATTCCTTCTTGCGATCTTCCTCTCATGTGCGTACCAATTCATCTGTTAGGGTATTAGCTAATTCTACAGCATCGTCAATAGTACGAGGTCTCATAGCTTTAACGATGTTTCGGATTTCACTAATTAACCCCCAGATGTAACGAGAGATAAGTACCGGTTCTGGAGAAGCCAGTGATGGCACTACCCTTGCGTATTCAAAGAATGTCGAAGTATAGCCCCGGCAATCTACACCTAACATACGATGACTTAGGAACTTGTTTGCCATTTGTTCCTTCTCGTATTCGCGACAGAATTTTCTTTCTACCAAACTCTTAAATTCTTCCCAACTCATTGCATAGGCTATCCTTCTCCCTTTTGCCTGGAGGACCGTGTTCCACCATTCGAGTGCTCCTTCTTTGAACAGATTTGATGCATACATCACCTGGTCTCCATCGGCACATTTGCTTATTGCAATTACTGCCTCGGTTTTCTCTAACCAACGCAGTGTTGCAGTTGCCCCTTCGTTACCTGCAAATTCAGTGGGTTTGCAAGCAAGAAATTCTTTGTAAGTGCAACCAGGCGTTGCAGCTTTCATTCTTTTAGGGAGTGGGGCCTGCTGCGGATCATGATCGTCATGATTACCGCCTCCATTTATGCTGTTACTGCCGTTATCTTCTGGAATACGTTTACTAGGAATTAATTGTGGTTCGGCGGGTTTTCGAACAGCAGCTACAATTTCTGGAATAGCATGAGCTATCCCTTGGGTGATAAAATGCTCGATATCTTGTCGAGTTATATATTGATCTTCCTGTTCTTACTCAGATTGATTTACTTCATTAATTGGTTCATTGTTAGCGTTTTCCATCTGCTAATTGGTAAAATTATTAGTGTCTAACTTATCAATGACAAAATTCACATAGATACACATAGATTATCACAATATACAAGTATCACCAAAATTGTCGATTTCTCGACTTTTACTTTGTTAGTATATTGTATATGCATCCATACACACCGTATCTTACAGAGTTTTATTGCCCATTTTACAGAATTTTAAGTTACTATCATATAATACGGCTTTCTGTGGTTTAACTGACGGTTCTAGTAACGATGCTCCCTCTCATCGTACTTCCAAGTTAGATGCTCCCCCATTTCCCTGATCCTATTACCTGTACCTATCAGTTCTTCACCGAACTGACGGAGTTCAGCTAGGTTTTCATTACTCATGGGAGGATTTGGGAGTGGTTCTGGGTCAAATTGTGGAAGGAAGCTATAAGGACTGTTAACTATATTTTGGAATTGCCAGTCATTGGTCCACCATTCCTCCATTTGGCCTAATGGTCTGGTATGAACTAGTGGTTCTGGAATAGCTGGTCCTAGGTTTAGTGGGAATTGAACTGTAGCCGGGTAAGAAAAGAGATTATCGTTGATAGGCTCTAAAACATCACAATTCTCCAATAGGCGATCTATTTCGTCCTGGAATGTGATTTCCTCAGACTGTTTAGAGCTTTCGCCAATCTCTATTCCCTTTTGTTTCAGATCTATTCCTATTTCTTTTTCAGGTGGTTTTGAACTTTCTCCAGTTTCTATTTCCTTTCCCTTGCTCATACTCATAGGATTTTCTATTTTAGGGAGTTTCCTAGTGGTAGGTTTCCTACGGCGCACTTTCCTCCACCCTACATATCTTCTCTTCTTTTTAGGTTTGGCTTTTTCCAGCGGTGGAGCTTGGAATTCCACAGGTTCTTCTATGTCAGCAATGTAACTAGTAAAGTCGTGAGAGACTTCGATAGGCACTGGATATAAGTTGAGATTCTGGAATGTTTCCGACATCTCATTCATGCTGCATAGCATATATGCAAAATGCAATGTTAAAACTTTGGAACAAAGTTTAACAAACAAAACACTGAAGTTTTATTGCATACTAATTTATACAAAGAACAACAGGAATAAACACACTTAGGACTTTATTTATTTACGGGATTGTGATTTCTCTTACTAGACCCAACTTATCGGATATTTAGAGATTAGCATTTTCTGCTACAGTAGCTAGCATATAGAGATTTGCCCATTTCCCGTCTATTTTATCTTCCCAAGGTGTACTATTACCCAACTCTTGGACTTCGGGGTTAAACCTAACTCTCTTGGTTCGGGGTTTCTTTGTCTCCTGACTCTTTTTAAGTATCGAATCCCTTTTCTCTGGGGAAAGTGGATTCTCATAATTTGCCTTGCGGACAAAGATTCCTTCTTCTAGGTTTACTGGGTTTCTAGAAGAAGATGCCACATCTAGTTTGTGGTAGATAGCAGACAGCTTTTGTTTACCCATACTGTAACTAAAAATAGCCAGTTAATAAAACAAATAATCACAGAATAACAATTAGTAAAATTAAGCACTGTGGTCTAAAATGCTTAATTTAGGCTTAATCAGTGGCTCGATCAGTGGCTCAATTTAATTATTAGCTCTGATACCACCTTCGCTGTCACGGCTCCCCGACCCACCCTGGACGGAGTCGGGGGACCGCGAGACAGTTCCCGTGGTATTTAATTAATGCGGCAGCGGAAGTCTTTTTATAACAGGATCTTTTATCCGTAAAATATGCTCGTTTAATATATTATACAAAGTTTAAGGGATAAATCCCATAATTTACAATACGTTGATTTCACACAGAAATCTTTATTTTTCAAAACACGTTTTATTCATTTATTTACACTGAGCCACTTCTCTGAGCTTGATAGTGCTTTACTGCACTTTTCCTGGATCACACAGATCACCTGAAACATGTTTGAAAAAGGTTTTGTCAGCGGAAAATACTGAGTGAATCATTCTGTTTTCTAAAACGACCCGTTAGTTATAATTTACAGTATTAAGAGCGATTACAATGTTTCTATCAACCAATTATCAAGAATGGGTATTTGTCACTCGATTCATTTCTGTGACTGTGGTCATACCACTATTGGGTCCCGTTGCCCTAATAGTGACGGTGTACTCACACAGAGTAATAATAACTCACATAGAGTAATATTCACTCACATAGAGTGATAATAACAGTAATGTGCACAATACCCCACATACCAGCTGTAATTTGGTGATTACAAAGACTTAATCCCTGTAATTATAACCTTGAAAATAATTTGAGGTATTGTAATACTTACTCACAAACTGTGAGAAAACAGTTTTAAAAAGAAGAATGACTCACATTGCAGATTAACGAGCAATAGATATAAGCCTACTGATTAGCCTTGCTTAAACCTAATTTAACACAATGCACACACACAGGTTAGTAACTAATACAGCAGTTACGTCAATTCACGAGATTAAACCTTCACAACGATTAATCAGTGCAATACTCGATAATTCAATCGGATTCACAACGAATAACAGAGCATAGTCCGAATTCGAACAGCACTCTAATATTCAAGTCGAAATCACGACGAATAATCAAAGTACAAGCTCAATTGAGCAGCACCCGGACTATCGTTGGATAGTTATAATCGATCGGACGTTGAATCGTAATAGCGATCGAGTTATTACCCTGATTGCGGCAGCGTTTCGGTAATCGTGTGTGTTTGTGAACTGTTTTGCTTATAACTCGACGTATATTATGAATTTTAACGTCGTTCAAGTGCCAGATTTCAAGTCCCAACCCCTGCTATTTATACTGAAAATTTGTCACCGTCGCGTAGCGCGAGGGGGTACCCCTATAGGCGTCGCGCTACGCGAGTGACCACCCTACTTTCATAGACTAGGTTTTTGCGTGTGTAGGCTTGCTGAGTCGATAGATTTTTAAAATTCTATTTCGACAGAGAGTTATGATGATAATCGTAACTAGGGTTTTGCCCCCCCTGAGTTTTAGGGGCCCTGATCCTGATTCCGATTATTCTGAAAATTTTAGGGTTAGTGCAGATTTACTTGGGTTTCTTAATTAGGGTTTCCTTACTAGCTAATTATCATCCTAATTATGGATTTTAGTGGCAGTTGTTACATCCTCCCCACCTTAAGAAAAATCTCATCCTCGAGATTTACTGAAATAGATGAGGGTACTTTCGCTTCATTTCCGATTCCAGTTCCCAAGTGTATTCTGGTCCTCTCTTGGATTCCCATTTGACTTTTACTAGCACTAGTCGTTTGTGCTTGAGAAACTTGATTTTTCTATCTTCGATCTGTAGTGGTTTCTCTATAAACTTTAATTTTTCGTTCACCTCCACATCTTGAAGAGGTACTACCAGGGATTCATCTGCTAAACATTTCTTGAGATTGGATACATGAAATACATCATGTATTCCAGCCAATTCTTCTGGTAGTTGTAAACGATAAGCAACTGGTCCGATTCGTTGAATCACTGGGAATGGTCCAACGTATCTTGGACTTAGCTTTCCTCTCTTACCAAATCGTACTACTCCTTTCCAAGGAGAAACTTTTAAAAGTACTTTATCTCCTACTTGAAATTCTAAAGGCTTGCGACGATTGTCTGCATAGCTTTTCTGACGATCTCGAGCTGTTTTCAGTCTTTCCTTGATCTGAGTTATCTTATCAGTAGTTTCTTGTACAATTTCAGGACCTGATAATTGACTTTCTCCGATTTCTGCCCAACATACTGGAGTTCTGCACTTACGTCCGTATAGTGCTTCAAATGGTGCAGCTTCGATGCTTGAATGATAACTATTGTTATAGGAGAATTCAATTAATGGTAAATGGCTATCCCAATTACCACCAAAGTCAATTACACATGCTCGGAGCATGTCCTCTAGAGTTTGTATTGTCCTTTCACTCTGTCCGTCTGTTTGTGGATGATAAGCAGTACTTAGATTTAGTCGAGTTCCCATTGCTTTCTGAAAACTTTTCCAGAAATGCGAAGTAAATCGACTATCTCTATCCGATACAATGGAGAGCGGGACTCCATGTAGGGATACTACCTCGTCCACGTAGAGTTGTGCTAACCTTTCCATGCTAAAGGTTTCTTTCATTGGTAGGAAATGAGCTGACTTGGTTAATCGGTCTACGATTACCCAAATCGCATCATTACCTCTTTTGGTTTTGGGTAACTTTGTAACAAAGTCCATTGTTATAAGTTCCCATTTCCATACAGGCATTTCTAACTGTTGTAGTAGTCCTGAAGGTTTCTGGTGTGTTCAGCTTTAACTTGTGAACAAGTTAAGCACTTGGATACATATTCGGCTATATCCTTTTTCATTCCTATCCACCAGAAATTATTCCTTAAATCTTGGTACATCTTATTATTTCCTGGGTGCATGGTATACCTAGATTTATGAGCTTCTTCTAAGATCTTATTCCTTAACTCTCCTTGCTTAGGTACCCAAATTCTTTTCTTTTGGAATTTCCAAATTCCATCATTTCCTTGTTCTAATTCTTTCAGGTAACCTTTCATTCCTTCAGCATCGTCTTGGATTGCTGTTTTCTGAACTTCTTTAATTTGTGCCATTAAATCTACTTGTAGATTTAACCTTAGAGCACGGACTTGTTTCTGTTTCTCATGATACTTACGATTTAAGGCATCTGCAACTACATTTGCCTTTCCTTCGTGATATTGGATATCACAATCGTAATCGCTTAGCATCTCCATCCATCTTCTTTGCCTCATGTTTAATTCTTTTTGCCCAAATATATATCTTAAACTTTTATGATCGGTATAGACAGTAAACTTACTTCCATACAGATAATGTCTCCATATCTTAAGGGCAAAGATTATGGCTCCTAATTCTAGATCATGAGTCGTATAATTTTCTTCGTGCTTTTTCAATTGTCTAGAGGCATACGCAATTACCTTCTTGCGTTGCATTAACACACATCCGTATCCCAATTTTGAAGCATCACAATATACTTCAAAATCTTCTATTCCTTCGGGTAAAGCTAAGATTGGTGCATTCGTCAACCTATGCTTTAATATCTTAAAGGCCTCTTCTTGTCTAGGTCCCCATTCAAACTTAGCAGCTTTACAGGTTAACTTAGTTAATGGTACGGCTATCTTGGAAAAATCTTTGATAAATCGTCTATAGTATCCAGCTAAGCCTAGAAAACTTCTTATCTCTATAGCTGTTTGTGGAACTTTCCACTTCGTAATTGCTTCTATCTTAGCAAGATCTACATGGATACCTTCGTGATTTACCACATGACCTAAGAATTGTACTTCTTGTAGCCAAAATTCACATTTTGAGAATTTGGCATAAAGCCTTTCGTTTCTTAACAAAGTTAAGAGAACATGTAAATGCTCACAATGTTCTTTTTGGCTTTTGGAGTAAATAAGTATATCGTCGATGAAAACGATTACAAATTTATCCAAGTATGGTTTACAGATACGATTCATCATGTCCATGAATGCTGCTGGGGCATTCGTTAATCCAAAGGGCATGACTGTAAACTCATAATGACCATACCTAGTTCTGAAAGCAGTTTTAGGTATGTCCTCTTCTTGTACTTTCAACTGATGATATCCAGATCTTAAATCTATCTTAGAGAAATACCTAGCCCCTTGCAATTGATCAAAAAGATCATCAATCCTAGGTAATGGGTATCGATTCTTAATCGTAACCTTATTCAATTCTCTATAATCGATACACATTCTCATCGATCCATCTTTCTTTTTCACAAACAGTACCGGTGCACCCCAAGGGGATGAACTAGGTTGTATGAATCCTTTGCTTAATAATTCATCTAATTGCTTTTTCAATTCTAGCATTTCGGTAGGTGCTAATCTATATGGTGCTTTAGCTATTGGTGCAGTACCTGGAATTAAATGAATTCTAAACTCTACTTCCCTATCAGGTGGTAATCCAGGTAATTCTTCTGGAAAAACATCTGGGTATTCTGACACTACTGGGATATCCTGAAGTTCCTTATCCTTAGTGTTAATGATTACTGAAATCATATACACCATTTCCTGTTTTCTCGAATAACTAGCCAACTTCATTACTGAGATGAATTTTAGTGGCTTTCGAGGTCTATCTCCAGTAATTAAAATTACTTCTCTTGTAGGGGTTTGAATTTCTACTGCATTTTTGTCACATAGGATTCGTGCATGGTTGGCTACTAACCAATCCATTCCTAATACTACATCGAATCCTGCTAAATTCATTGGTAACAAATTTGCAGAAAACTTATGGCCTAATAATTCTATTTTTCCTCCTTGCCAGATTTTATCTATGTTCACAGAATTTCCTTCTGCGGTTTCTACTGTGAAGATTTGCCTAAGAGTGGTTAATGGTAACTTAAGATCTTGGCAAAATAAAGTATTTATAAAACTTTGGTTCGCACCAGAGTCAAATAATACTTTTGCAAATACGTTGTGAACTAAGAACGTACCGGCTATCACATCTGGAATGAGTTCGGCCTCTTGAGTGGTCAGCTGGAATGCTCGCGCATTTCTCTTGGCTGTTCCTTCAGCTGGTTTGGTTTGGTTAACTACAGGTTTAGCTAACTTAGGACATTCAGATTGAAAGTGTCCCCTCTCTCTGCAATTATAACAAACTTTTGTTTTCTTCCTGCAGTCTTCTTCCCGATGTCCTTTCATTTTGCAAAAATTGCAAACCATATTGCATTGTCCATAATGCTTCTTTTTGCAAATTTTGCAGAAAGGAGATGATGAGGATTGTCCGGTTCCTCTTTTCTTGGCATTACCCACACGAAATCCTTGGGTAATCTTGTGAGCTAATTCCTTCTTGCGATCTTCCTCTCTTGTGCGTACCAATTCATCTGTTAGGGTATTAGCTAATTCTACAGCATCGTCAATAGTACGAGGTCTCGTAGCTTTAACGATGTTTCGGATTTCACTAATTAACCCCCAGATGTAACGAGAGATAAGTACCGGTTCTGGAGAAGCCAGTGATGGCACTACCCTTGCGTATTCAAAGAATGTCGAAGTATAGCCCCGGCAATCTACACCTAACATACGATGACTTAGGAACTTGTTTGCCATTTGTTCCTTCTCGTATTCGGGACAGAATTTTCTTTCTACCAAACTCTTAAATTCTTCCCAACTCATTGCATAGGCTATCCTTCTCCCTTTTGCCTGGAGGACCGTGTTCCACCATTCGAGTGCTCCTTCTTTGAACAGATTTGATGCATACATCACCTGGTCTCCATCGGCACATTTGCTTATTGCAATTACTGCCTCGGTTTTCTCTAACCAACGCAGTGTTGCAGTTGCCCCTTCGTTACCTGCAAATTCAGCGGGTTTGCAAGCAAGAAATTCTTTGTAAGTGCAACCAGGCGTTGCAGCTTTCATTCTTTTAGGGAGTGGGGCCTGCTGCGGATCATGATCGTCATGATTACCGCCTCCATTTATGTTGTTACTGCCGTTATCTTCTGGAATACGTTTACTAGGAATTAATTGTGGTTCGGCGGGTTTTCGAACAGCAGCTACAATTTCTGGAATAGCATGAGCTATCCCTTGGGTGATAAAATGCTCGATATCTTGTCGAGTTATATATTGATCTTCCTGTTCTTGCTCAGATTGATTTACTTCATTAATTGGTTCATTGTTAGCGTTTTCCATCTGCTAATTGGTAAAATTATTAGTGTCTAACTTATCAATGACAAAATTCACATAGATACACATAGATTATCACAATATACAAGTATCACCAAAATTGTCGATTTCTCGACTTTTACTTTGTTAGTATATTGTATATGCATCCATACACACCGTATCTTACAGAGTTTTATTGCCCATTTTACAGAATTTTAAGTTACTATCATATAATACGGCTTTCTGTGGTTTAACTGACGGTTCTAGTAACGATGCTCCCTCTCATCGTACTTCCAAGTTAGATGCTCCCCCATTTCCCTGATCCTATTACCTGTACCTATCAGTTCTTCACCGAACTGACGGAGTTCAGCTAGGTTTTCATTACTCATGGGAGGATTTGGGAGTGGTTCTGGGTCAAATTGTGGAAGGAAGCTATAAGGACTGTTAACTATATTTTGGAATTGCCAGTCATTGGTCCACCATTCCTCCATTTGGCCTAATGGTCTGGTATGAACTAGTGGTTCTGGAATAGCTGGTCCTAGGTTTAGTGGGAATTGAACTGTAGCCGGGTAAGAAAAGAGATTATCGTTGATAGGCTCTAAAACATCACAATTCTCCAATAGGCGATCTATTTCGTCCTGGAATGTGATTTCCTCAGACTGTTTAGAGCTTTCGCCAATCTCTATTCCCTTTTGTTTCAGATCTATTCCTATTTCTTTTTCAGGTGGTTTTGAACTTTCTCCAGTTTCTATTTCCTTTCCCTTGCTCATACTCATAGGATTTTCTATTTTAGGGAGTTTCCTAGTGGTAGGTTTCCTACGGCGCACTTTCCTCCACCCTACATATCTTCTCTTCTTTTTAGGTTTGGCTTTTTCCAGCGGTGGAGCTTGGAATTCCACAGGTTCTTCTATGTCAGCAATGTGACCAGTAAAGTCGTGAGAGACTTCGATAGGCACTGGATATAAGTTGAGATTCTGGAATGTTTCCGACATCTCATTCATGCTGCATAGCATATATGCAAAATGCAATGTTAAAACTTTGGAACAAAGTTTAACAAACAAAACACTGAAGTTTTATTGCATACTAATTTATACAAAGAACAACAGGAATAAACACACTTAGGACTTTATTTATTTACGGGATTGTGATTTCTCTTACTAGACCCAACTTATCGGATATTTAGAGATTAGTATTTTCTGCTACAGTAGCTAGCATATAGAGATTTGCCCATTTCCCGTCTATTTTATCTTCCCAAGGTGTACTATTACCCAAATCTTGGACTTCGGGGTTAAACCTAACTCTCTTGGTTCGGGGTTTCTTTGTCTCCTGACTCTTTTTAAGTATCGAATCCCTTTTCTCTGGGGAAAGTGGATTCTCATAATTTGCCTTGCGGACAAAGATTCCTTCTTCTAGGTTTACTGGGTTTCTAGAAGAAGATGCCACATCTAGTTTGTGGTAGATAGCAGACAGCTTTTGTTTACCCATACTGTAACTAAAAATAGCCAGTTAATAAAACAAATAATCACAGAATAACAATTAGTAAAATTAAGCACTATGGTCTAAAATGCTTAATTTAGGCTTAATCAGTGGCTCGATCAGTGGCTCAATTTAATTATTAGCTCTGATACCACCTTCGCTGTCACGGCTCCCCGACCCACCCTGGACGGAGTCGGGGGACCGCGAGACAGTTCCCGTGGTATTTAATTAATGCGGCAGCGGAAGTCTTTTTATAACAGGATCTTTTATCCGTAAAATATGCTCGTTTAATATATTATACAAAGTTTAAGGGATAAATCCCATAATTTACAATACGTTGATTTCACACAGAAATCTTTATTTTTCAAAACACGTTTTATTCATTTATTTACACTGAGCCACTTCTCTGAGCTTGATAGTGCTTTACTGCACTTTTCCTGGATCACACAGATCACCTGAAACATGTTTGAAAAAGGTTTTGTCAGCGGAAAATACTGAGTGAATCATTCTGTTTTCTAAAACGACCCGTTAGTTATAATTTACAGTATTAAGAGCGATTACAATGTTTCTATCAACCAATTATCAAGAATGGGTATTTGTCACTCGATTCATTTCTGTGACTGTGGTCATACCACTATTGGGTCCCGTTGCCCTAATAGTGACGGTGTACTCACACAGAGTAATAATAACTCACATAGAGTAATATTCACTCACATAGAGTGATAATAACAGTAATGTGCACAATACCCCACATACCAGCTGTAATTTGGTGATTACAAAGACTTAATCCCTGTAATTATAACCTTGAAAATAATTTGAGGTATTGTAATACTTACTCACAAACTGTGAGAAAACAGTTTTAAAAAGAAGAATGACTCACATTGCAGATTAACGAGCAATAGATATAAGCCTACTGATTAGCCTTGCTTAAACCTAATTTAACACAATGCACACACACAGGTTAGTAACTAATACAGCAGTTACGTCAATTCACGAGATTAAACCTTCACAACGATTAATCAGTGCAATACTCGATAATTCAATCGGATTCACAACGAATAACAGAGCATAGTCCGAATTCGAACAGCACTCTAATATTCAAGTCGAAATCACGACGAATAATCAAAGTACAAGCTCAATTGAGCAGCACCCGGACTATCGTTGGATAGTTATAATCGATCGGACGTTGAATCGTAATAGCGATCGAGTTATTACCCTGATTGCGGTAGCGTTTCGGTAATCGTGTGTGTTTGTGAACTGTTTTGCTTATAACTCGACGTATATTATGAATTTTAACGTCGTTCAAGTGCCAGATTTCAAGTCCCAACCCCTGCTATTTATACTGAAAATTTGTCACCGTCGCGTAGCGCGAGGGGGTACCCCTATAGGCGTCGCGCTACGCGAGTGACCACCCTACTTTCATAGACTAGGTTTTTGCGTGTGTAGGCTTGCTGAGTCGATAGATTTTTAAAATTCTATTTCGACAGTGAGTTATGATGATAATCGTAACTAGGGTTTTGCCCCCCCTGAGTTTTAGGGGCCCTGATCCTGATTCCGATTATTCTGAAAATTTTAGGGTTAGTGCAGATTTACTTGGGTTTCTTAATTAGGGTTTCCTTACTAGCTAATTATCATCCTAATTATGGATTTTAGTGGCAGTTGTTACATTGAAAGCATGATTAACCAGTTCATTCTTTATTACCCAAACCAAATCCATGATTAGTGGGGGCTTCCCCATGTGAACTACTAGACCGTATGATATCGACTACTACGCAAGTAAGTTGTGCCCTACATCAGTGTCTATCATCACTGATGGTTTGCCATAGTCCATTAGTACACGCCCGTCCGACTAGCACGGTGTGAGGTTTGTTAAACCTAATAGCGCTATTAACTAATGACCCGCTCCGCATTGGCCTCGGCGATTAAGTAGATATAAAATGAGGGACTTATGATAGAGTTTTGTCTAGTAAGTTTTAAGGTTGTTGTCCTACCCAAGGAGGATGAACGTACGTAGTTCTCCCAAAGAGAATACGCAGGATTAATATTGGCATCCTACCCGAGGAGGATGGCCGTACATATCCTACCTAAGTAAGATATGTAGATTCTGTTTTAATTCTTTAACCCATTCCCAAACCACCGGGAATCCCATGCCATAGAAAGTGTTTGAACTTACCTCGGTTTGCTCGGTTAGATTCTCAAATATAGCTAATAGTCAAGGTCGGTCAATCACGTCCTAATATGATTACCAGTCAGTCATTTAGTGGTTTTCAAATAGAGCACAAAGTTCCTACACGTATCTATCACATAACATGCATTACTTTAACGGTTTTTGCCCATGTAAACTCCCCCTCTATTCCCATTCAAAACTTTTTACAGAAGGTGCCAAACGATCCAGATATTGTTGTGTAAAAATATCGGGATCCGATTCATTACCAATATTTTATTAAAAATCATTTTCCGGACTGCACTCAGATTTATCTTTTTCTGACTGCAGTCCACGGAATAATTCATTAAAAATCCATTGTAAGTCGGATTGATGAAATTCCAGTGGAACAATTACTATGACATCAGTGTGCATCTACAGTACTAATTTCGTGATCTAATCCTACCCAGGTTTCAAGTTATGACTGAAAATATAACACCCATTTATTGCTGTAAAAACTCATCTTTAGCTGCTGTTACAAATCGGGTCTTTAAAAATAGTAAACGAAGTCCAAAAATTATGATTCCAGTGCCATTAGAACCGTATTTCATAGTACATAAATCTAGACTTCAGAAAATACATTTTTCGTTAAGTTATGGTCTGGTTACAGCCAACTGTAGTTGGCCATAAAAACCAACCAGCTTTCTGTTTTAGTTCGTTAACTTCTAATGCATGTTCGATTCATTCCGTTAACATGTTTAGTGATTACAACAACATCAAACATCAATATTAACCAGCAAACTCATCAGAAAATCAACAAGAATCATAACAACACCATTCTAACATCATTTCATCACTAGACTAGTTTATGTTCAAGACTTGTTTAAGGTTCTTAAGAGTTTCATGGATTCTCATCATCAAATATCTATTAACCACTTAAATAACATGAAGAATGAATGGATCTAAGTTCTTACCACTAGTTCAAGACTAGGGAAGTTTGAGTGTAGAAAAGTGATGGTTAAAAGCCAATAGAGAAGGTCCTTCCACTTCCGAACGCACCGAGCTTCGTTGTATACCTTCTAACACCTATGGATGCTTGTGGAATGTATGAGAAATGATTTGAAGGTGGTGGTATGGTGATGGTTGTTGGCTGCCGAGATGAAGAAGAGAGGAGGAGAGAGCTTTGTGAGTTTGAGTTTAGTGAAGATGAGTATGGAGGATGATCTAGTGGTTATATATAATATTTTCCAACACACTATTACCCTCTAGTCCATGTGTCTTCAAGATACTAAGCAATATCAATTAAATAAATGAATAAAATCATGGGGAGTCCTTCTTGTCTCCTAACCGGTTTGGGGGGGGGTATAGGGTTGGGATGCAATGGAACTAGTTACACTCTAGTTAGTTTTAAAGTGCTTAGTTAGTGCATTAGTGTGTGTCATGCAATATAAGGTGTGTTAGGGTGTTCGGGGCCCCTAACTAGCTCAGAAAAGTAGAAATAATGTGTTTGACAATATTTTTGTGGTGCGGGTAAAGTCCGGTTGTTCGGTTTAATACTGTTCCGTTAAAGTGTTTAACTAATCCGTAAGGGGCCTTTTATATATATTTTTGTAATACTTTTAATTTCTAACAGTTAGGAAATCATAACAGACTATTTAATGACTTTTCTGTACACTACTAGTATGTTAACAAGCACATGTAAGTATAACACAGTAATCAGAGAGCAGTTAAGTAATTTCACACAGTCGTCAAGCACTTTAATATTCTGGTGCGCTTGAGAATCTTAACATCTCGATCCGTAATCTCTACTGGTTCTTCAACGAATCACAGCTGGTCGTCGATAGTGAGCTCCTTGAGAGGAACTATGAGGGTCTCGTCTGACAGACACTTCTTCAGATTTGACACGTGGAATACGTTGTGAACTCCGCTGAGTTCTTCAGGTAGATTCAACCTGTAGGCCACCTTGCCAATTTTCTCAATGATTTCGAATGGTCCGACATAACGCGGATTGAGTTTACCTCGTTTGCCAAAACGAACTACACCTTTCCAAGTTGAGACTTTGAGTAGCACTCGATCCCCAACCTGGAACTCGAGTGGCTTTCTTCGCTTATCGGCATAGCTTTTCTGACGCTCACGAGCTGCCTCCATTCGTCGCCGTATCTGAGCAATCTTCTCGGTTGTATCAACTACGAGCTCTGGGCCAGTGATTTGACTGTCACCAACTTCTGCCCAACAAAGAGGTGATCGGCACTTCCGTCCATACGATGCCTCGAATGGAGCGGCATGGATGCTGGTGTGGTAACTGTTGTTATATGAAAACTCCACTAACGGGAAGTGCTTTTCCCAGCCGTGACCAAAATCGATTACACATGCCCTAAGCATGTCTTCAAGAGTTTGGATGGTGCGTTCAGATTGCCCATCCGTCTGTGGGTGATAAGCGGTGCTCATATCTAAACGTGAGCCAAAAGACTTGTGCATAGCTTGCCACAGTTCAGAGGTAAAACGTGCGTCACGATCAGAAATGATGGAAGTTGGCACTCCGTGCCTTGATACCACTTCCTTTAGGTAGATGTCTGCTAGGGTAGAAAACTTATCCGTTTCCTTGATAGGCAGAAAATGTGCAGACTTGGTCAGTCAATCCACGATCACCCAAATGGTATCATTTCCGCGTTGAGATCTTGGTAGACTAGTAACAAAATCCATGGAAATTTGCTCCCATTTCCATTTAGGTATCTCTGGTTGTTGGAGTGGGCCTGATGGTTTCTGGTATTCGACCTTGACCCTAGCACAAGTCAAGCATTTACTGACGTAGGTTGCTATGCTGGCTTTCATACCAGGCCACCAGTATGTAGTCTTTAGGTCGTGGTACATCTTATCCAAACCAGGATGTACTGAATATCGAGACTTATGTGCTTCATCCATCACAAGCTCGCGTAAGTCTCCATACAGTTGAACCCAGATGCGTCCGTTAACATAGTAGGCGCCGTTTTCCTTTTGTTCTAGTCGTTTCCTAGATCCTCGTAAGGAGTCAGCCCTGATGTTCTCTGCCTTTAATGCTTCAACCTGAGCATCGCGAATCTGAGCAGGAAGGTTAGATTGGATGGTAAGCTGTAACGCACGTACACGCTTAGGTATAGTATCCTTCCGACTGAGGGCGTCAGCCACAACATTGGCTTTGCCCGGATGGTATTTGATAGCGCATTCATAATCATTCAAGAGCTCGACCCATCGGCGTTAACGCATGTTTAACTCCTTTTGCTTGAAGATATGCTCGAGACTCCTGTGATCGGTGTAAATGGTGCACTTGGTACCGTACAGGTAATGTCTCCATATCTTAAGCGCGAAAAAAACTGCTCCCAATTCCAAGTCATGCGTAGTGTAGTTCCTTTCATGAACTTTAAGTTGGCGTGATGCGTAGGCAATGACCTTGTCACGTTGCATCAACACACAACCAAGTCCTTGGATGGAAGCGTCGCAATAAACTACAAAATCATTTGTGCCTTCGGGCAATGAGAGGATAGGCGTGCTACAAAGTCTATCCTTCAAGTGCTGAAATGCGGACTCTTGTGCATCACCCCCAACGATAGGTGACACCTTTCTGAGTCAGTGAAGTGAGAGGGTACGCAATCTTGGAGAAATCCTTGATAAACCTTCTGTAATAGCCCGCCAAACCCAAAAATTGGCGGATTTCTGTTGGTGTACGGGGTGCAGGCCAGTTCTTGATCGAGTCAACCTTGGATGGATCAACATGAATCCCATCCTTGTTTACTACGTGGCCTAGAAAGTGGACTTCGCGAAGCCAGAAGTCACATTTTGAAAACTTGGCATACAACTGCTCCTTTTGGAGAAGTTCCAGAATAAGCCTCAGGTGTTGTTCGTGTTCTTCCTGACTCTTCGAATAGATCAGGATGTCGTCGATGAATACTATGACAAATTTATCCAGGTAAGGCTTGCACACTCGGTTCATGAGATCCATGAAGACTACAGGTGCATTCGTTAATCCAAAAGGCATAACCAGAAACTCATAATGGCCGTAACGAGTCATGAATGATGTTTCGGAGACGTCTTCCTCTCGGACTCTCAGCTGATGGTATCCCGATCTAAAATCAATCTTAGAGTAATAACTCGACCCTTGCAACTGGTCGAACAAATCATCAATGCGTGGAAGAGGATAACGATTCTTCACAGTCACCTTGTTGAGCTCGCGGTAGTCAATACACATCCTGAAAGTACTGTCTTTCTTCTTCACAAACAAGACTGGAGCTCCCCAGGGTGAAGAGCTAGGAGGTATAAAACCCTTTTCCAAGAGTTCTTGTAGTTGCATGGACAGTTCTTCGAGTTCTGATGGAGCTAGACGATAAGGTGGTCGAGCTATGGGCGCTGCTCCAGGAGCCAGCTCGATTTGAAACTCAACTTGACGATGAGGCGGGAGACCAGGTAATTCCTCAGGAAATACCTCAGGAAAATCACGTACAATAGGAATGTCTTCTATCTTCCTTTCTTCGGAGGATGAATCAGAAACGAGGGCTAGAATAGCGGTGTGACCCTTGCGCAAACACTTCTGGGCCTTAAGGAAAGAGATGATGCCTACAACAGCACCATTCTTGTCGCCATGAATCACGAGGGGTTCTTTATCAGAACGAGGGATACGGACGATTTTCTCCTTGCAAATAATCTCCGCTTGGTGTTGAGATAACCAATCCATCCCAATGACAACGTCAAAACTACCCAGAACGATAGGGATAAGGTCAATAGAAAAGGTCTGATCGGCAAGGACAAGCTTGCAACCCTTCACTACATGTGTAGCCTCTAAACTTTTACCATTTGCTAACTCTACGATGTGCTTGGTGTTCATAAGTGTTGGAGTGTGCTTAAGCATTTGGCTAACTTTTAAGGACACATGACTAGTATCGGCACCCGAATCAAATAACACAGTAACAAAGAAGTCGTCCAGAAGAAACTTACCCATCACAACGTTGGGATCGTTCCTTGCTTCTCCCTGACCAATCACGAACACCCGACCTTGGGCGCCATTGCCATTATTGTTACCTCCGTTGTTGCCTCTGTTGTTATTTCCATTGCGGTTCCCGTTTCTTTGGTTGTTCTGGTTCTGGTTTTGGTTCAGCTGGGGGCAGTTCCTTTTAAAGTGGCCTTCAGCGCCACACTGAAAGCATCCTTTATTGCCTTGCTAATGCTGCTGCTGGTGGTTCTGTGGAGCTTGTTGTTGTTGGCGATTCTGATTTGCAGGACGTGGGCTCCTTCAATCTTTGGCTTCATGACCCAGCTTGTGACATCTCTGACAACGACCCTTGTTGCACTGCCCGCTGTCGTGCAGATTACATCGATTGCACTTAGGGTGATTTCCCTTGTACCCACCCTGACTTTGATTCCCAGAAGGCTGCTGACTGGGGCTCCTGTACTCGTCTGTCTTTCGCTGCTGGGATTAAGCTGAAGTAGAACCCTTGCCCAAACTCCCATCCCACTTGCGCTTATTATCATTGGGAGCATCAGAAGTAGTAGAGCTAATACGCTTTAGCAGCCTGTTCTGCTCAACTTCCTGATCGATGAGACGATGAGCCAACTTGACGACTTGATGAATGGTGCCAAGATTAGCTGAGGTTACCTGGCTCTGGATTTCTGGCACCAAGCCCTTAAGGTACAGCTCAATGCTTTTGATGAGAGGGTCCACCATTGTGGGACACAGGATGGCCAGCTCGTTTGACCTCTTCGTGTATGCCTCGATCTCAGACCCCGTCATCTTCAGGTTGAAAAATTTCACCTCCAGCTTGTGGATGTCGTCACGACTGCAGTACTCTTCCTTAATCAGCTCTTTGAAATCATTCCACGAGGTGGCATTAGCAACCGCCAACCCAAGCAGTTGAACCTGTTCCTTCCACCAGGTTAACGCAGCACCTTCGAGTGTTCCAGTAGCATACTTCACCCTACGATCTTCGGGGCATTCACACATCTCGAAAATAGACTCGAGCTTCTCGAACCAGTGAAGAAGACCTACAGCTCCTTCTGTGCCGCTGAAAGTGCTAGGTCGGCAATCCATGAAGGTTTTGAATGTGCACACAGGAGGCTGTGCAGGTTGACCTGTGGTGCGAGAATAAAAGACAAGGTTAAGCACGAGGGTTGGTTTGTGAAGGTAGGATCTAAACGTCCTAAGATGGGTTGATATGGTAGGTTATACCTCCTGCGGGAACAGTTGCGAGTGCCTCAGCTACTCGTTCGTTGATCAAAGCCGTCAGCTGGGCCTGAGTTAGGTTGATACGTCCTCCGCGTCCGTTCATGATCTTCATAACGAAGCAACGTAAATGAGGAAAGTGTCGCGAAAGTGCGTAAGTGTGGGACGACAGTAGAGAGTAAGCACACAAGGTTCAAATAGCAATTATCACGTTATCTAATGCACAGTGTAAACTATCTAACCGATAATATAACATAGATCATACCACCTATTGTGTCGAGTCTTGCATGTGGAGCGAAGCGTCGTTGTGGATCGTTGAGCACTGTACAGGTTATAGTCTGGTTTTATCGAAAAGCTTTTCCCTTTTTTAAAACCAAGTTCACTATAACCAATGGCTCTGATACCAATCTGTCACACCCCCAAAATCCACCATGCGGAGTATCACCGCTTGGAGGCGTGACGTGACCAGGATTGAGCCACCAATCATACTGAACAACGTATTTAAGTAAATAAAGCCAACCACAATATGATTGGTGACCAAAAGCTAGTTGACCAAGTTTTAATTTAAACAGCGGAAGCATAAACGTAAAGTCCAAAACATAAGTCCATAGTTTATAAGTTAAAGTTCAAAACGCAAGTTTACTAAGTTCATAAGGAATTAAATATTAAGCACACAGCATAAAAGTCCGTACACCACAACGACTCCTTCCTCGTGGAAGCTCCAAGCATTTAGCGACCTGTAAGGCATGTAACAACGAGTCAACAACAAAGTTGAGTGAGTTCACGTTTGGTTGTTTAGTTTTAAGTTGTCTCTGAAAACGTGGTTTGTCTTTCGTTGGTGTAATTGCCGTGGGGGTTACCCCGTAGTTGAAAGCATGATTAACCAGTTCATTCTTTATTACCCAAACCATATCCATGATTAGTGGGGGCTTCCCCATGTGAACTACTAGACCGTATGATATCGACTACTACACAAGTAAGTTTTGCCCTACATCAGTGTCTATCATCACTGATGGTTTGCCATAGTCCATTAGTACACGCCCGTCCGACTGGCATGGTGTGAGGTTTGTTAAACCTAATAGCGCTATTAACTAATGACCCGCTCGCCATTGGCCTCGATGATTAAGTCGATATAAAATGAGGGACTTATGATAGAGTTTTGTCTAGTAAGTTTTAAGGTTGTTGTCCTACCCAAGGAGGACGAACGTACGTAGTTCTCCCAAAGAGAATACGCAGGATTAATATTGGCATCCTACCCGAGGAGGATGGCCGTACATATCCTACCTAAGTAAGATATGTAGATTCTGTTTTAATTCTTTAACCCATTCCCATACCACCGGGAATCCCATGCCTTAGAAAGTGTGTGAACTCACCTCGGTTTGCTCGGTTAGATTCTCAAATAGAGCTAATAGTCAAGGTCGGTCAATCACGTCCTAATATGATTACCAGTTAGTCATTTAGTGGTTTTCTAATAGAGCACAAAGTTCCTACACGTATCTATCACATAACATGCATTACTTTAACGGTTTTTTCCCATGTAAACTCCCCCTCTATTCCCATTCACAAATAAACATACGACATTGCACATAACACTTTTATCGACACATAACATGTTAGATCATTCACGGATAACATACTTGACATTTAGACACGCAAATTACTACTTATGTCATTTCAACTTAAATATCCGAAACTGGGCTGTATAGGAGCATTTTAATAAAATAGTTATCTTATTTAAAAAATTCCCAACTTTTTACAGAAGGTGCCAAACTATCCAGACATTATTGTGTAAAAATCTCGGGATCCGATTCATTACCAATATTTTACTAAAAATCACTTTCCGGACTATACTCAGATTTATCTTTTTCTGACTGTAGTCCACGGAATAATTCATTAAAAATTCATTGTAAGTCGGATTGACGAAATTCCAGTGGGACAATTACTACAACATCAGTGCCCACCTACAGTACCAATTTCGTGATCTAATCCTACCCAGGTTTCAAGTTATGACTGAAAATATAACACCCATTTATTGCTGTAAAAACTCAGCTTTAGCTGCTGTTACAAATCGGGTCTTTAAAAATAGTAAACGAAGTCCAAAAATTATGAGTCCAGTGCCATTAGAACCATATTTCATAGTACATAAATCTAGACTTCAGAAAATACATTTTTCGTTAAGTTATGGTCTAGTTACAGCCAACTGTAATTGGCCGTAAAAACCAACCAGCTTTCTGTTTTAGTTCCTTAACTTCTAATGCATGTTCGATTAATTCCGTTAACATTTTTAGTGATTACAACAACATCAAACATCAATATTAACCAGCAAACTCATCAGAAAATCAACAAGAATCATAACAACACCATTCTAATATCATTTCATCACTAGACTACTTTATGTTCAAGACTTGTTTAAGGTTCTTAAGAGTTTCATGGATTCTCATCATCAAATATCTATTAACCACTTAAATAACATGAAGAATGAACGGATCTAAGTTCTTACCACTAGTTCAAGACTAGGGAAGTTTGAGTGTAGAAAAGTGATGGTTAAAAGCCAATAGAGAAGGTCCTTCCACTTCCGAACGCACCGAGCTTTGTTGTATACCTTCTAACACCTATGGATGCTTGTGGAATGTATGAGAAATGATTTGAAGGTGGTGGTATGGTGATGGTTGTTGGCTGCCGAGATGAAGAAGAGAGGAGGAGAGAGCTTTGTGAGTTTGAGTTTAGTGAAGATGAGTATGGAGGATGATCTAGTGGTTATATATAATATTTTCCAACACACTATTACCCTCTAGTCCATGTGTCTTCAAGATACTAAGCAATATCAATTAAATAAATGAATAAAATCATGGGGAGTCCTTCTTGTCTCCTAACCGGTTTGGGGGGGGGGGTACAGGGTTGGGATGCAATGGAACTAGTTACACTCTAGTAAGTTTTAAAGTGCTTAGTTAGTGCATTAGTGTGTGTCATGCAATATAAGGTGTGTTAGGGTGTTCGGGGCCCCTAACTAGCTCAGAAAAGTAGAAATAATGTGTTTGACAATATTTTTGTGTTGCGGGTAAAGTCCGGTTGTTCGGTTTAACATTGTTCCGTTAAAGTGTTTAACTAATCCGTAAGGTGCCTTTTATATATATTTTTGTAATACTTTTAATTTCTAACACTTAGGAAATCATAACAGACTATTTAATGACTTTTCTGTACACTACTAGTATGTTAACAAGCACATGTAAGTATAACACAGTAATCAGAGAGCAGTTAAGTAATTTCACACAGTCGTCAAGCACTTTAATTATCATTAATAAATTGTACGGAATACATGGAATTTTGAGGGTTGTCACAAATTCCCTATAATCAATACACATTCTCATTGAACCATATTTCTTCTTTACAAACAATACCGGTGCTCCCCAAGGGGACGAACTAGGTTGTATAAACCCTTTGCTTAATAATTCATCTAACTGCTTTTTCAATTCTAGCATTTCGGTGGGTGCTAACCGATAGGGTGCCTTGGCTATGAGTATAGTTTCAGGAATTAGATGAATTCTAAATTCTACTTCCCTATCCGGAGGTAATCCTGGTAACTCTTCCGGAAATACATCCGAGTATTCTGATACTATAGGAATTTCCTTAAGTTCCTTCCCCTTAGTGTAATGATTACCGAAATCATATACACTATTCCTTGCTTTCGCTCATAACTAGCAACTTTCATTACAAAAATGAACTTCATTGACTTACGTGGCTTATCCCCTGCAACCATGATTATTTCTCCTGATGGCGCACAAGTTTCTATGGAATTCTTATCACAGAGGATTCAGGCATGGTTGGTTACCAACCAATCCATTCTTAATACGACATCGAATCCAGCTAAATACATAGGTAACAGGTTTGTAGAAAATTTATGACCTGAAAGTTCTGTATTTCCTTTTTGCAAGACCGAATCTATGTTAACAGAATTCCCATCTGCCATTTCTGCCGAGTAAATTTGCTTAAATCTGGTTAAAGGTAGATTAAGAGCTTGGCAGAACGAAGTATTTATAAAACTTTGGTTTGCACAAGAGTCAAATAATACTTTCGCATAAACGTTGTGAACTAGGAACGTACCCGCAATTACATCCGGAATCAGATATGCTTCTTGGGTTGTGAGCTGAAAGGCTCTTGCATTTTTCTTAGTAGTCCCTTCGGTAGGTTTGGCTTTATTGTCAGCTGGTTTGATCAATTTAGGGCATTCTGGTCTGAAATGCCCAGCTTCTTCACAGTTATAGCAGACCTTTAATTTCTTCTTGCATTCCTCCTCCCGATGGCCCATAATTTTGCAGAAGTTACAACTTTCTCTAAATTTTCCAAAATGTTTCTTTTTGCAATTTCCACAAAATGGCGGGTTGGAAGAGGACCTAGTTCCATTTTTCTTGAAGTTGCTATTATTACCCACACGAAATCCTTGGGTAATATTTTAGGCGAACTCCTTTTTCCTGTTTTCTTCTCGCGTACGCACCAGCCCGTCAGTCAGAGTGTTGGCTAATTCCACTGCATCGTCAATTGTACAGGGTCTTGCAGCTTTGACGATGTCCCGAATCTCGCTAATTAAACCCCAAATATAGCGAGATATAAGTACCGGTTCTGGCGAAGCCAAAGTTGGTACGATTCGGGCATATTTGAAGAATTTCGAGGTATACCCTTTACAGTCCACATCTACCATCCGGTGGCTCAAGAATTTATTCGCCATTTGTTCCTTTTCATATTCGGGGGAGAATTTCCTTTCCACCAGTTGCTTAAATTCTTCCCAGTTCATGGCATAAGCCATGTCACTTCCTTTGGCTTGCATCACCGTGTTCCACCATTCTAATGCCTCTTCCTTGAAAAGGTGAGAAGCATACATGACTTTATCTTCCTCAGCACAATTACTTATTTTTAATTATTGCTTCAGTTTTCTCTAACCAACGCAGTGCAACAGTTGCCCCTTCATTGCCTGCAAATTCGACGGGTTTACAGGCAAGAAATTCCTTATAAGTGCAACCAGGTGTTACAACTTTCATTTTCTTGAGTATTGGGGCTTTAATAATATTATCATTGTTGTTGCCTCCATTTACACTGTTGCTAAAATTATCGTCGCGCGTACGTTTATTGGGGTTGGCTTGCGAAGGTTCAACAGGACTTTTAACAGCATCGACGATTGCCGGGATAGCATTGGCTATTCCCTGAGCAACGATGTTTTCTATATCTTGCCGATTTAGAAAGTGATCCTCATTATTATGTTCCGATTGATTAACTTCATTAACTGGTTGGTTTTCCGCGTTTTCCATCTGAATAATAATTAACAATATAATTATAATTTATTATCATCAAATGATTAATAACCAAACCAAATAATTAATAACCAAACATAATACAGCAATCACACGTATAGCTAAAATTGTCGACTTTGCGACATTCATATTTTATATATTTTAGTATGCATCCGTACACCAGTTATCTGACAAAAGTTTTATTTTAAGTTATTTTACATGATTATATTTTTATTATTTAGTATTATTTTATTATTATTAAACACATAACCACACAAGGCAACCACAATCAACTGGCGTCTCAGAAACGACGCTCTCTCTCGTCATATTTCTATGAGATCTGCTCCCCCACTTCTCGGATTCGATTTCCTGCATCCACCAGCTCCTCGCCATAATGGCGGAGTTCAGCCAAGTTCTCAGTGCTCATAGGTGGGTTTGGTGCAGGTTCATGGTCAAACTGGGGGAAAAAGGTGTTAGGGTTATTTAAGAGATTCTGAAATTGCCAGTCAGGGGTCCACCATTCTTCCAGCTCTCCTTGTAGAGGTTGGGGGTTGACAATGGGATCTGGAATAGCAGGCTCTAGATTAACTGGAAGTTGTGATTCAACTGGGTAATTGAAGAGGTTTTCATCGGCAGGTCCGATGAGGTCACTAAGTGCCAGTTTACGATCCAGCTCCTCTCATGATGGCATTTCCAGGGCTTGCCCGGAACTTTCCCCAATCTCTTTTCCTTTCCCCATATCTTTCGGATCCTCAGTCTTTATAACTTTCTGTACCGCTGGTTTCTTCCTACGCATACGCCTCCAGCCTACAAGTCTTCTTCTCTTTTTCGTCTTTGGTTTCTCCTGCGGTTGGGCCTGGAACACCATTGGCTCTTCAGTATCAGCCTGGTAGCCAATGAAAGTGCCGGTAGTATCCATATCGGTGCTATGGATAGTAAAGTTTCAGAGTGCCTCCGACAGTGCATTCATGCTGTTAGCACACATGAAGACACACACAAATTTAAGATTTTATTTGTTGTAAATTTAAGTTTCCACAAAATCACAAAATGGCAATTAGAAAATTAAGTATTTCTAAATACTTAACTGGCTTAAATCAGTGGCTCTGATACCACCTTTTTCTGTCACGGCCCCCAGCCTGGGGTGACCCGGTCCAGGAGCCGCGGGACAGAAACCCGTGGTATTGATTATTTAATTTGGCAGCGGAAATATTTGACAGGATCTTTTAAACCGAAAATGCCCAATTATTTTATTTCACAATTTGGGACAAACCCCATAATTTACAATAAAGGGGATTTCACAAGGAAATCCCTGGTTTTACAAAACATATTTATTTTATTGAGCCACCTCTTCAAGCTTTTAGTGCTACCTAGCACTTTTCCTTGATTCACAGTAAGTCACCTGCGACATGTTTAAAAAGAATTTTATCAGCGGGGAAATACCGGCGAGTCATTCAATTTGCACAAAAGACACATTGTTATAAATTTACAACATTAAGGGTTTTTATATTTGCCCCTATCATATAATTAACTGGTTCAATTATCACTCGACCGAATCTATGACTGTGGACATATCACTAGTTAGGCTCGTCCACCTAATAGTGATAAATCGTTAGTAGTAATGTGCACAAAACCCCCACATACTACCAGTAATTAGATATTAGCAAAGACTTAATCACTGCAAAATATAACTGGAAACCATTTAGGGTTTTGTAAAGCACTTTGACAAAAAGAGAATGACTCACTTTGCAAGTTTAATCGGACAGAACCTTGCCTACTGATTTAACCTTGTAACCTAATTTAAATAACAATGCATACGAAACTAGGTCAGTAACTTAATACAACATTTATGATAAGCTCACGAAATCAAAACCCTCACGATGAATGACAAAGTATAGCCCGAATTCGGGCAGCACTTAAACATCCATCGGATCGGTCTCAATCAATCGGACATTGTATCGTAGCAGTGATCGAGTTAATACCCTGTAATCGTAGCAGCGTTTCCCTACTTAGAATTTCGATTTTCAGCAGTAAACTTCGTTTTTGAACAAAATTTTCAAACACAGATGAACTGCTCATGCACCAGCAATTTATAGCAACTTTTTGGGTTTTACGCGGCCCGCGTAAACCCTTACAAGAACTAACGCGGCCCGCGAGGGCCACCTAGTCTACAACTAGGGCTACCGTGTCACGTGTAGGCTAGCCACGTGTTCGATACATGGCCTGAACGCTTATCCGGTGAACTTTAAGTTGTCGCGGCCCGCGTAGCCTTCTCTTATGGTTTACGCGGCCCGCGTGAAAGCCAAACTTCTTGATTTCTTGATTTTTCATGCGCATTGGGGTTTCAGGGGTCCGGGTTTTCACTTAGGGGTCGATTTGGGACATTTTTGCAGGTCCTTACATGTTCGACCTAGTCTATAGTATGTACCATACTTTTGACCATTCTTGCTACTTGTTTAAAACGCTTATTCTTCCTATTTGCTTCTTTCTTTTCTTTTGTCTTAATATTTATAATATGTCTTTCCTAAGACATTTACACAATACACTTTTGAAGACTTGAAGACACTCGTAATACAAACGAGACGAGTTCACCAAATTAGGCGTGAAACCCATAATTTGGTGAACGACTCTCACTCTGCTTATTCTATTTTTTTGCACGAAATTACACCATCAAGTTAGGAGTGAAATTCACATCTTGATGGTAAATTTCCAATTCAAATTCTAGTGGACCCTCGTCAAAGTGTCAAAATTAAATTTTGACCCAGCGAGTACCAACCACATTTAGGGTACGAAATCGTCAAGTTAGGGGTGAAACCCACATCTTGACGACTAGTCCCATCCCTCGATTTTCAATCCAGCCAAAGTTTTGATTGTTTCAATTGATAAGGGACGTGTAGTAAGTGGAAGGGTAAGATACCGTTAATCACTTCTTGACGAGAGTATCTTACCTATAGGCCAAAGCACGTTTCCCTAATTTGAAAGGACTTTCGATTCACTTTGGAATAGTCGATGTTTCTAAACCCGAAACAATCCAATGTTTTATTGAGTCTCTCTTTTATGTTATCTCAATTTATATGTAATTTTATACTTGTTACCTCGTTCGTTTCAAAACCGATACATGATTCGCACGTCTCTCGCAATCAAAAACAATAATAATTCTTGTGAACCAACGAAATTTATACTCTTTTATGCAATCATACGTGTTTATACTTGTGAATACTTGTTGAATACATGCAATTTATGTGAATCATACGTACTACATGATACTTATATGCTTATACATGCTAAACTTATTTTACATTATGATCAAGTCTCATCCTTTACTTCTCTTTCGATTCTTTAGATGTCTTCCCTCAGTTTGTCTAAGAAAACCAAGTCCAAGAAGGGTTCCAACTCCGACACGATGTCCAAGAAAGATTGCATAAGTTCATGGCCAAGATCATCCCCAACATCGTTAGCAAGATCCAACCCAACCCTGACTCACCTCATGCCTCCGTCAACTCGAAGGTGGAAACACCTAAGTCGACGTTCCTGTTTAAGCAATTTATGGCATGTAAACCCCTGGAGTTCACTGGCAAAGATAGTGCCACCGGCCTGCTGAACTGGTTCGAAGCTATTGAACTAACTTTCCTCCAATGCGGTTATCCTAATGACCTGCGAACCCTGAACGCTACAGGGGTGAACGAGTTTTGTCCCCACCCCCACTAGCTTCAAAAACTAGAAAACGAATTCGAGAAGTTGAAGCAAGTCAGGAACGGCAACGCTGGTATGACAGTGCACTTTAAACAACTCAGTGCCCTTTGCCTTGGCCAAGTCGACTCTGTCGACAAAGCTATTGCTAAATACATTCGTTGACTCCCACCTACCATGATGAATCACGTTGTGTCTGCTTCCCCCAAAACTCTCGAAGACGCATTCCGTTTAGCAGCCAAACTCAATAACAATGGTGTCCTTCATGGAACCTCCGACAAGGTTTCATCGTAGAATGCTCACCAAGCTACCACCGACACCACCACCATTGAACCCACACCCAAGCCATCATCCTCAAAAGGGAAAGGCAAGAAGCGAAAGGCTTCGAGCCAAAACTGTGCGGTTATTACTCCGCAAAATCCCAAGCCCTTGCAATCTGTTCCTGCTACACCCATCACTGAGCCTCAACGCAAAGCTTACACTAGGACTCAACCCAAGTGTAGCACCTACCTTTACCATCACCCAGCCTATGCACCTTGCCGTTTGTGAACTAATTGCAATCAGTATAGACACTTTGCTTTGCAATGCCATAAACCTGCTGTAACCCAAAACCAAGCTGTCATAGCCCAGAACCCTACACCTAATCATGCTCAACCACAAAGCGTTTCGTTCGTGCCTGTTTCAAGTGTGGTGATCTGAATCACCTTGCTAATGCCTGCACTCAACGCAACAACAACAATCAGCAGCAACAGCAGCAACATCATCAGCAGCAGCCTCAACAAGCTCGAGGCAGAGCCTTCGTCATCACCGTTGCTCAGGTGCAAAACGCTAATAATATTATAAACGGTGCATTTCTCATCAACAATGTCTATGCTTCTTTTCTATTTGATATTGGCGCAGATAAGAGTTTTGTATCTATTGAATTCGAACCTATGCTTAAGCGTAAACGCTCTAAGTTACCAAGATTATTCACTATCAAAGTCACAGATGGTAATCCGTTATTGTCGATTCTTTCCTTTCCAAATGTTCTTTGAGTCTCAACGATCATTCGTTTTTGATTAATCGCATACCTATGCAAATGGGTAGTTTCGACATCATAGTAGGTATGGACTGACTTAGGCGAGTTCGTGCTGAAGTTGTTTGTTCCAACAAATTCATTTGACTTCCTCTTCCTAATGACGATTGTTTACACGTCTATGGCGAGAAACCTTCTAAATGTCGCAAGCTTATGTCATGTACTCAAGTGAACAAACACTTGCGTAAGGTTCCTTGGCCTATCTTGCCCACGTTGTGGAAAAGAAGGATAAGGGCTCAAGCATGAGTGATGTTCCTGTTGTTCATGATTTTCCCGATGTGTTTCCCGATGATCTTCCTGGTCCACCTCCTACTCGTTCTGTCGATTTTCGTATCGATTTAGTGCCTGGCGCTATGCTTGTCGCTAGATCTCCTTTTCGCTTAGCACCCTCAGAAATGCAAGAGCTATCGAGCCAATTTCAAGAGCTTCTTGATAAAGGCTTCATACGCCCTAGTACTTCTCCTTGGGGCACTCCCGTTTTATTCGTTAAGAAGAAAGATGGATCATTCAGAATGTGTCTTGACTATCGTGAGTTCAACAAGCTTACAATCAAAAACCGATATCCTCTTCCTCATATTGACGACCTCTTCGATCAATTACAAGGCGCAACTTGCTTTCCCAAGATTGATCTCCATTCTGGTTATCATCAACTTCGACTCCTCGAAGAAGATATACCCAAGATCGCTTTTCGTACGCGTTATGGTCATTATGAGTTTGTGGTCATGCCCTTTGGTTTGACTAAGTTTTCATGGATTTGATGAACCGCGTGTGCAAAGCTTATTTAGTCTGTTTCGTGATCGTCTTCATCAATTATATCCTCATCTATTCCAAGACACAAGAAGAGCACGAGCGACACTTGCATCTTATCCTTCAACTTTTACGCGTTGAACGTCTTTACGCCAAATTCTCCAAGTGTGAATTTTGGTTAAAGAAGTTCAATTCCTTGGTCACACCGTCAACGAACTTGGTATTCACGTTGACCCTGCAAAGATTGAAGTTGTGAAGAACTGGATTGCTCCTAAATCCCGGTCTGAAATTCGTTCGTTTCTTGGTCTAGCTGGTTACTATCGTCGTTTCATTTCCAACTTTTCCAAAATCGTCGTTCCTCTTACCTCCTAGACCCAAAAAGATAAACCTTTTGTTTGGGGTCCTAAACAAGAGGAGTCTTTCCAAACGCTTAAGGACATGCTTTGCAATGCTCCTATCCTCGCGCTTTCCGATGGTAATGACGACTTTGTCGTGTATTACGATGCTTCGAACCTTGGTCTTGGTTGTGTCCTTATACAACGAGACAAGGTTATCGCTTACGCATCGAGGTAACTCAAAATCCATGAGAAGAACTACACTATGCACGACCTTGAACTTGGTGTAGTTGTTTTTGCCTTGAAGATAAGGTGACACTACCTTTATGGTACTAAGTGTGTGGTCTTCACCGACCATAAGAGCCTTCAGCATATCTACAACCAAAAGGAACCGAACATGCATCAGCGTCGTTGGGTAGAGTTGTTAAACGACTACGACTCCGAAATTCGCTACCATCTAGGTAAGGAAATTGTAGTGGCCGACGCACTTAGTCGTAAAACTCATGTCAAGGGTATTCGTTGTTTCCAACTCGTCAACGATCTTCAAAACCGCATTCGTGAAGCTCAATACGCATCTGTTAACGAGGTTGACCTCTACAACGAGATGCAATGTGGTGCTGAAGAGAGTCTTGTGTCTAAATTCGATGGTATTTTATGTCATCTCGATCGCATCTAGATTCCTAATCGTGATAACCTTCGAGAATTTCTGATGAAGGAAGCACACAAATCTAGGTATTCTATTCATCTTGGTGTTGATAAGATGTATCACGATATGCGTACGTCCTATTGGTGGCCTGGAATGCAGAAAGATATCGCCACCTTCATTCCGAAATGTCTCACTTGTTCAAAGGTTAAAGCTGAACATCAACGTCTCTCTGGCTTGCTCGAACAACCAGAAATTCCTGTCTGGAAATGGGAGAGCATTGCGATGGACTTTATTACTAAACTTCCTCGTACTTCTTCAGGTCATGACAGTATTTGGGTGATCATCGATCGATTGACCAAATCCGCTAACTTTCTCCCTATTCATGAAGATTACAAAGTCGAGAAATTGGCTCGTATCTACACGGATGAAATCATTTGTCATCATGGTATCCCCATGACATCATCTCTGATCGTGATGAACGTTTTACGTCTCGTCTTTGGCAAACATTTCAATCCACTATGGGGATATGCACTTGCCTTTGATCGAATTCTCATACAACAATAGTTATCACACGAGTATTCAAATGGCACCTTTCGAGGCATTGTATGGCTGTAATTGTCGTTCGCCAATTTGTTGGCACGAGATCGGAGAAGCTCAAATCACCGGTCCCGAGCTTATATAAGAGACGATGAACAAGATTTTACAGGTTCAACACAACTTGCTGAAAGCCAGAAGCTGACAAAAGAGTTACGCTGACAAGCGTCACAAACCTTTGGAATTCGAAGTAGGTGACTTTATACTTCTCAAGGTATCCCCTTGGAAGGGCGTAGTTCGTTTTGGTAAGAAAGGGAAACTCGCACCACGCTACGTAGGTCCTTTCAAGATTCTCGAAAGGATTGGCAAGGTAGTGTATCGACTGGACCTACCTCAAGAACTCAACAATGTGCATCCTACATTTCACGTCTCAAACTTGAAGAAATGTCTAGCTGAAGAATGACTTCAAGTTCCACTCGAAGATCTTCAAATCAACGAGACTTTGCACTTCGTCGAGAAACCTGTCGAGATCAAGGATCAAGGAGTCAAGCAATTAAGGCGCATTCGAATTCCTATCATTAAGGTTCCATGGGAAGGAAAACGTGGTGCTGAGTTTACTTGGGAACTCGAAAGTGATATGAAGACTAAGTATCCGCACCTGTTCGTTGCATCTTCCTAAATTTCAGGACGAACTTTCCTAAAGGAGGGGAGACTGTAACGCCCTGCTTTTTCGTAACCTTTCTTATTTAGGATGCGTGTCTTGTATTTCTACTTTCGGAAAGTTGTTCCTCTTGTAATCGTATCCTATTTCGAATCATTGTAAATCCGAGACTTGATTATAATAAAATTGTTCGTTTATGTGAAATATACATCGTTTATAATTGTTTATACATTGATACATACATTCGTTTGACATATGATTCATAATTCTCATAAACGTAAGCTTAACTCGCAAACAACTATCGTGTATCTAGGATCGTTCGACTGACCCGAATGAGTCGTTCAGAGGAGTTTTACTTTGTTTCAGGCGCGGAAAACAAGAAACGAAGGTAGAAACAGCTTGCAATTCACTTTTAACACTGATTTGATTAATCTAACAACGATTACAATCAGTCTTCACACCGGCAGCACTTCGGTATGGAAATCAACAAAAGTTCTAATGATTTCGCTCTAAACGACCTATATATAGAAGCCTGATTCCGCTCGGAATGACACAAGACCTGTTGGAGCGGAATTAGAACCTTGTGATTCCGCTCGAAAGTTCCCACATGACATTTGGAGCGGAATTAACCTTTGGAGCGAAATCAGCTTCTAAACATAACAAACTATCCTATTTTCTCGACCTACGAGCCCTGATCTATACAATTTAGTCTAAGACTCGATACAAGACGAAGTCGACAGATGTATGCACCAACAGACTCCCCCTTAGATGTTGATGAGTCTTCAGTGTCGAGTCTTTGCATCTTCAGTCTTGATCAGCCTTTGGGCTTCACTTTCTTTAACAGCATCAACAAACTCCCCCTAACAATGTGCTGGCATTCCTTTAGTTCTTCAGCATCATCTGCTTCAGGATCGTAGTCTGACTTTCACACTTTGTCAATGATCGTTGCCCGGCTTTCTTCAATCCAAGTCCTCAGGTATCGTAACCTGGCTCTCTAACAAATAAGCTTCTCAGGATCGATCAACCTTGCTCTTCAGGAGATTGTTCCAAGATCGTAACCTGGCTTTTATCCAGCTCAGGGAATCTTATCATCGATTGACCTGACTCAGACTTATCCCTGCACAATCTCTACCTCCTGATAAATTTCACATATTTAAACATTTCAAATATAGAAGCATGCACTATCACCAACTCTCCCTCAGATCAAATCAAAAGATTTTTCATTAAGAATCTTTGATGAACCAATTGTAAAACTTTAAAAAACATTTTGATTTCAAACACAGACTCCCCCTCACCACATGATCATGATGTTTAACACTCGGAATTTTGAAAATCAGCTCTCCAACATCAGTTGTCGAAAATCTTTTTGTATTTTTCAAAATTTATGCTAAAACACACTAAAAATCTTTTTGGATTTTAAAATAAGAGAAATAAAATGCAATAAAGAAGAATTTACAGACAATATTTTTGTGAGTTTGTGTAAGAGGATCATATCAGTTTTGAGACATGTCATCAACACCGTTAAGCTTGATTTCATTTTAAGTTCTAAACAATTCACCTAGATTGTCAGTATATTTGTCTACTTAAATTTTCACACAGATTTCAACAGATCCGAGATACGATATTAATGTTTTAAGCACTTGAACTTGTCCGTGTGTCCCACTACTTGTATATAATCCTTTATCCAGATCCCAATATTTAGTCTTACAGGTGAGTATACCTAGATGATATCTGTAAAGGGGTTAAAATGCGATGGCCGTGAGAGCTCAGGTCGATACTGTGACAACTGTGCTCTGTAATCGATGTACGATGTAAAACAATGATGATTATTAATAAAACAATGTGCTTTGGTGTTATATATGTGTTTTGATGTTATTATGTGTGTATTTGTGTTGGGTCATTTTTACAATTCGATTCGATTCCAATTTCAAGCTCTAAATCGCTTTCTGGAAGGTTATACGCGCACTGATGCGTAAATATAACCAGTTTAATGCAACAAACACTCTGGAATAGTGAAATAGGCTTAACATACCTTAAATAACCTTCACATAACTTAGAAATAAGTTTTGGATGATTTGGTGTGTCGAAAACAAGTTTGTTCGATCGCAAGGACTATTTATGTCAAACTGTGAAACTATACCGATTTGTGTAGTAACGAACACTCCGGAACTTGATCATAAGTTAAACATACCATAACTATCCTTTACATATCTTAGAAATAGGCTTTGAGGGGTTCGGTATGCTAAAATAAACTTTATTGATCAATAGGGACAAAAAGCGTCAAAAAGTGCACAAGTTTGAATTTTCGCGCATATCTTACGTTCTAAATATATCCGAACATCCAAAAATTAATGTAATCATTAAAATATTATGTTTTAGTGTTTGGCATGATAAAATTCCATTCGTCGCTTAATTTAGATCGTTTTTGCGTTTGTTACGACTTCCATCGTAATTAACCGAACAACGCAACCATACGACCAAACGAACCGACATCCGAGATATTTTTTATCATGTTTTGAGTTCCCTATACTCTAACATCATTTTAGAGCCTTGAAATGAGGTTAACGGGGCTTAAATGTGTCAAAAATGGGTCGAAATACAAGTTTCTCATGTGCAGGGACCTGTTTTGACAATCTGCCAAACTATTCCAGGCGGGGCGCGTAAGAATTGATGTATATCTTACGCAGGCCGTGAGGCTATGCCAGACAGAAAGTTCAGAATTAGCAATCTGGGCTAAATTCAGGGGTTTTTATGTAATATTTGCAATACCTGGAGCTGGTTTTCGACTCCCATTGTATTCTAATACCATTAACCCACATGTATGGCCAATATTACACCCTCTAAACACTTGGAATCATCCTATTGATCCTAACTTCCTATAAATAGCAAGCTTCCTCATTTGGGTTTTTCACACTTGATCTGAATTCAGCTCTAAGTTGGGGTGTTTACACTTCATACCTGAGCTATTTTAGATCAAACATCCATCTTGGACCCTTCGTAAGTCATCTTCTTGCTTGTTCTTGTAATTCAAGCATGAAAGTCAACCAAGTTTGACTTTCAGCTTTGACCAAGTCAATGGTCAACATAAAGTTCCGTTGAACTTTGCAACGTGAGCGTAATCACGATGGTTATAGTCCATTGTGACTATACCTACAGATTACCACGTTGACTAGGCGTAGTGACGAGTCGTAGTTTCGGCCAAAATACGTGTTTATGCGTATTTTGTAACCAAACTACTCTAAGGTATCAAAACCGTTTGTTTTGATATCAAAACCTGTTTTCTAATTTAACTAAACATGTTCTAGCATGTTTAGCTCGTCACTTTTAGTTTGGTGCTTGTGTAGAGTCGTAAGTCAAGCGGACTAAACACCCGCTTAGACTTTCGAACACGACCCGTTTGGTCGATCATTAGGATCCGACCAAGCATGTTTAGTGACCATAGTAGCATAGGGAATAATCTTTTGAGGTTATACCTTATGGTCACTTAGGTTTAATTAGTCGCATGATAGGTAGTTATATGCCTTTGGTAAATTACCAAAATACCCTTTTCATACATAATTGGTAATTAAACATATGTAACCTAAACTTTTGACACGTAACTGATTATGTAACATAATTAAACATGTATGTGCATATAATACTTGTCATAGGACTAGTTAGACGTCTCAAACGCGCATTGCGCGCACGACGCGTTAAAGTAGCGTAAGCTACCTTAATGGGTCACGATGGGTCGAAAGCACTTAGGTTAGGTTCCGATTTAGAATGTAGGCTTTATTAAATGATTTCACATGAGTTCCAACACTCATTTGGTTTACAAGACCTCATTCTGTTCGATCTTCCGATTTAGGCATCTATTGTTTGACTAGTGTTTCGATTACTAGGTGCTGTTTGATTTCTCTGGTTTGCTCGAGTTGTTGAAGTTCTATTTGATTGAGGATACTTTGCACTCCATGTGAGTACATAGTTCCCCTATTTTACTGTTTTTAAATGTTTTGGGGTGATTCATATGTACGAAATGTTTTCAAGGTTTAAACGATGATTTCAAGAACGATTAAAACGATTTTTACTAAACTAATAATGATTTCAATAATGTGAACAAAACTTGATGGTTGTAGTTACATAACAAATGACATTCATTAACATTGATCAAGCCGACCAGTATTAGGTTATGGTACCATAGGATCTGAAAAATCCCGTTATTTTACATCACCCATGGTTATGTGTGGGGGTTGTGGGTAACGACTGAATCTGATGCTAATTAACTTACCCTTTGGTGGTTTGTTAATTCGAGAAGCGATAAGCGAGGTGATCGAGTCACGAAGGTTTGAATGTTATTAACGAGACGACCATATATAAGTTATCACCATTAAAACGAGGACGATTTAAATGAGTAAACGATTTGGGAACGATTTGGAAACGATGTTAAACAATTTGGGTAAACAATTGGTTTTTGGCTAGTGTTTAGATAACGGGACGGGTGTAATATGGTGAAAACATGGTAGATACGCCGCTGGTACTTCTTATATATAAGTGTTTTCAACATATTACATACTGTGGCGTTATTTAGTTCACTTGGGTAAACGATTTTGTAACGATATCCCACAAACGAGGTTTTCGAAATGATATAAACTATACGAATTTTATTAACGAGATTTTATTAACGATTTAATACGAGATGTTTTACAAATTGCTTTACTAAAACAAATGTTTTTGGGTTAAGATTCATGGCTACGAGGTTTTATAAACTATAACCCGCTGGTTTTGAGTTGGTTAATTAAGTTGCAATATTACACTCTTTTCAAAATAAAGTTTTTAATAAAATATTGCAACAATTAAACTAGCCATGAATCCGACACTCCTATAAAACCTATCTACTCACCAGCATTTCTTTGCTGACTAAGTTTTTACATATGTTTCAGGTGTTGATGCTTGATTGACTTCTAGGATGCATGCGTCACGTAGGATCTGGACAATAATTTAGTGACATAATAACGATGATAGACGATATAAAACTTGTTTGTTCTATGTGTTAAGACAATGTAATGTTTAATTTTATCAATAAAACAAAACTCTTTTGTATCCATGGTTGTGAAACAATAGCTTCTGTTGCAACTCTCCCCGACGTTTCCGCCACGGTTCGTTGTCCTACGTGGTCGGGGTGTGACAGAAGAAAGTTGGTATCAGAGCCAATGGTTATAGGGAATTAGGTTATTAGTAATGCTTTGACCTAGACTATAACTTTAGGACCCTAACACAAGTTTACTTGTGTTTAGATTTTAAAACAATACTATCACCTATCCTTAGGTGATAAAAGTTTACTTGTGTTTAGATTTTAAAACAATACTGTCACCTATCCTTAGGTGATAACCACAACGAGAATACAAATCCGAATCTGCTTCGAAAATTAATCATCCGTTTTAGGATGATTGATTACTAGGTTTTGAACCCTCTGTTATATGGTTTTGAACCCTTCCAGTTTGATTCATATTTGGCTTAGTGCCTTTTGAATTTTCAAAATCTCGTCAAAGTTTGGGTCTAAATAATGTGAACACGTGCAAACTGGAAGAGTGAATGTCTGTACTCTGAGTTTTCTGTCTAAGGCTAGAGTGTTCGTACAGATCCACATAATCGGACCAGTCACTCTTACATGGGAACTCTTGGGGTGAGTGTTCACTTATAGGCGAGCATGTCTTCGCGATACATTATTTTGATTCATTTACTTTGATTAGTCACTGCGTGTCATTTGTTTGTTTGAGGTAACGAACAAATGATCGCCTTCCTTGTGTTTTGTCGATACCTCTTTTGCTTTTTCCTAATTATCAACCTTACTCGTTTCTCATATTTCCTTGTTAGACAATGCCTCCTCGACGTGAAGCACAATCTTTTACTATTGAAGAGATCGCAGCCTTGGTCTCCCAGCAAGTGGTTGCTGTGCTTCCCGGTGTTGTAACTCAAGTCCACGAGATATACAACAATAACAATAATAACAACAACAATAATGCACAGTGTAATTTCAAGAATTTCAATTCTGCTAAGCCGCTTAAGTTTTCTGGGTCGCAAGGAGCAACTGCGCTCCTGCAGTTGTTTGAGAGTATCGAGAGCACATTCAGGCATGTGCAGTGTCCGAATGCGCGTAAGGTTGAATTTGCTTCGAGCGTTTTTGAGAAGCGAGCGCTTACCTGGTGGAATGGTATTATGTGCGATAGGGGTGCCGAAGTGGCTTTGGCACAAACATGGGAAGAGCTTCGAGCTCTCATGATGAAAGAGTTTTGTCCCCGTCACGAGATTCGAGCTTTGGAGCGAGAGTTTGACGATTTAAAGCAAGATGGGGCTGAACACCATGCGTACACGGATCGCTTTGAGGAACTCAGTCTATTGTGTCCCACCATGGTTACCCCACCAGACAAAGCAATCGAAAGATATATCGATGGTCTACCCGATTCTATGCTGGATAATGTGACCGGTGTTAATCCTACTACCCTTCGTCAAGCAATCGAGTTATCTGCTACCCTGACTGAGACTCAAGCCAGAAAGGGTAAACTCACCCGAAAGGGGGATAAGAAGAAGGCGACTGATTATGGGAAGGACAAGAAAAAGGGTAAGGGTAAAGAAGGTGAGTCGTCGAGGAAATCGAGGAAGCGAAAGGGTGCCCAAAATTTTGCTGTTATGGCACAGACTGATCAGAACCCACCGGCTCAACCTCCTACGAAAAAGGCGTATGCTGGTACCGCACCACATTGTGCTCGCTACAACGGTCATCATGTTGCACAGCAAGCTTGTAAGCAGTGCACGACGTGTGGTAAACTTGGGCATTTGGCCAATGTTTGTCGTTTTGGACAAAATCAGGTTGCCCAGGTTCAAGCTCCGGTACAAGGGAATGCTGCTAGATTCCCACCAGGTTCATGTTTTAATTGTGGAGAGTTTGGTCACTTCCGTAACAACTGTCCGAGGCTGGCAAATGCAAACGCGAATGCTAATGTGAATCCGAATGCGAACATCAACGCCAACGTGAATCCTGCTCGAGGGCGAGCATACAATTTGAATGCAAACGAAGCGAGGGCTGACAACGAGGTTGTCAACGGTACGTTTCTTGTTAACAATCGACCCGCATCTATTCTTTTTTATTCTGGTGCCGACCGAAGTTTTGTTTCATTATCTTTTGAACCTTTACTTGCGATACCTAGAACTATATTGAGGAAACCCTTATCTGCCGAAGTTGCTACTGGTAAACCTCTTGTCCTCGACTCTGTTATTCGTGATTGTCAATTGAACCTTGAAAACCATCTTTTTCCTATTGACCTCACGCCAATGCAACTTGGGAGCTTCGACAATATCGTTGGAATGGATTGGTTAACCAAACACCACGCTGAGGTGGTTTGTTTCGATAAGATTGTTCGTATTCCTCTTCCGTCTGGCGATGTTCTGGAGGTACGTGGCGAGAAGCCATCTGATGGTTTAAAGCTTATGTCATGCACAAAGGCCCGAAGTTATTTGAGAAAAGGATATGTTGCTTTTCTAGGACATGTCATCGAGGAGAAAGACAAGAGTAAGAGTATTCAGGATATTTCGATTGTTCGGGATTATCCAGAGGTGTTTCCTGATGAACTGCCTGGTTTGCCTCCAGTTCATCAAGTTGAGTTTCATATCGACCTTGTACCCAATGCCAACCCGATTGCGAAAGCACCTTATCGTCTTGCACCATCAGAAATGCAAGAGTTATCGAAATAGCTTCAAGAGCTATCTGATAAAGGATTCATCTGTCCGAGTTATTCACCTTGGGGAGATCCTGTCCTCTTCATGAAAAAGAAAGATGGGTCTTTTCGAATGTGTATCGATTATCGTGAGCTTAATAAACTTACCATCAAGAATCGATATCCCCTACCCCGAATTGATGATCTCTTTGACCAGCTGCAAGGTGCTTCATGTTTTTCTAAGATCGATCTGCGTTCTGGGTATCATCAACTTCGTGTTCTCGAAGAAGATATTCCCAAAACTGCTTTCCGCACGAGATATGGGCATTACGAGTTCACAGTCATGCCTTTTGGCTTGACAAATGCTCTAGCTATCTTTATGGACTTAATGAATAGGGTCTGTAAACCTTATTTAGACAAGTTCATTATTGTGTTCATCGACGATATTCTCATTTATTCGAAGACTCGAGCCGATCACGAGCAACACCTTCGCTTAACGTTGGAACTCCTTAAGAAGGAACAACTTTTCGCTAAATTCTCCAAGTGTGAGTTCTGGCTTAAAGAAGTTCAGTTTCTGGGTCATATAGACAACGAGCAGGGTATTCATGTGGATCCATCCAAGAATGTTGCTATTAAGGATTGGAGTACGCCGACGACACCTACAGAGATTCGATCTTTTCTTGGTCTTGCTGGTTATTATCGTCGATTCATTTCTAATTTCTCGAAGATTGTGGTTCCACTCACTGATTTGACTCAGAAGAATAAGCCTTTTGAGTGGGGACCCAAACAAGAAGAAGCGTTCCAAACGCTAAAGCGGAAGTTATGTAATGCTCTTATTCTATCTCTGCCCGAGGGAAGCGATGATTTCGTTGTCTATTGCGATGCGTCCAATTTAGGCCTTGGTTACGTCCTCATGCAACGAGGTAAGGTTATAGCATATGCATCTAGACAGTTTAAAATCCACGAGATGAACTATACGACTCATGATCTTGAGTTAGGAGCTGTGGTTTTCGCACTTAAAATCTGGAGACACTATCTTTATGGCACGAAGTGTGTGGTTTTCACAGACCACAAAAGTCTCCAGCATATTCTCAATCAGAAGGAGTTGAACATGAGGCAACGATGTTGGGTTGAACTCTTGAGTGACTACGATTGCAAGATTCGCTACCATCCTGGTAAAGCGAATGTTGTAGCTGATGCGCTTAGTCGAAAGGAGCGAGTCAAGCTTCATTCAGTTCGAACTCTATCTGATCTTCAAACTCGTATTCTTCAAGCTTAGCAATTTTGTGTTTCACAAAATTTGATAGGTGAGGAATTGCCACGTCAGCTTGAGCTTAAGCTCGAAAGGAAAGGCGATGGTTTACTCTACTTCAACGATCGTTTGTGGATTCCGAAACAAGACGATCTTCGCACCATAGTGATGGACGAATCTCACAAGTCTCGATATTCTATCCATCCTGGTGCTGATAAAATGTACAAGGATCTTCGTACTAAGTTCTGGTGGCCTGGTATGAAGAAAGATGTTGCCTTGTATGTATCAAAATGCCTAAGTTGTCTTAAGGTCAAGGCTGAACATCAACGACCTTCTGGTTTGCTTATACAACCAGAGATACCGGTTTGGAAGTGGGAGAGCCTTGCGATGGATCTCATCACTAAGTTACCGCGTACAACTAAAGGTCATGATGCTATTTGGTTGTTATCGATCGATTAACGAAATCATCTCATTTTATTGCAATTCACGAGGATCTATCTGCTGATAAACTTGCAAAGATTTATGTCGATGAGATTGTATCACGACATGGTGTGCCTTTGGATATCATCTCTGATCGTGATGCTCGATTTTCATCCAATTTTTGGAAAACCATGCAATCTGCTATGGGAACCCAACTAAAGCTAAGCACTGCTTATCATCCCCAAACAGATGGACAATCCGAGAGGATGATTCAAACTTTGGAGGATATGCTTAGAGCATGCGTGATAGACTTTGGTGGTAATTGGGATTCTCATCTGCCACTGATCGAGTTCTCTTACAACAATAGTTATCATGCTAGCATTAAAATGGCACCATTAGAAGCTCTCTACGGTCGAAAATGCCGTTCACCTGTCTGTTGGAACGAGACCGGTGAAGCTCAGCTTACTGGACCTGAGCTCGTTCTGGAAACAACGGACAAAATCAAGAAAATCCGCGATAATCTTGTGACAGCTCGAAGCCGTCAAAAGAGTTATGCGGATATGCGACGCAAGCCCTTAGAATTTCAAGTCGGAGATCGTATCCTACTCAAGGTCTCACCTTGGAAAGGAGTCGTGAGATTTGGTAAAAAGGAAAACTTGCACCTCGATATGTGGGACCATTCAAGATTGTGGAAAGAATTGGGAAGGTTGCCTATCGACAAGAGGTACCTCCAGAGCTTGGAAATATTCATCCGACTTTTCACGTGTCCAATTTGCGAAAGTGTTTAGCCGACGCTAATCTTCACATTCCTCTCGACGAGATCCGAATCGATGAAACGATGCACTTTGTCGAGAAACCCGTGGAGATAGTGGACCGTACTTTCAAGCAGTTGAAGAACAAACGGATTCATTTGGTTAAGTTCGTTGGGAGTCCAAACGTGGCCCAGAATTTACTTGGGAACGTAAGGACCAAATGATGACCAAATATCCGCATTTGTTTTCACAAGCTTCCTCTAGTTAAAATTTCGGGACGAAATTTCCTGAAGTAGGGGAGACTGTGACAATTGTGCTCTGTAATCGATGTACGATGTAAAACGATGATGATTATTAATAAAACAATGTGCTTTGGTGTTATATATGTGTTTTGATGTTATTATGTGTGTATTTGTGTTTGGTGATTTTTACAATTCGATTCGATTCCAATTTCAAGCTCTAAATCACTTTCTGGAAGGTTATACGCGCACTGATGCGTAAATATAACCAGTTTAATGCAACAAACACTCCGGAATAGTGAAATAGGCTTAACATACCCTAAATAACCTTCACATAACTTAGAAATAAGTTTTGGATGGTTTGGTGTGTCGAAAAGAAGTTTGTTCGATCGCAGGGACTATTTGTGTCAAACTGTGAAACTATACCGATTTGTGTAGTAACGAACACTCCGGAACTTGATCATAAGTTAAACATACCATAACTATCCTTTACATAGCTTAGAAATAGGCTTTGAGGGGTTTGATATGCTAAAATAAACTTTATTGATCAATAGGGACTAAAAGCGTCAAAAAGTGCACAAGTTTGCATTTTCGCGCATATCTTACGTTCTAAATATATCCGGACATCCAAAAATTCATGTAATCATTAAAATATTATGTTTTAGTGTTTGGCATGATAAAATTCCATTCGTCGGTTAATTTGGATTGTTTTTGCGTTTGTTACGACTTCCGTCGTAATTAACCGAACAACGCAACCATACGACCAAACGAACCGACATCCGAGATATTTTTGAGCATGTTTTGAGTTCCCTATACTTTAACATCATTTTAGAGCCTTGAAATGAGGTCAACGGGGCTTAAACGTGTCAAAAATGGGCCGAAATACAAGTTTCTCATGTGCAGGGACCTGTTTTGACAATCTGCCAAACTAGTCCAGGCGGGGCGCGTAAGAATTGATGTATATCTTACGCGGGCCGTGAGGCCATGCCAGACAGAAAGTTCAGAATTAGCAATCTGGGCTAAATTCAGGGGTTTTAATGTAATATTTGCAATACCTGGAGCTGGTTTTCGACTCCCATTATATTCTAATACCATTAACCCACATGTATGGCCAAGATTACACCCTCTAAACACTTGGAATCATCCTATTGATCCTAACTTCCTATAAATAGCAAGCTTTCTCATTTGGGTTCTTCACACTTGATCTGAATTCAGCTCTAAGTTGGGATGTTTACACTTCATACCTGATCTATTTTAGATCAAACATCCATCTTGGACCCTTTGTAAGTCATCTTCTTGCTTGTTCTTGTAATTCAAGCATGAAAGTCAAACAAGTTTGAGTTTCAGCTTTGACCAAGTCAATGGTCAACACAAAGTTCCGTTGAACTTTGCAACGTGAGCGTAATCACGATGGTTATAGTCCCTTCTGACTATACCTACTGATTACCACGTTGACTAGGCGTAGTGACGAGTCGTAGTTTCGGCCAAAATACGTGTTTATGCGTATTTTGTAACCAAACTACTCTAGGGTATCAAAACCGTTTGTTTTGATATCAAAACCTGTTTTCTAACTTAACTAAACATGTTCTAGCATGTTTAGCTCGTCACTTTTAGTTTGGTGCTTGTGTAGAGTCGTAAGTCAAGCGGACTAAACACACGCTTAGACTTTTGAACACGACCCGTTTGGTCGATTTTTAGGATCCGACCAAACATGTTTAGTGACCATAGTAGCATAGGGAATAATCTTTCAAGGTTATACCTTATGGTCACTTAGGTTTAATTAGTCGCATGATAGGTAGTTATATGCCTTTGGTAAATTACCAAAATACCCTTTTCATACATAATTGGTAATTAAACATATGTAACCTAAACTTTTGACACGTAACTGATTATGTAACCTAATTAAACATGTATGGGCATATAAGACTTGTCATAGGACTAGTTAGACGTCTCGAACGCGCATTGCGCGCACGACACGTTAAAGTAGCGTAAGCTACCTTAATGGGACACGATGGGTCGAAAGCACTTAGGTTAGGTTCCGATTTAGAATGTAGGCTTTATTAAACCATATCACATGAGTTCCAACACTCATTTGGTTTACAAGACCTCATTCTGTCCGATCTTCCGATTTAGGCGTCTATTGTTTGACTAGTGGTTCGATTACTAGGTGCTGTTTGATTTCTCTGGTTGGCTCGAGTTGTTGAAGTTCTATTTGATTGAGGATACTTTGCACTCCATGTGAGTACATAGTTCCCCTATTTTACTATTTTTAAATGTTTTGGGGTGATTCATATGTACGAAATGTTTTCAAGGTTTAAACGATGATTTCAAGAACGATTAAAACGATTTTTACTAAACTAATAACGATTTCAATAATGTGAACAAAACTTGATGGTTGTAGTTACATAACAAATGACATTCATTAGCATTGATCAAGCCGACCAGTATTAGGTTATGGTACCATAGGATCTGACAAATCCCGTTATTTTACATCACCCATGGTTATGTGTGGGGGTTGTGGGTAACGACTGAATCTGATGTTAATTAACTTACCCTTTAGTGGTTTGTTAATTCGAGAAGCGATAAGCGAGGTGATCGAGTCACGAAGGTTTGAATGTTATTAATGAGACGACCATATATAAGTTATCACCATTAAAACGAGGACGATTTAACCGATTTAAACGAGTAAACGATTTGGGAATGATTTGGAAACAATTTGGAAACGATGTTAAACAATTTGGGTAAACGATTGGTTTTTGGCTAGTGTTTAGATAACGGGACGGGTGTAATATGGTGAAAACATGGTAGATACGCCGCTGGTACTTCTTATATATAAGTGTTTTTAACATATTACATATCGTGGCGTTATAGTTCACCTGGGTAAACGATTTTGGAACGATATCACACAAACGAGGTTTTCGATATGATATAAACTATACGAATTTTATTAACGAGATTGTATTAACGATTTAATACGAAATGTTTTACAAATTGCTTTACTAAAACAAATGTTTTTGGGTTAAGATTTATGGCTACGAGGTTTTATAAACTATAACCCGCTGGTTTTGAGTTGGTTAATTAAGTTGCAATATTACACTCTTTTCAAAATAAAGTTTTTAATAAAATATTGCAACAATTAAACTAGCCATGAATCCGACACTCCTATAAAACCTATGTAGTCGCCAGCATTTCTTTGCTGACTAAGTTTTTACATATGTTTCAGGTGTTGATGCTTGATTGACTTCTAGGATGCTTGCGTCACGTAGGATCTGGACAAGACTTTAGTGACATAATAACGATGATAGACGATATAAAACTTGTTTGTTCTATGTGTTAAGACAATGTAATGTTTAATTTTATCAATAAAACAAAACTATTTTGTATCCATGGTTGTGAAACAATAGCTTCCGTTGCAACACTCCCCGACGTTTCCGCCACGGTTCGTTGTCCTACGTGGTCGGGGTGTGACAGATACTTCCGTATACGCAGAGAGATGACGGCTTCGACTTTTGGTGTGTCCCCTTTAGAGGATCTTTTTTACAACAGCAATGATTATCAATTTTATTGTTTCATCAATTTGCTGAGGGCGGCGCTATATTTCAAGCTTTTGCAGAAAGTATTATACGGGGACTAGGTCAGTATATCCATACAGCAGAAGTCCCGGGATAATACCCCAGATATCACTAAGCATAAAGACCTAGTATCTCAGAAAGAAGGACCTTTCAAACAAGATTTCGGGGGTTACCCATATATCCAAGAAGTTGTTCCCCACGAATTAAGTAAGTTTGAATGTTTAGGTTTATATCTCGTCACAATTTACTAAATGTGTAAAAACCTACTTGCATATCCACAGTGAGATTGTTTATCACATTTTTACATTCCAATTCTTTAGCATGTTGTGACAGTCCACTGATGTACTATCATTTCCTCTTTTATACAACAAAACTCGATTTTGAATTTTATCATGTGTTTGGCTTTTTCAAATTTTCTAATGTTTTTGGATTTTCTGAAATTTTCTATTCCCCCTAAAATGCAAACACATTAAAGAAAAATTGAAAACAAACTAAGTTCTTGACCCAAAAGTAGACACAAATTTAAAAACAAACTATACAGAAACTTGACAACCGACATCGAATCGCATCAATTCGCCATCCACTAGGCATTTACAATCAGAACTCCCCCTTTCAACAAACCATTTTCTCATTTAGATTTCAAAACACTTAAGTTTGTTTTAATCAAAATGATTTTTCCGGAAAATAAGTTTGTTTTTAACCACTTATAGGATAGGGTTCATCATCTTGTTCATCTTTTTATCATGTGTAGTAAATCAAGTACAACTTAATGTCCTTGGTTTACCATTTGCAATTAAGCAACCTCTGTACCAATTGTAAAAACACAAACAATACCGATTGTAGGAATATCACGTCTACATAAACCATTTTACCAACTCGGATGCTGATTCCTGCTTCGCACTTACCAACCTGGAAGCTCCGGCGTAGTCCTTTAACCTGTAAAATTTGAGCACTTTTAAAATCTTTCAACTCAATCTAATTCAACATGAATGATGCCAATTCCTGATCCACGATTACAAACTTGGGATCTCCGGCATAGTCCTAAGACTTCAAGGGAAAAGAATTTCTACCCAAGTCTTTTCAGACTTAAGGGTTTTCAATTCTTGCTCAGTAGGGTTGTAAGTTGCCTTTTTAGTTGCATAGAAATCTTTAACCCCTTTAGCTCTCCCATCAAGCATTTTCCCAAAAATTTTCTTAACATTTCCATTGAAAACTTTCTCGACATCAAATTCATTATTCTCGGAGTAAAACTGATCCGAGATCTCAACCTTACCAACTTTCTGTTTAATCTCTTCAAACTTCAGTGATGGAAACTCATCATCATTCACTGATTTTTTTACCTCAACTTGTGGCTCTTCTGGCTTTGTAGAACCAGATTCATCACCAACTTTCTCATCACTCTTCTTAACAACCCACACTTGGTTGTTCTTGGCTTTCTTTTTGTAAACATTCTTTTTAGAACACTCACCAATCTTATGAGTTGAATTTTCAAAAATTTTGAATTTTTCGGTTGGTGGTTCGACATCAACAACTTTTTCTTTCATTTTTCAGAAACTCCCTGTTTTGTCTTGATATTCTTTGGACAATTCCATGCAATGTGACCAGCTTCATTGCACTTGAAACAGGTTCGAGTTTCCTTTGGATGAAACACTCCAGTTCCATTCCTTTTCTTCTCAGCAAGAAACTCCTGGTTTGATTGTCTCCAGAACGGTTTATGCTGCTCTTCCTCAGCACTTCCACCTGAAACAAATTCTGTTTTTGTTTTAGAATTTTTCTCATTTTTATAATTTTCTGGTGAAATAAAACCTAAACCTTTCTTTTTGAGCTTACCGTTATGGTTTGGTTTCTTTTGAAAACCAGAACCAGAACTGTAACCTTTTTTCTTGTTTAAACGTTGTTGAACTCTTGAAGTGTATTTTTTAGGTTTTTCAGTAAGATTTAAATCTTTTATTTCAGAAATGTTAATTTCTGTCATTTTGAAAACCTTTTTGATCATGTCAAAACGAACACTCTTATTGGAAACTCTTTGTCAGAGTATAATTTGTCAGAATCATTTAAAGTGTATGCAACTTCAAATGTTTCATCATCCAAATTCTTCTTTGATAACAAAAATTCTTTACTATAAGACCGTTTAACCGTCGGTTTTGGACTGTTGACTGACGAACTTGACCCTCCAGACTCAGACTTTGACTCAGACTCCTCATCAGTATCTAACACCTGATCGACCACCTTTTTTATTAACTCAGACTCATGATCAGTGTCAGACGATGTGTAAGTAATGTCAATGTTTTCTGGTAATTCATCAGTTGTATCGGTTTTTAGCTTTATATTGACTGCTTTTTCAAGTTGCTCCTCGTTTGGTTTTCTAGGAGAATACCCTTCCCAGATTGGAGGCGGACACTTGTTATAGCTAACAGTCGGTTTCTTACCAGTATCCTTTTTCTTTGTCTTTTCATCTTGAAAAGCTTCCATACCTGCAATAGTCGGATAAATTCGATCAATAAGATAACCAGAACTAGAATAACTCTGCAATAAACGTCTGATTCTCTCATTTTCGATCTTCTCAGTCTCCAACTCTTGCTTCCACTTAGCACTTTCTTCAATGTAGAAGTTGATAGCTTTCTGCTTTGACATCATCACAACATTCATCATTGTTAAAGCATTCTCTCTTTCAGAGTTAGTCTTTTGAAGACCAGTTACTGTTCTGTTCAAGACATCATAAGATTCTTTCACAAAGTTGAGGTTGAACAGTAATTGCTCTTTCTTCTTCTCATACTCAGCCAGCTTTTCATCTTTGGCTACACATTCTTTGCAAGGTTCAAGACATTTTAAGCATGGCTTGACGACTTCTACAATCTTTTGAACTTCTATTATCTTCTCAACTTCGACAACTTTCTCTACTTCGGACACCTTTTCTTCTTTTTTCACTTGCTCATTCTTTTCAGCAGTAACTTTAACTTCTTCATGTTGAACAATCTCATCCTTTTCAGCATCACTTTCAACTTTTTCAGTTTGAACAACACTTTCAGCCTTCATATCTTGTTGTTGCTTTGCAGCTCGTTTCTCCTTTAGCTTCTCTAGACGATCTGCAAAATAAAAATGAAAACTTTCAGGAGATAGATGAGATTTAGCAATGTTAATATGTTTTTCTTCTTCATTGTCACTACTGTCATCAGTTGGTGACTGATTAAACTCGATTGAATTTTCAGAATTATCATCCGATGAACCAGAAATTGATGGTGTTTGATCAAAAACTGTCACACCCTTGCTTTGCGGAAGCATGGGTTAATTTGGTGTGACTTCTTAATACCATAGCTTAATCACAACAAAGCAATATGAAAGTAAAACCATGTAGATCATCCATTAATTAAAGTCTTAAAAACAAAATATCACAACATTGTTTGAAACGTTGACACATGTTTCGAGTTTACAACACTACCAAATAAAAAACATTGTTCTTAAGACGCAACCACAAACATAAAATAAAACACCGTTTAAGACTTGCGAGTCGTCCAGGTAAATGTCGCAATCCCTAAACGTGGATGATCCAATAACTCATACGCAGCGCGAAAACGTAGCATACCGTGCCAGATCCTTAGTTCCCTGAAATACATGTAAGTTGGAAAGATCAACAATAATGTTGAGCGAGTTCATGTGTAGTGAGTATGTAAAACCTTTGTAAGTATAAAAATCCTTGGTATGTAGCTAATAAGGAAATAATACACACTTATGAGTATCTTCTGAAAATACGTAAGTTATGTTGTAAAGTTCGGGTGGTATTAATAATACCGGTGTAACTTAAATATTTATTGTGAGGGTGTTAGTATTATTTTGGAGTCGTAACTGTTCAGTATATTCCAACAATATTATTTTTACTCTAAAAATAATATTTACGTAGTTCACAAAATAATCATAAAAATCTCACAAGTGTTGTTATGAAAAAAATATATATTCTCAATATATATTTAGCAAGTTTAATTTGTGAAAATCCAACCTCCGGCACTTGGAAGTTTTGTAATAAAAATCGGGGTGAAATTTATTTGGAAAAACAAGTTAAAAATTATATTCATAACACTTGTTGTAAAAATTTTGCCAGAGTTTCCTCTGTAACTGGAGGTGGCCACGCTTTCTAGCGTATCATTTTCTTTTCAAAATTCAACCAACAATTTTCTCATTCTCGTCAAACAATATTCAAACCATCAAACTAGTCAAAATATACATAAATCGCAAAACACATGAACTTGTGGGTTATGTAAAAATGTGTAGTAATCTTCCAATATTCTTAGTAGATCTTTCTATCTTTGTAAATAAAATCGGTTTCTTGAAAATCTTATTTTTAAAGAAAGTGCAAGTTTACAACTTCTCGGTCAAAAATTAGAAAAATAATTCTTTGTTAAAACCTTTCCTTACACAAGTGTCTACACACTTGTGTGTTCACAAAACCACCTTTAGTTTAAGAAAGATCCGACTTTAAAACATGATTCCACCTTACACTTGGTTCTTCGAAAATACCACTTGTAGATCTTTAGATCTACTAGTTTTGGACTCTATTTTATAAGAAAAACTCTTTTTACACAAGTTCATGTTAATAAGTAGTAGTGTTCGTCATCTAATCATTTTCACACTTAAACATACACTAGTTCATGTTCCATGAACATGACTTAGCCGGGTTAGATGACGATCCGAACTACTACTAGCATAAACCAACATAAAATAATCATAACAAAACTAGTTTCATAAGTTTTACACTAATATTTATTTATTAACCACTTTGTTCATCGTTTTTAGTAGACTTTAAGCTTTGATCTTATGTGTTCATGATTTTTATCCGACAAATCTCTTATTAACCACTTTAGACAAGATCAAGAAGGTGTTTAGAGTCACTTACTACTAGCTGAAGGCTAGGGAAGAAACTAGACGAAAAATGGGTGGTTAATAGCGTTGTGGTGAGGTCCTTGGCAATCCGTAAGCACCGAGCTTGTTTGTAGGAACTCTAACACACTTGTAAGTATATAAAATGGCTTGATCAAAGTTGGAAAGTGAGTGGATGTGGTTTGTGGTTCTCGGCCAAGAGTATCAAAGAGGGGAAAAAGAAATGCAATTTTTTTTTGAAGTGTGGTTGGTGAATGATAAGTGTGATCCTATAGTTTTATTTATAATTCATATATGTGTATTATCCTAATGTATAAAGTGCTACCAAGATATTTAGCATGAGATTAAAATAATTAAAAGTGGATGGAATGTGTTCCCTTGAGGGAAACAATCGTTGGTGGGGGGGGGGGTTAGTTGATTCAATTTCAACTAAATGGTTAGCACTAGATATGTTAATTAGGAATTAAGATAGGTTATTTGTGTGTAGTGCTTTGCAATGGGTGCTAGGGTATTCGGGGACCCTAACTAGCTCAGAAAAAGAAAAACAATGTCAATGACAATATTTTTATGTCCCGGGTTAAGTCCGGTTGTTCGGTTGGATACTGATCCGTTTAAGTGCTTAATAAGCATTTAAAGTGTCGTTAATGTTATTTTTAGTGACCCAAAGAATTTCCGACACTTTGGAAAGTGTCTAATATTATTTTCCCATGTTTTTGAACTTTACTAGTTAGCTTAAATACTGAATTTTTATATTAAAGTGCAAAATTTATGTTTAGAATATGTTTTAGGCACATCCGGTCACTATAACTAACACCTAGTGATGCAGTTCTACAACCCCCATTTCCCTACACTCTTTACAGGTGTAGTAAACTATCTCTGGCTCATACAGGCCTTGATGGCAGTGTCTGTCTGATGCTGGCTATATCGGCATGTTTAATGGGTTATCCGTTTATTGTGCTACTGTGCTTTTGTGCATCAAGTTTGTCACTAAAGTTCTTGTGTAAATAATGTAGTGACAGTTAATAAAGTATGATGCAAGTATGTGTATGTATCAGTGCTCAAGTAGCAGTTTATCCACAATTGCAAGCAAGCACAGTAATTAAGCAATAATTAAATATTAATTAATTTGTACGGATACCTGATTTGGTGAGGGTTGTCACATTCTCCCCCCGTTAGAAAAATTTCGTCCCGAAATTTAAGTTATGCTTCTAGTTGCAGGAGTCTTGGGAAATAAGTGGGGGTACTTTTCTTTCATTCGGTCCTCACGCTCCCAGGTGTATTCAGGACCATGTCTTGCGTTTCATCGAACCTTGACGAGCTTGACACTGTTCCGGCGGGTTTTGTTCACCTTCCAATCTGTAACCTCAACGGGTTCTTCAACAAAATGGAGCGTGTCGTCAATATGAATCTCGTCTGTGGGAATGACAACAGTATCTTGCGTTGGACTTTTCTTCAAATTTGATACATGAAATGTATCATGAACACCGTTCAGCTCGGCAGGTAAGTCCAACTTGTATGCTACTAACCCAATTCTTTCTAGAATCCGGAATGGACCAATATACCGCGAATTCAACTTTCTACGCTTCCCGAAGTGTGCCACACCCTTCCAGGGTGATACCTTCAACAATACCATATCACCTACCTCAAACTCTAGAGGTTTCCTCCTTCGGTCCGCATAACATTTTTGAAGATCACGAGCCGCCTTGATGCGATCTCGGATCTGTGCGATCTTATCTGTGGTTTCCTGTACCACATCAGGACCAACCAATTGTTTATCACCTGCATCAGACCAACAAAGCGGTGACCTGCACTTGCGGCCATATAGAGCTTCAAATGGCGTGGCACCAATGCTGGTGTGGTAGCTGTTGTTGTATGAAAATTCGACCAATGGCAAGTGTTTATCCAAGCTACCGCCCAAATCCATAACACATGCTCTCAGCATATCCTCCAATGTTTGTATCGTTCGCTCGCTTTGTCCGTCGGTCTGTGGGTGAAATGCAGGGCTCAGATTCAATTGTGAGCCAAAAGCTTCTTGGAAGGATTGCCAAATCCTTGATACGAACCTTCCGTCTCTATCAGAGATGATCGAGAGAGGCACTCCATGGCGTGTAACGATTTCTCTCATGTAAATTTCAGCCAAGTTGCTCGTGTTATCTTTCTCTCTGATAGGTAAGAAGTGCGCAGATTTCGTTAATCGGTCCACTATTACCCAAATAGTGTCATGACCTCTTGGCATTCTTGGGAACTTCGTTATAAAATCCATGGAAATTTGTTCCCGTTTCCACTTGGGAATCTCAGGTTGCTGCAGAAGTCCTGAAGGCTTCTGGTATTCAGCTTTAAACTTTGCACATGTTAAACATTTGCTCACATAAACAGCAACGTCGCCTTTCATCCTAGGCCACCAATAGTAATCTTTAAGATCCTGGTACATCTTATCCGCTCCTGGATGGATAGAGTACCGTGATTTGTGTGCTTCATAAAAAATAACCTTTCTTAATCCACCAAACAGAGGAACCCAAATCCTTTTCATAAAACTTAACGTTCCTTCCTCGTTTGGTATTAACTGCCTCTCCATCCCACGGAGATATTCCTCTTCGATGTTTCTTTCCTTAAGTGCTTCTTTCTGCGCGGCATGAATGCGCAGAGAAAGATCTGTTTGAATAATCATCTCCAAAGCCCTAACCCTTATGGGTTTGATCCTTTCATTTCGACTTAGGGCATCGGCGACCACATTCGCCTTCCCTGGATGGTACTTGATTTCGCAGTCGTAATCGTTCAACAATTCGACCCATCGTCTTTGTCTCATATTCAGCTCTTTCTGGTCGAATATGTGCTGCAGGCTTTTATGATCTGTGAAGATTGTACATTTCATACCATAAAGGTAATATCTCCAGATCTTCAATGCAAATATCACTGCGTCGAGTTCCAAGTCATGCGTGGTATAGTTCTTTTCATGTACTTTCAGCTGGCGCGATGCGTAAGCTATAACTTTCTAGCGTTGCATCAACACGTAACCCAAGCCTTGACGCGAAGCATCGCAATATACCACAAAATCGCCTGTACCTTCCGGTAGTGCTAAGATCGGCGCAGAGCTTATCCTTTAACAGCTGAAACTCTTCCTCCTGTTTGATTCCCCAATCAAACTGCTTATCTTTCTGTGTGAGGAGTGTGAGTGGTTGAGCGATCTTTGAAAAATCCTCAATAAATCTGTGATAGTACCCAGCCAAACCTAAGAATTGACGAATCTCGGTTGGCGTCTTTGGGGTTTCCCAATTCTTTATCGCTTCAATCTTTGTGAGGTCCACATAAATTCCATCCCCATTTACCACATGTCCAAGGAATTAGACTTCACGCAACCAAAATTCGCACTTTGAGAATTTGGCGTACAGCTGCTCCTTCTTCAGCAACTCCAAAATAGCTCTTAAATGTTGTTCGTGTTCAGCCTTCGTCTTTGAATAAATCAAAATGTCGTCGATAAACACAATCATAAACTTATCCAAGTACGGCTTGCAAACTCTGTTCATTAGATCCATAAAAACAGCAGGTGCGTTTGTCAACCCAAACGGCATAACTAGGAACTCGTAGTGTCCATAGCGAGTTCTGAAGGCTGTCTTCGGGATACTCTCCTCTTGTATCCTTAGCTGATGGTATCCAGATCGAAGATCGATCTTGGAATAAAAGCTTGAACCTTGGAGCTGATCGAATAAATCATCGATTCTTGGCAGAGGGTATCTATTCTTGATCGTCAGCTTATTTAATTCCCGGTAGTCGATGCAAATACGAAAACTACCGTCTTTCTTTTTGACAAACAGGACCGGAGCTCCCCAAGGTGAGAAGCTTGGTCTGATAAATCCTTTGTCTAGCAACTCTTGAAGTTGTGTCGACAGTTCTTGCATCTCAGACGGGGCAAGTCGGTAAGGTGCCTTGGCTAAAGGCGCGGCGCCTGGAACCAGGTCAATACGGAACTCCACTTGCCTCGGAGGTGGCAATCCTGGCAAGTCCTCAGGAAAGACTTCAGGATACTCCCTTACGACAGGGATGTCTTCGATCTTCGGCTCCGCAGCCTTCTTATCCACGATGTGTGCTAGGAAGGCAGCACATCCCTTCTGTAAACACTTACGGGCTTTCAGGCAGCTGATAATTCTTAAAGGCGTATCTCGCTTCTCCCCATGAACTACAATTGTTTCACCATCTTCGGTTGGGATGCGAATGATCTTTTCATGACAAACAATTTCTTCCTTATTGCTTGATAACTAATCCATTCCTACTACCACGTCGAAGCTCCCCGGCTGGACTGGTAGTAGATCCAAAGCAAACTCACGCTCTCCCAACTCGATTACACAACCTCTGACCACTTCATTGGCTTCTACTAACTTTCCATTAGCCAATTCGATTGAGTAGGGAATATCTAATTTACTAGCGGCTAACCCAAGCATATTCTTAAACTCTAATGACACGAAGCTATAATCGGCACCAGTATCAAATAAAATGGATGCAAAGCGTTGGTTTATAGGGAACGTACCAGTAACAACATTGGGATCCTGGCGCGCTTCCCTAGCTTCGATATTAAACACTATTCCTCGTGCTTGGTTCAATTCTGGGCAGTTCCTTTTAAAGTGCCCAATGTCACCACAGTTAAAACAACCCGGTCTTTGCCCGTTTCCACCTCCATTCCCAACTTGATTGTTGTTCTGATTTCGGTTCATAGTACCAGCTTGATTCACATTGTTCCCTCGGTTTCCATTTCCTCCATTGTTCCCCTGTGGGCGATTACCAATACCACCACGAATATTGTTTCTATTTCCAAAACCTCCTTGGCCTCCCCGGCCAACAGTGGCCCAGCAAGTATCCTTCGAGTGGCCAACCTTTCCACATGCTTCACATACTTTTGACCCATACCGGCCAGAATGGTGGCGCTAGCAGGTGTTACACTATGGATGGGTACCCATATATCCCTTTCCTTTCTTTCCAGTACCAGTTATAGCTTGGACTGGTGCGCTTGGTTCTCCTTTCCTGCCATCACTGCTTGTGCCTTGTTTGAAGTTCGAGAATTTCCTTTTATTACCCCCGGACGACTCTAGGTGAGTCTCCTTCTTCTTTTGCTCAACATCAGAAAACTTGTTTAGGCGGATAACCTCCTCGGTAAGAGCCACGCTCAGATCGATTGCCTTAGTGATTGTTGTCGGCTTTGAAGAGGTCACCATACTTATGATTTGAGGAGCTAAACCCCAAATGAAGCGCTCGATTCGCTTGAACTCCGGCGTAACCATATAAGGTACCACATGAGACAAGTCGTGGAATCTTTGAACATATTCCGCAATTTTCAGACCTTCCATCTTCAGATGCCAAACTCAGTTTCCAACTTTTGAATTTCAGCGCGAGAGCAATACTTTCTACGCATGAGCTCTTTCAGCTCATTCCATGTCATTGCGTATGTTGCGGCTTCACCAAGGGTTTGAGCTTGTAAGTTCCACCAGGACAGGGCTCCGTCCAAGAATAGCCCAGAAATGTAGGCAACTTGCTGGTCTGGAGCGCACTTCCTCATTCGGAGCACTGATTCTGTCTTTTCGGCCCATCTGACAAAAGCAACAGCACCTCCGGTGCCGTCAAAGTTTACAGGTTTGCAGTCTAGGAACTACTTGTATGTGCACCCTGCACATGTGTTAAAATATACAAATGGTATTAGCAAACGTGCTAGAGATATCCAATTGTATCATGGTATGCCTTAACGACTTAGTATTACCATGAGGCGGATTGTTATTACCGTTGTTGTTAGAATTACTTCCGCTAGTTCCTCCTTGTGAGGCTGCGTATTGCGCAATGGCGACAACGATGACTTGCTGGAGTTCTGCCTCGTTGGTAGGCATGCGTGTCTGACGTCTCGGTGGCATCTTCTAAAAGATGTATTCACGTTGGTCAGGTCATAGTAAAGTGTACGTATATAACGATAGTAGTAATACATAACATCTCATGTTATAAATAAACCAAACACATAACATCCCATGTTATAAATAAATCAACCACATAACATCTCATGTTATATAACATAAATAATAAATCAAACATCACATGTGATGAGAATACTGCGATTGCATTGCGGTAAATCGAGACCACAATGTAAAGTGTACAAGTACATCACTGTATCATACAACATCAACGACTAAGGGCTACATCACCCCAGTCCAAAATATCAAATCAATGTCAACCATATCCAATATACATAACAACAAAAGTCAGGATCAATATGCAGTCTCCCAAAAGCTGTGAAATTTGTGCAATCGCCGTTTTCTCAACAAAAGTCCACCCGTGTCATACAAAATAGCCCTACGCTGATGGCGGTGGGGGAGGGGGGAAATGAGAAAAGAGCAACGTCGCATGTGAAGCCAATCCTCCTCCATAGCTCGATGAGAACGCAACAGATACGCTATCTGCTGCTCCTGAGTCCAAAAACGAGCAGCAGAGTCGGGAGATAACGGACGAGGAGGGTGTGATATCGCAGGGTGAGTCTGGCCCTGGCACTGGCATGGTGGTCGCTGAGCTCTCTCAAGCTCCTGCACGCGACGAGTTAGCGCCTCCTGCTGAATCATAAAAGATCTAAGAATATCCTCTGTGGAGTAACCCATGTGATAAGGATGATAAGGATCAGATGGCGGCATAATGGGTGGCGAAGTCCAAAGAAAAGGCTCACCAAATGGAGCAAAGGATGGTACCGCAATCGGTGCAACAGGGGGAACAAAAGTATGATGAGAAATCAGAGGTACAAACTGATCTCCTCCAGGCATGAAAGGTGCATGGCCAAAAGGCTGATGAGAAGAGCCCTCTACAGGACGTGGCAGACGGATCTCCTGGAGAAATGTGATAGGAAGGTCTGCACGATGCGCATCAGTGACGTGTGCAGGAAACAAGGGTGCATCAATAGGAGTTGAAGCAGGTGCTGAAACAGGTGTAACTGGTACCACAAAAGGCAGGTAGTCATCATCATCGTCTATCCACCCATTTCGGGTGTGCGCATATCGAGGGTCAACATGGGTCGCAAAGGGTGCATGATCGGGCTCTACAGGCACTGGGTCAGGAGGAGGGGCAACAACAGGATCAGCATGTACATCAGCAACATGAGGAGTATCAACAGCATGATCATCCTCTAACAGTGGAGCAACAATAGGATGATCATCGACAGGTACGTTATCAACCAAAGGAGCAACAGCTGGTGCATCGGCATGATCAAGGTCATGCTCTAATGCGAGGACAGGAGCATCAGCTGGCTCAGGGGCCATAGCAGGCTCCAGATCATCAAACTCCATCTCGAAATCAGCAGGATCAACGAACATGGGATCAACGGGGTCAACAGGGTCCTCCATGGGCTGATCTAGGTGAATAAACTCAATCTCCTAGTCTGAATCAAAACCAGGTGGGAAAACGGGGTCTGAATCATCATCAATGTCATGATCGATAGCAAAACTAGGGGCAGGTGCAGTAGATGACGCTCTATCAGGGTCTGTATCATGTGAATAGTGTTGCGTGCCCTATGCGTGTGATGGTGTAGATGCCACAGACTCGAAAGAGTCTGGGACCGGTGAATGGATGGGTGCCTCCTCTGCAGGAGCATCCGCGAGTAGTAAAAGATCGCCAGCAGCTATGTGGGCCTCGCCCTCAAAGTCGTCCTCTAGTGGATCCTCGTCAAGCAGGTCGACTTCGTCGTCAGCGACTACGTCAAGGGGCATGTCGATAACGGGATAAGCTGCAAGAGGTATGGGAGCAGGGATCACCGTAAGCGGCAAATCCCCTGCGATAGGGCCATCAGCGGGCTCAGCAACGACATCGGGTAGCGCAAATGGCTGGAAATCATCGTCGTCCGTGCTGGTGGTGTCCGAGGTGTATACCTCGCGCTCTGATGACACTCTGTCGTCCGATACTATGGGCATGGGGTCAGTGGTGTCTGACTCTCCTGTGCCGGATGAAGGCATATCGTCTGTAACACAAACACACATATGCACAAATGATCAATCATATAGTCAGATAAACACATTAGTCACCAGTAAGCAATCAAATAGTTCTCCTAGTCCCACTAGCCTCCTAGCCTCCCAGACTGACTCCCTAGTCCCACTAGTCAATTCTCCCAGCCTCCCAGACTGACTCCCTAGTCCCACTAGTCAACTCCCTCAGCCTCCCAGACTGAGCCTCCTAGTCCCACTAGACAACTCCCTCAGCCTCCCAGACCGAGCCTCCTAGTCCCACTAGACAATTCCCTCAGCCTCCCAGACTGAGCCTCCTAGTCCCACTAGACACTCCCTCAGCCTCCCAGACTGAGCCTCCTAGTCCCACTAGACCACTACCTCAGCCTCCCAGACTGAGCCATAACTAACAAATAAAATGTGCTCAACTTTTGTTTGTAAAAACGTTTTGTGACCTGGATCTGGACTTAAGTGGTATGCAATGTAAAAATGTTTACGTGAGAGCCCTAGTGATCATAGTCTAGACTCGAGAAGGAATCCTAGTTCGCTATAATTAGAGCTCTGATACCAAGCTGTCACACCTTGGCTTTGCGGAAGCGTGGGTTAATTTGGTGTGACTTCTTAATACCATAGCTTAATCACAACAAAGCTATATGAAAGTAAAACCATGCAGATCATCCATTAATTAAAGTCTTAAAAACAAAATATCACAACATTGTTTGAAACGCTCACACATGTTTCGAGTTTACAACACTACCAAATAAAAAACATTGTTCTTAAGACGCAACCACAAACATAAAATAAAACACCGTTTAAGACTTGCGACTCGTCCAGGTAAAAGTCGCAATCCCTAAACGTGGATGATCCCATAACTCATATGCATCGCGAAAACGTAGCATACCGTGCCTGATCCTTAGTTCCCTGAAATACATGTAAGTTGGAAAGATCAACAATAATGTTGAGCGAGTTCATGTGTAGTGAGTATGTAAAACCTTTGTAAGTATAAAAATCCCTGGTATGTAGCTAATAAGGAAATAAAGAGATCACCAATGGTTTGCAAGGCCATTGATATGTGTGAAGTGCAGTAGGAAGACTCAAACCTAGCAGATTTTTGCGTCGGGTACCAAGTCACCCCGAGGTCCGTTCTGATGGGCCTGGGGCTGGGCTCGCTACACCCAGATAGATCTACCGCTACTGTCCCTCGGTCCTACTCTGAGGATTAATGGCCTTCAGTTCCCGCCTACCCACTCACATGATCTAAGTAGTAACCCTCCTTACGCTAATCATACCATGTGTAAAAGTACTCGTAATCATAGTAACATGTATTTCACCCCCGCAGTTTAGAAAACTGAAAACAGTTAAGAGAAAAGGGGGACATGAACTCACTGTAGTGCGTCTCTAAAAAGAAATCTCCCAGTCAACCTGCTGTGCGACGACCTACACGTACTAACTTCTATTAGACGGACGACCGTGCCTTAGCTTAAGGTTTAATGTCTTAGGGAAATAGTTAGGCAACTATTTCGTAATTACACTTCTTATTTATGTATTAATTATATTTCTTCCCAAGGATGGGGGTTTTAATACATGTGCGTTCGTATAACTTCGGAATATATTATTAAGTCTCACTTAATGTAATATATTTTATCTCATTTGTCCAAAATACTTTACTTCCAAAATATAAATATTTTTCCCAAAAATATTATATTTTGTTTCATATAATTTTCCAAAATAATACGCTTGTCAAAATACACACTTATGAGTATCTTCTGAAAATACGTAAGTTACGTTGTGAAGTTCGGGTGGTATTAATAATACCGGTGTAACTTAAATATTTATTGTGAGGGTGTTAGTATTATTTTGGAGTCGTAACTGTTCAGTATATTCCAACAATATTATTTTTACTCTAAAAATAATATTTACGTAGTTCACAAAATAATCATAAAAATCTCACAAGTGTTGTTATGAAAAATATTATTCTCAATATATATTTAGCAAGTTTAATTTGTGGAAATCCCACCTCCGACACTTGGAAGTTTTGTAATAAAAATCGTGGCGAAATTTATTTGGAAAAACAAGTTAAAAATTATATTCATAACACTTGTTGTAAAAATATTTTCCAAGTGTTATATTTCTGGAAAAATTTTGCCAGAGTTTCCTCTGTAACTGGAGGTGGCACTCTTTCTAGCGTATCATTTCCTTTTCAAAATTCAACCAACAATTTTCTCATTCTCATTAAACAATATTCAAACCACCAAACTAGTCAAAATATACATAAATCGCAAAACACATGATCTTGTGGGTTATGTAAAAATGTGTAGTAATCTTCTAATATTCTTAGTTGATCTTTCTATCTTTGTAAATAAAATCGGTTTCTTGCAAATATTATTTTTAAAGAAAGTGTAAGTTTACAACTTCTAGGTCAAAAACTACAAAAATAATTCTTTGTTAAAACCTTTCGTTACACAAGTGTCTACACACTTGTGTGTTCACAAAACCACCTTTAGTTTAAGAAAGATCTGACTTTAAAACATGATTTCACCTTACACTTGGTTCTTCGAAAATACCACTTGTAGATCTTTAGATCTACTAGTTTTGGACTCTATTTTTTATAAGAAAAACTCTTTTTACACAAGTTCATGTTAATAAGTAGTAGTGTTCGTCATCTAATCATTTTCACACTTAAACATACACTAGTTCATGTTCCATGAACATGACTTAGCTGGGTTAGATGACGATCCGAACTACTACTAGCATAAACCAATATAAAATAATCATAACAAAACTAGTTTCATAAGTTTTACACTAATATTTATTTATTAACCACTTTGTTCATCATTTTTAGTAGACTTTAAGCTTTGATCTTATGTGTTCATGATTTTTATCCGACAAATCTCTTATTAACCACTTTAGACAAGATGAAGAAGGTGTTTAGAGTCACTTACTACTAGCTCAAGGCTAGAGAAGAAACTAGACGAAAAATGGGTGGTTAATAGCGTTGTGGTGAGGTCCTTGGCAATCCGTAAGCACCGAGCTTGTTTGTAGGAACTCTAACACACTTGTAAGTATATAAAATGGCTTGTTCAAAGTTGGAAATGCAATTTTTTTTGAAGTGTGGTTGGTGAATGATAAGTGTGATCCTATAGTTTTATTTATAATTCATATATGTGTATTATCCAATGTATAAAGTGCTACCAAGATATTTAGCATGAGACTAAAATAATTAAAAGTGGATGGAATGTGTTCCCTTGGGGGAAGCAAAATCGTTGGGGGGGGGGGGGGTTAGTTGATTCAATTTCAACTACATGGTTAGCACTAGATATGTTAATTAGGAATTAAGATAGGTTATTTGTGTGTAGTGCTTTGTAACGGGTGTTAGGGTATTCGGGGACCCTAACTAACTCAGAAAAAGAAAAACAATGTTAATGACAATATTTTTATGTCCCGGGTTAAGTCCGGTTGCTCGGTTGGATACTGATCCGTTTAAGTGCTTAATAAGCATTTAAAGTGTCGTTAATGTTATTTTTAGTGACCCAAATAATTTCCGACACTTTGGAAAGTGTCTAGTATGATTTTCCCATGTTTTTGCACTTTACTAGTTAGCTTAAATGCTGAATTTTTATATTAAAGTGCAGAATTTGTGTTTAGAATATGTTTTAGGCACATCCGGTCACTATAACTAACACCTACTGACGCAGTTCTACAACCCTCATTTCCCTACACTCTCTACAGGTGTAGTAAACTATCTCTGGCTCATACAGGCCTTGATGGCAGTGTCTGCCTGATGCTGGCTATATCAGCATGTTTAATGGGTTATCCGTTTATTGTGCTACTGTGCTTTTGTGCATCAAGTTTGTCACTAAAGTTCTTGTGTAAATAATATAGTGACAGTTAATAAAGTATGATGCAAGTATGTGTATGTATCAGTGCTCAAGTAGCAGTTTATCCACAATTGCAAGCAAGCACAGTAATTAAGCAGTAATTAAATATTAATTAATTCGTACGGATACCTGATTTGGTGAGGGTTGTCACAAAAATGACTTCTTTTTCTGAACTTGTATCTGAGCTTTGTGAGCTTTCATCTGCACTCTGTGAACTTTCATCAGATGCAACGGATTCTTCTTTCACATTCTTCACAGTCTCACCAATAGACTTCATCCATTCAGTGAACATATCAGGTTCTTTAACAATCTTAGCAATAAATGATTTCAATTCTCTTTTTTCATCAATAAACATATCCCAGCTAAAGCCTTCAGGTAGCCTTTCATCATCTTGATCGACTAAGCATGCTTTGCTTTCAGGTGATATGTAATTGTTCCAGTTAAAATCCACCAAACATGCTCTCTTTGAATCCTCGATCACTTTTCTACCATGAGCCACTTGTGGTTCTTGCTATTGTTGCTGACCCACTTGTTGGTAAATGGCTTTCCGGTAGTAATCATCTTTTCCGAACGGATTCTGAGCTCCACTAGCTTCCCTGTTCTTGCATTCTCTCTTGAAATGACCTTTCTCCCTGCATCGAAAACAAGTAACTTTAGATTTATCAAAACCCAAAGTTGAAACATGTGCATCAAGAAAGTCATTTCTTCCGGTAATCAGCTTGAACTTTTCAGCTCTTCTGAGAACACTAGCTAGAAACCATTTAATGTCCATCAGTTCCATATCTTCGGCGTCTATCTGATCGTAATCCTCCTTTGTAAGCATAGGATTTCTGATCCTTCCAGCCACTAATCCTTCATAAGACAGCAATACAGAACCAAGTAGAGCCATGTGATCTTTCGCAACCTCTTCAAAAAAACTTTGGCCGTCTAGAAGATTCAAAGCAATGTTGCCCTGGATCATATAATCATTTCCTGTCTTTGTGCTTTAAGAATGGAAACTTGTAGTTGATTCTTTCGGATTAACACTTGGGTATGAAGAGAATCCACTGCTTTTGTTTGAACTTTGATCAGCTTTTTCCGTTGAATCCCCAGCACTAAATGCAGTCTGGATTTTCGGACTTCTTTCAGCTTCTGGAACACTACCTTTGTAGTACATCTTTACATCCTGTTGACCACTTGGACTGTTCATCCTCGCGATCTTTTGCAGTTCCAGATCCTGACTTTCAATCTTTTCAATAAACTGAGAAATAGTTAACCCATCATAATCCCCGGTGTGACATTTGTGCTTGTAATCATTGTGAACAATTCAGTTATCAATGAAACAAAGTTATTCGATCCCAATATTTGTTTATTTGTGTTTGATGTTTTTCATGTTTTGGTTTTTATTGCATTTCAAACTCTGTATCGCTTTTTGGAGGATTATACGCAAACTGGTGCTTAAACGTAATCAGTTAAACGCGACAAATACTCCGGAACATCAATTTATGCTTAACATACCTTAAATAACCTTTACATAAGTTAGAAATAAGTTTTGAAGGCTTTGGTATGGCAAAATCTAGTTTATTCGGTTACATGGACTAAAATTGACAAACTGCAAAAGTATGTCGATTTGAACTGTAACGAACATTCTGGAACATAACCATAAGTTAAACACACCTTATAAATCCTTAACATAGCTTAGAAATAGGCTTTGAGGGGTTCGGTGTGCTAAAATAAACTTTTTGGTCATTCAGGGACTAAAAGCGTCAAAAAGTGCATAAGTTTGCATTTTCGCGCATAACTTACGTTCTGAATACATCCGGACATACAAAAATTTATGTAATCATTAAAATATTATTGTTTAGTGATTGGCTTGTTAAAAATCCATTCGTCGTGTAATTTGGACCGTTTTTGCATCCGTTACGACTTCCGTCGTAATTAACCGAACAACGCAATCATACGGCCAAACAAACCGACATCCGACATATTTTTGAGCATGTTTCAAGTTCCCTATGCTTTAACATCCTTACAGAGCTTAAAAATGGGTTTAACGGGTGTTAGAAGTGCCAAAACACGACCATACGCGCACAGGGACCTAAATTGCCAAAACTGAAATTTAGCTAATCTGCAGGGTCCTTACGGACCGTATGGACCTGCTTACGGTCCGTAAGCAACCCCCAGACAGCAGAAATGCATTCCAGCTATTTACAGCTGTTACCCACCTTAAGCACATGGTTTTTGGGTTTCTATAGGCTGGTTTGTGTGCCCATCAAGGTGCCAAATCAGAATATGGCAAGTGTACGGCTTAGATCGTGCCCCCTTCTCCAAGAAACGATCTTAACGGTTCTACCATGCCTATATATACCCCCACTCTTTTCATTCATTTCCCACATTTGATCTGAGTTTTTCTCTAAATGGTTGTGTTTGTACACTTCCTACCTGAGATTACTTGGAATCAAATCTTGCGGGGACCCGTTTTAAGTATTCTTTCGCGTTTTTTGTTCGTTTTAGCGTTAAAGTCAAACTGTGTTTGACTTTCTGCATTGACCAGTTTATGGTCAACGCGAAGTTCGTTTGAACTTCATAACGTGAGCGTAATCACGATGGTTATAGTCCCTAGTGACTATACCTACTGATTACCACGTTATCTAGGCTCAGTGACGAGTCGTAGGGGGGGGGGATATTCCACGGTCCTCCCAACCGTCGAGGTGATCCCACCTCGCAGACCGCCACCCGGCAAGCCTGAGTCTGGGGGTAAATCCGCTACCATAGGGGCATTGGAAACGAGCAAGACTTGAACCCGCCACCTCCGGGTTAGAATGCGGGCTGGTGGTCATTGGGCTGACACCCAATGGTTCAGTGACGAGTCGTAGTTTCGGCCAAAATGCGTTTTCTCACGTATTTTGTAACCAAACTACTCTAGGGTATTAAAACCGTTTGTTTTAATACCAAACCTGTTTTCCAAATTTACTAAACATGTTCTATCATGTTTAGCTCGTCGCTTTTAGAATTGTGCTTGTGTAGGGTCGTAAAGATAAGCGATCTAAACAATCGCTTATGCTTACGAACCCGACCCATCTGGTCGATCTTTAGGATCCGACCAAACACTTTAGGTGACCATAGTTCTATAGGGAATAACCTTCCGAGGTTATACCTTATGGTCACGTCGTTTAAGTAGTTGTATGATAAGTAGTTCCTATGCCTTAGGAAAATTACCAAAATGCCCTTTTTACGCTAAAAATCATTTTAAGCCTATGTAACATAATCTTTGGTATCTAAACTGATTTGGCAACAATATTAAACATGTTAAGGCATATTTTACTTTTCATAGGACTAGTTAGGCATACCGAACGCGTTTTACGCGAATGACGCGTTAAAGTAGCGTAAGCTACCTAAACGGGTCGTAACGGGTCAAAAGCACTTAGGATAGGTTTCGTTTTAGTATGTAGACTTTGTCAAACCATGTTTCATAAGTTTCCACACTTATTTGGTTTACAAACCCTCGTACTACCCGATCCTCCGATAGGTCTGTTGATTAATGTAGATACCTATATTGGGTGCCGTTTGAATCCGTGATCTTCTAGCTTGCTTGGTGGATATCTAAAGTCTATTGAGCAATCTCAAGTGAGTACATAGACCCCTCTTTTACTGTTTTTCAAACATTTTGGGGTGAAACACATGTGCCTAGTTGTTACTTTCGTGCTTTTTTTTCATGTTTTCATATCATGGACTTGCTATGTTCATAGTACACTATTAGTACATGATTTCATTATGTTTTGCTATGTGTGTTTACTTGGCATGCTAGCACATTGTTTTACATTACATTTCTTTTGCTATGTGTGTTTACTAAACATGCTAGCACATAGATTTACATGACTTTTCTACTTTGTATGTTTACTTAGCATACTTAGTACATTGTTTTCACATAACTTGTTTACATTTAGTATAACATTTGGTTTGTTTAACGGATCTTTATTACATTCATTAACATTAGCTACGCCGCTCGGTAGTAAGTAATGGTACCATAGGACTTGACAAATCCCGTTCCTGACATCCTAGGTTTGTTTGGGTGTAAGGAATGACTGAATCCGAAAACATTTTACTTTGATACCCTTTACTCTAAGGTTATCCTGCTGTCTCAAGGCTTAGATGTATGCGTTAACTTACTACATAAGTGTTTGTATCAATAAAACATGTATTCATTTTACAAAACATAACTTTTGATTTATTTCAAATACTTGTTTTGTTCATTTTTTTTACTTATGGTTTAAGTAGTCTCATTTTTACTTACCATACATAACTTTTGTTTACAATTTACATGACTTCCACCTAACTTGGGTTATAGTATGACATTTGACTATTGGTTCAAACATGAACGATTACATTATTGGTTGGTTTGGGTGACTTGAATAATGAGGCATGTGTAATATGATACAAACATGGTGGATACGCCGCTAGTACTTCCTATATATAAGTGTTTGTATGATATTACATATTGTAGCATTATTTAAGCCATTCAGTTTAGACATGTTACTTTTACAACACCTTTTCACTTAAACATTGTTTTACAAATAACTTGGTTTATACAAACTCTTTTTACTTGGTTACTCTTTTAACCATACGTTATTCTTTTACATACACTTATCCTCTGATTTTGCTATCGTTTTTCAAATGATTTATAAAAGAAAACACTTAACAAGGTTCATGACTGATTTTTATTAAACCTTTTCTTTAAACTCAAGTCATGAATCCTATTTTCACAAAACCTATGTATCTCACAGGCATTTTTATGCTGACGTACCTATTTTCACATGTGTTTTCAGGTGTTGTTGCTTAGGATGATCATGACATACTAGGAGGACCTGTGCCTTAGTGACGTGTGCGTGACTACACATATTTTTACAATGAAATTACACACGATTTGGTTTTAAATTTATAAAAGTGATTATTACTTTTACATCAAAACACACACGAAAGAGGCAAGTGTACCCCGTCATACATGTAATAAAGTATTGGTAAGAACCAAGTATCGATCCACGGAAATGGGCGGAGAAATAATACTAGACCTTTGTCACTAAATTACCGGTAAAAACATAATTTGTTTGGTTTTAATTAAACTAAAGTAAACATAAACAAATACTTATAAAACATAATAGATTTCAAATACTAAAATAGATAAATAGCCTTGCTTAATACACAACCGAAGCATGTCAACTAAGTCGGTTTTGGCACTAGAAGCATTTGGTCAATTTTCCAATTTAAGACAATTAGTATCCCTTTCGGGAATGCTAACATGACAATCATTCGGAAAGCTAAAACGATAAACACACTTTAACCACCTAAAATTGTTCTTTAACGTGCAATTGATAAATGTCTATGAAAATCTCCTAAAAATAAGTTAGTCATCCGTTAGGAGTTTTCTAACCGCACTTAATCAAGGAAAGCGACACCGATAAAAACAATACAACCACCGAGACAAGCATAAATTAGATTAAATCACAACCAAGTTCATTTACAAATCTTGCACATAAATTCACCAAGATAGCAATTTTGGCCGAAACTACTAACTAAGCTAACAAATCATGGAAAGAATTTACAACAACACCATCTAACCCGTTAGGGTTCTTCCGTGAGGGCAAGCTTTCTTGATTAACAATAATTACATTTTATTAAACCACTAACCATTTCTAGTATCATGGTGCCCACATTTTAACCAAGTTAAACTAGTTAACCAAATTAAAAGTTTACTAATACATGATTAATTAAGCTTCATTTTTCAACTATCTTAACTAACCAAGTACCAATCATCCAACACAATTACTTATAATCAAGAAATCAATATCAATAACAAGGTTGCAAACTAATCATCAAAGATAATCATAGAAAATACTTCAAAATGTCATTACAAACAAAGATTAACATACTAATGGCTATAATCAAGCAAGGGATTGTTGTGTTTTTGCACAAAGGCTACAATAATACATAAATAATCAATCTAAATGCTTGAAACTTAACAAAAATATGGAAAGATTTAAGAAACCAAACCATAAACAAGCATAAGAATGAGAATCTAGATAGTAATCGAGCTAAACCGAACAATGTAGCTTGAATCCGGACTAAAGCTAATGCTTCCGGAGCCTGAAAATTGCCTGTGAAGCTCTCCAAAATTCCAGAGTTACGAACAGAATGCTTCTGTTTGCTTTTTATATTTTTTTCGATGTCGCACGGTCGTGCACCGATCGCACGACCGTTCTCTTTATGCATTATTGGAGTTACTGTTCATGACATCAGCAGAGTTGACTGGTCTTCGATCTCGCACGACCGTTCCTCATATGGCACGACCGTTCGGTTCCGGGATCTTGTTGCACGGACTGAAGCACTGGTCGTTCATCACCGGCTGATCTTGGTTTGTCGGAGATGCACGGTCGTTCCTCAGACCGCACGACCGTTCTGCTTGCCCAGGTCAGTTTTCTAACAGAATGTCCGCAGCTTTGTCGTTTTGTCCGGAAAGTCCTCGTTTTCACTATCACCTTGTCTGGTATGCTGTTTTAGGCCTGTAAACAAAAGTATACTTGATTAAGTATCCGAATGACGGTTTTACGGCCGAAAACACATAAAATGGGGATAAAATGGGGGACTAAAATATGTGTAAATTAGCGAATATCAAATCTCCCCACACTTAAACCTTGCTTGTCCTCAAGCAAGCTAAACTAAAATGCAATAAAAGATAGAATCAAACAAGAATGATAATTTACACACTATTTTATTGAAAACAAATATAAACAGTTAGCCGGTTTTTCGAAAGGCAACATCAAAAGACTCAAACCCAACAAGCATATGCAATTATATAACGACAACCAAAAAGCCGTGACTTCACATTTAATTGACTCAACATGTTAATCTTCACACAACTCACAATGTTCACACACACTCGGTTTTACTTGTGAAACATACATAAAATGTGTATGTGCAAACACTCAATGCCTTGTCAATGAAATGTGCAATATCATAAGCTTGTCATAAGATCTCGTCTCCACCAACTAACATGTGAAAAAGTGTAAATCAAGAGGTCTTTACGGGTTGTAACGTTAGGCTTGGGCGAAGGGTATGGAAATGGATATTTAAAGTGGAGAAACGGTTAAAACTTGGTTTTAGCGTTTAACTAGAGTAAAACAATACAAGTATACATACAAACGCCTTCAAAAAGCGACTTTTGTGACAACGAGCTCATAAACAAGATTTTATCATTTAAGCATTCAAAATTTGCTCGGTTTTTGTCAACTTCACCCTATTTTAGGGCGTTTTATTTTCTGGGTGTTTTTTTTATAACATACTAACAAACTGAGTTATACAATGGAAAGTAAACTATAACAAGCGCTAGTTAAACGATTATTTCGGCCGAGTTTTAACACTAAAAGGTTTAAAATATAAAAAAGGCTAAATATGGCTAAGTGGGTGATAATATTGGGTAGACAAAGGTAAACGGGAAGGCTCGACATGGTTAATCCTAAAGGGTAATGTAAGGTTTACGGGAAACATAACATAAAGAACAAGGTTTACAACAAAGGGGTTATCTAGGTGCCTCTATCACTTCTACACAAATTCGCAAGTTCATGGTCTTAACAAGTATACTAGTGACAAGTTCTAAATTACACATAACATCCGGCTCACTCCTATATCCGAAATGAACAAATATATAACAATATCAAGGCTCAAATATACTCACGTAACGGAAGGAATGGGTAAAAGTGTGAAAACTATCATGCAAGTCTTTCTTTGTTTGTCACGCTTTCCGGTTTCCTTTTTCAAAAATATTTTGCTTGTCGAGTTTTTATCAAGTCCGAAGCAACACAACCAACCAGTTTATTTACTAAAATATATACATAAACCAGATATTTTTGAATGAATTTTCTGGTTTTTTTTTTCAAGAGGACAAACAAAGTTAACCCCCTCCCCACACTTGAACTTCGCATTGTCCCCAATGCGAAACCGAAATATAGAGAAAAAGGATAATAGTACCCCCCTCAAGATGATATCTGATGAAACGAGACTTCCAAAGCTGTGTCTGTCATATGCTCCGGTCAAAGACTTGATAGCCAAAATCTGCAAGTATGTCATACGGTACAGCAAAACAGAACAGTAACAGAATAAACACAAATAAACCATAATGTACAAAAATAAACTACCAATCCAAACAAAGACAAAACATAAAGTAAAGTGTTTGAAAATAAAATACAATCCGAGGGTGTTTGAAATACTACGCAAAAAGAACACCCGAAATAACAATTACTGAATAATAAAAACCACTAACGAACAACACCACCATATCCTACTCGTCATCACCATCATCGTCTCTCGTGAAGGATGGGCCCGCATCACCATAACCAGGTGGGTTCCACGGTGGGAACTGTGGAGGGTGCTGAAAGTAGTCTGGATATGCATGATGCATCTCCCCGAATAAGTATGAAAATCCGGCACTCACCCCCTGGTATAAACTCTCCTGGCTATGCCTAAGCTGATCCTGAGTGGCTCTGAGCTGATCCTGTCTAGCCCTGATCTGGTCCTGGCTAGTCCTAATCTGGTCGATATAAGTCCTATGCTGCTCCTGCGTAACTCGCATCTGCTGGAACTGCTGGTAAAACTCTGGCCACTCCTGATGCTGGTGGTAATCATGGTGCTGCGGCTCATGTGGCGGTGTCTGTGGCTGGTGTGGTGGCGTGTGCGGCTCATGCTGCTGAACTTCATGCTGCTCCTCCATTTCCTCATCCTCATCGTCTGCTGGAAGTGGGGGCAACGGGTCCCATACCTCGTTATTCAGACCCCTCAATCTATCCCCATCATCCGTTTCTGCGATAACCCCCATCGCCTTCAATGAACGGATGTCAACATATACGCCCTCAGTCACCATCGTAAGACCCTCAACTACCTCGTCCGTCATCAACCCCATGCCATATGCAATCTGAGTCACATATTGACCCCCATGAATCTGACTGTTGGGGGTGCGACCGGAACTATTCACGAAATATTCAGCCATCCATGCAGCGAAGTTTATATGTGCTCCTTCTGCTAGCGCATATAATAAAATAAGATCCGGTGTTGGACAGTTGCCTAAACTGTCCATGCGGCCGCAGGTGGTGTGGCTGAATATGTGGTGCATCACTCGATGCAATGGGTCGCGCAATCTTGAGGCTTTTGACATTCGAGGGTCATATGGGTCTCCAACCGCGATTTGCGTCCAAAAGTCGCCCCGATCAACCTCGCTGGGGAAGGTGAACTCGTCGGTGAAGAGACCGGAATCCATATCCTCGTCAGTGTAAATTCCAAGTCTTCGACCCAACCTTCCCACCGTCCAGTTATGCCAACGACCGCCCAGTCTGAAATTTACCCTCTTTTTGTAGCGGAAGTTGGGGACTTTATGTGCTTTAGGTTTCTCGTAGGAATAAGTGGCGAAAAACTCAATCGTAAGCTCTAGGTAAATTGGGCGGTTGATATTCACTAGACGCGCAAGTGGGACCGTCAACATGTTTTCTAGACGGTCACGCTGATGTAATTCGGTCATCACACCCCAATCAAGCCTCCTAGGGACACCAAACTGCCCTCGCCTTCTCCATAGGGTGTCCCGTCTTGGGATACAAAAGGCTTCTCGTTCATCATTGTGGTTAAACTGAAGGAAGGGATGATCCATCTGCATGAGGAATATAGTTAGAAAACATGGAACAGGAAAAATTTCATTCGAAAACAGCAGAACGCACAATTATGAAGGTTCTGTCAAAACTGATCTGGGCAAATAGCACGGGCGTGCGGCCTGTCGCACGGCCGTGCGTCACCGAGATCGAGCACTAATGGCCGGAAAATGTCGTAACCGCACGGCGTGCGACCAACGGCACCACCGTGCGATACCGAGCCAACATCAAAATCAGTGAACAGCCGGCAAGGCACGACCGTTCCACCAAGGAACGACCGTGCAACCCCGATTCTGCAGATTTTTGAACCCCTGCACTATTAACAGCCTGATTTTTGCAAATTTCAACAAGTTTTGTGCAAACAGTGGTTAGAAAATCAACCGGTTGTTTACGAGACATGATTCTAGCAAGGGCTAGGGTTTTGATTTGTTTATGAAGAGAACCCTAGAGAATCCTTGAAGAATCGAATGAATCTAACCTAGAAAGTGAAGAAACGGAAAATCTACAAGAAGGAACATACCGTGCGAAGAGATGGGTGAAACCGTGCGAAGAAACCGTGCGATTTGAGGTAAAAACGCTCTGGAACGGCTGCTGGGATTGGCACGGCCGTGCAACAGCTGCAGATGTGCCTGTTTACAGCAGAATGCAGTTTCAGCAGCCGATTTCGCCGTTTTTCACCATTTTTACCATCCGCAACATGTTTTAACAATATTCCTACGCAGACCCTTCACTCGGCACGTATAAAAACTGTACAAACTAACGGAAACTACCAAACACTCCTAAATTACGCTAAAACTAGAAAAACACATAAAAGGACGATTTTACCCCTAAAGCGCTTTTGACGCTCTTGCTACATTTTTGATCCACGAGTCAGTAGCATAGACTCTCTCCTCCCCACACTTATGATGTGTGCGGTGTTTGGAGCTGAATGACCTCCGCCGCCGACTCTATCGGCCCGGCAACGTACAACTTCAAGCGATGCCCATTTACCTTGAAAATAACGCCGTCCACGTTCTCTATTGCAACAGCCCCATACGGAAATACCTCTTTAACTGTGTATTGGCCTGTCCAACGTGAATGAAGCTTCCGGGAAATAAGCGCAACCGCGAGTTGTAAAGAAGAACAAGATCGCCCGCTTGGAATTCTTTGTGGTCCTTCAAGCGTTTAACGTGCAATCTCTTCGTGCGCTCCTTGTACAACACGGAGCTTTCATAAGCGCGTTGTCGCAACTCTTCCAATTCATGAATCTGGAGAAACCGGGCTTCACCTCCGGTTTTTAGGTCCAGACTTGCGGTTTTAAGAGCCCACATCGCTTTATGCTCCAACTCAACCGGCAAATGGCATGCTTTTCCATAAACACGCCTAAAGGGCGTAGTCCCAATAGGCGTCTTGTAAGCTGTACGGAAAGCCCACAACGCTTCATCAAGCTTATCCAACCAATCCTTGCGGTTTGCACCTACCGACCGCTCAAGGATTCTCTTCAGCCCCCGGTTCGTGATTCCACCTGCCCGCTTGTCTGTGGATGATAGGGCGTGGATAAACGGTGATGCACACCGCAATGGGACAAAGCTCTCTCGAGCTGAGTATTACAAAAATGCGTCCCTTTATCACTGATAAGCGCTTTCGGAGCGCCAAACCGGGCAAATAAGCTTTTCAAAAATCTCACGACCACCCTGGCATCATTGGTGGGTAAGGCCTGTGCCTCCGCCCACTTGGATACATAGTCAACTGCGACCGGGATGTACTTATTACCTCGTGAGGGGGGAAATGGTCCCATGAAGTCTATCCCCCAGATATCAAAGACTTCACAAACCTGAATCCAGTTCTGAGGCATTTCATCACGTGCCGATATATTTGTCGCCCTCTGGCAGGCATCGCACGCTCTAACCCAACTCTGCGCATCACAAAATATAGTCGGCCAATAAAACCCAGAATCCAACACCTTCTTGGCGGTAAAGTTGGCTCCATGGTGGCCTCCGGTAGGTCCTTCGTGACAATGGCACAGAATATCGGTCGCCTCCTTTCCTGAAACACATCTCCTAATCACCTGATCGGCACCAACCCAAAACAAGTAAGGGTCATCCCAAATGTAGTGCTTGACATCCAAAAGAATTTCCTCTTTTGCTGGTGAGTCAACCCTTTAATCAGAATCCCGCAAGCAAGGTAGTTCGCAAGGTCGGCGAACCATGGCGACTCATCGCATATCTCAACACTCATCAAAGACTCGTGTGGGAAGTTGTCATTTATGGAATCCCAACGCGCATCTACAATGTCTCCATGCTCTAACTGAGACAGATGGTCAGCCGCTACATTCAACACACCCTTTTTATCTTGGATTTCAATATCGAACTCCTGCAGCAACAAGATCCACCTAATCAGACGCGGTTTGGCGTCCTGTTTGCTGAAGAGATATCTGATGGCAGCGTGATCAGTATACACAACGGTTTTCGAAAGCACCAAGTACGATCTAAATTTTTCAAATGCGAAAACGACCGCCAAGAGCTCTTTTTCTGTCGTGGTATAATGCTCTTGAGCATCGTGAAGAGTCTTACTCGCATAATAGATCGGGTGAAAGTGCTTTTCTCTCTTTTGTCCAAGAACGGCCCCTATAGTGTAATCAGTCGCGTCACACATAATTTCAAACGGCAGACTCCAGTCTGGTGTAACTAAAATAGGGGCCTCAATCAACTTTTTCTTGAGAAGGTCAAAGGCTCTCAAGCAATCATCTCCAAATATGAACAGAGCGTCTTTCTCCAACAAACGGGTCATGGGCCTAGCGATTTTTGAAAAATCCTTGATGAATCGCCTATAGAACCCCGCATGACCAAGAAAGCTCCGTATCGCTCTCACAGAGGTGGGGGGCGGAAGTCGTGAAATGATATCCACCTTGGCTGGATCGACCTTCATACCAGCATGCGAAATCTTGTGTCCCAGAACTATGCCCTCCTTCACCATGAAGTGGCACTTTTCCCAGTTCAGGACAAGATTCGTCTCCTCGCACCTCTTCAACATCCTTTTCAAATTTTCAAGGCAATGATCAAAGGAGTCCCCAAATACCAAAAAGTCATCCATGAAAACCTCCATAGAATCCTCGATCATATCATGAAAAATAGCAACCATGCACCTCTGGAAGGTCGCTGGCGCATTACACTGCCCAAAAGGCATCCGCCGGTAGGCAAATGTGCCGAAGGGGCAGGTAAAGGTAGTCTTCTCCTGATCCTCAGGAGCAATAGGAATTTGGAAGTATCCAGAGAACCCGTCCAAGAAACAGTAATATAACTTCCCCGACAGACGTTCCAACATCTGATCGATGAATGGAAGCGGGAAGTGATCATTGCGAGTAGCATCATTGAGCTTGTGGTAGTCAATGCAAACTCGCCACCGAGTGACGGTATGGGCAGGAATTAGCTCATTCCTATCATTTGAAACTACAGTCATACCACCTTTCTTAGGTACAACCTGCACCGGACTCACCCACACAGAGTCAGAAATAGGATAATCATTCCGGCATCCAACAACTTAATCACTTCCTTCTTCACCACGTCTTGCGTATTCGGATTTAAATGCCTCTGATGCTGTGCACATGGTTTGTACTCGTCTTCCATCAGAATCTTGTGAGTACAAAAAGAAGGATTGATGCCCTTGATATCCATGATTTTCCATGCAATGGCTCTCTTATGAAGTCTCAGAACCTCGAGAAGCTAATTTTTCTCATCCTTTTCCAATGATGCCGAAATTATGACCGGTAAGCAACGCTCCTCGTCCAGAAATGCATATTCGAGATGTGGTGGGAGTTCTTTCAACTCCAAAGGCGTCGGATCTTCAACCGAAGGCTTTGCTTCCTCTTCTTTTACATGGCTAATTTCTAGAAACCTCTCCGGACTCTGGGAACCATCGTCACCAATCTGATAGACTGGCTGCTCGAAATCGTGGCCCTCCTGCGTAATGCCAATAAGGTCCCCACACGACAGACGTGTGTCCGAATCAATCTCGTCAACAGTGCCTTGAAAATGAGAGCACACACATGCGTCAACAATGTCGACATAGTAAAGCATGTCATCGTGACTTTGCGGATGCTGCATTGATCTTTTAATATCAAATGTCACGTGCTCGTCATTTACTCGGAGCGTGATTTGGCCAGCTGCCACATCAACAATCGTCCTTGCTGTGCTGAGGAACGGGCGTCCAAGTATTAAAGGCACTCTTGAGTCTTCGTCCATGTCAAGGATAACAAAGTCCACGGGGAAAACACATTTATCGATTTTTACAAGCATGTTTTCCATAAATCCACGCGGATACTTTATTGAGCGGTCTGCCAACCGAATGCTCATTCTAGTGGGTGACGGCTCACCCAGATCCAGCTTAGTAAAAACCTTATATGGCATAAGGTTGATACTCGCTCCCAAGTCAGCCAATGCATGGCTAACAGACATGTTTCCAATCAAACATGGGAGCGTAAAACTACCCGGATCTCCCATTTTTGTGGGCAGACGGTTTTGCAGAACGGCGGAACAAGTTTCATTCATCACCACACATGATATATCCTCGAGCTTCTGTTTATTCGAGAGGATATCCTTTAGGAATTTCGCATTCTTTAGCATCTGGGCCAAGGCTTCAACAAACGGTATATTAATATGTAGTTGCTTAAACAACTCTAGGAACTTACCGTATTGCTCTTCGTTTTTTTGTTCTTCAGCCTGCCTGGATAAGGTACTGGTGGAGTGTAATCTATGACCGGCTCCTGGACTTGTGCTATACTTGCTGGGCGTAGCCTGGCTTGCACCTCGTCCGGTGTGTCAGTCGGGACCGCTCCAGTGATCGACGATGAGTCCGATATGACGGGTCCGATAGTTTTTCCACTCCTGGTCATGATTGCATTCACATGCCCGCTCGGGTTTGGTTTTGTATTACCAGGAAGACCACCTGGGGGTCTTTTGGACATCATCTGCGCCAGCTGACCAACCTAATTCTCGATATTTTGAATCAAGGCTTTCTGACTCCTCATTTCTCCCTCGTTAGCTAGAAAACGATCTTCGCTTTGTTGGTATCGTTTTTCGGAGCTAGAGAGAAGCTGAGCCATCATATCCTCCAGCTTGGAACTAGACTGAGGGGCTTGCTGCTGGGAGCTACTCCCAGTGCCCTGATTCTGGTACGAATATGGACGCTGCTGGTAAGGTTGGTTGTATTGCTGGTATTGCTGACCCTGCGGAGGCACTGGAGCACGCTGAGTGAACCCCAATGGGTTCTGATTACCTGTATTCGCTCGCCACCCAAAATTTGGGTGATTTCTCCAACCAGGATTATAGGTGTTGTTGTAGAGATTGTTCTGTGGCCTCACCTGATTACCCACAAAATCTACTTCTTCGTGGCCCTCATACACGACTCCCTAAAAGCATGCACCAGGCTCATGTGACACTCCACACTGGTCACATCCCGAACCAGCTTGTGCAATCATTTGGGACTTATCGAATTTCGCTGAAAGAGCCGAGATTTGTGCAGTAATGGCCGTGTAGTCATCGACCGCGTGTGCCCCTGCGTGAGATGATGATGATGATGATGCTGCCCGACCTCTATCTCCCTCCCGACGCGAGCTGGATTTCAACGCAGCTTTTTCTATGATATCATACGCTTCCGTGGTCGTCTTAGTTCCTAGATCGCCTCCTGCGTTCACGTCTAATCGCTCCTGTGTGTTGTAACTGAGCCCCTGATAGAACGTCAAAACCAGCTGTCGCTTGGAGAAGCCATGATGTGGAACATCAATCAACAAATATTTAAATCTCTCACAGGCCCCGTGCAACGATTCGCCTTCGTCCTGGCGAAAGGGAACAATCCGGTTACGTAGCTTGTTTGTTTTCTCGGGCGGAAAATATTTCTGCATAAACTGTTCCGCCAACTGATTCCAGGTCCTGATGGACCTGGCTGGAAGTGACATAAGCCATGCTCTAGCTTTGTCACGCAACGAGAAATGAAACAACCTTAACCGAATTGCATCCTCCGAAATACCTGTAATCCTAAATGTCGAACAAATAGCAAGAAAAGCAGCGATATGCCTCCCAGGATCTTCATGCTCATACCCGTCAAACTGTACCGAGTTCTGTCCAAATTAATAATACTAGATCTAATTTCAAAAGTAGGTGCATCTATAGTAGGCTGAAGGATACTCGACTCCAGGCCTGCCCTTCCGGGCTGATTTGTTTCATTCAAAGGTCGGTCGTCATCCGCCATGACGACTCTCTCCTCGTCCCCTAAGCTTTCGTCTCCAGAAATTATCACCGGCTCGTCAATTGCGTTTGCTATGCGTTGTGCAACGACAAGTGACCTTTCGCGCAGCCTCTTACTTCTTCTTAGGTTATGCGCTGGTTCGTCAGTCGGCTCAGCAATAGCGGGCGCGGGAGTTGAGGACATCAACCTGCAAACGAAAATTCGACGCAATGAATATTTTATTAATATAATAATGTTGTTTTTTTTTTTTTTGCTGAAAAGAAACAGAATATTATTGTAAATGGGCTGAAAAATTTATAAAAATCCGAAAATGGGCCCGAAATTTTATAAAAATTAAAGCAATGAAAATAATCGAATCGGCTTGTGTAAAAACGATTTTTAAGAGCCGAAAATTCAACGAATAAATGAATATATAAATCCGGATTAGAACAAATAAATAGAATAAAAATTCACAAGTGTACAAAAGAATCATAAAAATGAATAAATTGAATTAAAAGTAAGAAATATTAACAAATAAATCAACAAATAAATAATCACGAAAATGTGCACAAATATCAACAAGTATATACACCGATAACACAATGACTCGGGTCGTTCCTAAAACTCGCCAATTCCCCGGCAACGGCGCCAAAAACTTGACGTGTGCGCGACTACACATATTTTTACAATGAAATTACACACGATTTGGTTTTAAATTTATAAAAGTGATCATTACTTTTACATCAAAACACACACGAAAGAGGCAAGTGTACCCCGTCATACATGTAATAAAGTATCGGTAAGAACCAAGTATCGATCCACGGAAATGGGCGGAGAAATAATACTAGACCTTTTTCACTAAATTACCGGTAAAAACATAATTTGTTTGGTTTTAATTAAACTAAAGTAAACATAAACAAATACTTATAAAACATAATAGATTTCAAATACTAAAATAGATAAATAGCCTTGCTTAATACACAACCAAAGCATGTCAACTAAGTCGGTTTTGGCACTAGAAGCATTTGGTCAATTTTCCAATTTAAGACAATTAGTATCCCTTTCGGGAATCCTAACATGACAATCATTCGGAAAGCTAAAACGATAAACACACTTTAACCACCTAAAATTGTTCTTTAACGTGCAATTGATAAATGTCTACGAAAATCTCCTAAAAATAAGTTAGTCATCCGTTAGGAGTTTTCTAACCGCACTTAATCAAGGAAAGCGACACCGATAAACACAATACAACCACCGAGACAAGCATAAACTAGATTAAATCACAACCAAGTTCATTTTACAAATCTTGCACATAAATTCACCAAGATAGCAATTTTGGCCGAAACTACTAACTAAGCTAACAAATCATGGCAAGAATTTATAACAACACCATCTAACCCGTTAGGGTCCTTCCGTGAGGGCAAGCTTTCTTGATTAACAATAATTACATTTTATTAAACCACTAACCATTTCTAGTATCATGGTGCCCACATTTTAACCAAGTTAAACTAGTTAACCAAATTAAAAGTTTTCTAATACATGATTAATTAAGCTTCATTTTTCAACTATCTTAACTAACCAAGTATCAATCATCCAAAACAATTACTTATAATCAAGAAATCACTATCAATAACAAGGTTGCAAACTAATCATCAAAGATAATCATAGAAAATACTTCAAAATGTCATTACAAACAAAGATTAACATACAAATGGCTATAATCAAGCAAGGGACTGTTGTGTTTTTGCCCAAAGGCTACAATAATACATAAATAATCAATCTAAATCCTTGAAACTTAACAAAAATATGGAAAGATTTAAGAAACCAAACCATAAACAAGTATAAGAATGAGAATCTGGATAGTAATCGAGCTAACCGAACAATGTGGCTTGAATCCGGACTAAAGCTAATGCTTCCGGAGCCTGAAAATCGCTTGTGAAGCTCTCCAAAATTCCAGAGTTACGAACAGAATGCTTCTGTTCGCTTTTTATATTTTTTTCGATGTCGCACGGTCGTGCACCGATCGTACGACCGTTCACTTTATGCATTATTGGAGTTTCTTTTCATGACATCAGCAGAGTTGACTGGTCTTCGATCTCGCACGACCGTTCCTCAGATGGCACGACCGTTCGGTTCTGGGATCTTGTTGTATGGACTGAAGCACTGGTCGTTCATCACCGGCTGATCTTGGTTTGTTGGAGATGCACGGTCGTTCCTCGGATCGCACGACCGTTCCGCTTGCCCAGGTCAGTTTTCTAACAGAATGTCCGCAGCTTTGTCGTTTTGTCCGAAAAGTCCTCGTTTTCACTATCATCTTGTCTGGTATGCTGTTTTAGGCCTGTAAACAAAAGTATACTTGATTAAGTATCCGAATGACGGTTTTACGGCCGAAAACGCATAAAATGGGGATAAAATGGGGGACTAAAATATGTGTAAATTAGCGTATATCACTTAGAGACTTAAAATGAAGATACACTTAGTTTAATATTGTGATGTACTTTTGTTTCTTTTATTTTAAGACAACGTAAATTGTTGGTTCTTGTTTTAAAACAATGTATTCTACCCTTGGGTGATGAATAAAATATTATTTTAATCACCATGGTTGTGGAACAATAATTCTGTTACAACACTCCCCGACGTTTCCGCCACGATTTGATGTTTTACGTGGTCGGGTTGTGACAAAAGAGTTGGTATCAGAGCCAATGGTTATAGGGAATTAGGTTATTAGTAATGCTTTGACCTAGACTATAACCTTTCTTGGAACCCAACACAAGTCATCTTGTGTTTAGATGTTAAAACATGCACTTCACCTATCCTTAGGTGATCACCAAAACAAGAACCCAATTTTCTAAAACGATTTTTGAAAAACAATCTTCTGTTTTCAAATGATTTATTGTATGGTTTTGAACCCTTTTGATTTTTCAAATTGATTTTGAAAATTTATCATTTGTTTTTGAATGATTCTTTTGGGCCTTGTGCCTTCCAAGTTTTCAAAATCTCGTCAAAGTTTTGGGTTCTAAATAGTGTGAACACATGCAAACTGGAAGAGTGAATGCTTGTACCCTGGGTTTTCTGTCTAAGGTTAGAGTGTTCGTACAAATCCACATAATCGGACCTCTCACTCTTACCTGGGAACTCCTGGGGTGAGTGTTCACTTATAGGCGAGCATGTCTTCGCTAAGCATTATTTTTGGACCCATTTACTTTGATCAGTCACTGTGTGTCATTTGTTTGCTTTGTGATACGGACGAATGACCACCACCCTTGCTTCTGTTGATTTTGTTTCATCTCGTTCTTTTCATCTAATCATCTCACTCGTTTCCTCTCATGTTTCCTCTTTTTAGCATGCCTCCTTGACGTGAAATCCCGTTATCTAATGCCGGAATGTCAGATATTCTGGCACAGCACATGGCTGCCGCACTCCCAAACATTATAGCTCAAGTGAACCAAGCCAACAACAATCAAAATGCTCCTTGTAACTTCAAGAGCTTCAATTCGGCTAAACCACTCAAGTTCAATGGTACTGAATGGGCAACTGGGCTCACTACAAAATGCCATTTATGACATATAAAAAGTGCCACGAAAAAACAAAAAAGTGCCACTAATGACCCATGTAAGAATGGGCGGCACACAAAAAAAGTGCCACTAGAAGCGCTGACGCTAAATCCTTTTAGTGGCACTTTTTTGATGTGCCGCACAAAGTTTTTTTAGACTTTTAGTGACACAATTTTTGTATCTTTAAAATGTAATCTTACTTACTTATTTATACTAGTTTTAGTGGCACCTTTTTTGCCACAATATAAAAATCCTTTGTTGGCATAAATTGTGTCGGTAAACTGTTTCAAGCTGAATGTGTATATTATTTTTAGGGGCACATGATTATGCCACAAAAATTATATTATTTATAATATAAAATAAAAGTTCGATAAAATTGTAAATGTAGAAATTATAGTATTATAACTTCAATAACAAGTTCGATCCGAAACATATTCCAAATTTCTAATGTATACACGAGGAGTCTAAACATTCTTTTGGGTGAGAATTTCATTGTTATAAAACATAGCTCCAAAGCTTCTTAGGATATCTACCCTACCATTATCATATACGAGGAGTCTAAACATTCTTTTGGGTGAGAATTTCATTGTTATAAAACATAGCTCCAAAGCTTCTTAGGATATCTACCCTGCCATTATCATATACGAGGAGTCTAAACATTCTTTTAGGTGAGAATTTCATTGTTATAAAACATAGCTCCAAAGCTTCTTAGGATATCTACCCTGCCATTATCAACCATATAAACAAGCATTAGTATGGATAAGAAAAATCTAGAGTTTCTAATTGATAAAACAAATTGTTCTTGATTCAAAAGAAAAACATGTATAAAAAATAGCTTGAACACCTAACAATTAGACAACAAACCAACATATATTATGCAACCATATATAATTGTACTGAACACCTAACAGTTAGATAAAAACAAACGTATTACCTTAACTACAATGTCAACAAACTTTTAAAGATCAATTGTCCAAAAGTCTTTCTTGTCCTGTAAAATGAAAAGTTGTGGCTAATGAGTTTCATATCAAGATTACAACATAAGCACATCCATTTAATATTACCAAATAGTTAAAAAATAACAAGTAAATAATAATTACCATTAATATTATATCTTCTTGAAGATGATATTTCGTTAACCGGTAAAGAGTTGTTGTGGACTAAAGTACCAATACCAATACTATGGACCTAAAACATATAAATGAAACAAATGCTAGTAAATGAACATGGAATCGTAAAAAAAAAATAATGATTCATGCATGAACTTCATGCAGCCTCAATGATGCTCTTGTAAAACTAGTAACCATGTATATATATTGCGAGTTGGTCTTAAAAAAGAATAATCGCCATATGCAAGGGACCATGTTAAATAGACCATAGGAAGCCATGTAAAGAGAAATTAAAATCAAATAATAACCAAAAACATGAATGTGAGAATATAAACCTTACCTCTAGTGATCCTTCTCTTTTTGTACAACATTATTGGCTAAAAATAGCATCTTCATCTTCTTAACGAGGGATCAAACCGCAAAATCCGAAATACAAAATCTAGGTTAAACCGAACGAACAAACAAAAATAACCAGATAGGTAGAAAATGAAAGTGACTGACCTAATTACAGTCTTCTATAACAAATTATATTGGGCAACTATAAGAATAAAAATATAAGTATTTAATGATTGGAGAATTTTACCTTAAAATTAGCCCATCTATGCCACAAAAACGCTAGGTAGCCTGGCCGCTGTTCATGAGCAGCAAGTAACTAACCACTTTCTACAGTGTATAGGTTTGACCACTTCATGCAGTAAGAAAACCAATCAACCCTCTTAAAATCAATCAGCTTATATATATATGGGAAGGTTCAAATGAAAACCACTAGTTATTGTGAAAACTAGAAAACTAACTAAAATCCACTAAAAAGGAGGGAGGGAAGACTTTTAATGAAGGAGGGGTAAAATTGGAACAAAAAATATATAACTTTTCAAACATTTCTCATTTCTCCATACGTTATCATTTTAAAACAAAAATGGCACCATAAGATCACAAATTTTCTTATCTTTCATTCAAGTATATTCGAGCATATTTTTTATGACATAAAAAAAGATTTATGGTGTCGTCTTGTTTTCAATACTATTATTATAGTAGTGCACATGTGCAATATAACATGTACTACAATGTGCATTACATGCTTAAAATTAGTTTTTTTATTCTAGTTTAGCTTTTAGGGTTAGTTTTTTTGGAGGTTTAGGATTAGGATTAGGTTTTTGGGTGTGGGGGGGGGGAGGGGGGTTTAGGTTTTTGGGGGGTGGGGGTGGGGGGGTTAGGTTTTTTTCGGGTTTATATTTAGGGTTTAGTTTTAGGTTTTCAGGAGGGTGGGGGGGTTTAGGTTTTTTTTTTTTGGGAGGGGGGGGGGGTTTAGGTTTTTGGGGGGTGTCGGTGGGGGGGGGTGGGTTAAGTGGTTTAGGCTTTCCGTATTAGTGCACATGTGCAGTACAACCAAAAAAAAAATTTTTTTTTTTTTGAAATTTTTTTCCATATATAAAAAGTAGCGATTTTTCTAAAAAAAATTTAAAAAAAAAAAAAATTTGTATGTTTTTTAGGTTTTTTTAGGCTTTTTTTAGTTAATTTTCGAGTTTTTACAATAAAAGTGGTTTTCATTTGAACCATCCCCTATATATATATATATATATATATATATATACGAAAATTCCAATTGAATTACAAAAGACCACTCAATCCAACCTTGTTGTGCTAACTTGCTGGTGGTATTATTATTGATCCGTTTGGCCATATAGACCGTTTTCATCCTTTTGACATTAAACTCGTTGCATATATTGCTTATTCCATGCAATTCACATCGCAAGATAAGTATGAATAATAAAACTTATCACATCCATTCTAAAGCTTGAGCTTGGCTCGTGGGTAATTTTTCAAGCTCCAGTTCAGGTTGTTTATTATCTATTAGTTAATTTATATTAAACATAACTATCTTTTTACTATTTTTTATATTTTATAATTTATGTACATGTATATTTATTGCTTAGTTATTTTTATGAGAGTTTATAAATAAGAAATGTATTTATATAAATATATATTTGATATACTAAAAAAATTAAATAATTAATAGGTTCGTTTAGGCTTGAGAGTCGTCTCAAGCTCAATAATTGAAGGTCGGGCTCAGGCTCTACTCGAGCTCGTTGAAGCTCAACTCGCTCAAGTTTGTTTTTCAAAACAATCTTGAGTAGCTCAGCTCGTTTACACCCCTAAGACCCACCAATGACATAATATGGACAACACACCAAGCAAAAAAGGAACAAAAATGTGGCGATTGTGATTGTATTTTGTTTCCAAAGATCAATCACAAAGACCACTTTTTCAACTCCTGTACTTTTGCTTTTGATCTCAGGAATCAAGAAAACAAACTATGGTTTTTTGCTTATTTTATACAGAGAGCATGGTGGTATAATTGGTGACCAAAATGTGAGTTCTAACGTGATAAACAACTAGATAATAAACAACTAGATAACCCATGCTTAATGTCCAATCATTTGGCTATTTACTTCTTGCAATTTATGATCTTTGACAAGAGTGATATATCAAAACAAATCATCCATTATCAAATATCTCTCAAAAATAAATCACCTCATCATATAGCTAGAGAAAATACAAACGAATCATAATTTTCAATGTATAAGTTGTAAGCTTTTACCTACATTTGCTTGATGAGTTTCCAATGGTTTGATCTTCAAGCTTGATCATTTCAGTTCCTAACATCAACTTTAAATATAGATGTTCATCTGTATATAAATATAACTATCATAACACTTTGCTCCTCCTTATTTACTAACATTGATAATTTAACATATTTACCACAAATTGACTCAAATAATATCCAACTTGAATACCAAACTTATACTTCATACATTTCAAGTCCCCTCCCCATTTTACTTCAAAGTAATTGGCATAATATTTATGCTTTAAAGAGCATTTCAAGTTGATTACTACTTGTTGAGTCAATGTCATTCCTTTTGGGAATTTCATCGAACAACATATGTGCATTACCTCTTCTAATTCCCTGAAGTAAAAAAAAAAAAAAAAAAAAAAAAAAACACCTAACATAAACGGTGGTCTATTCACCCTTTAAAGAGATATTTGATCGTGTATTAAATTATAACAAAATATAATTACTTTTATTACTGCATTTAACAAAATATTATCATGACATATGAACAATTCACCATAATTGTTCAAAACTTATAATACGAGATGAAGTAGGTTAAAGAATCATACCTTAATTGTTCCTTTTACCAATATAACCACCATAGATTCCAACGAATTGTTGTTACAAGCTTCAATTTTGATCGACTTGTTCACCACACTATGTTATTTCGACTCCTGAACAGCAACTTCGCCGTTCGTTTTATCAATCCCATGTAGTTTAACCCTAGTTTTAAGCAAAGGACGAATCACATATCCTTAATTAAAATAACCAAAGATGGAGTTGCCCTAATTTTAGAGAAGCAAAGTGAAACGTGATTTGGGAATGGAAAATGATTTTGGGCACCAAAGACATTAGAAGGAAAAATAATATAATAGGAGGGAATCAATCTTTTTGAAAAATTTAATTTAATGGTTTTAACTTTTTAAGGAGGGAAATTATGAAAATTTTAGTGGCACAAGGAGGGAAATTGGGAAAATTTAGTAGTGTTTGAAAATTTTAGTTGCACATGTGTCATTGGAAACATACTGAAAATATTAGTGGCATATCTTATTAAAAATCAAAATTAGTATCACAAAAACTAAATGCCATTAAAAGTGGGTACTAATCAGATATAAAATAGTGAAAGTGCCATTAAAAACCTAAATTAGTGGCACAAAAGATAAATGTCACTAAAAGTGTGTGCCACTAAATGGACTTTTTTTTGTAGTGGCTCCTTCAATGGTTCGACAGCATTGAGAGTACATTCCGCCACGTTCTGTGTCCTGAGAATCGGAAGGTCGAGTTCGCTTCAAGCGAGTTTCAGAAGAGGTCTCTGACATGGTGGAACGGGGTTATGAGAGATCGTGGTGCTGAAGTTGCTCTAGCACAAACATGGGCTGAAGCAGGAAAGTGGTGAGCACCGGGCGTATACAGATAGGTATGAGGAGCTAAGCTTACTTAGCCCGACAATGGTTACCCCACTCGACAAGGCTATCGAGAGGTACATCGATGGTCTACCTGACTCTGTGCAAGACATAGTTACTGGTAGTAATCCTACCACCATCCGTCAGGCGATCGAGCTATCTGCGACGTTGACTGAGTCACATATTCGAAAGGGTAAGTTGCATAGAAAGTGGGACAAGAAGGGTAAGAAGCAGGAATCTGACAAGAAGGATAGCAAGAAAGGTAAAAACAAGAAAGGAAATGATGCGGGATCTTCAAAGGGTTCTAGGAAGCGGAAGGCTTCCCACAACTATGTCGTTACTGCACAGGCTCAAGCTGCACAAAATCAGCCTGCGCAACCGTTTGCCAAGAAACCATACTTTGGCAATGCACCCTTGTGCAATAAGTGTAACGGTCATCATCAACCTCACCACCAGTGCCGTCAATGCACCAACTGTGGAAGATCTGGTAATCTTGTTGCCACATGCCACATTCCAGCCAACCAAAATCGGGCAGCTCAGAACCCGGCTCAACAAGTTGCTCAGCCTCTTGCTCAGCAACAAGGTCAAGCTGCACGACCTCACTACCCACCAGGTTCTTTCTAAAACTGTGGGCATCTGACCCACTATCGAAATCAGTGTCCAAGACTGGTTAATGCAAATCTGAACCAGGCTCCAGCTCAAGGTCGAGTTTTTAATATGAATGCTGCTGAGGCTCAGGCAGACAATGAAGTGGTGAACGGTACATTCTTTGTTAATAATCAACCTGCGTCTGTTCTTTTTGATTCAGGGGCCGATAAGAGTTTTGTGTCGTTGTCTTTTGAGCCCTTGCTTCACGTGTCTAGAACAAAACTAGGTAAGCCTTTGACAGTAGAAGTTGCTAGTGGTGGACCCATTGTTCTTGAAGCTGTTCTTCGCAACTGCCAATTGAACCTTAACAACCATCTCTTTCCTATTGACCTCACGCCTATGCAACTGGGAAGCTTCAATATTATTGTGGGCATGGATTGGTTAGCCAAGCATCGCGCAGAGGTAGTTTGTTTTGAGAAGATCGTTCGTGTGCCGCTTTTGTCTGGTGAGATTCTACAGGTTCGTGGTGAGAAACCTGCTAGTAGCCTCAAGCTTATGTCTTGTTTCCAGGCTTAGAGGTATCTGCGAAAGAACTATGTGGCCTTCTTGGCACATGTTACTGCAGATAAGGGCAAAGGTAAGTCTATTCAAGATATTCCTGTTGTTCAGGATTACCCGGAGCTGTTTCCTGAAGAGTTACCTGGTCTACCTCCAGCACGCCAAGTCGAGTTCTGTATTGACCTCGTACCTAGTGCAAATCCTATTGCCAGAGCTCCATATCGTCTTGTACCATCCGAGATGCAAGAGTTGTCTAAGCAGCTTCAGGAGCTTTCTGACAAGGGTTTTATCCGTCCTAGCTTTTCACATTGGGGTTCTCCCGTTCTTTTTGTCAAGAAGAAGGATGGATCCTTCAGGATGTGCATCGATTATCGTGAGCTGAACAAGCTCAACATCAAGAATCGATATCCCCTACCTCGCATTGATGATCTCTTTGACCAGTTACAGGGTGCTACTTGCCTTTTGAAGATCGACCTTCGTTCTGGGTATCATCAACTTCGTGTGCATGAAGAGGATATTCCCAAGACAGCATTCCGCACTCGATATGGGCATTATGAGTTCACAGTCATGCCATTCGGTTTGACCAATGCTCCTGCTGTTTTCATGGACTTGATGAGTAGGGTCTGCAAGTCTTATTTGGATAAGTTCATCATCGTTTTCATTGATGACATCTTGATTTATTCTAAGACGCAAGCTGATCACGAGCAACATCTTCGTCTTACTCTGGAACTCCTGAAGAAAGAGCAACTTTTTGCCAAATTCTCCAAGTGCGAATTTTGGCTTAAGGAAGTTCAATTTTTAGGACATATTGTCAACGAACAAGGTATTCATGTAGATCCCTCCAAGATCAGTGCGATTAAGGATTGGGATACGCCTACTACTCCTACTAAGGTTCGTTCTTTTCTTGGTCTTGCGGGTTACTACCGCCGCTTCATCGAGAACTTCTCGAAGATTGCAGTTCCTCTAACTGCTCTAACTCAGAAGAACAAACCCTTTGAATGGGGTTATAAGCAAAAGGAAGCATTTCAAACCTTGAAGCAGAAGCTTTGTGACGCACCTATTCTGACTTTGCCTGAGGGCAATGATGATTTCGTCGTATATTGTGATGCATCTAAATTAGGTCTTGGCTGTTTTCTGATGCAAAGAAACAAAGTCATAGCCTATGCATCAAGGCAGTTGAAGGTGCATGAGAGAAACTACACCACTCATGATCTTGAGTTGGGTGTAGTTGTCTTCGCTCTCAAAATCTGGAGACACTATTTGTACGGCACAAAATGTGTGGTTTTCACTGACCACAAGAGTCTTCAGCATATCTTCAATCAGAAAGAACTCAACATGAGGCAAAGACGTTGGGTCGAACTCCTAAACGACTATGATTGCGAAATTCGCTACCATCCTGGTAAGGCGAATGTTGTGGCTGACACATTGAGTTGTAAGGAACGTACTAAGATTCATTGTGTTCATGTTCAATCTAATGTTCAAGCTCGATCTGATATCCAAGCACGCATTTCTCAGGCTCAACATGCTTGTGTTTCACAAGATTTGATGGGTAAGGAATTACCCTATCACATTAATCCTGATCTTGTGCTGAAAAAGGAAGATGGATCGTATTATTTCATGGACCGTTTGTGGGTCCCAAGCCAAGATGATCTTCGCACCTTGCTTATGGATGAAGCCCATAAGTCTCGTTACTCTATTCATCCTGGCTCAGACAAGATGTATAAGGATCTTCGTACTCAGTATTGGTGGCCTGGTATGAAGAAAGACATTGCCTTGTACGTTTCAAAATGCCTTACTTGTCTCAAGGTTAAGGCTGAACACCAACATCCTTCTGGTCTTTTGGAGCAACCAGAGATCCCAGTTTGGAAATGGGAAAACATTGCTATGGATCTCATTACCAAACTTCCGCGCACTAGGAAGGGTCACGATGCCATCTGGGTAGTTGTTGATCGTCTCACTAAGTCAGCACCTTTCTTGCCAATCCGTGAGGATTTATCTGCTGAAGATCTGGCTAAAATCTATGTGGATGAAATCATATCTCGACATGGTGTTCCTTTGAACATTATCTCGATAGAGATGCTCGCTTCTCTTCTCGATTTTGGAGAACCATGCAATCTGCTATGGGGACCCAACTTAATTTGAGCACAGCTTATCATCCACAAACAGATGGCCAAACTGAAAGAACAATCCAGAATTGGAGGATATGCTTAGAGCTTGTGTGATCGACTTTGGTGGTAGTTGGGATTGACATCTTCCCTTGATTGAATTCTCCTACAACAACAGTTATCACTCCAGCATCAACGTGGCTCCTTTTGAGGCTCTGTATGGTCGAAAATGTCGTTCACCAGTCTGCTGGAAAGAGATAGGTGAGGCTCAGCTTACTGGACCTGACCTCATTCTAGAGACAACTGACAAGGTTAAGAAAGTTCGTGATAACCTACAGACAGCTCGAAGCCGTCAAAAGAGTTACGCGGACCGACGACGCAAGCCCTTGGAATTTCAAGTCGGTGATCGTGTATTACTTAAGGTCTCACCTTGGAAAGGTGTGATCAGATTTGGAAAGAAAGGAAAACTTGCACCTAGATACGTTGGACCATTCAAGATCGTCGAAAGAATCGGTAAGGTAGCCTACAGACATGAGTTACCTCCTAAACTTGGAAATGTTCATCCAACTTTCCACGTATCCAATCTCAAGAAGTGTTTAGCTGATGAGAACCTCCACATACCGCTTGACGAAATCCGTGTTGATAAAACACTACATTTTGTTGAGAAACCTGTGGAAATTATGGATCGTGAAGTCAAATGGCTTAAACGCAAGCGCATTCCGTTGGTTAAAGTTCGCTGGGTATCTAAACGTGGACCTGAGTTTACTTGGGAACGTGAAGATCAAATAAAGGCGAAGTATCCACATCTTTTCCCACGAGTTTCCTCTAAACAAATTTCGGGACGAAATTTCCGCAAGTAGGGGAGACTGTGACATTTGTGCTTGTAATCATTGTGAACAATTCAGTTATCAATGAAATAAAGTTATTTGATCCCAATATTTGTTTATTTGTGTTTGATGTTTTTCATGTTTTGGTTTTTATTGTATTTCAAACTCTGTATCGCTTTCTGGAGGATTATAAGCAAACTGGTCCTTAAACGTAATCAGTTAAATGCGAAAAATACTCCGGAACATCAATTTATGCTTAACATACCTTAAATAACCTTTACATAACTTAGAAATAAGTTTTGAAGGCTTTGGTATGGCAAAATCTAGTTTATTCGCTTACAGGGACTAAAATTGACAAACTGCGAAAGTATGTCGATTTGAACTGTAACGAACATTCCGGAACATGATCATAAGTTAAACACACCTTAAATATCCTTTAGATATCTTACAAATAGGCTTTGAGGGGTTCGGTGTGCTAAAATAAACTTTTTGGTCATTCAGGGACTAAAAGCGTCAAAAAGTGCATAAGTTTGCATTTTTGCGCATAACTTACGTTCTAAATACATCTGGACATCCAAAAATTTATGTAATCATTAAAATATTATGTTTTAGTGATTGGCTTGTTAAAAATCCATTCGTCGTGTAATTTGGACCGTTTTTGCATCCGTTACGACTTCCGTCGTAATTAACCGAACAACGCAATCGTACGGCCAAACGAACCGACATCCGGCATATTTTTGAGCATATTTCAAGTTCCCTATGCTTTAACATCCTTATAGAGCTTAAAAATGGGTTTGACGGGTGTTAGAAGTGCCAAAACACGACCATACACGCACAGGGACCTAAACTGCCAAAACTGAAATTTAGCTGATCTGCAGGGTCCTTACGGACCGTATGGACCTGCTTACGGTCCGTAAGCAACCCCCAGATAGTAGAAATGCATTCCAGCTATTTCCAGCTGTTACCCACCTGAATCACATGTTTTTTGGGTTTCTATGGGCTGGTTTGTGTGCCCATCAAGGTGCCAAATCAGAATGTGGCAAGTGTACGGCTTAGATCGTGCCCCCTTCTCCAAGAAACGATCTTAACGGTTCTACCATGCCTATATATACCCCCACTCTTTTCATTCATTTCCCACATTTGATCTGAGTTTTTTCTCTAAGTGGTTGTGTTTGTACACTTCCTACCTGAGATTACTTGGAATCAAATCTTGCGGGGACCCGTTGTAAGTATTCTTTCGCGTTTTTCGTTCGTTTTAGCGTTAAAGTCAAACTGTGTTTGACTTTCTGCATTGACCAGTTTATGGTCAACGCGAAGTTCGTTTGAACTTCATAACGTGAGCGTAATCACGATGTTTATAGTCCCTAGTGACTATACCTACTGATTACTACGTTATCTAGGCTCAGTGACGAGTCGTAGTTTCGGCCAAAATGCATTTTCTCGCGTATTTTGTAACCAAACTACTCTAGGGTATTAAAACCGTTTGTTTTAATACCAAACCTGTTTTCCAAATTTACTAAACATGTTCTAGCATGTTTAGTTTGCCGCTTTTAGAATTGTGCTTGTCTAGGGTCGTAAAGATAAGCGATCTAAACAATCGCTTATGCTTACGAACCCGACCCATCTGGTCGATCTTTAGGATCCGACCAAACACTTTAGGTGACCGAAGTTGTTTAGGGAATAACCTTCCGAGGTTATACCTTATGGTCACGTCGTTTAAGTAGTTGTATGATAAGTAGTTCCTATGCCTTAGGAAAATTACCAAAATGCCCTTTTTACGCTAAAAATCATTTTTAGCCTATGTAACATAATATTTGGTATCTAAACTGATTTGGCAACAATATTAAACATGTTAAGGCATATTTTACTTGTGATAGGACTAGTTAGGCATACCGAACGCGTTTTACGCGAACGACGCGTTAAAGTAGCATAAGCTACCTAAACGGGTCGTAACGGGTCAAACGCACTTAGGACAGGTTTCGTTTTAGTATGTAGGCTTTGTTAAACCATGTTACATAAGTTCCCACACTTATTTGGTTTACAAACCCTCGTATTACCCGATCCTCCGATAGGTCCGTTTATTAATTTAGATACCTATATTAGGTGCCGTTTGAATCCGTGATCTTCTAGCTTGCTTGGTGGATATCTAAATGTTGGACCGATTGTGACCCTAAACAGTCAGTATAAGGCAGTTCATCCTCAAATACAAATGCGGAATCAATGTAAATGAAGTAACACAGCTGTTCCTCTTAATTTCCTTCTTTATAATCACTTTTTGAGTCGTTTTACAAGAATTCTGACAAAAATCCGGCAGCACCTCGACTCTGATTTCGCTCTCAATGTTACAAATGTGGTTCACACATGAGGTGTTTATAGTGTAACAGATACCTTATAAGCGAAACCTCATGTGACCTCATAAGCGAAACCACTAAGTGACCCTATGAGCGAAATCCTATTACCTATGTACATATAAGCGAAATATTAACTAACAGATTTCGCTTATAATGCCACATATGTCATTATGAGCGAAATTAACAGTGTAAAACCCTAATTTCTGATTTTCAACTCTGTACAACCTATCTAGACCTAAGACTCTTTACAAGCGTAGTCAACAGACATTCAGTGCACCAACAGACTCCCCCTTGGATGTTGACGAAGTCTTCGGCTCCGAGTCTTCAGTCTTGAACTTTTCTCCAACTTTGTCTTTTCATCGTAAACAACTCAATCTTCACAGGTTCAGATCTTTTCCTGACTCTATCTTCAATCTTCCCTTTGACTGTTGATCCAGACTCCCCCTTTCATAGATTCCCCCTCTCAGTATGCTAGGATCTGGTTCAATCTTTGACATTTCAACACCGTGGGAATAATAAAGTCCATAACCTGTTACTCAACCAATAACATTACAATCTATCTATACACAATAACTAGCAAGCTATCAGTCCTAGAAATCCACTTATGTATTCAGGTCCAAGTTAATGACCCTGATTACTCAATTAATCTACCAAGTCCAATTTAATGACCTTGGTTGATCTTTTGACAAAACCGACTGATTTTGTAAAACATTTTCAAACATTTTCTGAAAATTACAAGTATCAAATTAATGAACTTCCGTTAACTTTTCAAACAATCAAACTTATTAAGATAGGCTCTCCTCATATTTCAGCTCAGAACTTTTCATGCATCTGCTTCATTCTTCAAGAAACGATTAACTCTCCACTTTGGTTTGTCAAAAATAAAGCAGAAATGAAAAATCTTTTTGGATTTTAAGAAAGTGTTCTAAACTAAAAAAATGAAATACAAAAACTTAAATTGCAGACACTAAAGAAATTAAACTATTTACAAACATATTTTTGGCGAGTGTGTCAGGGAATCATATCAGCTTTTCAGACAAATTACAAGTACCGTTAAGCTTTATTTCATACTCAGACTTAAACAATTCACCTCGATTGTCGATATACTGATCCATCTGAAATTCTCTCACAAATTTCAATTTACTCAGGATACGATTTAGATGTCTTATGAACTTAGCTCATTCATGTGTCCCACCTCTTGAATATACTCCCGTATCCAGAGTCCCAAATATTCAGTCTTACAGGTGAGTATACCACAGATGATATCTGTCAGGGGTTAAATGCGAGGGCCGTGAGAGCTCAGGTCGATACTTCCGTATACGCAGAGAGATGACGGCTTCGACTTTTCGGTGTGTCCCCTTTAGAGGATCTTTTAGTTACAACAACAGCGACTATCAATTTTATTATTTCATCAGCTTGCTGAGGGCGATGCTATGTTTCAAGCATTTGAAGAAAGTATTATTCTGGGACTAGGTCAGAACTTCCATTTAGCAGAAGTCCCGGAATAATACCCCAGATATCACTGAGTATAAAGACCTAGTATCTCAGAATATGGGACCTTTCAAACGAGATTTTAGGGGTTACCTATATATCCAAGTAGTGTTCCCCACGAATTACGCAAGTTTGAAATTTTAGATTTGTATCCCGAATAAATCTACTAAATGTGCGAAAACCTATCGACACATCAATAGTGAGACTGTTTAACTCATTTAAACTTTACAATTCTTTAGCATACTGTAACTGTCTAGCCGATGTACTATCATTTTCCCTTTATACACAAGCTCTTTTTCATTTTATATTGTTTTTGGATTTTGAAATTTTATCATGTTTTTGTATTTTTGCATTTTTTACTGTTTTTGTATTTTTAGAAAATATAACTATTTACAACTACTCCCCCTAAATACCAAAACAAGTAAAAAATTCGACAAACCATTGCAGATTGTTTCTCATCTTCATCCGCAACAGTACTCTCATCAACGCCAACAATTCCATCCGACACCAAAAGAAGCTTCATACCGTTCAGTTTTAACAAATATTTAAACCGATTTTTATCAAAAGCTTTGGTACACAAATCAGCTTTCTGATTGTCAGTGTGGATTTTCTCAATTAGTATCAACTTTTTCTCAAAGCAATCGCGAATAAAGTGATGACGAATTTCTGTGTTTAGTTTTAGCGTGACGTACTGGATTCTTTATTATATTTATAGCGGCCTCATTATCAACAAAAAGAGGTGTGTTAAGAAACTGCAAACCGTAGTCTCGCATCTGCTGCTGTATCCACAGGATCTGAGAGCAGCAACTGCTAGCAGAAACGTACTCCGCTTCACATGTAGATAGCGCCACAGACGTTTGTTTCTTACACTGCCAGGTAACCAATCTAGGTCCAAAGAACTAGCATCCTGCAGTCGTTGATTTTGAATTGACTTTGAAGCATCCGAAATCCGAATCGGAATACCCTTCGAGCGTGAAATCGCCTTTCCTAGGATACCACAACCCCAATGAAGGAGTTCCTTTCAGGTAGTGTAATATCCTCTTCACAATGATCATATGCGAAGCTCTCGGGTTAGATTGATATATTGCTGCGAGGCACGTTGGGTACATGATATCAGGACGTGAAGCAGTTAGGTACATCAAAGATGTGACAACCCGAGTTTCCAAGGTTACTACTTGACTTAGTACTTTCACTAGATGTCGTTTCTATATACTTGATGTGCCTTATAAGTGTTATTGTGTTATGTATTGTATGTGTGTGTATATGTTACAGTTTTGAATTGGATAATTATTTAAAACGTGAGACATGGGACTTTGCCTATCACCCCTAACCGAAAACCCACATCTCACGAAAACACTTCATGTGTTTTCGTCCATGGGTGCCCAATGAAAACAGAAGTGGGCTTTGGCCCATAGTTAGCGATCAGTTTTTAGTACTCGTTCCCAATTTTTTCTCGTTACGTTTTCAATCAACAAACCCTAGATACCTCTCAACTCCTCTCCCCTTATTCCTGTGCGACGGCAGTCTTGAGATCTCAAAGCTTTCTACATCGAAGGATCCATTAATCATCTTGTATCGGTTAGTGTTTAATCACTGATGACCTTGGATTGTGATTTATTCTTGTGATTGACTGTTTGTTGCCATCGTTAATTGTGCAATTAGAATCATGTTTCTGTGATAATATATAATGTTTGAGTTCATATTTAATCAATTTGTGTGTAATGCTAGGTTCAACTTAATCGGCCCAATCATTCTATTGAATTAATATTGTTGTCACATCTCACATGAAGGGTTCATGAATTGGAAAGTAAAAATTGTTGTATAGTTGTCTGAACCATCAAATAATTGGTCCAATAGACATCTTGAAGAGGTAACAGTTGTCGGCCACCATATGTAAACCCTTTTTGACTATTAGTGATCATATATATGTGTGCATGTAGTCAGACCTTTATATGGTCCAATCACTCTATTACATTCAATACTTGTTGTCATATCATCACATGAAAAGCTTAAGGAATTGAAAGTATATTGTGGTGTGTCAATTTATTTGAGTTTATAGGTCATCGTGATTATTTGGTCCAATAGAAACATGAACACAATATATACTTGTCGGCCATTTTTTGGTAGTACTAATGAACATTATCATTGACTTTGGTGGCAATCATAAGCTGACAAACGAATGTGCATGTGTTGATATGATTTTCTTTTATTTATTGGCTAGTGGGGATTTAGGGTATTAGGGATCTGAGTGTTAACTACTAATGATGCTAGGTCATCGGCGAAACGATCTTGACGAAACAAAGTAGCTTCGTCGGCCTGATCTTCGACGAAACAAAGGTAGTTTCGTCGGCCTGACTCTCGACGAAACAGTGGTGTTTCGTCGGCCTTTAATGGTGTTTTGTCGCTGGGCTAGAGTGTCACAGACCGGCTGAGATTTAGAACCCATAAACCTATGAATAAACATATATTGAGTTTGCTTGTAAATGTTGTCGGAATAATACACTCGGCTATGACTATTATTACGAAACATCTCTGGGGCCTTTAGATATGCATGAGTAGGTTGATTTTTACGTACCATTTGTTGATTGATCCCACAAAACACATATTATGATTTCAAACCATACGTAAACCTTGTGTAAACAAATTTTCGCTTACATGATTGAACAGTGTCGTGTATTGTGTATATGAAATCTCATGGTCAGTACCCATACCTGTCACCTATGTATTACCCATGTTCATAGCATATGCATTCAACCATTTGAACTATGCGACCTAGACGAATGAGCATCGTTAGTATAAACAACTACTTATGTGATACTTGTGCTATGTGCTATATACGTGTTTATGTGCCGCTATCTGATTGTGAACCTAATGGACATGGTAACTATAATAGGAAGTGATTGACTAAAGAATTTTAACAAGCGATTTAAGCATACCGAGCAAACCAAGGTGAGTTCACACTCTTACCAAGACATGGGATTCCCAGGGGTAGGGAATGGGATTGAATGGTTACTTGCACTTACGTTGTTATTGGGAATTACGGATGACTGACCTCGTTAAGGAAAGGTCACTTATCGACACAGCTAGACTGGTAACACATGGGAAGCCCCCACAAATCTTCGCACACATGCCTGGATGGCCGCGATACGAATACTAATCTTCACACACATGCCTGGAATGGCCGCGATACGAATACAAAACTTTGCACACATGCCTGGAGGGCCGCGATACAAATATAACTAGTCTAGAATATATGGGAAACCCTCACTAATCTTCGCAAACATGCCTGAAGGGCCGCGATACAAGTAGAAATGATACATGGTTTATTAAACGAACATATGATTTATGAATTTAACACAATAACTAAACAACCAACGGTGAACTCGCTCAACTTTGTTGTTGACTCTCTGTTACATGCCTTGCAGGTCGTTAGGTACACATGGAGCTTGCACTGGGAGGCGCGGTCGTTGTGGACATGGATCGTGGATACTTTGTTAAACATTTATGACACTTCTTACTTATTACTTATGTTGGGTTTTTACTTATATGCTTCCGCTAAACATTGAAACTATACTTATGTTTTGAACACCTTTCATATGGATTGGTTTGGTTAAATTACATTTACTTTTACTATTTACGTTGTTCTATATGATTGGTGGCTTGATCCTGGTCTTGTCACGCCTCCAAGCGGTGGTACTTCGCGTGTGGATTTTAGGGGTGTGACAAATTGGTATTAGAGCCATTGGTTATAGTGAACTTGGTTTTAATAAGGGGAAAAAGTTTTTGTTAAAGCCAGACTATAACCTGTACAGTGGTCAACAATCCACAACGACGCTTCGCTCCACGTGCAAGACTCAACACTATAGGTACTAATATACATGTTTACATTGCCTACTTGCTAGATTACATAGAACTTTGCTCATGGTATGCTTAGAATAACGTAACACTTATTGCCTGAGAACACTTGTGTGCTTACTCTCTTCTGTCATCGCATTTTATTTCGCGAACCTCTCTCACTTACGTTGCCTTTGATATGAAGATCACGGCTGGACGCATCAACATGACTCAAGCCCAGTTAACGGCACTGATTAACGAACAAGTTGCTGCGGCACTTGCAGCCGCACAAGCAGGAGGTATACCCTGTAGTCGTAACCCACTCTAGGATCTTTGGATCCTACACTTCTAAACAAACTCTTGCGTTTAATTTTGTCTTGTTCTTATACACAACAGGTCAACACGCTCAGCCGCCTGTTTGCACTTTTAAAAATTTCATGGACTGTCGTCCAAGCACGTTCAGTGGCACTGAAGGAGCAGTTGGACTCCTCCATTGGTTTGAAAAGCTCGAGTCCGTATTTGAGATGTGTGAATGCCCTGAGGCTCGCAGGGTGAAGTACGCCACTGGTACTCTAGAAGGCATTGCGCTGACTTGGTGGAATGCGCAAGTTCAGATTTGCGGGTTGGCAGCTGCTAACGCCACCCCTTGGAATGATTTCAAAGAATTGATTAAATGGGAATACTGCACACGTGATGACATCCACAAGCTAGAAGTGGAGTTCTTTCATTTGAAAATGACTGGATCGGAAATTGAGGCATATACTAAACGGTCAAACGAGTTGGCTGTCCTGTGTCCAACTATGGTGGACCCCCTATCAAGCGTATAGAGTTGTATCTCAAAGGGCTAGCACCAGAAATCCAAAGTTACGTGACATCGGCCAACCTTGATAATATCCAGGATATTCAACGTCTTGCTCATCGCCTCACAGATCAGGCATTGGAACAGAACAGGCTGCCTAAACGTATCAGTGCTACCGGTACTACTACTTCCGCTACTCCCAGTGATAACAAGCAGAAATGGGATGGGGATTCCAGCAAAGGTTCAGCTACAACTCAGTCTCAGGTTCAGCAGCGCGAGACTGATAACTACCAGAGCCCTGGTCAGCAAACTTCGGGTAGTCAGAGACAGGGTGGATATCGAGGAAACCTTCCAAGGTGCAATACTTGCAACAAGCACCACAACGGCCAGTGCAACAAGGGTCGTTGTCAGCGGTGCCTCAAGTTTGGTCATGAGGCTAAAGATTGCAGGAGCTCACGACCTGCGAATCAGAATCAACAACAACAACCACCTGCTCCACGAAACCAGCAGCAGCAACAGCAGCGAGGCAACAGGGGATGCTATCAATGTGGCACTGAAGGCCACTTCAAACGTGACTACCCCCAGTTAAACCAGAACCAGAACAATAACAACAACAACAATAATCCGGGCAATGGGAACAACAACGGGGGAAACAATGATGGAAACAACGGCACTAGTGGTCGTGCATTTGTGCTGGGTCAGGGTGACGCAAGGAACGATCCTAATGTAGTTATGGGTAAGTTTCTTCTCGATGACTTTTATGTTACTGTACTATTTGATTTGGGTGCGGATACCAGTTATATGTCTCTGAAAGTTAGTAAAATGCTCAAGCGCACACCCACACTTCTGAACACTAAACATGTCATAGAGTTAGCTAACGGTAAAAGCCTAGAGGCCACACACATAGTTCAGGGTTGTAATCTTATCCTCGCTGGTCAGACTTTCTCTATCGATCTCATTCCTATTTCGACATCGTCATTGGAATGGACTGGTTGTCCCAACAACAAGCAGAGATCTTATGCAAGGAGAAGATAGTTCGTATTCCACGTTCTGGTAAAGAACCTCTCGAAGTTCAAGGCGACAAAAGTGGTGCCGTGGTTGGCATCATTTCCTTCCTGAAGGCCCAGAAGTGTTTGCGAAAGGGTCACACTGCCATCTTGGCACTCGTTACGGACGCGTCAACAAAAGAGAAGAGATTAGAGGATATTCCAGTTGTACGTGATTTTCCTCAAGTGTTTCCTGAAGTATTACCTGGGCTACCGCCTCATCGCCAGGTCGAATTCCAGATTAAACTAGCTCCTGGAGCAGCACCAATAGCTCGTGCACCATATCGCTTAGCTCCAACTGAACTAGAAGAACTGTCCAAACAATTACAAGAACTCTTGGATAAGGGTTTTATTCGTCCTAGCTCTTCGCCTTGGGGAGCTCCAGTATTATTCGTGAAAAAGAAGGACGGTAATTTCAGGATGTGTATTGATTATCGCGAGCTCAACAAGGTGACAGTGAAGAATCGCTATCCTCTTCCACGCATTGATAACTTGTTCGACCAGCTGCAAGGGTCGAGCTACTACTCAAAGATGGATCTGAGGTCAGGCTACCATCAACTGAGAGTCCGGGATGAGGACGTCACCAAAACAGCGTTCAGAACTCGCTACGGCCACTACGAGTTTCTTGTCATGCCATTTGGGTTAACAAACGCACTGGCAGTCTTCATAGATCTTATGAACAGGGTGTGCAAGCCTTACCTAGACAAGTTTGTGATTGTTTTCATCGACGACATTCTGATCTACTCCAAGAGTCAAGAGGAACACGAGCATCACTTACGACTTATTTTGAAGCTCCTTCGAACAGAACAGTTATATGCCAAGTTTTCGAAATGCAACTTCTGGCTTCGTGAAGTCCACTTCTTAGGCCACGTGGTAAACAAGGATGGGATTCATGTTATTCCATCCAAGGTAGACTCGATTAAGAATTGGACTGCACCACATACACCAACGGAAATCCGCCAATTCTTGGGTTTGGCGGGCTATTACAGGAGGTTCATCAAAGACTTCTCAAAGATTGCACAGCCGCTTACACTACTGACACAGAAATGTGTTACTTATCGCTGGGGTAATACACAGGAAACAGCTTTTCAGCACTTAAAGGATAGACTATGCAGCGCACCTATACTTTCATTGCCAGAGGGCACAGAAGATTTTGTGGTCTAGTGCGACGCATCAATTCAGGGTCTTGGTTGTGTATTGATGCAACGGGATAAAGTCATTGCCTACGCATCGCACCAACTTAAAGTACACGAACGGAACTACACTACGCATGATTTAGAACTGGGAGCTGTTGTTTTCGCGCTTAAGATATGGCGACATTACCTGTACGGTACCAAGTGCACCATCTACACCGATCACAGGAGTCTCGAGCATATCTTCAAGCAGAAGGAATTGAACATGCGTCAATTTCGATTGGTTGAGCTACTAAATGATTACGAATGCGCCATCAAATATCATCCAGGCAAAGCCAATGTTGTGGCTGACGCTCTCAGTCGGAAGGATACTATGCCTAGACGCGTACGAGCATTGCAACTTACTATTCAGTCTAGTCTCCGTGCATAGATACGAGATGCTCAGGTAGAAGCATTGAAACCGGAAAACGTCAGGGCTGAGGCCCTACGCGGCTCAAGGCAACGATTAGAACAGAAGGAAGACGGCGCCTATTATGTAACATGGCGTATCTGGGTCCCACTGTATGGCAACTTACGCGAGCTTGTAATGGATGAAGCACATAAGTCTCGCTACTCGGTACATCCAGGTTCGGATAAAATGTACCACGATCTCAGAACTACGTATTGGTGGGCTAGCATGAAGGCCTACATAGCAACTTACGTCGGCAAGTGTTTGACCTGAGCGAGGGTCAAGACAGAATATCAGAAACCATCAGGCCTACTTCAGCAACCAAGGATACCACAATGGAAATGGGAGGAAATTTCCATGGATTTCGTTACTGGCCTGCCTAGATCTCAACGTGGGAATGATACCATTTGGGTGATCGTGGATCGATTCACAAAGTCTGCTCACTTCTTGGCTATCAAAGAAATAGACAAATTCTCTACTTTAGCAGACGTTTACTTGAAGGAAATTGTTTCGAGACATGGGGTGCCAACCTCTATTATTTTGGATCGTGATGCACGATTCACTTCAGAACTGTGGCAAGCAATGCATAAATCTTTCGGCTCACGATTAGACATGAGCACACCATATCACCCTCAGACGGATGGACAGTCTGAACGTACTATCCAGACTGTAGAAGACATGCTTCAGGCATGTGTTATCGATTTCGGCAACAGCTGGGAAAAACATCTCCCGTTAGTGGAGTTCTCGTACAATAACAGTTACCACACCAGCATTCAAGCCGCTCCATTCGAGGCATTGTACGAGCGTAAATGCCGATCACCTCTCTGTTGGGCAGAGGTGGGTGATAGTCAGATCACAGGTCCAGAAATTGTAGTAGACACAACAGAAAAGATTTCACAGATACGACAACAAATGGCGGCAGCTCGTGACCGTCAGAAAAGCTACGCTGATAAGCGCAGGAAACCGCTCGAGTTCCAGGTTGGGGATCGAGTGCTACTCAAAGTCTCGCCCTGGAAGGGTGTAGTTCGTTTTGGCAAACGAGGCAAGCTCAATCCACGTTACATCGGACCATTCGAAATCATAGAAAGAATAGGCAAAGTGGCCTATAAACTGAACTTACCAGCAGAACTCGGCGCAGTTCACAACGTTTTCCACGTGTCGAATCTGAAGAAGTGTCTGTCAGATAAGACCCTCATAGTTCCTTTGAAGGAGCTCACTATCGACGAACAGTTGCATTTCGTCGAAGAACCAGTTGAAATCACAGACCGGGATGTTAAGGTCCTCAAAAACACCAGAATATCTCTTGTTCGAGTTTGATGGAACTGCCGTCGTGGCCCAGAGTATACCTGGGAATGAGAAGACCAAATGGAGCTCAAATATCCCCAGTTATTCCAGGACAATGCAACTACTACTGAGGCTGAAGCTACCACAGAATTGCGGGACGAAATTCCAAATCAATGGGGGGATGATGTGACACCCCAGGAAAACCAGTAAACGATACAACTCAACTAGCTTCCTCAGTAACCGCTGCTAAATTTCGGGACGAAATTCCTTTCAAGTTGGGGAAAATGTGACAACCCGAGTTTCCAAGGTTACTACTTGACTTAGTACTTATTCACTAGATGTCGTTTCTATATACTTGATGTGCCTTATAAGTGTTATTGTGTTATGTATTGTATGTGTGTGTATATGTTACAATTTTGAATTGGATAATTATTTAAAACGTGAGACATGGGACTTTGCCTATCACCCCTAACCGAAAACCCACATCTCACGAAAACACTTCATGTGTTTTCGTCCATGGGTGCCCAACGAAAACAGAAGTGAGCTTTGGCCCATAGTTAGCGATCAGTTTTTAGTACTCGTTCCCAATTTTTTTCGTTACGTTTTCAATCAACAAACCCTAGATACCTCTCAACTCCTCTCCCCTTATTCCTGTGCGACGGAAGTCTTGAGATCTCGAAGCTTTCTACATCGAAGGATCCATTAATCATCTTGTATCGGTTAGTGTTTAATCACTGATGACCTTGGATTGTGATTTATTCTTGTGATTGACTGTTTGTTGCCATCGTTAATTGTGCAATTAGAATCATGTTTCTATGATAATATATAATGTTTGAGTTCATATTTAATCAATTTGTGTGTAATGCTAGGTTTAACTTAATCGGCCCAATCATTCTATTGAATTAATATTGTTGTCACATCTCACGTGAAGGGTTCATGAATTGGAAAGTAAAAATTGTTGTATAGTTGTCTGAACCATCAAATAATTGGTCCAATAGACATCTTGAAGAGGTAACAGTTGTTGGCCACCATATGTAAACCCTTTTTGACTATTAGTGATCATATATATATGTGTGCATGTAATCAGACCTTTATATGGTCCAATCATTCTATTACATTCAATACTTGTTGTCATATCATCACATGAAAAGCTTAAGGAATTGAAAGTATATTGTGGTGTGTCAATTTATTTGAGTTTATCAGTCATCATGATTATTTGGTCCAATAGAAACATGAAAACAATATATACTTGTCGGCCATTTGTTGGTAGTATTAATGAGCATTATCATTGACTTTGGTGGCAATCATAAGCTGAAAAACGAATGTGCATGTGTTGATATGATTTGCTTTTATTTATTGGCTAGTGGGGATTTAGGGTATTAGGGATCTGAGTGTTAACTGCTAATGATGCTAGGTCATCGGCGAAACGATCTTGACGAAACAAAGTAGCTTCGTCGGCCTGATCTTCGACGAAACAAAGGTAGTTTCGTCAGCCTGACTCTCGAAGAAACAGTGGTGTTTCGTCGGCCTTTAATGGTGTTTCGTCGCTGGGCTAGAGTGTCACAGACCGGCTGAGATTTAGAGCCCATAAACCAATGAATAAACATATATTGAGTTTGCTTGTAAATGTTGTCGGAATAATACACTCGGCTATGAATATTATTATGAAACATCTCTGGGGCCTTTAGATATGCATGAGTAGGTTGATTTTTACGTACCATTTATTGATTGATCCCACAAAACACATATTATGATTTCAAACCATACGTAAACCTTATGTAAACAAATTTTCGCTTACATGATTGAACAGTGTCGTGTATTGTGTATATGAAATCTCATGGTCAGTACCCATACCTGTCACCTATGTATTACCCATGTTCATAGCATATGCATTCAACCACTTGAACTATGCGACCTAGACGAATGAGCACCGTTAGTATAAATAACTACTTATGTGATACTTGTGCTATGTGCTATATACGTGTTTATGTGCCGCTATCTGATTGTGAACCTAATGGACATGGCAACTATAATAGGAAGTGATTGACTAAAGAATTTTAACAAGCGATTTAAGCATACCGAGCATACCAAGGTGAGTTCACACTCTTACCAAGGCATGGGATTCACAGGGGTAGGGAATGGGATTGAATGGTTACTTGCACTTACGTTGTTATTGGGAATTACGGATTACTGACCTCGTTAAGGAAAGGTCACTTATCGACACGGCTAGACTGGTAACACATGGGAAGCCCCCACAAATCTTCGCACACATGCCTGGATGGCCGCGATACGAATACTAATCTTCGCACACATGCCTGGAATGGCCGTGATACGAATACAAAACTTTGCACACATGCCTGGAGGGCCGCGATACAAATATAACTAGTCTAGAATATATGGGAACCCCCACTAATCTTCGCAAACATGTCTGAAGGGCCGCGATACAAGTAGAAACGATACATGGTTTATTAAATGAACATATGATTTATGAATTGAACACAATAACTAAACAACCAATGGTGAACTCGCTCAACTTTGTTGTTGACTCTCTGTTACATGCCTTGCAGGTCGTTAGGTACACATGGAGCTTGCACTGGGAGGCGCGGTCGTTGTGGACATGGATCATGGATACTTTGTTAAACATTTATAACACTTCTTACTTATTACTTATGTTGGGTTTTTACTTATATGCTTCCGCTAAACATTGAAACTATACTTATGTTTTGAACACCTTTCATATGGATTGGTTTGGTTAAATTACATTTACTTTTACTATTTATGTTGTTCTATATGATTGGTGGCTTGATCCTGGTCATGTCACGCCTCCAAGCGGTGGTACTCCGCATGTGGATTTTGGGGGTGTGACAAAAGAACCTATCATGGATCGTTAAAACGTTTCATCAGCCCTGTCTCCGGTGAGATCTGGTGAATCCCATGATTTGTTGCAAGTGGGGTAGCAGCTGGAGTAGAACTTGACATCCTAAATTTCTCTAGAATATCATGAACGTACTTCGTTTGGTGAATGAAAATTCCCTCAGGTAGTTGTTCAACTTGTAAACCCAGAAAGAATTTCATCTCCCCCATTGATGACATTTCGAATTTTTGCTTCATCACCTGTTCGAAATCTTTGGACAGATTCTCATTTGTCGACCCAAAAATTATATCGTCCACATAAATCTGAACTATCAGAGGATGACCGTCGACCTCTTTAGTGAAGAGAGTGGCATCCACTTTTCCACGAATGAACTTGTTGGCTAGTAGGTGTTGAGACAAAGTCTCGTACCAAGCTCTCGGGGCCTGGTGTAAACCATACAGCGCTTTGTCCAATAAGTAGACCTTGTTCTTGTGGATTGGGTCAGTAAAGCCCGGCGGTTGACCGACATAAACCTCCTCTTTAACCTTCCCATAAAGAAACGCCGATTTTACATCTAACTGATATACTTTGAAGTTCTTCCAAGACGCAAATGCAACGAAAATTCTGATTGCCTCTAGTCGTGCCACAGGAGCATAGACTTCTGTAAAATCAATCCCCTCCTGTTGACTAAAGCCCTGAACAACGAGTCGAGCTCTGTTCCTTACAACAACTCCTCTGTCTTCTCTCTTACACTTAAATACCCATTTTGTATTGATTTTTTTATGACCATTCGGCAAATCCACTAGCTTCCACACTCCCAACTTTTCAAACTGACTCAAATCTTCTTGCATGGCAATGACCCAAGAGTCTTCAGTAAGCGCCTCTTTGTAAGTTCTTGATTCGATCTGCGAGATAAAACAACTTAATGAAAATTTAGTTTGTAAAGGTGCTACTGTAGAATAAAAACATGTTAAGCCCTAGTCAATTTGACGTCTCGTCCGAAGGCCTGCTTGCAATTCTCCTATGATCAACTCCTCTATATGATATGAAAGAATTCGCGGCATTACTTCGCTTGGAACATCCACATCGCCTTCCAGATTAGTAACATTTTGATTTGAACTTTGTTCACCAATTTGGTTTGTTTGACTTAAATCCTGAATCAGCTCCCCCTCAGAATCTGAATCTCCATGATCAAATATTGGCATGTTTTTAGCTTCTTGATTATCATTGTCAACCGTCTGATTATCTTGAGCAACTTCATTCTGTTAGACATCATCATGTTCACCAGCATTACTCGGACCTGCTTCATCATCATTTGAAGTTTCTCGTGGTCGCCTTGAATACTCAGCTGGGAACCTTTGCTGTGACTCATATTCACGCAAAATATCCAACTCATCAAAGAAATCTTCTTCTTCCTCTTGTTCTTCTATCATGTCAAATGATTCCCACAACTTGTCATAATGATATCGCCATGAATCTCCTGGATTTTGTTGCGGCATAGAATAACCTTGACATTCAACATTTGCAGCTTCAATAATCCGCTTCTCACTTCGAACGAAGACACGTCGTGTAGGACTTGAATAACCAACAAAGATACCCTCAATGCACTTCAGACCAAACTTTCCAAAGGCTCTAGAATAGTACAGGGTGACCCGAACGGTTCAAGATACTTCAGATTAGGTTTGCGGTTATTGATCAACTCAAAACATGTTTTGTTGAACTTTTTGACAGTGAGAACTCTGTTGAGCGTATAGCATGCGGCGGAAACAGCTTCAGCCCAAAAATTTATTGGTAACTTTGAATTTGCGAGCATTGTTCTGGCTGTCTCGATTAGTGTCCGGTTTTTGCGTTCTGCGACTCCATTCTGCTGCGGAGTGTACGGAGCACTAAACTCATGTAATATACCTCTTTCATCACAAAATTCTTCCATCCTGCTATTCTTGAATTCAGTACCATTATCACTTCGAATTCTTTTGATACGCCTTTGGTACAGATTCTCAATCTTCTTGAATAACGCCATCAAACTATCAAACGTTTCGTCTTTCGTCTTCAAGAATGAAACCCACGAAAATCTGGAATAATCATCGGTAACCACAAGACAATATTTGTCTCCCGTAATACTCTTGACATTCACTGGACCAAACAAATCCATGTGAAGTCTCTCCAGGGGTCTTGAGACTGAATTGACTTGCTTTGTAGGGTGTGACTTTTTCTTTTGCTTGCCTTTAACACAGCTAATACACTCCCCTTCCAGATGAAAACTTTTGACATGAACTCCAAGAACTAAATCATTGTGCACCAAGTGATTCATTTTTTTAAGATGCATATGCCCCATCTTTCGGTGCCACAATCTCGATTCTTTTTCAGTTTCTCAGGACACGAAACAATGAGCCTGACCCGTAGTTGTAGTAGCTACACTCATATCCAACATGTACAGATCATTAACTCTCGGTGCCCTCATGATAATCCATTCCTCAGGGATAACAAATCCTGGTTTCAAGATCAAACATTCTTTATCAGTGAAGTGAGTGGTATACATCCTGTCACAGATCTGCGAGATACTCAGCAGATTGTTCTCCAGCTCAGCAATGTAGTTAACTCTCTCAAACGTCACAATCCCGTTGGATAACGTTCCTTCACCAATAATTCTTCCTCCTTGATTACCCGCAAAACCAACATATCCTCCATTGATATTCTTCACATCATACAACAATGCAGTCTTCCCTGTCATATGTCGAGTCGCCCCACTGTCCATAATCCAGCGTGAGACTAATCTCGGAAGATCCTGCACATATAACAACATGATTCAAACACTTCAATAAAGATGCCGATTCATGCTTCGCGATCAAGGAAGCTCCGGCAATGCAAACTGCTTAGTCAAACATGGTGTCCACCCAAGCCTCATCAGTCTTGGGTGTAACCTTGACCCTCTTAACTCTCGCAATTTGAATTTTAAAATTTTCAGCTTTTAGAGGTGGAAAATTTGTATCATAATCAATCGGACTTGAAGCCTCCACCTTCTTCATCTCCGATTTTGAAACTTTTGTTTCAGTTTTAGTTTTCCATACCTGTTGAGATAATGCCACCCGTTTGTAAAATTTGTCATTTTTAGTTACCACTTTCTTTACGGGTTCATTTTTCACTTTGGTGTTGTCATTTTTCACACTCTTTTTCTCAACAACCATTGATGCTTTACCCTTCTCGTCAACTTTCTTCTTTTGAATCTTCACAGTTTCAGTCTTAGGCTTCACATTGGTACACTTTCGTGCAATGTGACCAACTTGATTGCATCTGAAGCATGTTCGAGTATCTACCACTCAACTCGTGCCTTTAGACTGAACCTATGAAGCTCTCTTCTCAAAGAACTCTTCATTAGATTTAGAAAAAACCTGTTTCTCTTCATCAGCAAGTGAACTCGAACTGCTCACAAACACCTTCTTCTCAGCAAACCTCTTGTTTTGAACATTCTATTTTTGATAGGGCTTACCCCCTGATAACCACCCGACCATCTGTTTCGGTAATTGTTACTAAAACGTGGTGGAACAACAGGTTTCTTGTAGTATGCTTTATTTTTTTCAAAATTCATTTGCCTTTTTGTTTGTTTTAAACCATTCACTTCTAACAAATCAACTTCAACCAACTTAAAAACATTTGTTAGCTTTTTCACAATCACATTCTCAATCGGAAACTCTGAATCCGAATACAACTTATCAGATCCCGACATCTTGTACATGACAAGAGTAGGTTCATCATTTAAGTTGTTTTTGGACTTTTGTTTCGGAATGTATTTGTCCATGTTGGACCGTGTTCCGACCCTAAACAATCAGTTGAGAACGTTCATCTTCACATACGAAGGCGGAATCAACGTAAATGAAGTAAATACAGCTTTTCCTATTCAATTTCTTCTCTTTTATTGCTTTCTAATACAAATTTGACAGAGTTTTGTTACACCAACAATCACCTAGTTTCGCTCTAATGTCCTCTGAACAAATGAACTCATCAGGTATTTATAGCCCAGCAGGTTTCGCTCATATGGACTGCCATATGAGCGGAACTACCAAGTTAACATATAAGCGGAACCATCCTGATACCCTACAAGCGAAACTACATCTAACCATGTACATAAAAGCGAAACTATTACATAATAACCTAATTATGACTTTCAAGCTCCTATGTTGACCTATCTTGGCCTAAGACGTAATGCAGACGTAGTCAACAGACATTCCATGCATCAACAGACTCCCCCTTGGATGTTGACAAAGTCTTCAGCTCCGAGTCTTCAGTCTTGGTCTTTTCTCCAACTCTCTGTCTTCACATCATAAGCACTCTATCTTCACAAGCTTCAGAATCATTACCTGACTCTAATTTCTGTATTCCCTTTGACTGTTGATCCAGACTCCTCCTTTCACAGACTCCCCCTCTCGATATGCTAGAATCTGAAAAATCTGGTTCAAGCTTTGACATTTAGCTTCCGTTGGGAATAATGTAGTCCAAAAACCTGTGACTCAACCTTTAAACATTACAAACCATCTTATCAACAATAAATCACAAATTCAAAATCTATCAGTTTTTGAAATCCACTCAAGTATTCAGGTCCAAGTTAATGACCCTGATTACTCGATTAATCTACCAAGTTCAACTAAATGACCTTGGTTGATCATTTTATGAATCAAACTGACTTTGAAAACATTTTTCAAACAATTTCTGAAAATAACAAGTGTCAAGTTAATGAACTTGTTTTAGACTTTTCAAATATTCAACTTCAACAAGATAAGCTCTCCTCATTCTTCAGTCCAGAATTTCCTGCATCTGCTTCAGTCTTCGAGAGTCCAACAATCAACTCTCCACTTTGGTTTGTCAAAAATAAAGCATAAATGGAAAATCTTTTTGGATTTTGTAAAGTGTTCTAAACTAAGAAATGAAATACAGAAAACTTAAATTGCAGAAAGTAAACAAAGTAAACTATATACAAATTTATTTTTGGCGAGCGTGTCGGGGAATCATATCAGCTTTTCAGACAAATTACTAGTACCATTAAGCTTCATTCCATACTCAGACTTAAACAATTCACCTCGATTGTCGATATACTAATCCATCTTAAATTCTCACACACATTTCAATCTACTCAGGATACGATTTAGATATTTTATGAACTTAGCTCATTCACGTGTCCCACCTCTTGAATATACTCCCGTATCTAGAATCTCAATATTCAGTCTTACAGGTGAGTATACTACAATGATATTTGTACATAAATTAGGTATGCGAGGGCTGAGGGATCTCAGGTCGATACTTCCGTATACGCAGAGAGATATCAGCTTCGACTTTTCAGTATGTCCCCTTTAGAGGATCTTTTAGCTACAACAACAGCGACTATCAATTTTATTGTTTCATCTGCATGCTGAGGGTTTATGCTATGTTTCAAGCATTTGCAGAAAGTATTATCCAAGGACTAGGTCAGAACTTCCATTCAGCAGAAGTCCCGGAATAATACCCCAGACATCATTGAGCATAAAAACCTAGTATATCAGAATACGAGACCTTTCAAACGAGATTTCAGGGGTTACCTATATATCCAAGTAGTGTTCCCCACGAATTTCACAAGTTTGAAATTTTAGGTTTATATCCCGAATAAATCTACTAAATGTGTGAAAACCTATCGACACATCATTAGTGAGACTGTTTAACTCATTTAGTCTTTACAAATCTTTAGCATACTGTAATTGTCTAGCCGATGTACTATCATTTTCCCTATATACACAAGCTCTTTTTCAGTTTTATCATGTTTTTGTATTTTTGCATTTTTTACTGTTTTTGTATTTTTTGAAAATATATCTATATACATCTACCTACTCTACTCCCCCTAAATACCAAGACAAGTAAAAAATTGACAAACCATTGCAGATTGTTTCTCGTCTTCATCCGCAACAGTACTCTCATCAACGCCCACAATTCCATTCGACACCGAAAGAAGCTTCATACCATTCAATTTCAACAAATATTTAAACCGATTTTTATCAAAAGCTTTGGTATGTAATTCAGATTTCTGTTCGTCAGTGTGCATTTTCTCAATTCGTATCAACTTTTTCTCAAAACAATCGCGAATAAAGTGATGACGAATTTCTATGTGTTTAGTTTTAGCGTGATGTACTGGATTCTTTATTATATTTATAGCGGCCTCATTATCAACAAAAAGAGGTGTGTTAAGAAACTGCAAACCGTAGTCGCGCATCTGTTGCTGTATCCACAAGATCTGAGAGCAGCAACTGCTAGCAGAGACGTACTCCGCTTCACATGTAGATAGCGCCACAGACGTTTGTTTCTTACACTGCCAGGTAACCAATCTAGGTCCAAAGAACTGGCATCCTGCAGTTGTTGATTTGGTATTGACTTTGCAGCATCCGAAATCCGAATTGGAATACCGTTCGAGCTTAAAATCGCCTTTCCTAGGATACCACAACCCCAATGAAGGAGTTCCTTTCAGGTAGCGCAATATCCTCTTCACAATAATCATATGCGAAGCTCTCGGGTTAGATTGATATCTTGCTGCGAGGCACGTTGGGTACAGGATATCAGGACGTGAAGCAGTTAAGTACATCAAAGAACCTATTTTGGATCGGTAAAACATTTCATCAACCCTGTCTACGGTGAGATCTGGATGAATCCCATGATTTGTTGCAAGTGGGGTAGCAGCTGGAGTAGAACTTGACATCCCAAATTTCTCTAGAATATCACGAACGTACTTCGTTTGATGAATGAAAATTCCCTCAGGAAGTTGTTCAACTTGAAGACCCAAGAAGAATTTCATCTCCCCCATTGATGACATTTCGAATTTTTGCTTCATCACCTGTTCGAAATCTTCGCATAATTTCTCATTTGTCGACCCAAAAATTATATCGTTCACATAAATCTGAACAATCAGAAGATGACCATCGACCTCTTTAGTGAAGAGAGTGGCATCCACCTTTCCACGAATGAACTGGTTGGCTAGTAGGTGTTGAGACAAAGTCTCGTAGCAAGCTCTCGGGGCTTGGTGTAAACCATACAGCGCTTTGTCCAATAAGTAGACCTTGTTTTTGTGGATTGGGTCAGTAAAGCCCGACGGCTGACCGACATAAACCTCCTCTTTGACCTTCCCATAAAGAAACGCCGATTTTACATCCAACTGATAAACTTTAAAGTTCTTCCAAGACGCAAATGCAAGGAAAATTCTGATTGCTTCTAGTCGTGCCACAGGAACATAGACTTCTGTAAAATCAATCCCCTCCTGTTGACTAAAGCCCTGAACAACAAGTCGAGCTTTGTTCCTTACAACAACTCCTCTGTCGTCTCTCTTACACATGAATACCCATTTTGTATTGATTTTCCTTTGACCATCCGGTAAATCCACCAACTTCCACACTCCCAACTTTTCAAACTAACTTAACTCTTCTTGCATCGCAATGACCCAAGAATCTTCAGTAAGCGCCTCTTTGTAAGTTCTCGGTTCGATCTGCGAAATGAAACAACTTAGTGAAAATTCAGTTTGTAAATGTGCTACTGTAGAATAAAAACATGTAAGGCCCTGGTCCATTTGACGTCTCGTGCGAACGCCTGCTTGCAATTCTCCTATGATCAACTCTTCTGGATGATATGAAAGAGTTCGCGGCATCACTTCGCTTGGAACATCTACATTTCCCTCCAGATTAGTGACATTCTGATCTGCATCTTGTTCACCAACTTGATTTGTTTGACTTGAAATCTGAATTTGCTCCCCCTCAGAATCTGAATCACCATGATCAAAGATCGGCATCTTTTCAGCTTCTTGATTATCATTCTGATCCGACTGATTATCCTGAGCAACTTCATTCTGTTGGACATCATCGTGTTCACCAGCATTACTTGGACCTGCTTCATCATCATTTGAAGTTTCCCGTGGTCGCCTCGAATACTCAGCTGGGAATCTTTGTTGTGACACGTACTCACGCAGAATATCCAACTCATCAAAGAAATCCTCATCTTCCTCTGATTCTTCTCTCATGTCAAACGAATCCCACAGTTTGTCATAATGATAACGCCATGAATCTCCTGGACTTTGTGGCGGCATAGTATAACCTTGACATTCAACATTTACAGCTTCAATAATCCGCTTCTCACTGGGAACGAAGACACGTCGCATCGGATTTGCATAACCAACAAATATTCCCTCAATGCACTTCGGACCAAACTTTCCATGAGGTTCTATAACTGTACAGGGTGACCCGAACGGTTCTAGATACTTCAAATTCGGTTTGCGATTATTGATTAGCTCAAAGCATGTTTTGTTGAACTTTTTGACAGTGAGAACCCTGATGAGCGTATAGCATGCGGCAGAAACAGCTTCAGCCTAAAAATTTATCGGTAACTTTGAATCTGCGAGCATAGTTCTAACCGTCTCGATTAGTGTCCGGTTTTTGCGTTCCGCGACTCCATTCTGCTGCGGAGTGTACGGAGCACTAAACTCATGCAATATACCTCTTTCATCACAAAATTCTTCCATCCTGCTGTTCTTGAATTCAGTACCATTATCACTTCGAATTCTTTTGATACGCCTCTGGTACAGATTCTCAATTCTCTTGAACAACGCCATCAAACTGTCAAATGTTTCTTCTTTCGTCTTCAAGAACGAAACCCACGAAAATCTGGAATAATCATCAGTAACGACCAAACAATAGTAATCTCCTGTAATACTCCTGACATTCACAAGACCAAATAAATCCATGTGAAGTCTTTCCAGAGGTCTCGAAACTGAATTGACTTGCTTTGTAGGATGTGACTTTTTCTTCTGTTTGCCTTTAACAAAACTAATGCACTCCCCTTCCAGATGAAAACCTTTGACATGAACACCAAGAACCAAATCGTTATGCACCAAGTGATTCATTTTTCTTAGATGTATATGCCCCATCTTCCGGTGCCACAATCTCGATTCTTTCTCAGTTGCTCTGGACACAAAACAATGAGCTTGACCCGTGGTTGTAGTTGCTACACTCAAGTCCAACACGTACAGATCATTAACTCTTGGTGCCCTCATGATAATCCATTCCTCATGTATCACAAATCCCGGTTTCAAGATCAAAAATTCTTTGTCAGTGAAGTGAGTAGATGTGACACCCCAGGAAAATCAGTAAACGATACAACTCACCTAGCTTCCTCAGTAACCGCATGCTAAATTTCGGGACGAAATTTCTTTCAAGTTGGGGATAATGTGACAACTCGAATTTCCAAGATTCCTATTTCGCATTTATTGCACGTTCATGTATTGTTTAGTTGTTTAATTGCACAAATAATTGGCTATGGAACTGTAACGTTTTGATATAATGAAGTGTATTGTGTGTTTGTGCATGGTTATGTGTTAATTGTGATAGACTTGTCAAATGCATAAACTTGGTGGTGAAACTGTGAAAGTGTTTGAGATGGGGCAATATTGTAAAATATAATAATTAAGGGTGTATAGAGTTATTAGTGAAAATTAAACCATACTTAACCCTAATCTCTTTTCACTAATCATTTACACAAAACAAAACACGTACTTGCAATCCTCTAATTCTCTGGCAATCATCATCACCATCATCATTGGCACAAGACATTCAGCACTCTTGATTCCACATTTCTCTAGAATCAATACAAGGTAATTGTTAATGATTGTTTGTTGTTCTTGATTCGTGATTATGAGTTCATGAAAACCCTAGTTCTTCATATAATATTCTGTGATTTTTGATTTGATTCTCATTATGATGATAATGATATTGAATAGTTGTTTAATCGATTGCCTGGTGATTAAGAATACATGATTGATTGGATAATTGAATTGATGCTAGACAGATACGATGTAATTAGGGTTTTCTTCGTCAAGAAATGTGAAAATGTAACTGTTATGATCTTTTGATTCTGCGCAATGATTGGAAATCACGTTTAATGGTTACTCAGAGTTTTGTGAATGAATATGTTTGTCTGAGTTTTGTAACCATGATTGATTGTCTGAGTTTTGTTATAGTGATAATGGTCCGACTTTTGATGTGTTTGATGTCCGAGTTTTATATATCATGCATAAGGATCCGACCTTTAATGAGATAAGTGATTTATCTGAGTTTTTATAAGATGCAAAGGATCCGAGTTCTTTGTTTATGGGTGTGTCCGAGTTTCTTAGGGAGTGTCATGGTCCGAGCTTTAACCATGACACTTTGTCCGACCTTTAACACATGAGGGGGTCCGAGTTTCATGAGGAAACCACCCATGTCCGACCTTTGTGACCCTCACCTATGATGTCCGACTTTTAACCCCCCCACCCATGTTCTCCGAGTTTTAACCCCCATGTGTTGTCCGACCTTTAGCAACAACACAAGGTCCGAGTTTTTTTTGGCCATTACCCCTTGTCCGACTTTTAAACAGGGGAAGCCCCCCCCCCTCACTTCTTGTCTGAGTTTTAAGAAGGGCAAGGTCCTGTCTGACTTTGTATGTGTTTAATATGAGGCCTTGAGATATGTGTTATATAATGTTGAATCTGCTAAGACGTGTATGCTACTGTGTTAAGCCACAAACTCTGTTAAACCTGTTAAGCTTGATAACGATGTTAATATGTGAAGTATGTTAACGGTGGCAATTAGGTTAATACCCACGTTAGATTAAATTGTGAAATCAAAGACGTGACGCGTGAATTATGTGAACATGATTAACTGTTTACGTGATGTATGATTCTATATATACGTATAATCGTATGATGCTGAATGCAACTGTATGATCCCGTATGTATGAACACTCGATGTGATATCAGCTTGTACACAATAAGCACACAAAACACAGTTGCTTGGATATCAATGACTTGCAAACCCTAATTTGATGCAAACACTTACATCGTATCATGTGCAATGACTCCGAGGTCGTGTGTAACAGACTTAGACATTTAATAAGCCCTAGAAGCAATAACATACCGAGCAAACCAAGGTGAGTTCACACAGCCAAGGCATGGGGTTCCCAGGGTGGGAATGGGATTGAATGATTTATTCGTACATACTTAGTTAATCGAACCTAATGATATGGTCCTCGGGAGAGGAAGAGTAAAGATAAGATACGGCTAGACTTGTATACCCATTTGAACTGATCTTCGCACACACGCCAGGGGTTGGCTGCGATGACTAATCATTCGCACACATGCCTTGGGAAGGCCGCGAACTATAGATACTAAAACTTCGCAAGTAATGCCAGGGTGGCCGCGATACAAATATACATAGTCTAGGATATTTGGGAGTATTACCCTAAATCTTCGCATACATGCCGAGAGGCCCGCGATGGAAACTAATACAATACATGACTTAACGAACGAACATAATGTTACTCATACTATTACCATTACTGAACTATACACTGTGAACTCGCTCAACTAGTTGTTGACTCTTTGCTGCATGCCTTGCAGGTCGTTAGATACATGGAGCTTGCACAGGGAGGAGCAGGTCGTTGTGGAGCATGGATCGTGGATGCCATGTTAAAACATTTAAACATTTGAACTATGATATATTTTGGGTTTTCATACTTATGCTTCCGCTACACTTGATACTATAACTATGTTTTGAACACCTATCGTATTGAATGACTGGTTTGCATTTATTTTACTTGATATTAATTACATGTTCAATATGATTGGTGGCTTGATCCTGGTCAGTCGCGCTCCCAAGCGGTGGTATTCCGCAGGTGGATTTTGGGGGTGTGACAGATTGGTATCAGAGCCATTGGTTATAGAGAACTTGGTTTTAATATGGGAAAATGTTTTTTTTTTATTAAGACCAGACTATAACTGGTACAGTGCTCTCAACGATCCACAACGACGCTTCACTCCACGTGCAAGACTCAACATCCTAGGTAATAAAGGTTTATATTTATTGCCTACATGCTAGACTTGCATAGAACTTTGCTCGTAGTATGCTTAGATTACACTGCTCATTACTTGTTATTGCTTGAGAACACATATGTGCTTACACTCTTCTGTCATCGCACTATTCGCGAACTTTTCTCACTTATGCTGCCTTTGATGTGAAGATCAATGGCCGGACGTATCAATTTGACACAAGCCCAGTTGACGGCTCTTATCAATGAACAAGTTGCTGCGGCACTTGCAGCTGCAAACGCAGGAGGTATATCCTGCAGTCGTAACTCATTCTAGGATCTTTAGATCCTACGTTCCTAAACAACTCTTATGTTTAACCTCGTTCTGTTCTTACACATTAGGTCAACACGCTCATCAGCCTGTATGCACTTTTAAGAACTTCATGGACTGTCGTCCAAGCACATTCAGTGGCACCGAGGGGGCAATGGGACTCCTCCATTGGTTTGAGAAGCTAGAATCAGTATTCGAAATGTGTGAATGCCCTGAGGCTCGCAGGGTCAAGTATGCCACTGGTACTTTAGAGGGGATTGCGTTAACTTGGTGGAACGCACAAGTGCAGATCCTAGGGTTGGCAGCTGCTAACGCCACCCCTTGGAATGATTTCAAGGAACTGATTAAACGTGAATATTGCACACGAGAAGACATTCACAAGTTGGAAGACGAGTTGTATCATCTGAAAATGGTTGGGTCAGAGATCGAAGCTTATACTAAACGGTCGAACGAGCTGGCCGTGCTGTGTCCAACTATGGTGGACCCTCCAATTAAGCGTATTGAGTTGTACCTCAAGGGATTAGCGCCAGAGATTCAGAGCCATGTGACATCGGCTAATCTTGATAATATTCAGGCTATTCAGCGCCTTGCTCATCGTATTACGGATCAGGCGGTGGAGCAGAACAAGCTGCCAAAACGCATCAGTGCTACCACTACTGCTGTTACTACTTCTGCTACTCCCAGTGACAACAAAAGAAAATGGGATAGGGATTCCAGTAAAGGTTCAGCTTCAGTTCAGTCATAGGTTCAGCAGCGAAAGACCGACAGTTATCAGAGTCCCAGTCAGCACTCTTCGGGCAATCAGGGGCAGGGTGGATATCGGGGAGTTCACCCATTGTGTAATAGGTGCAACAGACACCACAGTGGACGGTGTCGCAAGGAACGTTGTCAGAGGTGTCTCAAGATGGGGCATGAAGCTAAAGACTGCAGGAGTTCGCGACCTGCAAATCAGAATTAGCAATACCCACCACCAGCTCCACAGAACCAGCATCAGCAGCAGCAACAGCGGGGCAATAGGGGATGTTTTCAGTGTGGGGCTGAAGGCCATTTCAAGCGTGATTGCCCACAGTTAAACCAGAACCAGAATCGCAACAATAACAACAATCAGGGAAACGGCAACAACAACAATGGTGGGAACAACAACGGCAATGAGGCTAGGGGTCGTGTTTTTGTGCTGGGGCAGGGAGAAGCGAGACCAACGTAGTCATGGGTAAGTTTCTTCTTGACGACTTTTATGTTAATGTATTGTTTGATTCGGGTGCGGATACAAGTTACGTGTCATTGAAAGTTAGCCAAATGTTAAAACGTACGCCAACTCCCCTAAACACCAAACATGTCGTAGAATTAGCTAGCGGTAAAAGTCTGGAGGCTACACACATAGTTCAGGGTTGTAATCTTATCCTCGCTGGTCAGACTTTCTCCATCGACCTCATTCCTATAGTTCTGGGTAGTTTTGACATTGTCGTCGGCATGGATTGGTTATCCAAGCAACAAGCAGAGATCCTATGTAAGGAGAAGATCATTCGTATTCCTCGTTCGGGTCAGGAACCTCTCGAAGTCCAGGGCGACAAGAGTGGTGCTGTGGTTGGCATCATTTCTTTCTTGAAGGCACAAAAATGTTTACGAAAGGGGCACACTGCTATTCTGGCATTAGTTACAGCTACATCGACGAAAGAGAAGAGAATAGAGGATATTCCAGTTTTACGTGAATTTCCTCAGGTGTTTCCTGAAGATTTACCTGGTCTACCACCTCATCGTCAGGTCGAGTTTCAAATCGAGCTAGCTCCAGGAGCAGCACCTATAGCTCGCGCACCGTATCGTTTAGCTCCAACTGAACTGGAAGAACTTTCAAAGCAACTACAAGAGCTCTTGGATAAAGGTTTCATTCGTCCAAGCTCTTCGCCTTGGGGAGCTCCAGTATTATTCGTGAAAAAGAAGGATGGCACTTTCAGGATGTGCATCGATTACCGCGAACTGAATAAGGTCACAGTGAAGAACCGTTATCCTCTTCCACGCATTGACGATTTATTTGACCAGTTGCAAGGGTCGAGTTACTATTCCAAGATTGACCTGAGGTCAGGGTATCATCAGCTGAGAGTCCGGGATGAGGACGTCTCCAAGACAGCATTCAGAACTCGCTATGGTCATTACGAGTTTCTAGTCATGCCATTTGGGCTTACAAACGCGCCTGCAGTTTTCAGTGATCTTATGAACAGGGTGTGCAAACCCTATCTAGACAAGTTCGTCATTGTTTTCATCGACGACATTCTGATCTATTCCAAGAGTCAGGAGGAACACGAGCGGCACTTACGACTTATCTTAGAACTTCTTCGAAAGGAACAATTGTACGCCAAGTTTTCTAAATGCGACTTCTGGCTTCGAGAAGTCCACTTTCTAGGCCATGTGGTGAACAGGGATGGGATTCATGTTGATCCGTCCAAGGTAGATTCGATCAGGAACTGGCTTGCACCGCGTACACCAACGGAAATACGCCAATTCTTGGGTTTGGCAGGATACTACAGACGGTTCATTAAAGACTTTTCGAGGATCGCACAGCCACTTACTATGCTGACACAGAAAGGTGTCACCTACCGTTGGCGAGATTCCCAGGAAACCGCTTTTCAGCACTTAAAGGATAGGCTATGCAGCGCACCTATTCAATCATTTCTAGAGGGCACGGACGATTTTGTAGTCTATTGTGACACATCGATACAGGGGCTTGGTTGTGTATTGATGCAGCGGGATAAAGTTATTGCCTACGCTTCGCGGCAACTCAAAGTTCATGAACGGAATTACACGACGCACGATTTAGAGCTGGGAGCTGTTGTTTTCGCGCTCAAGATATGGCGACACTACCTGTACGGTACCAAGTGCACTATCTACACCGATCACAGGAGTCTCGAGCATATCTTCAAGCAGAAGGAATTGAACATGCGTCAACGACGATGGGTCGAGCTACTTAATGATTATGAATGCGCCATCAAGTACCATCCAGGCAAGGCCAATGTTGTGGCAGACGCCCTCAGTCGAAAGGATACTCTACCTAAGCGTGTACGAGCTTTGCAGCTCACTATTCAGTCTGATCTTCCTGCACAAATACAAAATGCTCAGGTGGAAGCATTGAAACCAGAAAACGTCAGGGCTGAAGCTTTACGCGGCTCAAGGCAACGATTAGAACAAAAGGAAGACGGCACCTACTATGTAACAGGACGCATTTGGGTCCCACTATACGGCGGTTTACGAGGACTTGTAATGAATGAAGCTCATAAGTCTCGGTACTCGGTACATCCAGGGTCGGATAAAATGTACCACGACATCAGAACAACCTATTGGTGGCCTAGCATGAAGGCCCACATTGCAACTTACGTCGGCAAATGTTTGACTTGTGCGAGAGTCAAGACAGAATACCAGAAGCCCTCAGGCCTACTGCAACAACCCAGGATACCACAGTGGAAATGGGAAGAAATTTCCATGGATTTTGTTACTGGCCTGCCTAGATCCCAGCGTGGGAATGATACTATTTGGGTGATCGTTGATCGACTCACAAAGTCTGCTCATTTCTTGGCTATCAAAGAAACGGATAAGTTCTCTACTTTAGCAGACATCTACTTGAAAGAAGTTGTTTCAAGGCACGGGGTGCCAACCTCTATTATTTCGGATCGCGATGCACGATTCACTTCAGAACTATGGCAGGCAATGCACAAAGCTTTTGGCTCTCGATTAGACATGAGTACAGCTTATCACCCTCAGACGGATGGGCAGTCTGAGCGCACGATCCAAACTCTAGAAGACATGCTTCGGGCGTGTGTTATCGATTTCGGCAACAGCTGGGAAAAGCACCTCCCGTTAGTGGAGTTTTCGTATAATAACAGTTACCACACCAGCATACAAGCCGCTCCATTCGAGGCATTGTATGGACGTAAATGCTGGTCACCTCTCTGTTGGGCAGAGGTGGGGGATAGTCAGATTACAGGTCCAGAAATGGTAGTTGATGCTACTGAACGAATAGCACAAATACGACAACGTATGGCGGCAGCTCGCGACCGCCAGAAAAGCTACGCGGATAAGCGTAGGAAGCCATTGGAATTTCAGGTCGGGGACCGGGTTTTACTTAAAGTCTCACCCTGGAAGGGTGTGGTTAGATTTGGTAAACGAGGCAAGCTCAATCCACGGTATGTTGGACCATTTGAAATCACTGAAAGAATAGGGAAAGTAGCCTACAGACTGAACCTACCAGCTGAACTCGGTGCAGTTCACAACGTATTCCACGTGTCGAATCTGAAGAAGTGTCTGTCGGATGAGACCCTCATAGTTCCTTTTAAGGAACTCACTATCGACGAGCGGTTGCAGTTCGTCGAGGAACCAGTTGAAATCACGGACCGAGATGTTAAGGTCCTCAAGCACAAGAGAATCCCTCTTGTCCGAGTTCGTTGGAACTCCAAACGTGGCCCAGAGTACACCTGGGAACGCGAAGATCAAATGAAAGAAAAGTACCCCCAGTTATTCGGAACCAATGCAACCACTACTGAGGCTGAAGCTACTACCGCGGAATTTCGGGACGAAATTCCAAATCAACTGGGGGATGATGTGACACCCCAGGAAAATCAGTAAACGATACAACTCACCTAGCTTCCTCAGTAACCGCATGCAAAATTTCGGGACGAAATTTCTTTCAAGTTGGGGATAATGTGACAACTCGAATTTCCAAGATTCCTATTTCGCATTTATTGCACGTTCATGTATTGTTTAGTTGTTTAATTGCACAAATGATTGGCTATGGAACTGTAATGTTTTGATACAATGAAGTGTATTGTGTGTTTGTGCATGGTTATGTGTTAATTGTGATAGACTTGTCAAATGCATAAACTTGGTGGTGAAACTGTGAAAGTGTTTGAGATGGGGCAATATTGTAAAATATAATAATTAAGGGTGTATAGAGTTATTAGTGAAAATTAAACCATACTTAACCCTAATCTTTTTTCACTAATCATTTACACAAAACAAAACACGTACTTGCAATCCTCTAATTCTCTGGCAATCATCATCACCATCATCATTGGTACAAGACATTCAGCATTCTTGATTCCACATTTCTCTAGAATCAATACAAGGTAATTGTTAATGATTGTTTGTTGTTCTTGATTCGTGATTATGAGTTCATGAAAACCCTAGTTCTTCATATAATATTCTATGATTTTTGATTTGATTCTGATTATGATGATAATGATATTGAATAGTTGTTTAATCGATTGCCTGGTGATTAAGAATACATGATTGATTGGATAATTGAATTGATGCTAGACAGATACGATGTAATTAGGGTTTTCTTCGTCAAGAAATGTGAAAACGTAACTGTTATGATCTTTTGATTCTGCGCAATGATCGGAAATCACGTTTAATGGTTACTCAGAGTTTTGTGAATGAATATGTTTGTCTGAGTTTTGTAACCATGATTGATTGTCTGAGTTTTGTTATAGTGATAATGGTCCGACTTTTGATGTGTTTGATGTCCGAGTTTTATATATCATGCATAAGGATCCGACCTTTAATGAGATAAGTGATTTGTCTGAGTTTTTATAAGATGCAAAGGATCCGAGTTCTTTGTTTATGGGTGTGTCCGAGTTTCTTAGGGAGTGTCATGGTCCGAGCTTTAACCATGACACTTTGTCCGACCGTTAACACATGAGGGTGTCCGAGTTTCATGAGGAAACCCCCCATGTCCGACCTTTGTGACCCTCACCTATGATGTCCGACTTTTAACCCCCCCACCCATGTTGTCCGAGTTTTAACCCCCATGTGTTGTCCGACCTTTAGCAACAACACAAGGGGAAGCCCCCCCTTGTCCGACTTTTAAACAGGGGAAGCCCCCCCCCCCCCCTCACTTCTTGTCTGAGTTTTAAGAAGGGCAAGGTCCTGTCTGACTTTGTATGTGTTTAATATGAGGCCTTGAGATATGTGTTATATAATGTTGAATCTGCTAAGACGTGTATGCTACTGTGTTAAGCCACAAACTCTGTTAAACCTGTTAAGCTTGATAACGATGTTAATATGTGAAGTATGTTAACGGTGGCAATTAGGTTAATACCCATGTTAGATTAAACTGTGAAATCAAAGACGTGACGCATGAAATATGTGAACATGATTAACTGTTTACGTGATGTATGATTCTATATATACGTATAATCGTATGATACTGAATGCAACTGTATGATCCCGTATGTATGAACACTCGATGTGATATCAGCCTGTACACAATAAGCACACAAAACACAGTTGCTTGGATATCAATGACTTGCAAACCCTAATTTGATGCAAACACTTACATCGTATCATGTGCAATGAATCCTAGGTCGTGTGTAACGGACTTAGACATTTAATAAGGCCTAGAAGCAATAACATACCGAGCAAACCAAGGTGAGTTCACACAGCCAAGGCATGGGGTTCCCAGGGTGGGAATGGGATTGAATGATTTATTCGTACATACTTAGTTAATCGAACCTAATGATATGGTCCTCGGGAGAGGAAGAGTAAAGATAAGATACGGCTAGACTTGTATACCCATTTGAACTGATCTTCGCACACACGCCAGGGGTTGGCTGCGATATTATGACTAATCATTCGCACACATGCCTTGGGAAGGCCGCGAACTATAGATACTAAAACTTCGCAAGTAATGCCAGGGTGGCCGCGATACAAATATACATAGTCTAGGATATTTGGGAGTATTACCCCAAATCTTCGCATACATGCCGAGAGGCCCGCGATGGAAACTAATACGATACATGACTTAACGAACGAACATAATGCTACTCATACTATTACCATTACTGAACTATACACTGTGAACTCGCTCAACTAGTTGTTGACTCTCTGCTGCATGCCTTGCAGGTCGTTAGATACATGGAGCTTGCACAGGGAGGAGCAGGTCGTTGTGGAGCATGGATCGTGGATGCCATGTTAAAACATTTAAACATTTGAACTATGATATATTTTGGGTTTTCATACTTATGCTTCCGCTTCACTTGATACTATAACTATGTTTTGAACACCTATCGTATTGAATAACTGGTTTGCATTTATTTTACTTGATATTAATTACATGTTCAATATGATTGGTGGCTTGATCCTGGTCAGTCGCGCTTCCAAGCGGTGGTATTCCGCAGGTGGATTTTGGGGGTGTGACACTAGTATACATCCTGTCACAGATCTGGGAGATACTCAGCAGATTATTCTCCAGCTCAGCAATGTAGTTAACTCTTTCAAACGTCACAATCCCGTTGGATAACGTTCCTTCACCAATAATTCTTCCTCCTTGATTACCCGCAAAACCTACGTATGCTCCATTTATGTTTCTCACATCATACAACAACGCAGTCTTCCCTGTCATATGTCTTGAAGCTCCACTATCCATGATCCATCTGGATACAAGTTTTGGAAGATCCTGCACATAACAAACTTTGACTTAATAAACTTCAATAAAGATGCCGATTCATGCTTCGCGATCCAGGAAGCTCCGGCAGTTCAAACTGCTTAGTCAAACATGGTGTCCACCCAAGCCTCATCCGACTTAGGTGAAACCTTGACAGTTTTAACTCTCGCAACTTGAATTTTAAAATTTTCAGCTTTTAGAGGTGGAAAATTTGCATCATAATCAATCGGAATTGAATCCTCCACCTTCTTTTCTTGTAAATTTAAAGTTTTTGATTCGATTTTAGGTTTCCACACCTGTTGAGATAATGCAACCCATTTGTAAAATTTGTCATTTTTAGTTACCGACTTCTTTACACGTTCATTTTTAACAATTACTTTCTCAACCACCATCGGTGCTTTACCCTTATCAACAACCTTCTTCTTCTGAACCTTCACAGCTTCAGTCTTAGACTTCACATTGGTACACTTTCGTGCAATGTGTAGGATCGATTGCTGACCCGAACGAGTTGTTCAGAGGTTGTCTCTTGCAATTCAGATGCGGAATAATAAGAAAAGCAAGTAGATATAGCTTGTTCTTCTTCCTAACTGCTTGTTTTACTGATTTGAAACGATTTACAGCTCAATCTTCACACCGGCAAAGCTTCGGCGTGGAATACAAGGAATGACTCATGAGGATCGCTCAAGCACACCTATATATAGTGTCTTGGGTCCGCTCATGTGGACATGTGACACATGAGCGGTCCAGACTTGTACACAAAAGCGGCCCACATATGACACATAAGTGATCCAAACACCTAATAACCCTATGAGCGATCCTAGACTATAAAACCTATACAAACTCCTGTTTTCTCGTATTTCGTGCCCTATGCTATACAATACAATGTAAGATCTGATCCTAGACCCCTAGACGGAATCAACAGATGTAGTGCACCAACAGACTCCCCCTCAGATGTTGATGGAGTCGCCAACACACCTTGACTTCAAAGTTGTGTTTTCATATCTTTAGTCTAGATCAGTCTCTGGGCTTTCTCTTTTTTCAATTCTTCAGACTCCCCCTCTCGACTTACTGGCATTCATTTGTTCTTCAGTACCATCTTTAGGATCTTTGTCTGGCTTTAAAACACTCTAATTCTCTTGATCAGATCTCTTGATTCCTTAAGTTCATCAGCATCAACAGTTGACATGATCTTTAGAATCATAATCTGATCTTCACAAGCTTTCAGAATCTATCAATCTGACTCTAACAGAAATCTTCAGAATTGATTTCTAGGATCGAAACTTGGCTACCTGCACAATCTCAACCTAGAAATAAATTTCTTTCACTAACATTTCAAATCACTATATACTAACACATAACTCTCCTCAAAACAATTTATGATGAACCACTTGAAGAAGATTAGAATTAATGAAAACAATTAGATTTACATAAACACTCCCCCTCAAATTCTGCTCATCATGTTCAGCATTTGGAATTTTGAAAATCAGTTTTTCAATATCAGTTGTCGAAAATCTTTTTGACTTTTTCAAAATTTATGCTAAAACACACACAAAATCTTTTTGGATTTTCTGAGAAATATTTTCTGACACCACATGAAAATACAAACATATAAAAAATGTAATATTTACAATCAATATTTTTGTGAGTTCGTGCAAGAGGATCATATCAGTTAATGAGACAAATCACCAACACCGTTAAGCTTGATTTCATTTTAAGCTTTAAATAATTTACCTAGATTGTCAGTATGTTTGTCCTCTTAAATTCTCAACACAAATTTCAATCGATTCGAGATACGACATTAATGTTTTAGAGACTTAAACTTAAATGTGTATCACTCCACTTGAATATACTCCCGTATCCAGATCCCAAATATTCAGTCTTACAGGTGAGTATACCACAGCTGATATCTGTAAAGGGGTTAAATGCGAAACCGTGAGAGCTCAGGTCAGAACTTCCGTTCAGCAGAGAGATGACGACTCGACTTTTGGTGGGTCCCCTTTAGAGGATCTTTTTTACAACAGCAATGACTATCAATTTTATTGTTTAATCAGATTGCTGAGGGCGGCGCTTTTTCAAGCATTTGCAGAAAGTATTATCCGGGGACTAGGTCAGTACTTACATACAGCAGAAGTCCCGGGATAATACCCCAGATATCACTGAGCATAAAGACCTAGTATCTCAGAATACGGGACCTTTCAAACAAGATTTCGGGGGTTACCCATATATTCAGGAATAGTTACCCACAAATCAATCAAGCAAGTTTGAATTTAGATTTATATCTCGTTTCAATTTACTAAATGTGCGAAAATCTACTGACACATCCGCAGTAAGATTGTTTAACACTTTTTAACTTTACATTTCTTTAGCGTGCCGTGATAGTCCACTGATGTACTATCATTTCCTCTTTTTTCGCAACAAAACTCATTTCAGAATTTTATCATGTTTTTGGCTTTTTCAAATTTTCAAATGTTTTTGGATTTTCTGAAATTTACTACTCCCCCTAAAATGCAAACACATTAACGAAAATTTGAAAACTTCTAGACTCTTGACCCACTAGAAACATAAAAACAAACTGTACATAAACTTGACAACTGACACTGAATCACATCAAATCGCCATTCACTAGGCATAAACAATCTGAACTCCCCCTTTCACAAATCATTTTCTCATTTAGATTTCAAAACACTTAAGTTTGTTTTAATCAAAATGATTTTTTCGGAAAATGAATTTGTGTTGATAACAACCACTTGTAGGTCTATCTTTTAAAAATGGGGATGTGGTTCATCATCTTGTCTATCTTTCATCATGAATAGTAAATCAAGTACAATTTAATGTCCCTGATTTACCATTTGCATTTAATAACCTCTTGTACCACTTGTAAATGTAATTACTTCAAAGTATCCAAGCATCTCAAAATTTAACCACAAATACCACTTGTGGGATCAAGATTACCACTTGTAGATATCCAAAAACTAACAGTTGTAGGAATGTTACGTCTACATCACCATTTTACCAATCAAAATGCCGATTCCTGCTTCGCAATTAACCACCTGGAAGCTCCGGCGTAGTCCTTTCACCTGCAAAACATTCAAAAATTAATCACAATCATTCAAACAAATACATCAAAAACTAGAATGATGCCGATTCCTGATCCACGACATAAACTTGGGATCTCCGGCGAAGTCCTTCAACTATTATGGGAAACAAACTTCCCTCCAAGTCTTCTCAGACTTGATGGTTTTTAGCTCTTGAACTGTAGGGTTGTATGTCGCCTTTTTAGTTGCGTAAAATCTTTTACCACTTTAGCTCTCCCACTCAACATTTTCCCAAATATTTTCTTAACATTTCCGTTGAATGTTTTCTCGACATCAAATTCTTTTTCATCATCATAAAATTGATTTGAAATTTCAATTTTACCAATTTTCTTTTTAACTTCCTCAAACTTCAATGATGGAAGAACATCATCATTTACTGAAATTTTCTCCACAACTTGTGACTCTTCTGGCTTTGTGGAACCAGATTCATCGCCGACTTTTTCTTCTACCTTTTTTGCAACCCACACTTGGTTATCTTTTCCTTTCCTTTGGTAAAAATGTTTCTTTGAACATTCCCCAACCTCATTTTTCGAATTTTCAAAAATTTTAGATTTTTCAACAACTTTTTCTTTCAACTTCTTAGAAGCTCCCTGTTTTGCTTTGATATCTTTCGGACAATTTGATGCAATGTGATCAGTTTCATTGTTTTTAAGACAAGTTTGAGTATTTCTCGGATGAAATACTCCAGTTCCATTCCTTCTCCTCTCAGCAAGAAACTCTTTGTTAGACTGTCTCCAAAATGGTTTCTGCTGTTTATCTTCTGAGCTTCCACCTGATACAAATTCAGTGTTTGATTTACAATTTTTCTCATTTTTATGATTTTCTGGTGGAACAAAACCTAAACCTTTCTTTTTGTAGCTACGATTTTGGTTAAGTTTCTTTGAAAAACCAGAACCAGAATTGTAACCTTTTTTCTTGTTTAGACGTTGTTGAACTCTAGAAGTATATTTTTTAGGTTTATCAAAACTTTTCAAAACTTTTAATTCAGGAATATTAACCTCTATTAGTTTAAAAGTTTTGTTGATTAATTCCGTTTTGATACTCATTATCGGAAACTCTTTGTTGTAATATAATTTGTCAGAATCATTCAAAGTATACACAACTTCGAATGTTTCATCATTCAAATCTGCCTTTGATAACAAAAATTCTTTACTATAAGACCGTTTAACCGACGAATTTTGACTGTTGACTGACGACTTTGGCCTTTCAGACTCAGATTTCGACTCTGTCTCCTCATCAGTATCCAACACCTGATCGACCACCTTTTTTATTAATTCAGGCTCATGATCAGTATCGGATGAGGTAAACGTAACATCAATGTTTTCTGGTAAGACGTCAGTTGTGTCGGTTTTAAGCTTTATATTGACTACTTTTGCAAGTTGCTCCTCATTTGGTTTCCTAGGTGAATACCCATCCCAAATTGGAGGCGGACACTTGTTATAGCTAACAGTTGTTTTCTTACCACAGTCTTTCTTTTCTTTCGGCTTCTCGTCTTGAAAAGCTTCCATACCTGCAACAGTTGGAAAAACACGATCAATAAGATAATCAGAGGTAGAATAACTCAACAATAACCTCCTAATTCTCTCATTTTCAATCTTTTCAGTTTCCAACTCTTGCTTCCATCTGGCACTCTCTTCAATGTAAAAATTTATAGCTTTTTGCTTCGACATTAAAGTTGCATTCATCATTGTCAGCGCCTGTTCTCTTTCTGAGTTTGTTGTTTGGAGACCAGTTACTGTTTTGTTCAACACGTCGTACGATTCCTTCACATAATTGAGATTGAACAGTAACTGCTCTTTCTTTTTCTCATACTCAGCTATGATGTCATCTTTTGCTGCACATTCTTTGCAGGCTTCCAAACACTTTTCACATGGCTTGACGACTTCAACAATTTTTTCAACTTCGACTGTTTTTACAACTTCAATCATTTTCTCTACTTCAATCACCTTTTCTACTTCTTTCTCTACCTTGATAACCTTCTCATCAACATTTTCAACATTCTGAACATCACCTTCAGATTCAGATTGTTGTTCTTTTGCAGCTTGTTTTACCTACAGTTTCTTCATTCTTTCTGCAAAATAAAAATGAAAATTTTCAGGAGACAAATGAGATTTTGCAATATTTATGTGTTTCTCTTTCTCATCATCACTGCTGCTGTTATCAGGTGATTTATCAAAGTGTACAGATTTACCAGAATCACCATCTGATATATCAGAATCAGACAGTGTTTTGTCAAAAACAACTTCCTTTTCTGGAACATTTTCATTTTGCTCAAGTTCATCTAAACTTTGTATGCTATCATCTGAGCTATCTGAAACATCTCCAAAGTGTTCTGAAAGTTTATCAGTACTGTCTGAACTTTCATCAGATGACACAGACTTTTCATCTTTACTTTTCACATTCTCTCCGATAGATCTCATCCAAGTAGCAAACAAATTTGGTTCTCGGACAATTTTGGCAATGAAGGCTTTGAACTCTCCCTTCTTATCCACAAACATATCCCAACTGAAACCTTCAGGTAATTTCTCATCATCTTGATCGATAATGCGTGCTTCTGTGGCTTCAGATGATATGTAATCACTCCAGCTGAAATCTACCAAACATGCTCTTTTAGGATCTTCAATCTTTCTCCCATGAGCAGTCTGAGGTTCTTGGGATTGTCCAATTTGCTGATAGATAGCTTTGCGATAATAATCATCTTTCCCGAATGGATTCTGTGCTCCGCTAGCTTCTCTTCCTTTGCACTCCCGCTTGAAATGACCTTTTTCCCTGCATCGAAAACAAGTAACTTTAGATTTATCAAAACCTAAAGTTGAAACATGAGCATCCAAAAAGTCATTTCTCCCGGTAATGGTTTTGAATTTCTCAGCCCGATGAAGAACACTTGCAAGACACCATTTGATATCCATAAGTTCCATTTCCTCAGCGTCTATTTGATCGTAATCCTCTTTAGTGAGCATTGGATTTCCGATCCGACCAGCCACAAGACCTTCATAGGATAACAGAACTGAACCCAGAAGTGCCATATGATCTTTCGCAGTGTCTTCAGAAAAGCTTTGACCTTCTGGTAGGTTGAGAGCTATGTTGCATTGAATCACATATCCGTTTCCAGTTTTTGTACTTTGAGATTGAAAACTTGTGTTAGTCTCTTTCGGATTCACACTTGGAAACGATGAAAACCCGCTGCTACTCTTGTTCGAGCCCTGATCAGCTTTCTCAGATGAATCACCAGCACTGAAAGCGGTTTGAATTTTCGGACTTCTTTCAGATTCAGTAGCTGGAATACTACCCCTGTAATACATCTTCACATCCTGTTGACCACTCGGACTGTTCATTCTAGCGATCTTTTGCTGCTCAAGATCCTGACTTTCAATTTTCTCAATAAACTGTGAAATTGTCAGCCCATCATACACACCAGTATTCTTTAAGATCATCAAATACGTTCCCCACTCTTTCTGAGGTAACGCATCCGCCAACTTATCCACCCATTCCTCTCGACCTTTTTCAACTCCTAACATCGATAACGATCGCACCAGGTGACAATATCTTTCAATCAATTTCTTAGTATCCTCTCCTGGGAAACTACTAAACAGATCGAACTCTTTCTTTAATAAAGCTTTCTTACTTTTAATCATGTTTTCACTTCCCTCAAACTTAACTTTTAATGCATCCCAAATCGACTTAGCAGTTTTATCGTGCTGTAACAAGATGAATATATCTTCTTTAATAGCCTGCTGCAACAAACTGATCATCATTTTCTCGGCTCTATACATTGCTCGTTCTTGCTCAGTAAACTAGGATATCTCTTTAATAACTTGCAACTCTGTTCTAGGTAATGTGTACTTCTTCAATATGCACTCCCATGATCTAAGATGATTTGCTTGAACCCAGTTTTCAAACCTATCTTTCCACCCATAATACTCCTCAATGCTCATCAATCTAGGGGGCTTTTGAGTCGTTCCCATCTCATTTTCTAAGTTCATTGCTTGAGCAATTGCGGCCCTGGAGTAGTCGATGTTGCAAATGCGTTGTAAAATTCGGAATTCATGTTGACTTAACACGATTTTCAAGACTATTGACAGAATAGCGATTCTAATACAGTTCCCTGGAGCGATCCAAGCTTGATCCAAATAAGCGATCCAGTAGTTGTTTTGGAGCGGTTCACAAATAGTGTCCGTTCGAGCGGACCAAACTGATTAATCAAAAGAGCGATCCAGACAAATAACCAAATGAGCGATCCACACAATGTTCTTTGGAGCGAACCAGAAGAATTACACTCGAGCGGTCCAGAAATTAACTTTTGAGCGGTCCAAGATTGAACTAAGAGCGATCCAGAAATGTTAGAATGAGCGATCCAAAACTGTGAATTACGAGCGGTTTACGATGACGTCATTTGAGCGGTCCACATTCCGAACATATTTTGAACTGTTTTTAAGCTGAATTTCGGTCTGAAAATTCCAAGGGTTTGACTAAGCACTATTACGCACAATCTGTGAGAATTTGATCGAATTTCAACCGTGAAATCTCCTAGAAATATGAAAAGAAGGTGTAGAAGTGAGACGAAACAATGAAATCCAGCTATAATCTGCAGAAAACCTCCTCCCAAGCTCTGATACCACTTGTAGGATCGATTGCTGACCCGAACGAGTCATTCAGAGGTTGTCTCTTGCAATTCAGATGCGGAATAATAAGAAAAGCAAGTAGATATAGCTTGTTCTTCTTCCTAACTGCTTGTTTTACTGATTTGAAACGATTTACAGCTCAATCTTCACACCGGCAGAGCTTCGGCGTGGAATTCAAGGAATGACTCATGAGGATCGCTCAAGCACACCTATATATAGTGTCTTGGGTCCGCTCATGTGGACATGTGACACATGAGCGGTCCAGACTTGTACACAAAAGCGGCCCACATATGACACATAAGCGATCCAAACACCTAATAACCCTATGAGCGATCCTAGACTATAAAACCTATACAAACTCCTGTTTTCTCGTATTTCGTGCCCTATGCTATACAATACAATGTAAGATCTGATCCTAGACCCCTAGACGGAATCAACAGATGTAGTGCACCAACACAATGTGACCAACCTGATTGCATCTAAAACAAGTTCGAGTATCAACTACTCGACTCGTGCCTTCAGACTGAGCCTGTGAAGCTCTTTTCTCAAAGAACTCTTTATTTGATCTTGTAAAAATTTCTTTCTCTTCATCAGCAAGTGAACTCGAACTATTCACAAATACCTTCTTGTCAACAAACCTCTTGTTTAGAACATTTCTTTTCTGATAAGACTTACCCCCCTAATAACCACCCGACCAATTGTTTTGGTTTTTATTATAAAAACGCGATGGATCAACAGGTTTCTTGGTGTGTGATTGATTTTTCTCAAAACTCATTTTTCTCTTTGTTTGACTCAGATTGTTCACTTCTAACAACTCAACTTCGACCAACTTGAAAACATTTGTCAATTTGTTCATGTTAACATTCTCAATCGGAAACTCTGAATCCGAAAACAACTTATCAGATCCCGACATCTTGTACATGACAAGAGTAGGTTCATCATTTAAGTTGTTCTTGGACTTTTGTTTCGGAATGTATTTGTCCAAGAAACACCCATCCTCCTCAGTAGTGTCACTATCCGTTTTTAGCACTTTTTCAACAACACCTTTTACAATATCATTCTGGACACTATCATCATTGGAAGATGTGAACGTGACATCAATGTTCTCCGGAAGTTTTACTTCACTTCCTTCTCCAATTTCAGCCAACCCTGATTGCTTTTTCGTGTAATTATCCAAAATCGGCGGTGGAACTCTATGAAAACCCACCCCGGTTCCATCAGCATAAACATCTTCGCCAGCTTTGTTTTTCCCGATGGGTTTGGGAACAATGTGTTGCAACACAAAGCTTGCGGAGCTGTAACTATTAAGCTTCAACTGGATTCGCTCGTTTTCAATTTCAGCCTCTTGAAATTTAAGTTTCAGTTTAGCGATTTCATCCAGTTGTTGATTGATTGATTCTTCTTTAACTCTCAGCACTGCTTTTAAATGAACGTTTTCTTTCTGAGTTTTACCATTTCGATCATCACAATCTTTCATTGTGCTTTTGAGTTTTTCAAACTTTTCAGAAATCTGACGGTTTTCAAGAATTAACTTTTCATTTTCATTTTTAACTTTTTCATGATCAATTTTATCATTTTCAATTTTGGCTAGTTAATTCTCTTATCCGTTCAGTTGAAGCTTTAACTGTTTTGTCACGATCGAGAATTTGATTCTCAACGCTTCTGACTTTTGCTGTTAGATCTTCAACTTTCTTACCGTTAAGATACGTGACTGTATTACAAAATTTGCACTCTTTGTTACAATTTTTGCAATCAACATTTCCATCAATCTTCTTACCTGACGCATTTGTTGACAAGTTTGAACTGACCTGGCCTTTTGACTCAGACACGGAGTTAGAACCTACCTCAAGTGCCTTAGCAGCCAGCACTTTGTCAGCCATTTTTCCCAGGTTCTCTGCAGTCAACTCCTGCGTTGTGTCAATAACTCCAGTATCAATCTTCTTTGACTCCTCATCAAAATTATGTGCATTCTTCAAATCTATTGCAATGTTGCACTGAAAACGATTCTTTGCATCAGAATGACTTGCAGATGATGAAGATCCACTGTGATAACTACTGTGATTTCCACTGCTTTGACCACTTTGACTTTCTTTGCTTGATGTAGACACATTCTCAGCTGTAAATGCAGTCTTGGGAGAAGTTGCTTTGGGCATCATGCTTTTTGGATAATACAAATCCAAATTCTGATGGTAGGATGAATGATTGACTTTGTATGTCTTTTTCAGTTCCAGCTCGTGACTTTCAAGTCTCTCAATCACCAAATCCACAGTCAATTTTGCAGGCTCGATAGTGTTTTTCAGCATCAGTGCATAATATCTCCAATCCATCTCGTCAGGTAATGAATCGAACAGTTTGTCGATAAGCTCTTCATCAGGAAACCTGATATCATGTCTTGCTAATTCCAGCTTCAGATGACCAAACCTTTCTATCATTTTACAAACTGACTCATTCTTTAGACAACCAACCATATCAAACTCTTTCCTAAGAAGTTTCTTTTTACTTTTTACAATTTCAGCACTTCCTAGACATTTCGTTTCTAGCTTTTTCCAGAGATCTTTAGCGTTCGAATAATCAATCAAAGAAATAATATCCTCTCGCACAGACTGAAATAACAAAGCCACGCATTTTTGCTCAGCTACAAACGATTCAATCTCATCAGCAGATGTTAAAGTTTCACCATTTTTATTTCCATGTTCATAACCATTTTTCAGACTCTTCCAGCTAGGAAATGCAAATGCCATCATCCAATCTTCAAACTCTCTTGACCACCGACTATATTCCTCGATAGCCATTAGCTTTGGAGGTTTATTGAATGTTTCGAAGGCACTTTCAGATTCCCAAGCTTCCATTAACTTTTTCTTCGCATTTGGCGGATTCTCATTCGTATTGCTTGGCGAAGCATCATCGTTTCTGGAATTTCCTGCAAACACGTACATATCACTGAACGGGTTCAAGAATATATCATCCATTTTGAATGTACCTGCAAAATCAGCAAACACTTAGAAAAATTTTCGAAATTTTGAACAACAATGACAAAAAAGCGAAACTATTAGCTATTGTGACTGATAAGCGAAAGTGTCAAATAAGCGAAACCACTCTTGTCCAAATGAGCGAAAGTACTATTTGACAGATAAGCGAGACTATAAATTGTCCGTATAAGCGAAAGTGATATATGACCGTATGAGCGAACCTATACTTGTTCAAATAAGCGAAAGATGTATGTCCGGATAAGCGAAACTATATGTTCGAATGAGCGAAACTAGCAAGTATAATGTCCGTAAAAGCGAAACTAACAGGTTATTTTCGAGCGAAACCAATGAATTACGAGCGAAACCTGCGATGTCCGTAAAAGCGGAACTATGTTTTTACCCAAATTTTATCATTTTAAGCCGTTTTTTAACCTGAAACTTTCTAGGGTTTGTTAACTGTATGTTTCACACGTTATAGTCAAAAATCAAGTCATTTCTACCATAGGAACTGGTTCAAACTGAAAAAGTATGAGAGAAAGTGAGTAGAAATGAGAGAATTCTGTAGAATCAAGCTGTAGTAGTATGAACTCCTCGTCCTGAGCTCTGATACCACTTGTTGGACCGTGTTCCGACCCTAAACAGTCAGTTGAGAACGTTCATCTTCACATACGAAGGCGGAATCAACGTAAATGAAGTAAATACAACTTTTCCTATTCAATTCCTTCTCTTTTATTGCTTTCTGATACAAATTTGACAGAGTTTTGTTACACCAGCAATCACCTAGTTTCGCTCTAATGTCCTCTGAACAAATGAACTCATCAGGTATTTATAGCCCAGCAGGTTTCGCTCTAATGGACTGCCATATGAGCGGAACTACCAAGTTAACATATAAGCGAAACCATCCTGATACCCTATAAGCGAAACTACATCTAACCATGTACATAAAAGCGAAACTATTACATAATAACCTAATTATGACTTTCAAGCTCCTATGTTGACCTATCTTGACCTAAGACGTAATGCAGACGTAGTCAACAGACATTCCATGCATCAACGGTCCAGAAAACACCCATCATCTTCAGCTGAATCAGACATCAGAACACTTTCAGCTGTGCTCTTAACAATCTCTGTCTGAACACTATCATCAGATGACGTAGAAAAAGTAACATCAATACTCTCTGGAAGTTTCACTTCATTCTCTTCCTCAATTTCAACCAACCCAGATTGTTTTTTAGTATAATTTTCAAGAATCGGAGGTGGAACTCTATGAAAACCCACCCCAGTTCCATCAGAATAAACATCTTCGCCAGCTTTGTTTTTCCCGATGGGTTTTGGAACAATGTGTTGCAAAACAAAGCTTGCGGAGTAGTAACTGTTAAGCTTCAACTGGATTCGCTCGTTTTCGATTTCAGCCTCTTGAACTTTAAGTTTTAGTTTAGCGATTTCATCCAATTGTTGGTTGATTGATTCTTCTTTTAATCTAAGCATGGTTTTCAGTTGAACATTTTCTTTATAATTTTTACCATTTCGATCATCATTATCTTTCATTGTGGATTTAAGCTTCTCAAATTTTTCAGTAATTTGACGGTTTTCAAGAACTAACTTTTCATTTTCTTGTCTAATTCTTTCATGATCAGTTTTATCATTTTCAATTTTGTTAGTTAATTCTTTTATCCGTTCAGTTGAAGCTTTAACCATCTTGTCACGATTAAGAATTTGATTCTCAACGTTTCTGACCTTAGCTATCAGATCATCAACCTTCTTACCGTTGAGATACGTGATCGTATTACAAAATTTGCATTCTTTGATGCAATTTTTGCAATCAACATCTCCATCAATTTTCTTACCTGACACATTCATTGATAAGTTTGAACTGACCTGGCTTTTTGACTCAGACTTGGAGTTAGAGTCTACCTCAAGTGCTTTAGCAGCTAGCACTTTGTCAGCCATTTTTCCAAGATTTTCAGCATTCAACTCCTGCGTCGTGTCGATGATCCCGGTATCAACCTTTTTTGACTTCTCTATTTCTTCTTTCTCCTTCTTCTCTTTCTCTTCTTTCTCTTTCTCGTCTCCAGTTCCCCACCATTTATTCTGCCAATAATCATCATCATCTTTTAATTCTTTGATTATAGCCTCTAAATCAATAGTGTTGTGATCAATAGCAATGTTTCCATATGGGTCAAGATAACACTCTCTGTCTGGATCCCATCTATTTGCTCTTTTTTCCTCCGAAAAGATACCAGAAATTCTGATCATTCTGTTTGTGGCCAACAACCTTCTGTAATTATACTTCTGTTCTTCAGTTCTGTTATCTTTCCACGGAACAGGTTCATTCTTTGCCATGAAAGCGTAACCAACCACGTCTTCCTCCGGTAGCAGTTCACTCCAGTCATACCCCTCATCATCATAAATCACCGCAAGAGCTCTAGATTTCTCTTTGTTTTCTTCAATCTGCTTCATTCTTGGCGGCTCCGATTTGTTTTGATGATATATTGCCTTCTTGTAATAGTCTTCTCTGAAAGGGTTCTCTGACTCATCAGCATATGTGTTTCTGCATTCTCGCTTGAGGTGACCTTTTTGCTTGCACTTGAAGCATGTCACCTTCGACTTATCAAAACCCAATTTGGTAGATGGACCACCAATTGACTTTCTTCCGGTTATTTCCATGAAACGCTGAGCCTGACGAACAGCACTGGCCATGCACCACCTTATGTCAATTAGTTCCATTTCTTCAGGATCTGTTTGATCATAATCCTCTTTTGTAAGGTTAGTGTTGCCTATCTTCCCAGCTACAAGACTTTCATACGATTCCAAAACCGACGCTAGAAAAACCATCTGCTGCTTAGCCGATTCCTCGCTGAAATTCTGAGCATTCTTCATGTCTACAACGATGTTGCAGTGAAACAAGTTCTTTGCATCAGACTGGCTTGAATTTGATGACGATCCACTGTGATAACCACTGTGATATCCACTGCTTTGACTTCTTGGACTTTCTTTGTTCGTTGTGGAGACATTCTCAGTAGAAAACGCAGTTTTGGGAGAATTGTTCTTTGGCATCATGCTCTTTGGATAATACAAATCCAAGTTCTATTGGTACGATGAGTGATTGACTTTATGTGTCTTCTTCAATTCCAACTCATGACTTTCAAGTCTCTCAATCAACAAATCCACAGTAAGATCTATAGGTTTGATCGTATTTTTCAGCATCATTGCATAATATTGCCAATCCATTTCATTCGGTAATGAATCAAACAGCTTGTCAACTAGCTCATCTTGAGGATAAGAAATTTCATGTCTCGCTAGTTCCAGTTTTAGATGCCCAAACCTCTCAATCATTTTACTGACTGACTCATTCTTTAAACACCCAAACAAATCAAACTCCTTTTTAAGCAGTTTCCTTTTGTTTTTCACAATTTCTTTACTTCCTAAACATTTGTTTTTTAGCTTTTCCCAGAGATCTTTTGCACTAGAGTATTCGATCAGAGAGATAATATCTTCACGAACAGATTGAAACAACAATGCCACACATTTCTGCTCAGCAACAAACGATTCTATCTCATCAGATGTTGATAAAGTTTCACCCTCTTTGCCTCCATTATCGTATCCATTTTTGAGACTCTTCCAGCTAGGGAACGCAAAAGCCATCAACCAATCTTCGAATTTCTTTGCCCACTGACTATACTCCTCGATAGCCATCAACTTCGGTGGTTTGTTGTAAGTTCCGAAAGCACTTTCAACCTCCAAAGCATCCGATAACTTCTTCTTGGCGTTTGGCGGGTTCTCATTGTTGTTGCTTGTAGATGTATCATCTCCCGAATTTCCAGCAAATGCGTACATGTCGCTAAATGGGTTCATGAAAATGTCATCCATCTTGAATGTACCTGCAAAATCAGCAAACACTTAGAAAAATTTTCGGAATTTTGAAAAACTATGATTTCGAGCGAAATCACTATAAGCGAAATCACTATAAACGAAATCAACAGAATGCACTATGAGCGAAATCAGATATATACTGATTTCAAGCGAAATCTGAAATGTACCACTCGAGCGAAATCAGTAATATGTCAAATGAGCGAAAACAGCAACTTGCCCTACGAGTAAAATTAGAAATTATATGTTCCTATGAGCGAAATTAGGATTTTATGTTTCCTACGAGCGAAATAACATATTTCGCTCCAAATGGTTCAGACAATTACGAGCGAAATCAACTTTTTAAGCGAAACCCCTTCGATGTTTATATGAGCGAAATCAAGTAATCAGGTAGTTTTTACCATTTTTAAGCCGTATTTTAACCTGATTCTTTCTAGGGCTTGTTATTTCTATGTTTTACGCGTTATACTTGAAAATCAGTCCATTTCAACCGTAGGAACCATTTCAAATCAAAAAAGTAAGAGAAGAAGTGAGTAGAAATAAGAGAATTTGGTAGAATCAAGTTGTAGTAGTATGAACTCCTCGTCCTGAGCTCTGATACCACTTGTTGGACCGGTTTGTGACCCTAAACAGTCAGTATAAGGCAGTTCATCCTCAAATACAAATGCGGAATCAATATAAATGAAGTAACACAGCTGTTCCTCTTAATTTCCTTCTTTATAATCACTTTTTGAGTCGTTTTACAAGAATTCTGACAAAAATCCGGCAGCACCTCGACTCTGATTTCGCTCTCAATGTTACAAATGAGGTTCACACATGAGGGGTATTTATAGTGTAACAGATACCTTATAAGCGAAACCTCATGTGACCTCATAAGCGAAACCACTAAGTGACCCTATGAGCGAAATCCTATTACCTATGTACATATAAGCGAAATATCAACTAACAGATTTCGCTTATAATGACACATATGTCATTATGAGCGAAATTAACAATGTAAAACCCTAATTTCTAATTTTCAACTCTGTACAACCTATCTAGACCTAAGACTCTTTACAAGCGTAGTCAACAGACATTCATTGCACCAACACTAAAGTCTATTGAGCAATCTCAAGTGAGTACATAGACCCCTCTTTTACTGTTTTTCAAACATTTTGGGGTGAAACACATGTGCCTACTTGTTACTTTCGTGCTTTTTTCATGTTTTCCTATCATGGACTTGCTATGTTCATAGTACACTATTAGTACATGATTTCATTATGTTTTGCTATGTGTGTTTACTTGGCATGCTAGCACATTGTTTTACATTACATTTCTTTTGCTATGTGTGTTTACTAAACATGCTAGCACATTGATTTACATGACTTTTCTACTTTGTATGTTTACTTAGCATACTTAGTACATTGTTTTCACATAACTTGTTTACATTTGGTATAACATTTGGTTTGTTTAACGGATCTTTATTACATTCATTAACATTAGCTACGCCGCTCGGTAGTAAGTAATGGTACCATAGGACTTGACAAATCCCGTTCCTGACATCCTAGGTTTGTTTGGGTGCAAGGAATGACTGAATCCGAAAACATTTTACTTTGATAACCTTTACTCTAAGGTTATCCTGCTGTCTCAAGGCTTGGATGTATGCGTTAACTTACTACATAAGTGTTTGTATCAATAAAACATGTATTCATTTTACAAAACATAACTTTTGATTTATTTAAAATACTTGTTTTGTTCATTTTTTTTACTTATGGTTTAAGTAGTCTCATTTTTACTTACCATACATAACTTTTGTTTACAATTTACATGACTTCCACCTAACTTGGGTTATACTATGACATTTGATTATTGGTTTAAACATGAACGATTACATTATTGGTTGGTTTGGGTGACTTGAATAACGAGGCATGTGTAATATGATACAAACATGGTGGATACGCAGCTGGTACTTCCTATATATAAGTGTTCGTATGATATTACATATTGTAGCGTTATTTAAGCCATTCAGTTTAGACATGTTACTTTTACAACACCTTTTCACTTAAACATTGTTTTACAAATAACTTGGTTTATACAAACTCTTTTTACTTGGTTACTCTTTTAACCATACGTTATTCTTTTACATACACTTATCCTCTGATTTTGCTATCGTTTTTCAAATGATTTATAAAAGAAAACACTTAACAAGGTTCATGACTGATTTTTATTAAACATTTTCTTTAAACTCAAGTCATGAATCCTATTTTCACAAAACCTATGTATCTCACAGGCATTTTTATGCTGACGTACCTATTTTCACATGTGTTTTCAGGTGCTGTTGCTTAGGATGATCATGACATACTAGGAAGGACCTATGCCTTAGAGACTTAAAATGAAGATAGACTTAGTTTAATATTGTGATGTACTTTTGTTTCTTTTATTTTAAGACAATGTAACTTGTTGGTTCTTATTTTAAAACAATGTATTCCACCGTTGGGTGATGAATAAAATATTATTTTAATTACCATGGTTGTGGAACAATAATTCTGTTACAACACTCCCCGACGTTTCCGCCATGATTTGATGTTTTACGTGGTCGGGGTGTGACACCCGGTATTTTTTAGAATCATCAAGTAAGTTCCCCACTCTTTTTGCGGTAATGCGTCAGCTAATTTGTCTACCCACTCTTCACGATCTTTTGTAATACTCAGCATTGACTTGGATCGCACCAAGTGGCAGTAACGTTCAATCAGCTTCTTCGTATCTTCTCCCGGTAAACTACTGAACAGATCAAACTCTTTCTTGAGTAATGCCTTCTTGCCCTTAATCATGTTCTCACTACCCTCAAACTTAACACGTAGAGCATCCCAGATTGACTTTGAAGTTTTATCATGTTGTAGCAACACAAAAATGTCTTCTTTGATGGCTTGTTGAAGCAAACTTATCATCATCTTTTCAGCACGATACGTATCTCGTTCTTGATCACTAAACTCAGAAATTGTTTTCACAACTTGCAACTCAGTACGTGGCAAAACATATTTCTTCAGAATACACTCCCAAGACCTCAAATGGTTTGCCTGAACCCAGTTTTCGAATCTGTCTTTCCACCCGTAGTACTCTTCGATACTCATCAGTTTTGGGGGTTTTTGTAACGTTCCGGTCTCGTTTTCCAAGTTCATATTATGAGCAATGGAAGCCGGAGTAGTCGGGGGTGAAGCGAACGCGTTATAGAACTCTTCACTCATGATTACGTATCACGTTTTTCAAAAATAGTAACTTTTGAGCGGAATTAACTCAGATGCAGTTCGAGCGGAATAGCAAACAACACACTGGAGCGGAATCACTAAATGAAGTTTGGAGCGAAATCACCACAACCAGTGGAGCGAACTCAGAAGTTTGGTTGTCTAGTGCGGAATCAACAAGTATGTAGGAGTGGAAGCTCTGATTAGACACTTCTGGAGCGAAATCAGAAAAAATCTTTGGAGCAGAATCAGAATGTTTGGTTGTCTGGAGCGGAATCAGTAAGAATTTTAGTGCGGAATCACACATTCTCAGGCGAAATCAGACAAGTTCATTGGAGCGAAATCACTTCGCATATCATTTTAACCAACTTTTAGTCCGAATTTTTACGTGAAACTTTCAAGGATTTGTCAATGTTCAATTTTATACACTCTGTGAAAAATTGATCAGGTTTTGACCGTTAAATCTCGTTCTATTGAAGAAAGAAGGTGTAGAAGTAAGAAATCTTGATCAAATCCAGCTAATCTCTGCAGAACTCCTCCTCCTGAGCTCTGATACCAATTCTAGGATCGTTCGACTAACCCGAATGAGTCGTTCAGAGGAGTTTTACTTTGTTTCAGGCGCGGAAAACAAGAAACAAAGGTAGAAACAGCTTGCAATTCACTTTTAATACTGATTTGATTAATCTAACAACGATTACAATCAGTCTTCACACCGGCAGCACTTCAGTATGGTAATCAACAAAAGTTCTAATGATTTCGCTCTAAACGACCTATATATAGAGGCCTGATTCCGCTCGGAATAACACAAGACCTGTTGGAGCGGAATTAGAACCTTGTGATTCCGCTCAAAAGTATCCACATGACATTTGGAGCGGAATTAACCTTTGGAGCGACATCAGCTTCTAAACATAACAATCTATCCTATTTTCTCGACCTACGAGCCCTGATCTATACAATTTAGTCTAAGACTCGATACAAGACGAAGTCGACAGATGTATGCACCAACAGTGTATTCGTAACTATAAACTTTCCGTACATTCCAATGCTTGGTTATTCGATTATAAGAATAAGTTACATGTTTTTCACTTGATTAATACATAAATAAATCATACATACTTGTTACGATTGATATGTTACACACACTTATTTTATCACATATTTTGGTAATTAAAACATGTTTCATTTACATTTTAGGCCTTATTACATGTTAGACACATAATAAACATCTTGTAACACATTAACACATTACAAATAACCATCTAATATGTTACAAAATAAATAAATAAATAAAAACGTTACAAGCTGCCTACAGCTGCAATCGGAATAGTTAGGGGGTGTTTAATTCTTTTTTTGAATTGTTGTCTCCCAAACACTTGTAATTAAGACCCAACCAACTTAATCCTAATTATTACACTATAAATACAACCCTTTCCCAACCATTTTACCACTTTACAACTCTCAAAACACTCTAAAAAACACACCTAAACTCAGCTGAGTTTCAGCAAGTTCCAGCAGAAAGTTTCAGCCATTCTAAGTGAGTTTTAACTCACTTCTTCTTCTATTTCTTTCTTGTTCATTCTTCTAAGACACTTGGATAACCTCTAGGAAGGTTTTCACAAGTTTTCTTGGGTAAACTAAGGTGAAACCTCAACATTTTTGAGGTCCAAAGTGCGCTTTAAATTCTGCTTGTTTTTATCTTTTTATATATTCATGTTTTTTGATAGAAACTTGGTGGAATCTTGTTCCTACCAAGCTCACAACTTAGTCTATGATTGTGGGTTTGTGTTAGGGTTATTTCCATCAAAGTTTTGAGTTCAAACAACCATTTTATTTATGTTCATATATGATAATCGAATGATGAAAACAAGCACAAGTCATCATCTTCCATATGATGAAATTGCGACTTGTGAAGTGTGAACAAATGGAGGCCTTGGCTTTCCAAACTAAGTTCCACTCCTTCATTTGAACTTTGTATAAGAACACTCCTGTGACTCACAAGAAACAAAGTACCTTAGCCCCGTCTAGCCCTCCTCACTTAGTTCATTCTTTCCATGATGTGTGGGCACACCCGGTGTCACACCCCCAAAATCCACCTGCGGAGTATCACCGCTTAGGAGCGTGACTGACCAGGATCAAGCCACCAATCATCTAGAACAATATATATAGTAAAAGTAATTGCCATTAAACCAAACCAAATCCATATGAAAGGTGTTCCAAAACATAAGTATGTTATCACAGTTTAGCGGAAGCGTATAAATAAAACCCATCATAATAAAGTATCAAATGTCATAAGTGTTTAACAAGACAATCACGATTCAAGCCCACAACGACCAGCTCCTCCCTGTGCAAGCTTCATGTATCTAACGACCTGCAAGGCATGTAACAGAGGATCAACAACTAGTTGAGCGAGTTCACAGAAAGTAAATGCGTAATAGTAAGTTCGTTTATAGCATGTGGCTCTACTGGGCCGATAGTACGTTCTATTGGTGGGGGCTTCCCATGTTGTATATCCACTAGACTATCCGTAACCATAAGTGTTCTTCACAACCGAGAACAGTAGTACGTACAAGCTTTACGTAGGTTTTACGTAAGTGTCCTTCTGTACCCGAGGACAGTGGTACGCGTGGGGTTTACGTAGGTTTTACGTAAGTGTCCTTCCTGACTCCGGAAGACAGTAGCATGTTATTGTTTACGTAGGTTTTACGTAAGTGTCCTTCCTGACTCCGGAAGACAGTAGCATGTTATTGTTTACGTAGGTTTTACGTAAGTGTCCTTCCTGACTCCGGAAGACAGTAGCATATTTCCTGTTTACGTAGGTTTTACGTAAGTGTCCTGCTTAACCCGAGGACCATGGTAGATAGTCTAGTAACGTGTATGTACGCGTAATTGTTCAATTCCATCATTCAACCCATTCCCTATCCCCGGGAATCCCATGCCTTGGTAAAGAGTGTGAACTCACCTTGGTTTGCTCGGTATGTTATTGCTTCTAGGGTTTATTAAATGTCTAAGTCCGTTACACACGACCTAGGATACATTGCACATGATTCGACGTAAGTGTTTGCAAGCAATTAGGGTTTACAAGTCTTTGATATCCAAGTAATTGTGTTCAGTGTGATTATTGTGTACAGAATAGCATGAGATAGATTGTTCACGTATACGATATCCAGCAGTATACAACATCATACAGATTTATATACAGACATAAACAGTAGCATGAAAATCATACAGTAAGCTTTGACACACACATCTCTTGTAAAGTTCGGACTATTAGCATGCTATTATACACGAAAACATACAGTCAACTTTATTACAGTTGTTTGCTATAGCACATAACACTTATTCACTTATTCACACGTATGGAATCAACAGATTGGATAACACATCATACTTATGGAATTCGGACAAATAAACATCATTAAGCTCGGACACATATGCATATGTTACAAAAGTCGGATCCTCATGCATTATGTAAAACTTGGACTTATCAAGCATCCTTGTGAAATTCGGACATCATCCTATGTTACAACAAAACTCGGACAAGAGGGGATCTTTTTCACAAAGTCGGACCCAAAGGGTGGGGGCACAAAGTCGGACAAGGAGGGTAGAGGTTAAAACTCGGATAGGAGGTTCCAAGGCCCAAGAAATTCGGACCTATGATATGAATAAAACTCGGCCTACATGAAGGTGTCAAAACTCGAACCACCCACCTATTAAAAGTCGGACCCTTCTTCACATGTTAAAACTCGGACTCTCAGCATGCCAAAACTCGGATCCCTTGTGTTTGTTTTAATGTTCGGACTACATGAAATATATAAAGGTCGGACCTTTCATTTACAATTAAAACTCGGACACATACAAGCTTAAAAGTCGGACTCCTATCAATCATAAAAGATCGGACATCAACTTCTTTAATAAGCTCAGACATCATGTGTTTCTTTATAAAACTCAGACTATTTCATTCAAAGGTCGGACTAACATATCATATCAAAACTCAGACATTCACACTCACAAAACTCTGACCTAAATCACGGACTAACAACATACGTGATTTTTCCAAGACAAATCACAGCATCACGGCAATTACACTTCAACATTTATACGATCAAAACCCTAATCAATCTTACATATTACAGAAATCATAAGCAGTCATTCGATGATTACAACAATCATTATGTGAACAATCTTATCGGCATACAACTAATCATTCATCATAATCACAATAATCCGGAATCAAATCAAAATCACAGAATATTATGTGAAGAACTAGGGTTTTCATGAACACATAATAAGGAATTAAGAATTGATAAATCAAGCAATCAATTAGGGTTTACGAGTATTAAAATGATCAATAAATAATTACCTTGAATGATTCTAGAGAAAATGTGGAATCAAAGTGTTGAATGTCTTGTGCCAATGATGATGGTGATAATGATTGCTAGGGGATTAGAGAATACAGTACGTGCTTTGGTTTTTGTGAAAATGATTAGTGAAAGAGGGATTAGGGTTAAGTATAGTTTAATTTTCACTAATTACTCTACACACCCTGAATTACTATATCTTACACAAGCACACCATCTCACATCAATTTCACAGTTTCACCACCAAGTTTATGCATTTAACAACTTTATCACAATTAACACATAACCATGCACAAACACACAATACACTTCCTTGTATCAAAGCGTATACAATTCCATAGCAACTAATTGTGCAAATAATTAACTACACAAACAATGAAAGTGCAATAAATGCGAAATAGGAATCTTGGAAATTCGAGTTGTCACATTATCCCCAACTTGAAAGAAATTTCGTCCCGAAATTTAGCATGCGGTTATTGAGGAAGCTAGGTAAGTTGTATCGTTTACTGGTTTTCCTGGGGTGTCACATCATCCCCCCGTTGATTTGGAATTTCATCCCGAAATTCTGCTGTAGTAGCTTCAGCCTCAGTAGTCGTTGCATTGGTTTCGAATAACTGGGGATACTTGAGTTTCATTTGATCTTCGCGTTCCCAGTTATACTCTGGGCCACGACGGGAGTTCCAACGAACTCGTACAAGAGGTATTCTAGTGTTCTTGAGGACCTTGACATCCCGGTCCGTGATTTCAACTGGTTCCTCGACGAACTGCAACCGCTCGTCGATAGTGAGTTCCTTAAAAGGAACTATGAGGGTCTCATCTGACAGACACTTCTTCAGATTCAACACGTGGAATACGTTGTGAACTGCACCGAGTTCGGCTGGTAGGTTTAGTCTGTAGGCTACTCGGCCTATTCTTTTAGTGATTTCGAACGGTCCAACATACCGTGGATTGAGCTTGCCTCGTTTACCAAAACGAACCACACCCTTCCAGGGTGAGACTTTGAGTAGCACTCGATCCCCAACTTGGAACTCGAGCGGTTTTCTGCGTTTATTAACGTAGCTTTTCTGGCGATCACAGGCTGCCGCCATGTCTTGTCGTATCTATGCTATTCGTTTATTAGCGTCAGCTACCATTTCTGGTCCTGTAATCTGACTATCCCCCACCTCTGCCCAACAGAGAGGTGACCGGCATTTACGTCCGTACAATGCCTCGAACGGAGCGGCTTGTATGCTGGTGTGGTAACTGTTATTGTACGAAAACTCCACTAACAGGAGGTGCTTTTCCCAGCTCTTGCCGAAATCAATAACACATGCCCGAAGCATGTCTTCTAGGGTTTGAATCGTGCGCTCAGACTGCCCATCCGTCTGAGGGTGATAAGTTGTGCTCATGTCTAATCGAAAGCCAAAAGCTTTGTGCATTGCTTGCCATAGTTCTGATGTGAATCGTGCATCGCGATCCGAAATGATAGATGTGGGCACCCCGTGCCTCGAGACCACTTCTTTCAAGTAGACATCTGCTAAGGTAGAGAACTTGTCAGTTTCTTTGATAGCCAAGAAGTGAGCAGACTTTGTGAGTCAATCAACGATCACCCAAATAGTATCGTTCCCACGCTGGGATCTAGGTAGGCCTGTAACAAAATCCATGGAAATTTTCTCCCATTTCCATTGTGGTATTTTTGGTTGTTGGAGTAGGCCCGCTGGTTTCTGGTATTCAACCTTGACCCTTGCACAGGTCAAACATTTATTGACGTAAGTTGCGATGAGAGCTTTCATGTTTGGCCACCAATACGTAGTTCTGATGTCGTGGTACATTTTATCCGACCCTGGATGTACCGAGTAGCGAGACTTGTGCGTTTCATCCATCACAAGTTCTCGTAAACCGCCATAAAGTGGGACCCAAATACGTCCTGTTACGTAGTAGGCGCCGTCTTCCTTCTGTTTTAACCGTTGCCTTGAGCCGCGTAAGGCTTTAGCCTTGACGTTTTCTGGTTTCAATGCTTCCACCTGAGCATCTCGTATTTGTGCAGGAAGATCAGACTGAATAGTGAGCTGTAAAGCTCGTACACGCCTAGGTAGAGTGTCTTTTCGACTGAGAGCGTCAGCCACAACATTGGCCTTGCCTGGATGGTACTTGATGGTGCATTCACAATCATTAAGCAGCTCGACCCATCGTCGTTGACGCATGTTCAATTCTTTCTGCTTGAAGATATGCTCGAGACTCCTGTGATCGGTGTAAATAGTGCACTTGGTACCGTACAGGTAGTGTCGCCATATCTTAAGCGCGAAAACAATAGCTCCCAGCTCTAAATCGTGCGTCGTGTAATTCCGTTCATGAATTTTGAGTTGCCGCGAAGCGTAGGCAATAACTTTATCCCGCTGCATCAATACACAATCAAGCCCCTGTATCGATGCGTCACAATAGACTACAAAATCGTCTGTGCCCTCTGGCAGTGAGAGAATAGGTGCGCTGCAAAGCCTATCCTTTAAGTGCTGAAAAGCAGTTTCCTGGGAATCTCCCCAACGGTAGGTGACACCTTTCTGTGTCAGCATAGTAAGTGGCTGTGCGATCTTCGAAAAGTCGTTAATGAATCGTCTATAGTACTCCGCCATACCCACGAATTGGCGTATTTCCGTTGGTGTACGCGGTGCAGGCCAGTTCCTGATCGAATCCACCTTGGACGGATCAACATGAATCCCATCCCTGTTCACCACATGGCCTAAGAAGTGGACTTCACGAAGCCAGAAGTCACATTTAGAAAACTTGTCGTACAATTGTTCCTTTCGAAGAAGTTCCAAGATAAGACGTAAATGCTGCTCGTGTTCCTCCTGACTCTTGGAGTAGATCAGAATGTCGTCGATGAAGATAATGACGAACTTGTCAAGATAGGGTTTGCACACCCTGTTCATAAGATCCATGAAAACTGCAGGCGTGTTCGTAAGCCCAAATGGCATGACTAGGAACTCGTAATGACCGCAGCGAGTTCTGAATGCTGTCCTTGAGACGTCCTCATCCCGGACTCTCAGCTGATGATACCCTGACCTTAGATCAATCTTGGAATAGTAACTCGACCCTTGCAACTGGTCGAATAAGTCGTCGATACGAGGAAGAGGATAGCGGTTCTTCACTGTGACCTTGTTCAGTTCACGGTAATCGATGCACATCGTGAATGTGCCATCCTTCTTTTTCACGAATAGTACTGGAGCTCCCCAAGGCGAAGAGCTGGGACGAATGAAGCCCTTATCCAAGAGCTCTTGTGGTTGCGTCGATAGTTCTCCCAGTTCTGATGGAGCTAAGCGATACGGTGCGTGAGCTATAGGTGCTGTCCAGAATTGTAGGAATGAGGTCAATAGGAAACGTCTGACCCGCGAGGATAAGATTACAATCTAGAACTATGAATGGCCTCTAGACTTGTATCATAAGCTAACACTACGACAGGTTTGGTGTTCAAGGAAGTTGGTGTACGTTGTAACATTTGACTATCTTTCAAGAACATATAACTGGTATCCACACCCAAAACAAACACGACAGTAACATAAAAGTCGTCGAGAAGAAACTTACCCATTATTACTTTTGGATCGTTCCTTGCGTCACCCTGATCAATCATGTACATGCGGCCTCGGCGTCATTGTTTCCATTGTTTCCCCCCATAGCTATCCCCATTGTCATCCCTGTTTCCATGGTCGTGGTTCTGAGTCTGGTCCTGGTTTATATGCGGACAATGTCTCTTGTAGTGATCTTTAGCATCACACTGAAAACATCCTTTAAAACTTTGTTGTTGTTGCTGATTCTGTGAAGATTGAGGCGGCCATAGCTGTTCTTGAGCTACAGGACGTGAGCTTCGACAATCCTTAGCTTCATGACCAATCTTGAGACACCTCTGGCAACGACCCTTGTTGCACTGACCGCTGTGGTGTCTATTGCATCTGTTACACTTTGGATGATTTCCTCGATATCCACTCTGCCCGCGACTACTAGAAAATTGCTGTCTGGGGCTCTGGTAGTCATCTATCTTTTGCTGCTGCGCTAGAGGCTGGACCAAAATTAATTCCTTGCTCAGGCTTTCATCCCACTTGCGTTTGTTATCACTAGAAGCACATGTAGTATCAGTCTTAGCACGTTTCGGTAACTTGTTTTGTTCTACAGCCTGGTCTGTGAGACGATGAGCAAGTCGAGTGACTTGCTGGATAGTGCCAAGGTTAGCTGTAGTCACATGACTCTGAATTTCTGGCACCAGACCCTTGAGATACAGCTCGATACGTTTGGTGGGAGGGTCTACCATAGTAGGACAAAATGTGGCTAATTCATTCGATCTCTTCGTATAAACTTCAATTTCAGACCCCACCATCTGTAGGTTGAGGAACTCTACCTCTAGTTTGTGGATGTCTTCACGACTACAAAACTCTTCCTTAATTAGGTCCTTGAACTCGTTCCAGGGGGTGGCATTAGCAGCAGCCAGCCCTAACATCTGAACCTGTGCTTCCCACCAGGTTAATGCAGCACCCTCAAGTGTTCCAGTAGCAAACTTTACTCTATGAGACTCAGAACAATCATGCACCTCAAAGTCAGTTTCGAGCCTTTCGAACCAGTGGAGGAGGCCTTCAACTCCCTCAGTTCCACTCAAGGTACTAGGTTGGCAATCCTTGAGATTTTTGAAGGTGTAAACAGGTGGCTGAGCGTGTTGACCTCCTGCTTGTATGGCTGCAAGTGTCGCAGCAATTCGTTCGTTAATGAGAGCCGTCAACTGGGCTTGAGTCAAGTTGATATGTCCGGCCATGATCTTCATAGAAAATGTAACGTAAGTGAGAGAGGTTCGCGAATAGTGCGATGACAGAAGAGTGTAAGCACATATATGTTCTCAAGCAATAACAAGTAGTGAGCAATGTAATCTAAGCATACTACGAGCAAAGCTCTATGCAATTCTAGCATGTAGGCAACAAATATAAACCTTATTACCTAGGATGTTGAGTCTTGCACGTGGAGCGAAGCGTCCTTGTGGATCGTTGAGCACTGTACTGGTTATAGTCTGGTTTTAATAAAAACGTTTTCCCATATTAAAACCAAGTTCTCTATAACCAATGGCTCTGATACCAATCTGTCACACCCCCAAAATCCACCTGCGGAGTATCACCGCTTGGGAGCGTGACTGACCAGGATCAAGCCACCAATCATATAGAACAATATATATAGTAAAAGTAATTGCCATTAAACCAAACCAAATCCATATGAAAGGTGTTCCCAAACATAAGTATGTTATCACAGTTTAGCGGAAGCGTATAAATAAAACCCATCATAATAAAGTATCAAATGTCATAAGTGTTTAACAAGACAATCACGATTCAAGCCCACAACGACCAGCTCCTCCCTGTGCAAGCTTCATGTATCTAACGACCTGCAAGGCATGTAACAGAGGGTCAACAACTAGTTGAGCGAGTTCACAGAAAGTAAATGCGTAATAGTAAGTTCGTTTGTAACATGTGGCTCTACTGGGCCGATAGTACGTTCTATTGGTGGGGGCTTCCCATGTTGTATATCCACTAGACTATTTGTAACCATAAGTGTTCTTCACAACCGAGAACAGTAGTACGTACAAGCTTTACGTAATTTTTACGTAAGTGTCCTTCTGTACCCGAGGACAGTGGTACGCGTGGGGTTTACGTAGGTTTTACATAAGTGTCCTTCCTGACTCCGGAAGACAGTAGCATGTTATTGTTTACGTAGGTTTTACGTAAGTGTCCTTCCTGACTCCGGAAGACGGTAGCATGTTATTGTTTACGTAGGTTTTACGTAAGTGTCCTTCCTGACTCCGGAAGACAGTAGCATATTTCCTATTTACGTAGGTTTTACGTAAGTGTCCTGCTTAACCCGAGGACCATGGTAGATATTCTAGTAACGTGTATGTACGCGTAATTGTTCAATTCCATCATTCAACCCATTCCCTATCCCCGGGAATCCCATGCCTTGGTAAAGAGTGTGAACTCACCTTGGTTTGCTCGGTATGTTATTGCTTCTAGAGTTTATTAAATGTCTAAGTCCGTTACACACGACCTAGGATACATTGCACATGATTCGACGTAAGTGTTTGCAAGCAATTAGGGTTTACAAGTCTTTGATATCCAAGTAATTGTGTTCAGTGTGATTATTGTGTATAGAATAGCATGAGATAGATTGTTCACGTATACGATATCCAGCAGTATACAACATCATACAGATTTATATACAGACATAAACAGTAGCATGAAAATCATACAGTAAGCTTTGACACACACATCTCTTGTAAAGTTCGGACTATTAGCATGCTATTATACGCGGAAACATACAGTCAACTTTATTACAGTTGTTTGCTATAGCACATAACACTTATTCACTTATTCACACGTATGGAATCAACAGATTGGACAACACATCATACTTATGGAATTCGGACAAATAAACATCATTAAGCTCGGACACATATGCATATGTTACAAAAGTCGGATCCTCATGCATTATGTAAAACTTGGACTTATCAAGCATCCTTGTGAAATTCGGACATCATCCTATGTTACAACAAAACTCGGACAAGAGGGGATCCTTTTCACAAAGTCGGACCCAAAGGGTGGGGGCACAAAGTCGGACAAGGAGGGTAGAGGTTAAAACTCGGATAGGAGGTTCCAAGGCCCAAGAAATTCGGACCTATGATATGAATAAAACTCGGCCTACATGAAGGTTTCAAAACTCGGACCACCCACCTATTAAAAGTCGGACCCTTCTTCACATGTTAAAACTCGGACTCTCAGCATGCCAAAACTCGGATCCCTTGTGTTTGTTTTAATGTTCGGACTACATTAAATATATAAAGGTCGGACCTTTCATTTACAATTAAAAGTCGGACACATACAAGCTTAAAAGTCGGACTCCTATCAATCATAAAAGATCGGACATCAACTTCTTTAATAAGCTCAGACATCATGTGTTTCTTTATAAAACTCAGACTATTTCATTCAAAGGTCGGGCTAACATATCATATCAAAACTCAGACATTCACAATCACAAAACTCTGACCTAAATCACGGACTAACAACATACGTGATTTTTCCAAGACAAATCACAGCATCACGGCAGTTACACTTCAACATTTATACGATCAAAACCCTAATCAATCTTACATATTACAGAAATCATAAGCAGTCATTCGATGATTACAACAATCATTATGTGAACAATCTTATCGGCATACAACTAATCATTCATCATAATCACAATAATCCGGAATCAAATCAAAATCACAGAATATTATGTGAAGAACTAGGGTTTTCATGAACACATAATCAGGAATTAAGAATTGATAAATCAAATCAATTAGGGTTTACGAGTATTACAATGATCAATAAACAATTACCTTGAATGATTCTAGAGAAAATGTGGAATCAAAGTGTTGAATGTCTTGTGCCAATGATGATGGTGATAATGATTGCTAGGGGATTAGAGAATACAGTACGTGCTTTGGTTTTTGTGAAAATGATTAGTGAAAGAGGGATTAGGGTTAAGTATAGTTAATTTTCACTAATTACTCTACACACCCTGAATTACTATATCTTACACAAGCACACCATCTCACATCAATTTCACAGTTTCACCACCAAGTTTATGCATTTAACAACTTTATCACAATTAACACATAACCATGCACAAACACACAATACACTTCCTTGTATCAAAGCGTATACAATTCCATAGCAACTAATTGTGCAAATAATTAACTACACAAACAATGAATGTGCAATAAATGCGAAATAGGAATCTTGGAAATTCGAGTTGTCACACCCGGGTTTTAGTGTACTTGGTCACTTGAACCTTGTTAGAATAGATTTATTTTCTTGTTTTCATGACCCTCCGAACCATATTCATGATGGTTTGTGTAGTGGTGAATCATATAATGAGATTTTAACCTCCATGCTTGGAAATTCATGACACTACATGATATTTTTTGAATGGACTTAGATTAGGTTATTATTATTATAACTATATAAGTTTATACAGTATATAAATCATGGCTGAATTTGTGATGATAATCAAGTTATGATTATTCGTCATAAACCTAAGCTAACATATCTAAGATTCTAAGATACTTGTTATGAATCCAACGGGCAATTTCGGACCCATGAAACCACTTAATATGGTGTCATAAACGAGCTCTTACAACTAGATATTATTTTTGTATTCATACTTTTGATACTTTAAATTCCAATTCCGAATCTTCCATTCTTATTCCATTAACTTACACACCTTGTTTCCCATGTAGGGTGACTTGGTGATTCCAACCTCAACAAATAACTCTTCACGGGATTATCAAGTTAGAAGCTTGCAAAATCGTGAGTACACTTGACCCATTTTTGTTTTACACGATTTTGGGTGCAACATGTTAGCTTATTAAAATCACAACACTTAAACTTTATCTTTCGCACAAACGATCTGATACATGCATGCATACGTTATACTTGATACGTCTATCTAGGTTAGTTCGTTTTGTGATTGAACCTATCATTAACTTCGATCAAGCCTACCTTGATAGGAAAAACGCGCAACCCGGTCACAAACAGTAAACTAAAGCCGTGGAAGCAAACTTCGTTCGACCAAAAATTTTCCCAACTCGAATGAACCTGTGAGGATGCAAACAAATAGGCTATACATTAATAATAATAATAAGGAGACACCGAATTTTAGCGTGGAAAACCTCTAAAAAAGGAGAGTAAAAACCACGGGACTACTAGAGCCGCTTAAAATCCACTATCACCAATAATAGCAATACAAAGTCTTCCCTAGTTAAAACTAGAGGCATACAAAATCATCATATACTTGGTACAAACTAACTTCAAGTATATGGAATATAAACAAAACGAATAAGCAAGTAAGAGGTATCACCAAACGAGGAATTAACGATCTCTGGTACGTCTCTTATCTTCACAAAAGACCCAAGAATAAAACTCTTGATCTTTCTTCTTTGTTCGTCTGTACCTCTTCAAGTCAGGCGCCAAAAACCACAAAGGAAACAAACCCTATTCTTTTCTTTTCTTGCGTCTAGAAGGTTCATCAAAAACCTTTTTTATATTTTGTGATCCTTTCGTCAGTTTCAAGCCCACCATTACAAATTTAATGTTTTGTTTGGTCTTGGCCCACACCAACTTACGTCACAATCCAAAGACCACATATATCCTTTTTTTCTTTTTTTTATTACTCTAAAATAATAATAGTAATAAAACCCATGTAATATGAGATAGGTTGGGCTTTCTCATGGGCAAAAAGTAACCCAACAAATCTCCCCCTTTTTGTCTATGAGAAAGAGTTCGCCATCCCGGCGATTGAGCAACATACCTTCAACTTTTCCCTTGCTAAATATTTAGTAAACATATCGGAACCATTATCATCGGTATGAACTTTGTCAAGTTCAAATAGCTTGTCTTTAATAGCATCTCTAATCTAATGATACCTAACATCAATATGTTTTGTTCTTTTGTGAAACATAGAATTTTTTGCAAGGTGAATGGTGCTTTCATTATCACAAAGGACCACGTAGCGCTGTTGCATAAAGCCAAGCTCTTGCGTAAATCTTTTCAACCACAATAGTTCTTTGCATGCTTCTGTTGCTGCAATATACTCAGCCTCTGTAGTAGACAAAGCAACAATCTAGATTGCCAAGACACAGCTCCCCCTGCAAAAGTCATCAAATAACCAGAAGTAGATTTCATGTTGTCCTTATTTCCTGCCATATCAGAATCCATATAACCAACAAGCATTGGTTCTTCATTCCCAAATGTTATACCCAATTTGGAAGTACCACGTAGATATCTGAAGATCCACTTAACCGCTTCCCAATGCTTCTTACCTGGATTTGCAGAAACCGACTAACAACACCTACTGCATGGGCAATATCAGGCCTTGTGCACACCATTGCATACATCAAGCTTCCAACCGCTGATGCGCATGGAACTTTATCCATCTCTTCAATCTCCTTCTTAGAAGAATGGCAATCTTTATTGGTTAGTTTAAAGTTGGGAGTAAGAGGTGAACTAACCGCTTTGGCCTTAGCCATGTTGAATTTGCAAAGCACCTTCTCAATGTATTGCTCTTGTGACATGTGTAACTTCTTTGAAGCTCTATCTCTAGTAATCTGAATGCCAAGAATCTGTTTTACTGGCCCCAAGTCTTTCATAGAAAAAGACTTGCTTAAATCTTTCTTCAGCTGAACAATCCTCTCTGCATTCTTGCCAACAATCAACATGTCATCAACATAAAGTAATAAAATGATAAAATCATCATCACCAAACCTCTGAAAGAAAACACAGTGATCTGAAATAGTCTTTCGGTAGCCTTGTTTCCCCATAACAGACTCAAATTTCTTGTACCACTGTCTCGGTGCTTGTTTCAACCCATATAGACTTTTCTGAAGCTTACAGACATAGTCTTCTTTACCTTTAACCTGAAAACCTTCAGGTTGCTCCATATAGATTTCCTTGTCCAAGTCACCATGAAGGAAAGCTGTCTTGACATCCATTTGCTCAACCTCAAGATCAAGACTAGCAGCCAAACCAAGAATCACTCGAATGGAACTCATCTTCATGACTGGAGAGAAAATCTCATCAAAATCAATACCTTTTATTTGACTGAACCCTTTGACCACCAATCTAGCTTTGTATCTAGGCCGTGAGGTATGGTCTTCAGTCTTCACTTTGTAGACCCACTTATTCTTCAAGGCCCTTTTGCCCTTAGGCAACTTGACCAACTCAAAGGTATTGTTCTCATACAAGGAATTCATCTCATCTTGCATAGCTTCAAACCACTCTCTTTTATGTTCATCTTCCATAGCCTCTGTATAACACTCGAGCTCTCCCCCATCTGAGAGTAAGACATACTCATCAGCAGAAAAACGGGTAGAAGGATGACGATCTCTTGTAGACCGCCTGAGTGGGACAAATGGTGACATACCTGGTACTGGTAACTCTGGATGAGAACCCTCATCCAACTCGTGCTGCTCTGAAATATCATGATTATCAGTACCGTTGTTCATCATTTTGAATGCCATTTTCATTATGTGGCTCAATGTGCTGAGGAGGGACCGGATCCAAATCAGAAAGATCATCAGTATGTTGAGGAACTATCTTTGTCTTCTCAATATCTTTCAAACTTTGATCTTCAATAAAATCAGCATCGAAACTTCTTATGAGTTTCTTCGAGATTGGATCATAGAACCTGTGTCCAAACTCATCTCTCCCATAACCAAGGAATATATATGGCTTGGTCTTTATATCAAGCTTTGTTCTTTCATCTTTGGGAATATGCACAAAAGCCTTGCATCCAAAGACCCACAAATCATCATATGAAACATCTTTGCCACTCCAAACCTTGTCAGGAACATCAAAAGACAAAGTAACACAAGGAGTACGATTAATAACATTTATTGTGGTGTTCAAAGCTTCACCCCAAAAGGAATTAGGCAATCCTGCATGTGATAGCAAACATCTAACCTTTTTAACCAATGTTCTATTCATCCGTTCTGCTAAACCATTTAGCTGTGGTGTCTTTGGAGGAGTCTTTTGGTGTCGAATACCTTTCTCTATACAATAAGCATCAAAAGGAGCAATGTATTCACCTCCATTATCTGTCCGAATACACTTGAGCCTCTTTGCAGTTTGTCTCTCAACTAAGGCATGAAACTGCTTAAACACATCTAATACCTGATCTTTAGACTTCAAAGTATAAGCCCAAACTTTTCTCGAATGATCATCGATAAAAGTGACAAAATACAAGCAGCCCCCAAGTGTTCTAGTCTTCATAGGACCACAAACATCCGAATGTATTAAATCAAGTATATTTTCTCTCCTATGAGGAGGATGACTCTTAAAAGAAACTCTTCTTTGCTTACCTGCCAGACAATGAGAACACTTCTTCAAATGAACATCATGCAAATCGGGCAAGGCATTCTTCTTCAACAAAATAGACATCCCCTTTTCGCTCATGTGAGCAAGTCTCCTATGCCACAAGTCAGTCATATCAGCATTCACTAACAAATTGACGGAGTCTTTAGAGATCTTCGGATGCGCTCTGTATAATTTTGAAGTTCTTTTAATTCTTGCCACGATTAAAGAACCACGAGTGAGTTTCCAAATACCATCACCAAAGGTACTATGGTAACCATCATCATCAAGTAAACCCGCGGAGATCAAATGAAGTCTAATATCTAGAACATGTTTTATATTGTGTAAAACCAACTCCATCAAAGTGTCAAACTTCAAGCAAACATCCCCAACACCTACAATCTTTGATAGCCCGTTATTGCCCATCTTAACAACCCCAAAGTCACCAGGTGTATAAGATGAAAAAAAATTCCCTTTGTGACGTCACATGGCATGTAGCACCACTGTCAACAGCTCACTCGAATCATCATGTGTAATGTTCACCATGTCATAATCACAACAAATAAAGAACTCTTCAGTAGCAGAATTAACTTCCGCAGTGTCGTTGCCACCATCATCTTTCTTATGATTGTTCTTTTGATTGTTGTAAAGAGCCTTCTTGTTCTCCTTTTTCGGTTGTCTACAAAATTTAATTGTATGTCCTTTCTTACCACAATGATGACACTCATAATCAGCAAACAAACCCCTGGACTTACTACGATGCTTCCCTTTGTTACTCGGACCTCTACTTTGACTTCTCCCCCTACTTTCTGTGACTAAAACATCCGAATGTGAAGAGGAACCCTGCTATTTTCTTCTCATCTCTTGATTTAAAATACTGCCTTTAGCCATTTCCATAGTAATAATACCATTTGCTGCAGAGTTGGACAATGATGTCCTAAAAGTCTCCCAAGAATCCGGTAAAGTACCAAGAAGCCACAAGCCTTGTATCTCGTCTTCAAACTTGATACCCATTCCTGCAAGCTGATTAATAATACCCTGAAAAACATTCAAGTGATCAGTAACAAGAGTTCCATCATTGTACTTCAAGTTAACCAACTGTTTAATCAAGAACAATTTATTGTTCCCGATCTTTCGAGCATACAACTCCTCAAGTTTATTCCACAAAGTACGAGCATGAGTCTCCCCGCTAATATGGTTCAAAACATTATCATCAACCCATTGGCGAATATAGCCACAAACTTTTCTGTGCAAGATATTCCATTGTTCATCTGTTTTACCTTCGAGTTTATCAATATTAAACACAGGCATATAATAATCCTTTACATAAAGGAGATCTTCCATCTTGCCTCTCCAAACATGATAATTAGAACCATTCAAATTCACAATCCTACTTGTATTAGCTTCCATCGTTCAAACAAGTTTCAACCCAATAACAAGAGCCAATGGCTCTAATACCACTCTGATGGGAAAAACGCGCAACCCGGTCACAAAGAGTAAACTAAAGCCGCGGAAGCAAACTTCGTTCGACCAAAAATTTTCCCAACTCGAATGAACCTGTGAGGATGCAAACAAATAGGCTATAAAATAATAATAATAATAATAATAATAATAATAATAATAATAATAATAATAATAATAATAATAATAATAATAATAATAAGGAGACACCGAATTTTAGCGTGGAAAACCTCTTAAAAAGGAGAGTAAAAACCACGGGACAACTAGAGCCGCTTAAAATCCACTATCACCAATAATAGCAATACAAAGTCTTCCCTAGTTAAAACTAGAGGCATACAAAATCATCATATACTTGGTACAAACTAACTTCAAGTATATGGAATATAAACAAAACGAATAAGCAAGTAAGATGTATCACCAAACGAGGAATTAATAATCTCTGGTACGTCTCTTATCTTCACAAAAGACCCAAGAATAAAACTCTTGATCTTTCTTCTTTGTTCGTCTGTACGTCTTCAAGTCAGGCGCCAAAAATCACAAAGGAAACAAACCCTATTCTTTTCTTTTCTTGCGTCCAGAAGGTTCATCAAAAACCTTTTTTATATTTTGTGATCCTTTCGTCAGTTGTAAGCCCACCATTACAAATTTAATGTTTTGTTTGGTCTTGGCCCACACCAACTTACATCACAATCCAAAGACCACATATATCATTTTTTTCTTTTTTTATTACTCTAAAATAATAATAGTAATAAAACCCATGTAGTATGAGATAGGTTGGGCTTTCTCATGGGCAAAAAATAACCCAACATACCTTAACATGTATAGCGCTATAGGAGTAACGCACTGTTTGTGAACGTTGGGTTATGTTAAGAATCTTTTACTTGCGTGAACTTTGGTTTGACTTGTTTATCACATGCTAGATTTACGTTAATCTTGAATAACATAGTTTGCCATGTGGATTCGTTTCAACATTTTTATACTTATGTTATGTACTTAACACTTGTGTACTCGCCAATGCTTTTTGTGTTGAACTATACTTTTTAACATATTGCAGGTTGATGATGCTGATTATGATGAAATCTAGTAGGGACGAAACTAGAAACGCATCCTTAAATTACTAGTATTGTTTACTTTATTTTGTTGAATTTGTTGTATTAGATTTCGAATGTTGTACTTTGACTTTTTCATGATGTAATTGACGATTTATGTTATGAAATGTAATTTAGTTTTGAATTAAATATTGTCACATAATGTTATGAAGTCTTTGAGCAATCTCGTTCGTCTCACTCCGACATTTCCGCCATCGTTTGGGGTGTGACACTTTTGTGTCCCAGTCGAGGGTAATCGGCACTAAATCGTCTCCGGGTTGAGTGCTTCCTATGTCATCACACATATTAATGTCCTAGCTACACATTAATGATTAGCAAGTTCATTGACGCTTTACATACCAGTTTTCGATACTTGAACATTCAAATGTTTTTAAGATTCAGTTGATACATATTCAAAGCATACGAATTCGCCAACTTTTGTTGATGTTTTTAAACTTACATGTATTTCAGGCAATTAAGTGGATATTGGTGCGGAAGATTACAAAGTTTCAAGGTTGTCAAGAAGTCAGTGTCATCCACATTTTGTAAGGGTTTGGTCCATATATCCCGTCCTTGAACGGACATAGGATACAAGGCCTTAATGCTTAAAAACTTTATTTTGGACAAGTGTATTTTGTAAAAATTATTAACTTATGTTTTCTTTTGTTATCAAACAACTTATGACTTGTAATTTCAATTATGGTAATGGATGAACATCGTGCATGTTTTATTTCATATAGCTTGTTTACTTACATCATGTGCAATGCAAACCGATCAAGTTCACACCGTGTGCTTCCGCCTATGAGCGAGTGTCACAGGTGTACCACTAAAACAATGTCACGCATGACAATCTATGATCTAATCCACCACCACATACCAACATAGATTTAGTGCACAAGTTCTATATATCAAAACTTTATTTCCAAAAATACACGTGTTTTTGTTTATTAGGCTAAAGGGTGTGGGAAACATGATTGGGTCATTAATTGCCATGTAGGACCATTAATAAATTGCTACACCATCCCCTTGCTTAATCCATCATGGTTGGCATGGATTAAACCATGGCAACCATGAGCCTCCTTTCCTTTTTTAATATTTCTTTTTCCTTTTTTACAAATAAATTAAAATAAAAGAACAGTGGTTTGGGTCATGACCACACCCATAGGGTAGTGGTTTTAAATGATGAATTAAAATCAAGTGACATGACGCTGATGTGGAGGATCATGAAGTCCATAAGGATTATGACCACACCTATAGCCTTAACATGATTTCTATTATCACCTCTTTGGGAATATTATTCCCAAGCATACACTACTTGGCGAGTTAACAACTACCAAACAAATTCAGCACTTAGGGCTTCAATAGCAAAACAGTGTTACTTGGCACTTAATATCCCAAAACATTTCCATTCGTGTATTTAACATCCCAATTTAAGTCCTCTTTGTTTCATTGCATCATCTCATGACAAAACTTTACCAATTTATGAATTGAGGATTCAACATCCCAATTCAACTTAAATATGTTTTCTTCACTTGGTAACACAAACATATTAGCAATCGCTAGTTTTAGTGGAATATATTTTAGTGGAAGCACATACACTGCACCATCTACTAAATGAGAAGCATGGAGTGGCGAAGCTTGACCCGAATGACGAGGTGGGGTCGAAAACGTATATCCCAAAAATTTCTATAGAATTGAGGGGTCGAAAACGTATATACCCAAAAATTTCTTTACGACTCCCTCTCCCCCCTCCCTCTATACTTTGCCGCTGTCACGATGTGCAGAGTAGTGCTAGTTGGACCACTTCAAAATTACACATCATCACACTCTATCCTCTTCTCCCCATGGTTGTCCATCGCATACCTCGTTCTTTCTCCACCTTTTGTTTTCAAGAGAGCTCTCCATGGTTAATTTCATATATTTCCCTTTTTATAGTTGAAATATGAATGGTTTTATCATCTACTTTATTAATAATTATAAAATTAAACGAACTTATTTTAACACAATTAGAAAATATTAAGTAGCCTTTGTTGGAATTTTCGTGTAACTTTTAGAAAATATTTTTTATCAATTTGTCAAACAAACTGAACGCAGCGGAAAACATGTACACGAGGTTCGGTTCTGAACCGATTCCACCAGTGATCTCGTTACAATCAAAATAGGCTAAAATAAAATTGAATAATCGTGACATCCAAGAAAGACACCTTGGTTCAACGAACGATCTCGCTAGATGATCGTTGACCACGAAATCATATTTGTTCGTTTGAACGATTTCAAACGAAACCTAAATCTAAAGAAAATAAAGTTCAAAACCTTACCTTACGCGTAATCGAAGAAACAAAAGAGTTTATTTACAAAACTTCAAAAGGAATCTACTCCTTCCTTTTTTTCTGTTTGCGACGACCCAGAATGAAGAAAACAACCAAAGTTGATGTTTGGTATCCTTTTTCCTTTTGCTTCTTTTTAACCCTTTTTGAAAGCTTGCACACCTTCAAGTACAGAAGCTCCTCCGTATATATATCATTATTAGAGTTTTATTTTGAGATTACTGTGTAAGTTTATTATATAAAAGATATATATATATATCTATTATTTTAAACCAATTGTATTCTAAACACAATTCCTCCACAATTATCTCATAATTAAAACAATTATCAATTATTTTAATTATCTAGATAATTAACAATATATATATACGATTTATTATAATTAACAAATTAATTATAATATTAAATCGGCTCTTCGTAATTATTCCAAATAATTACTCGTTTCTTTCATTACGCTTATAATTTCGTGATCCGGTGATTAACGATTAAAACACCGCTAAATGTTCGTTGCCCAAAGTGTAACTCTTTGGGTCGTACCTTGACGGCAACGTTGAATCTTAATCGGCAATTGAACATTATATCCAACAATCTCCCACTTGGTCGATTGGCCGATTAAGTTTCAATGTAGACAATAGTGGGTGCCTAGCTGCATCATATTGCCCCCGGCAAGGTATGACAAATTTATGTCAACTAATTCTTTGCACTAATCAATCCTTTGGTTATGCAAATACTATAGCCCTGGTTATCGACTCATTTATCCCTCTGTATTGAACACTTGTTGAACATGAGACATGGATCCAATTCATTCTCATATATTGTTCAACCATTTCTAATTTCGTTCCTGATTTGTAGTGGTTTATCAAACTACTACTAGTTCGAGCGTGGCCACGCGTTTAACACCAGTTCAAACCAACGAAAGGCGCCAGAGTGTTCTTCTTCTAAGTATAGAAGCACAAATCCCTTTGGCTACAAACAACTCCCACTAAACTTCAGATCATTCCCAAAACTATCCTTATTACTGCCAGTTACGTACAGCGTTAGATAGAATCAAAGAGCAACCATTCATTTAAGTTAGTTCTAGTATGTACCGCAGGCCTAAGGATACAATGATCGTACCTATTCAAAATGTCTTATGACTAAGATCCATGAAGATCATTTTGAAACGAGTTACGCCCAATATGATTCAACTAATCATATCAGTGAATATGGTTCTCAACACTTTGAGTATCCATGATATGGATCAACCATCTGATTCACAATAGTCTTTTACCAGATTGGTTCTCACGAATCTGATAGACTACGGACATTTTTAGAATACAATATTCATAGATACTTAACGTACTAATATTTGAACACAAATATAATAGTTTAAAAGACATTCAACCATTAAATTCAAATAAACATAAAATACTGTTTACAGTTCAAAATGCACGAAATTACTAAATTACAAAATCAGACCCACTGTCTAGCATATCTAAGACCTATACAATCAGCATGCTTCTCGTGTCTCACTTGAGGTATAGGCTTAGTAAACGGGTCTGCTAGATTCTGATCAGTATCAATTTTCTCTACTACAATGTCTCCTCTTTCCAAAACTTCCCGTATGTAATGGAATTTTCTGAGAATATGCTTCGTGCTGTGATGCGACCTTGGTTCCTTTGCCTGAGCAATTGCACCTGTATTGTCGCAAAATATCTCGATAGGCTTCTATATGCTTGGTATAACTTCGAGATCAGCAATGAACTTTTTCATCCAAACAGCCTCCTTAGCAGCTTCTGAAGCCGCTATATATTCTGATTCAGTGGTCGACTGGGCCACCACGCTTTGCTTAGAACTCTTCCAAGTTATAGCACCACCATTTAAAGTAAAAACATAACCTGTCTGAGATCGTGAATCGTCACGATCCGTTTGGAAGCTTGCGTCAGTGTAACATTTTACTTTCAGCTCTTCTTCCAAACCGCCAAATATCAGAAACATATCCTTAGTTCTTTTTAAGTACTTTAGGATATTTTTCACAGCAATCCAGTGACTTTTACCAGGATTCTGTTGATATCTGCTAGTCAAGCTCAGAGCAAACGATACGTCCGGTCTAGTACATAACATGGCATACATGATGGAACCGATAGCAGAGGCATATGGAACCTTTTTCATATCCTCTTTATCTTTGTCCAATTTGGGACACTGATGACTATTCAGTACGGTTCCACTTGCCATTGGCAAGAGACCCTTCTTGGAATCTTGCATCGAAAAGCGTCGAATGACCTTATCGATATACGTACTTTGACTAAGTCCAAGTAGCCGCTTAGATCTATCTCTATAAATCTTTATTCCTAGAATATAAGCAGCTTCTCCAAGATCCTTCATTGAGAAACATTTACCAAGCCAGGATTTAACGTCCTGCAACATCGGGATATTGTTTCCAATGAGAAGTATGTCATCTACATACAGGATTAGAAAAGTAATAGAACTCCCACTTGCCTTCTTGTAAACACACGGCTCATCTTCATTTTTGATAAAACCAAATTGTTTGATTTTCTGATCAAAACGAAGATTCCAGGTTCGAGATGCTTGTTTCAATCCATAAATGGATTTATTCAACTTGCAAACTTTCTTAGGATTCTTAGGATCTACAAAACCTTCAGGCTGCTCCATATAGACATCTTCTGTAAGGTGTCCATTTAGGAACGCGGTCTTGACATCCATTTGCCATATCTCATAGTCATAATACGCGGCTATGGCAAGTAGAATCCTAATAGACTTAAGCATGGCTACTGGCGAGAAGGTTTCCTCATAATCAACTCCTTGAGTCTGAGTAAAACCTTTAGCAACCAATCAAGCCTTATAGGTTTGCACATTTCCATCCATATCTGTTTTCAACTTGAAAACCCATTTACTTCCTACAGTCCGACATTCGGGAGGAAGTTCAACCAAATCCCAGACTTGGTTGTCATACATGGATTGCATCTCGACGCCCATGGCTTCGAGCCATTTTTCAGATTCATTACCTGAAATCGCAGCTTTGTAGGTTGAGGGCTCTTCTTGATCAATTATCAAGACGTACCTATCAGGTGAATACCGATTAGGTTCATGACGATCCCTCGTACTTCTGCGGACGCCTAGTGTTACATCAGATTCCTGAATCCTATCAGGTTCAGATCCAACAACATTTTGTTGAGAGGCAGATTCGACTATTGGTTGATTAATTTGTGGTTCTCGAATTTCCTCAAGATCCACAAGATTATCTCCAATTCCTCGCGCCATAAGCTCATCCTCTAGGAATGTTCCTCGACGCTTAGTGAAAACTCTATTTTCAGTAGGATTATAGAAATAATAACCAATCGGGTATGCATATCCAATGAAAACAACTTTTTCACCGCGAGGATCAAGTTTGTCCGAAGACTCACTGGTAACATAAGCGTTACATCCCCATATGCGAAGGTAAGAGACTTTAGGTGGTTTACCATGCCACATCTCATATGGTGTCTTTTCTACCTTTTTAGTAGGAGCAATATTTACAAGACGTGTAGCAGTTTCAAGAGCATAACTCCAAAAGGAGTGTGGTAAGTTTGTACGACACATCATTGATCGAACCATATCTAATAAGGTTCGATTTCTCCTCTCAGACACACCATTGAGTTGTGGTGTTCCGGGTGGAGTTAGTTGGGATATAATCCCACACTTCTTAAGATGTTCATCAAACTCTTGATTAATGTATTCACCACCTCGATCGGATCGAAGTGCCTTAATCGTTTTCCCTAGTTGATTCTGTACTTCATTTTGGAATTCTTTGAACTTTTCAAAGGTTTCATGTTTAAACTTCATAAGATAAACATATCCATATCTACTGTAATCATCAGTAAATGTAACGAAGTATCTTTCCCCATTCCTTGACATAGTCCTGAATAGACCACATACATCAGTATGTATGAGTCCTAACAGGTCTTTGGCCCTTTCACTAGTTCCGGTAAAAGGGGCCTTAGTCATCTTGCCACTTAGACAACATTCGCATAAATCATAAGTCTCTTGACCCGTGGATTCTAGAATCCCTGCGGTCTGGAGCTTCCTCATGCGATTGATGTTAATATGGCCAAGACGACAATGCCAACGATATGTTTGATTAAAGCTAGTTTTAACACGTTTAGAGGAAAGAGAGCATACTATATTATTTGATCTACTGTTAGAAGTATCTATTTCATAGACACCATTGTGAGGCTTAGCCTCAAAATAGAACACACCATTTAAAAATGCAGAAATGCTACCATTAACATTATCAAAAGCATAATTAAAACCTTGTTCTCTTAAAGCAGAAACAGAAATGATATTCTTAGTCAAACTAGGAACATAAAAAATATTGTCTAAAGTAATAAACAATCCAGAAGGTAATTCAAGAATAAATTCTCCAACTGCCTTCACAGCAACATTCTGCCCGTTCCCAACGTGCAGCTCTAAGTCACCATGCTTCAGCTTCCTAATCCTTTTTAGTCCCTGCAAATCATTACAAATGTGAAAACCACATCCAGTGTCAAACACCCAAGATTTGCTCGAAAAGGAAAATAGATCAATAACATGTATACCTGAGGATTCTCCAATCTGCAGCTTCTTAAGCTTTAACTCAGCCAGGTACTTGGGACAATTCCTCTTCCAATGCCCGATCTCATCACAGTGAAAACACTTGGCATCTTTATGAGGCTTTGCCTTCGGAGTGGCAACCTTTTTGCCTTTGCCCTTGTCTTGCTTACTCGCCTTGCCTTTTCCCTTGGATTGCTTCTTCTTGGTAATTCTTCCTTCCCTGATCGCCAGCACTGGATTACCCTTAGTTGGGATGTTTGTCTCAGCAGTTTTTAGCATCTGATGCAACTCTGGGATCGTTCTTTCCCACCCATTCATGTTATAGTTCATTACGAACTGATGATATGAATTGGGTAGCGAGTTAAGGATCACATCCGTAGCTAACTCATTACTAAGGGGTGCGTTTAGACGCTCCAGTTGATCAACGAAAGACTTCATTTTCAGTACATGAGCACTGACCGAAGTACCTTCTTGCATGCGACATGTAATGAGAGATCTCATCACCTCAAAACGCTCATGACGAGCTTGCTGCTGAAACATGTTTTTCAGCTGCTCACTCATCTCATATGCTCCCAAGTTTTCCAGATTCTTCTGAAGTTCTGGAATCATCATAGCAAGCATAAGACATGTCACATCTTGGGAATCATCAACATGTTTTTCCCATGTCCTACGGGCTGCACCCGTATTAGCAGCAGGTGCTTCGGGAATTGGTCCTTCAAGGACATAAGCCTTTTTCTCCGCCCTGAGAACAATTTTCAGGTTGCGGTACCAATCCATGAAGTTAGAATTATCAAGTTTAGCATTTTCAAGGATGGACTTAAGCGAGAATTTGGTGTTATCAGAATTGTTTGTAGACATCTGTAGAATTTAGAAGAAAATTTTATTAGTAATTTTCATGCATTAACCTAATTCAATTTTGACCCAAGATATACAAAATTTTAGGAATTAGGATGAGATCCCATCTCCCCATAACTCAGTGAATGGACTTAGCACTCTTCACTGGCATAGATTGAAGGGTAGGTGACGATCACCAATTGTGTCAACTACACAATTCTCGGTTTGGGGTCGCATGACGAGTAGTGTCAAGCATTGGTACGTTAACCCCAACTACGCCCACTTTCACAACCGTAGAAGACGAATGCAGGGTAAACACTAACATTCGCTCTCGTGTCGCAAAAGTGATATTTGTCCTCAAATCAGAACTGTAGCCCGGCCCATGTAAGCATGGAAATCGCGGAACTACCCCTAACCAAAACCGTAGGCCTGGATGCAGGGTAAACACTAGCACCAGGGGTTCAGATAGATCAGTTCGGGTGTTCTTAATTTAGGGTGGCGTAGAATATCGATTTTAGTTTGGGTTATATTTTAAAATTACCAGTTCGGGTCGTTTTAAAATACTTGTACGGCCAATGGCATGAACATAGGCTATACAATTCCTTTGTAAAAATCAATTTTACGTTTTAATTTGTGACGACTTGAAACACCTTTCAATCACTCGACCGATTAATTTTAAATACCCTATTTAATCTAAGTTGGTCGTGTCGCAAATTTATTTTAATTAATAACATTTATTAATTACGGTTTTCAAATTAACTTTTAATTTTTTGTAAAACCAATTTTGATTTTTGTATTTTAAAATAAACTGTTTATTTTAATTACCTATCCAATACTTAATAAACCTTTTATTAAAATTGTCGTTTTAATGATCGTGTATTAATTATTAATTTTATGGCGTAATAAACATCTCATGGCAAAACACAAAATAAATAAATAAATATGCAATTCCGGGTTCATAGTATGTTCGGTTCGTTCGAGCCCAAGAACGTGAACCGAGCCCATTAAGTGTAGCACAAACCCTTTTGTGCTCCCACTTAATCTTGGATCCAATCCTAAAAAAAAACTTCCTTTTTTTTGTTTGTTTAAATTTCAGATTGGAAAAATTTAATGAGTTCTGATTTTTTTTTAATAAAAAAATATATATCGCTTTCATATTAAAATCATTATTTCAATATTTCCAACTTTTTAATTTATTTAACCGCGTAGCTAAAAAAAACTAATTTAGTACGCGTGTCATAAAAAAAATTCTAAACCCGGATTTGCATAGTACGATCATTAAGCTAAACGAAATAGGTTAAGGCCAAAAATTATTTCAAAGAAGACTTTGACAAGTGTTAGTTTTGGCCTTAATACAAACTTGCCTATAACTATTGTACGCGACAAGTTCCTATGCCAAATCTACTCGATTTTAAGCATGCAATCCTATAAACTATTTTATCAAAATAAACCTACTTTGATTTGTAAGGTTGCTCTGATACCATTGTTGGAATTTTCGTGTAACTTTTAGAAAATATTTTTTATCAATTTGTCAAACAAACTGAACGCAGCGGAAAACATGTACACGAGGTTCGGTTCTGAACCGATTCCACCAGTGATCTCGTTACAATCAAAATAGGCTAAAATAAAATTGAATAATCGTGACATCCAAGAAAGACACCTTGGTTCAACGAACGATCTCGCTAGATGATCGTTGACCACGAAATCATATTTGTTCGTTTGAACGATTTCAAACGAAACCTAAATCTAAAGAAAATAAAGTTCAAAACCTTACCTTACGCGTAATCGAAGAAACAAAAGAGTTTATTTACAAAACTTCAAAAGGAATCTACTCCTTCCTTTTTTTCTGTTTGCGACGACCCAGAATGAAGAAAACAACCAAAGTTGATGTTTGGTATCCTTTTTCCTTTTGCTTCTTTTTAACCCTTTTTGAAAGCTTGCACACCTTCAAGTACAGAAGCTCCTCCGTATATATATCATTATTAGAGTTTTATTTTGAGATTACTGTGTAAGTTTATTATATAAAAGATATATATATATATATATCTATTATTTTAAACCAATTGTATTCTAAACACAATTCCTCCACAATTATCTCATAATTAAAACAATTATCAATTATTTTAATTATCTAGATAATTAACAATATATATATACGATTTATTATAATTAACAAATTAATTATAATATTAAATCGGCTCTTCGTAATTATTCCAAATAATTACTCGTTTCTTTCATTACGCTTATAATTTCGTGATCCGGTGATTAACGATTAAAACACCGCTAAATGTTCGTTGCCCAAAGTGTAACTCTTTGGGTCGTACCTTGACGGCAACGTTGAATCTTAATCGGCAATTGAACATTATATCCAACAGCCTTGACATGGTTTCCAACTTATTTCGATGCCAAAGAAGAAACATCATATCAAAACATTACATTAATCTTTTTGTCACCTTTTACCATAAAAAAATGCATAATGAAGTAATGTATCATAATTTATTATGTTACAAATTACAATGGAAAGGTCCAAAAAGGGACAAAGATCGTTAAAACGTATGTCGGCCACTTGGCCCTATTTATTTAAAGCTATAAACCACAACCTCACTACACAGTTCACAATCAATATCACAATCGAGCTCTGATTCCGATTCTCAATGCCATGTCTCCACCAATCAAAAGAGGAAAGATCAAAGCTCAAGTGTTCGGAGATGTTTCCTGTGCTATCGGTTCTGCGGTTAACATAGCAGCCGAAACCTTTGGTGTTAAAATAACATGTTATGTTATCCGTTTCATTCTGGGCTTTATATCATTCTGGACTTTATAATATTTATTGGGCTTGTTATGGGCTCAAGTTATTGTCTTAATGGTTTGTTGAGTCTGTTCAGGTTGTTGCGTCTGTTTTAAGTCGGTGGAAAGTTCAGGGTGGAAAGTGCAACTTATGGAGGGCTTAAGTGTAACATTGAAACAGGAGATATAAAAGTGGAGGAGCTTCTAGATCTGCTTAGTTGTTACGCCAGTTTACTCTCTCTTTCTCTCTGTATTTTCTAGGGTTTGTACATAGTGGTTTGGGCGATTCTCTCTGTGTTGTAGAGAGATTGATGCTGCTACTTGGTAGATGATCATCAGTTGATGATCATCATTCTTCGTTGTATTTCTGTATCGTTCTGTACTTGGTTAGATCTTACATTTGTAAGATCTGTTTGGGAGATTGGGGGGTAATATTTTTGGTTTGGGTTAAATAAGATCTTTGGTCACGTTTTGTCGCTATTTCTTTGTGTGTGATTGTTATTTTCTGATTCATCAATCATCATACCATTGTTTTTAACATGGTATCAGAGCCTATGAGCTCCTGTTGATGATCTGTTTTGTATATCCGCTGCGATCGATCTTGTGTTTTCTGATTAGTTTCTTTGTTGTTGTTTGTTTAGGGTTTCTGTGCTCGGAAACTTTTGTTGATATCAGATCTGGTTAGATCTGGTTATTCTCTGGTGGTGTTGATCGAAACCCTAGCTTAGGGTCGGCTGGTTGTTAACAGATCTGTATAGATCTGTTCACTCTCTGAAGGTTCTTTGTATCTTCTGCTTGTCATGACTTCTGTGTTGGTCTCTAGATCCTTAAAAGATCTAGGGCAAACTAGCCAGAAGGGTTATCTTGTGGTTTTCTTGCATCAGATCCAGTAGTTCTTGAAAACTACAGATCTGGTGTTCTTTGAAGGTTTGATTGCACCCACTGTAAGATTGTTCTATCTCTCTCTTTTATTTCTGTTGATTGGTTTAGTTGAAGTCGGGGTAGTGAGGACCGGCACATATATTTGTTCTTGGCTGTTATTAGTTGTCTGGTGTTGTTTGGCTCCTGAGTAAAGGCTTGTCCAGGCACCTTTGAGTGATGAACCTGGAATCTGGTCCCTGACTCAGTTTCGCCTTTGTGTGTTGGTTATTTGGTTCTTTGTGTGTTTCTTGTTGTTTACTTGCTGATTGTCTGCTTGTATATTTTGTGTCTTATTGTTGTTGTCATTATGCCTCCTGAAAGTGCTCCTAGTACTTCTCAGACTTTGATTGGTAAACTGGATATAGGAGATCCGTTGTACTTACATCCTAGTGACTCCAGTAGTTTGACCATTGTTAGTGTTAAACTCAAAGGTACTGAGAATTATGCTGTGTGGTCTAGTGCCATGAAATTGGCTTTAGAAGCTAAAAACAAGTATGGGTTTATAGATGGTAAGGTGGAAAAGTCTAAGGATGATGAAATATTAGCAGCTCAATGGGATATGTGCAATTCTGTTGTGCTTACTTGGTTATTGAATTCTATTTCAGAAGAACTGTTTCTTGGTCAAGTTTTTTCTAAATTAGCTTCTGAAGTTTGGACTGATTTAAAAGAGTCTTTTGATAAAATTGATGGTTCTGTTGTCTATGATCTGTATAAAAAGATAAACTGTATTGCACAAAATGGTAGTACTGTTGCTGAATATTATAACAGGTTGACAACAATGTGGAAGCAGTTTGATGCAATGCTTCAATTGCCTTCATGTTCTTGTCAAGCTGCTAAGGATTATAATGATTTTTCTGCCCTTATAAAATTAATGCAGTTTCTCATGGGGCTGGATGATGTGTATCAGCCTGTGAGAACCAATATTTTGACAAGAGAATCATTTCCATCAGTTAAAGTAGCTTTCTCTATTGTTTCTAGAGAGGAGTCACATAGACTCTCAAGTAGTGGGTCTAAGAGTCAAAGTGTTTCTTATGTTGCTAGATCTAGTCAACCTAATCAAAGTTCATCTAGGAGAAATTTTAGGGGTTCTAACTCTGTGTTGAAATGCACTCATTGTAATATGATGGGTCATACTGTTGATCGATGTTTTGAGATAATTGGATACCCTCCTGGTATGAAAAAGAGATCTGTAGGTCAGTCAGGTAGAAACAATGTGAATAGTAGGTCAAATCAATCTGCTGCTCCTTCTAGTTCTGTTGCATCTGCTCTTCCTTTTACTTCTGAGCAGATTACTAAGTTGATGAGTTTAATTGGTGAAAAGTCAGAAGGAGAGCAGCAGAAGTCTAACATGGCAGGTGAGTCTGGTTATGTGAATAGTTTTGTTAGTTGTTCTAGTTTTGTTAATTTTGAACATGGTTATAGATGGGTTGTTGATTCGGGGGCAAATCAGCATATGGTAAATACTGATAAGGATATGATTAACTGTGTTGATGTTTCTGAATGTGGTTTAAAAGTTGGTCATCCAAATGGAACTAGTGTAAATGTCATAAAGATTGGTGAATTAAAACTGATTAATAATGTTGTTTTAAAAGATGTTTTCTTTGTTCCTGGTTATAGTGTCAATCTGCTTTCAGTGCATAAGTTAGCAAAAGACAATAATATTGCTGTATTGTTTAATGAAAGTAATTGTATGTTACAGGATTTGAAATCAAAGAAAGTCCTGGTGATTGGTAACCAGGATAACGGGCTGTATTATGTGGGTAGACATGGTAATAGTGTAAATTTGTGTTATAATAGTGTTGCTAAATCTAATGTGTGGCACAGTAGGTTAGGCCACCCTTCTGATCAAGTTCTGGCTGTGTTGAAAGATAAGCTTGAAATTAAAACTGTTGAGCATGATCCATGTGAAATTTGTCATAAATCAAAGCAAGTTAGAGTGCCATTTCCGTTGAGTGACCATAAGTCTAAGGGCATTGGTGATTTAGTGCACTTAGACTTATGGGGTCCTTATAGGGTTGCAAGCTATGAAGGATACAAGTATTTCTTAACTGTAGTTGATGACTATACTAGATCTGTTTGGTGTTACCTTCTTAGAAATAAAATGGAGGTTTTCGAAAATTTAAAAGATTTTTATGAACTTATCTTAACTCAGTTTAAAACTAAAGTGAGAGTGTTTCGTAGTGATAATGGAACTGAATTTGTGAATAATCAGATGAACGTTTTTATGAAACAAAAAGGTATTTTGCATCAAACCTCCTGTTCATATACACCACAGCAAAATGGTGTAGTTGAACGTAAACATAGACATCTTTTAAACATAGCCAGGGCGTTGATGTTTCAGGGTGGGCTACCACTGAGGTTTTGGAGTGATTGTGTTCTAACTGCTGTGTATTTGATTAACAGGCTTCCTTCGTCTGTGTTAGGAGGTAAGAGTCCATATGAGTTGATGTTTGGTTTTGAACCCTCCTTGTCTCATTTGAGGTCTTTTGGGTGTTTATGCTTCGGTACAGTGTTAAATGAATCTGATAAGTTTGCTTATCATGCTGATAAGTGTGTTTTGATTGGATATTCAAATGTGAAAAAAGGGTATAAATTGTGGAGTTTAGATGAGAAAAAGGTATATTTTTCTAGGGATGTAAAATTTTATGAACATGTTTTTCCTTTCAAGTCTAAACTCCTTGATGTTGATATGAGTAACATTGATGTAGATAAAAGTTTAAATCATGTAAACTTTTTTGACCTGTATGAAGCATTTTCAACTGAAATTCCTCAAACTCCCAATGATGAAGAGGGTGCAGATAGATCTCATGACATAGTTAGTGAGGCTCAGCAGCCGATTCCCTCTACTTCTGCCACTCCTGGACCTGTTGATTTAGGTCATAATATAGAGTCTAGTGTAGATAGTAGTGATAGAGAGGAGTCAGGCGTGGCAGAGGACACGGCTGTGTCAAATGATGAGATCAACCCATCTGAGGGAACTGTTGTTAGTATTAGAAGGTCTTCTAGGTCTACTTCTGTTCCGAAACGTTACCAAGACTATGTGTTAAATAGTAGTGTTAGATATGACATTAATAGAGTGGTCAATTATGCATGCTTGTCTGGTGATTCTGTTTCTTTTATTAGTGGGTTAAATAAAACTGTTGAACCTAGTACATATAGAGAAGCAGTTAAGGATCCCAAGTGGGTTGAAGCAATGAATCTAGAAATGGAAGCATTGCTTCGAAATAACACTTGGGAGGTGGTTGAGTTACCTGCTAACAGAAAGCCTATAGGGTGCAAATGGATTTTTAAAATAAAATATAAGGCAAATGGTGAGATAGAGCGATATAAGGCTAGGCTGGTTGCTAAAGGGTACAACCAGCGGGAAGGTTTGGATTTTGGGGAAACATTTTCACCGAGTGAAAATGGTTACTGTCAGGTGTATATTAAGTCTTGCTGTTCAAAATGGGTGGAGTTTATATCAATTAGATGTAAACAACGCCTTCTTGTATGGTTCTATAACTGAAAATGTGTACATGACACTTCCTGAGGGGTATTATACTAAAGGTGATAACAAAGTGTGTAAATTAATAAAATCTTTGTATGGTTTAAAGCAGGCTCCCAGGAAGTGGAACGAAAAATTAACTGATGTGTTGATTAGTGTTGGGTTTGTGCAGAGTCAATGTGATCATTCTTTGTATGTCATGAACAAAGATTCTGTGTTTGTTGCTTTATTGGTGTATGTAGATGATATTCTTGTTACGGGCAACAATATTGGTGAAATTAATAGAATAAAAGGTCTGCTTAGCAACAGTTTTCAAATTAAAGACCTGGGTGTGTTAAAGTATTTTTTAGGTTTAGAAGTTATATATGATAAAGCTGGGTTGTGTCTAAACCAGAGAAAATACTGTTTGGACTTGTTGGCTGAATTTGGGTATCTTGGGTGTAAGCCGGTTAACACTCCAATTGAGCCAAGTCATGTTGTGAATAGCAAACTCAGTAGTGAAAAAGAGGAAGTTGTTGACATTACTAATTACCAAAAGTTGATTGGTAAGTTGATCTACTTATCCTTAACACGTCCTGACATTTGCTATGCGGTTCAATTTTTGAGCCAGTATATGCATAAGCCTTTAGTGTGTCATCTTAAAATTGCTTTGAGATTATTGAGATATCTCAAGTCATGTCCTGGTAAAGGGTTGTTGTTTAAAAGGGGGAACAATCTTGAGGTATCTTGTTATGCTGATTCGGATTGGGGTAAGTGTTTGCAGACTAGAAAGTCTGTGTCTGGTTACTGTGTCTTCCTTGGTAGTAATTTAGTCTCTTGGAAGAGTAAAAAACAGAGCACCGTGTCAAGGTCATCAGGAGAGGCTGAGTACAGAGCTATGTGCTCAGCCACCTGTGAGCTTATTTGGGTTGTGAATGTTTTAAAAGAACTGAATGTTAATTGTAAAGTGCCCTTGAATTTATATTGTGATAGTAGTGCTGCCATTTCAATTGGGTCTAACCCAGTTTTTCATGAAAGAACAAAGCACTTCGAGTTGGATTTGTTTTTTCTTCGAGAGAAAATTGCTTCTGGTTTTATTCGAACTGTGAAAATTGACTCAGAGAGTCAATTGGCTGATGTGTTTACAAAAGGCCTAAGTGGAAGTCAACATGATGTTTTTTGTGAAAGGCTTAGTCTTGTAAATCTGTTTAAAGCTGTAGAATGAAGGGGGGATGTTAAAATAACATGTTATGTTATCCGTTTCATTCTGGGCTTTATATCATTCTGGACTTTATAATATTTATTGGGCTTGTTATGGGCTCAAGTTATTGTCTTAATGGTTTGTTGAGTCTGTTCAGGTTGTTGCGTCTGTTTTAAGTCGGTGGAAAGTTCAGGGTGGAAAGTGCAACTTATGGAGGGCTTAAGTGTAACATTGAAACAGGAGATATAAAAGTGGAGGAGCTTCTAGATCTGCTTAGTTGTTACGCCAGTTTACTCTCTCTTTCTCTCTGTATTTTCTAGGGTTTGTACATAGTGGTTTGGGCGATTCTCTCTGTGTTGTAGAGAGATTGATGCTGCTACTTGGTAGATGATCATCAGTTGATGATCATCATTCTTCGTTGTATTTCTGTATCGTTCTGTACTTGGTTAGATCTTACATTTGTAAGATCTGTTTGGGAGATTGGGGGGTAATATTTTTGGTTTGGGTTAAATAAGATCTTTGGTCACGTTTTGTCGCTATTTCTTTGTGTGTGATTGTTATTTTCTGATTCATCAATCATCATACCATTGTTTTTAACATTTGGTCGCGTCAGGAACAACGCAAGCAGCAGCAACAACAACAACAACAACAACGCCGCTGGTGGTGGTGTAGATGCTGGACCTCACGGTGGCAACAATGGTCGATGATCTATGAATATTATGTTGTATTTGGATATTATGGTGAAGAATGATTAGCTGTACTAGTTTCTCTATGTAATTCTGCAAGTTTTTGTGTCAGAATAATCCCCAGATCAGTTGTTTGTTCGTTGATTTTCGAATTATTATCAGAAATGTGAATTTGTGTGAACTTTTTTTATATTCAGCAGCCACCATTTTGTATTTAGATTTTATCTTATATTATTTTATCGAATTATTAGGGTTTTGGGGATTTTATGGATATGGATGTAAGGTTTGCGTTGCTCATCAAAGCGTAACATGTATGGAAGCACCCGTCTTTCTTTCCTCTTCTATTGTGGACTCTGTTGTAATCATGGATTTCTTGATTTCTAAAAAAAGGTAATTGCACGGTACCTCTGATCGCGGGAGGGGTCTTCCTCCCCAATTAAGCTAGCGACCCGGCAACGCTGTCTGACGGTGACTATCCCCAGCCGTTTCGAGGGGAGCGAAGAGCCTGCAAGCAGGATTCAAACCCGAGCACTTTAGGCCTCGAACCGGTTTAACTTGAGTGCCGGTGACCATTGGGCTGACACCCAATGGTTAGGATTTCTTGATTTCTTCTTCTCTCTTCTTTGCATCACCTCTAATAAAATAAATTTCTCAAAAGTGAAATATTAGAAATGTACTTAGTTGTTTGTTTGTGTCATAAAACATGGATCTGAACACAGATCTTCACAACGAACAAATCAAGATTTTCTTATAACCTTAGAACAGATTTGTCTGAATACAAAGATCAATAGAATCACAAAACAACTCTCAAACAACTCCCAAAGGTTATTTACACAATAACCTTCAACAATTAACAAGATCTCTAATCTAACTTCACATATTCAAATCAGTTGTTTGTTGATTTGGTTTTTTAATTTATTTTTATGGTTATTAGAGATCAGTTGTTTGTTCATTTGGTTTTTTAATTTATTTTTATTGTTATTAGGAATATGAATTTGTGTGAATTTCTTAGCCGTCATTTTAGATTTAGAGTTTATCTTATGTTAATACTTAATAGTTCCATAAATCCTTAGGGGGTTTTGGGGATTTCCACGGATGGACGGACGTAAGGTTTATGCTGTTCATCAGAAGAGTAGAAACATGTACGGATGCATCCCTCTCTCCCTTCTTCTCTTGTCGACTCTGTCGTGACTATGGATTTCTTGATTTTTTCTCTTCTCTTCTTTGAATAGCTTCTAAAAGCATAAATTTTCACTAAAAAATGAAATATTAAAGGTGTTTAGTGGTATATTTGGCTTGAAGATATTCATGAGGATGGGTTTTCGTTGATTCATCTTCATATAAAAATTAATATATTACTTTTCTTTCTTCAATTTTTTTGTTCTTACTTTTTATTTAATAAAAGGTCTAATTTCTATTTGTATTGATATTTTATGGATAACATTTATATAATCTAAAGAACATGTGGAACTGTCGAAGGTGTTGGACTTGGTCAAAAACTTTAGAAGCAAAATCAAAACAACTAAAATACTCTATATGTTCTTACAACACAGTTAAATATTATCACACCATGATTGCTCTTTTCTTAAAAAATCAATCTATGAAGATTAGATGTCAAAATTCAAATATAGACGAATTAAGTGGGGTTAATTAAGAATAAAATGATAAACAAAGGGCTTTGTTTGTAATTAACATGGCTATATTTTGTAACTAACTGAGAATAAAATGGTAACAGAAGATTTCTATTTCTAAAAGCAACTTATCATGACAAGATATTAATTTAATGCCGTTCAAAAAAAGTTAATTATATATTGCTATAATAATCAGTTTATAATATTTGGTGGATTTAATTAAGATCCTTTTTTTCCAATCCCATAACATTATAGTCTTGTGGTATCTGAGATAAGGCTTAAGACTTTAAGTTTCTGGGTTTAATTCTCATAAGAAGATTTTCTCAAATTTATTGAGATTTTCTATTAAATTGGCGTATAAGCATTATTTCCTATTAAATTGGCGTATACGCATTATTGGCCAGTGAAGATGTATATAATCAGTGCTTCAAAATCGCCATTCAAAAAAATAAATATTTAAAGGTTGAAATTGTACTATTTTAGAAAAATAAACAAAAAGTAAGGATAAAATATAACTTTATTAGAAAGCGGTCTTTTTTTATTATTGCTTGCTAGATAAAGTATACAACGAATCTATTGGAATTGGCAACAATAACATGCCCCTCAAATAAAATAGACATGATGAGTCCAAAGACCTATTTTACCCTATCATATTTTTAGGGGTTCATTTTTGTGAAGGTATGTAATGTAATTTGATACTTTTAACATAACTGCATAAACACTATCATAATATAATATTTGTTTTAGTGTTTGATCTAAAACCATCCTAGTAATATAAGTTTTGAATGTCTTACACCTTAGATAAGGGTTACGGTAGGGGTGGCAATTGGGTACCTGTTAAGACACAATTAGACCTGTTTGACTGAAAAATACATCCTTTGACTTTTTTAATTTTTAAAATAATTAAAATTACAATGTTAGGATCTATTATTTATTTATTTTTGTACATAAAACATAAAAGTTGTGATGTTGTGATGTTTTATGATATGGTTTAACTTGTGATGAAATTTCAATATCAAAGCAAGTCAAAGAAAATTATAATATGATATTATTATGTTCTAATAATAAAGCCACACCTCAAAAACTTAATTTACACTCTGTATGTGGGTCGTATAACATTATATGATGTTTGGGCCGTATAACATTCTATACGGGTCGTATAATGTTATAAGACCTGTATACATGGAGACAAAAAAAAACATTCTCTAAGAGCATTCACATCAAACCTCCCATTTTTACCCTATATTACACTAAAAATCACTATCCCTTCTCTTTCGTTTTCAATTAAATAACATTTTTAATACCTTTATTATTACATTTTCTCTCTTTTCCACTCACAACCAATTTTAAAATATATTAACAACTAGGTTATTATCACCCGCGAATACTCGCGGATCGGAAAATTTTATTTGCATTAATCGAATTGTCATTAAATAAAATAAAAACACATGTTTTCAAAGGTTTTTGATGAACACGTTTGAGAGAGGGTGAGAGTGTGTGTGTGAACGAATTCGTGAATTCTTGATGTTATTGTGATTGTGTCACCTTATCTCTCTAGTTATCTCTCCTTATATACATCCAAATGAAAACCCTTGATTAGATAATAAGGGTAATTACGTCCATCAAATAATTACTAACTAATCACGGGTTGTGAACATGTATAAAGTTATAAGGTAACAATCTAATAGAAACATCAGTTTACTAAAAACAATTTTAAAATGATATTAAAGATTTTGATCTATTGCAACCAAAAGCTTTCTTGACTCCTTGACTATTTTGAAAACAAAAATCTGACCAAATGGAACTCTCCATCTTTCATCAAATCAATCCAACCTAAAAGATTATATCTAAAAGAAATAATAAATTATAAATATAAATATGAAATAAATAATAAATAAAACAGATTGTCCTACACTATAAATTAATTGCAATCCTTGTAAAATCAAAAGCTTCTTTTTAAGAGATCTTGAATTCTACAACCTTCTAGCTAAATTTGTTAACAATAACAATACAACCCTATTCACAAACAAAGAAATCAAAAAAACTTAATCACGTAATAAAACAGAGGATTAAAAAAACCTTTGATTGAGGTTAGTAACTTCGAAGTTCGTTGCAACGATTGTTGCAAAAGACTAAAAAACCCCAATCTGCCAAAACAAAAACGAATACAAAAACTTAAAACTCGGTTGCATCAATATGAATACTGCGAATTAGTATAACCAAAAAAGAATACAAAATAATGCTAACCTTAATTGTAGCCACAATGAGAAGATGATAATCAGAACCCTAATTGGTTACATACAACACATGTAATATGGATAAGTAATAAACATTATACAATTTGAGGCCGACTAATCTTGTAACTGGTCATGAAAAAACAAAGAATTTTTGATATTCCTCTATTTACCTCCATCTAGATTGAAAATAAAAACCCAAACCCATAAATTAATAACAAAATACTTTGAACCCAGATCCGGATTTGCAGCTGTTGGTTCATTTTTATTCCGAATCAATAAGAGATTTCCATGGATTCACATATAAGCCTATCAATTAAAAAAATGGGAACTGTTTCAACAACCTTAAGAAAAAATGAAAGAACAATACCTGATTATCATGATTGTCTTCAAACAACATCAAAGGATTGATAACCTAATCATAATAAATACAAAGCTTACCAAGATCAATGGAAAAAACAATATGCATGTTGAACACACAACAAACACGATCGAGTGTAGGGTTTCTATAAAAAATGTTTGATCAATATATACATGGATATGGAAGAAGTGTAAGAACCTCAACCCTAATATCCATACGAAATACAGAGAATTAGGTCTCAATAATCATTCCAAAAACTGAGATGATAAAACACAAAGATCTTACCTTAAATCGGAATGACGACAAAGCCAAAATATCAGCTGGATAGATAAAATCGGAAGAAAATTGTGCAAAATTTGAGAGGGTTTTTGATTGATGAGAATTTCAGGAGGAGCATCAACGTCAACATCTTGTGATCTTGTGGAACTGATGGAGGATCTTGGTGGTGGCCGATAGGAGAGAGAGCTGTAAGTTTGTTTTTTAGGGTTTGTAAAGTGAAAGTCTAAGAGATGAGGAAAAAATAGGTGGAGTGCGAGAGAAGAATGAGAAAAAAAAAGAGATATAAAGGATCCGTCATGATTGGCCCGAATCAGATTCCGACCCGAATACAAAACGGATCCCGCCTCCTAAGTCAATTTAGAATTCTATTCTCCCCTAAACTAAAAATCCACCTCCACCATAGGTTGCCACATCATCAAAAATGTCTAAAATCACATGCCACATTGCCCAAATCCATCTCATTTATATATATATAGGGTAAGGTTCATGCGAGAACCGCCTTTATTGCGAGAACCGCTAGAACCGATGTGAACACAACCTAAAATAGCTAAAAAAACCCTAAAAAAACCTAACCCCCACCCCCCACCACCCAAAAACCTAAACCCCCCACCCCCCCCCCCCAAAAAAAAAAAAAAAAAACCTAACCCCACCCCCCCCAACCAAGCTAAATGCTAAAAACTAAAACCCTAAAAAAAACCTAACCCCCTCCCCCCCCCCCAAAAAAAAAAACCTAAACCCCCCTCCCCCACCCCCCAAAAACCTAAACCCCCCCCCAAGCTAAAATGCTAAAAACTAAACCCCCAAAAAACCTAAAAAATCTAAAAAAATAAAAAAAAATCAAAAAAAAATCTAATTTTTTTTATTTTTTTACTATTTTTTATGTTCAAATCGCTACTTTTAGTAGCCAAAAAAAATTTAAAAAAATTTTTTTTTTTTTGGATACTAAAAGTAGCGATTTTTATATAAAAAATAGTAAAAAATATAAAAATTTTTTTGGGTGTTTTTTAGATTTTTTTAGGTATTACTGTTTGTGTTCACACTGATTCTCGCGGTTCTCGCAATAAAGGGTGGTTCCTAACGGATCTTTGTCCTATATATATATATATATATATATATATATATATATATATATATATATAGGGGATGGTTCAAATGAAAACCACTTTTATTGTGAAAACTCGAAAACTAACTAAAAAAAGCCTAAAAAACACACAATTTTTTTTTCAATTTTTTTTATAAAAATCGCTAGTTTTTATATATATAAAAAAAACTTTTTTCAAAAAAAAAAAAAATTGTGTAGTGCACATGTGTAATAATACACATGTGTAATAATACACATGTGTAATAATACACATGTGTAGTACACATACATATGTGTAGTATTACACATGTGCACTACACAAAATTTTTTTTTTTTTTGAAAATTTTTTTTATATTAAAAAACCTGCGAAATTTTGATTGCAAAAAAAAAAATTAAAAAAAAAAATTTTGTATGTTTTTTTGGCTTTTTTTAATTAGTTTTCGAGTTTTCACAATAACTAGTGGTTTTTATTTGAACCTTCCCCTATATATATATATATATATATATAGGGTTGGGCTATATAGAAAACCCTAAATATTTAAGAAACCCGGAAAAATCAAAGCCCCCGACTTTTTTTTTTTTAAAAAAATAACACATGTAATATACGTGTGTTTAAGAGTTTTGGGCCAAAAAAATCAAAAAAGCGCCGAAGGGTTTTTTTAAAAAAAAAAAACAAATTTCAGCAACTTTCAGCATTTTTGTCTAACACATGTTAGGCAACCGGACATTGCTGAAATTTGTTTATTTTTTTTTTAAAAATCCCTTCGGCGCTTTTTTGTTTTTTTGGCCCAAGACACTTTAAAACATGTATATTACATGTGTTATTTTTTTCAAAAAAAAAAATGTCGGGAGGTTGGGTAAAAATGGGGGGAGATTTGAGTTTTCAGAGTTTCCTAAGAATTTAAGGGTTTTCTGTCTAGCATTCCCCTATATATATATATATATATATATATATATATATATATATATATATATATATATATATATATATATATATATATATATATATATATATATATATATATATATATATATATATATATATATATATATATATATATAGGGGAAGGTTCAAATTAAACCACTAGTTATTGTGAAAACTAGAAAACTAACTAAAACCCACTAAAAAGGAGGGGGGAAGACTTTTAATGAAGGAGGGATAAAATTGGAACAAAAAATATATAACTTTTCAAACATTTCCCATTTCTCCATACGTTATCATTTTAAAACAAAAATGTCACCATAAGATCACAAATTTTCTTATCTTTCATTCAAGTATATTCGAGCATATTTTTTATGACATAAAAAAAGATTTATGGTGTCGTCTTGTTTTCAATACTATTATTATAGTAGTGCACATGTGCAATATAACATGTACTACAATGTGCATTACATGCTTAAAATTAGCTTTTTGAGTCTAGTTTAGCTTTTAGGGTTAGTTTTTTTGGAGGTTTAGGATTAGGATTAGGTTTTTGGGTGTGGGGGGGGGGGGGAGGGGGGTTTAGGTTTTTGGGGGGTGGGGGTGGGGGGGTTAGGTTTTTTTCGGGTTTATGTTTAGGGTTTAGTTTTAGGTTTTCGGGAGGGTGGGGGGTGGGGGGGTTTAGGTTTGGGGGGGGGGTTACGCTTTTGGTGGGAGGGTGAATTTAGGTTTTAGGGGGGGGGGGGTGGGGGGTTTAGGTTTTTGGGGGGTGTCGGTGGGGGGTGGGTTAAGTGGTTTAGGCTTTCCGTATTAGTGCATATGTGCAGTACAACCAATTTTTTTTTTTTGAATTTTTTTTCCATATATAAAAAGTAGCGATTTTTCTAAAAAAATTGTAAAAAAAAAAATTTGTATGTTTTTTAGGTTTTTTTAGGCTTTTTTAGTTAGTTTTCGAGTTTTCACAATAAAAGTGGTTTTCATTTGAACCATCCCCTATATATATATATATATATATATATATATATATATATATATATATATATATATATATGTATATAGATTATAAAGGGTGAAAAGTGTTCCCTCAAATTTACAGATAAACGGTAACATTTTTACTCTTCTCTCCTCATAACCACTTACAACAACCTACAATCACTTTCATAAAATAAAAACCTTCCTCACATAATTTGGGGAAAGGGATGTGAATTCTCTAACATTTTTTTTTGTGCAACAATTAGTTATACGGCTAGTATAACTCTATATAGGACGTATACATATAGGGGTGTGATAATAAAATTTTAGGGGTGTGAGAATAGTGAAAGCCTAATATTATTTTTGAACATCAAACTAATCAACTCTTAGTCATTTGCAGGATTTGAACAATTCATCTTTTGAATAGAAAACATATATCTTAGAGCATTGCTCAGTAACGGAGAAAACCCTAATTCTCTCTCTCTAGCAGGCGATTTCTCTTCTTCCATGGATCCTTGATTCTTTCGAGCTGTGGGTGTATAACAGTCTGTGATCAAGATTTGAATTATCAACTCTTGTAACGAACTCGTTAGCACTTTCTGTTTCGTTTTTATCTAGGGTTCATTCTTTTCTTTTTCGCCGGCCTTAATCTTAAAGTCTGATCTGATTAGATAGCGTATTGGGTCTTTCGGTCATACTGGTAAGGCAGTAACCTTGATTGATCGGGTGCTCTATTTGATTTCGTGAGGATTTTAGGGTTAGGGTTTTTGCTAGTTTTAGGGTTTTTTTGCATGGTTATTTTCTGTACGTGAGCATGGAGAGAGTTGAACAAGATGATGGGGATGGATACCTGAATTCGAGTTATGAGGGTGGAGGTAACAATTCTGCTGAGAGGAATGACGCTTCGGAAACGACACCTGGTACGGCTCCTGTGCGTGGCATTGGATTACGAGTTACGAATATTGAAGGGAACCCATTAATGCCTAGAAGAGGTATGTATTCTACGAATAATACATCAGTTCTTGATGGGTTAGCGGCCATATCGACTCCTGTGAGTTTGGGTTTTATTGGTGATAAGTCAAAACAGGTTAATTCCCCCTTGAAAGTTCCCACATACGCTGATTTTCGTAAGCCACATGTATACCCTAGTATGGGGTCTGGAATACAAGATAAGGGTGACGTGAATATGCAAAATGTGGTGGAGAAGGAGACAGAACCGGTGACTACCTTTGCTAAGGTGGTGCAGACTCAAAAACAAGAAGTAAAGATCAATTTTCGGCAAATGGAAGCGACGGATACCATGGATGGGATAGATGTTGTCATACCTGTATCCTCTGTTAAAGAAGTGAACGATAGATTCGCGAATACGTTGTACGGATATTTCTTGGGGAAGAGGTTAGCTTATCCTGTCGTTGATTATTATGTGAAACATAATTGGGCAAAATATGGGTTATCTAGAATGATGATGAACACTAAGGGATTTTTCTTCTTCAAGTTTAACACGAAGCAAGGGATGGAACAGTTACTGGAGGATGGTCCATGGATGATAAGGAATGTCCCTATTATTCTGAAACAATGGTCATCGTCGGCTAATGTGATGAAGGAGGAAATTACCGAAATACCTGTGTGGGTTAAAATGCATGAAGTGCCGTTACCTGCATTTACTGAAGATGGTTTGAGCTTACTTGCGTCGAAGATAGGAGTGCCTAAGATGGTAGATTCTTACACGGCATCTATGTGTTCCGAATCGTGGGGTAGGAGCAGCTTTGCTCGGGCACTTATAGAAGTTCATGCTAACAAAGAATTAAAACGAAGTGTGAAGGTTGCAATACCGTCTATGGAAGGAACAGGTTATGCCACGACTGAGGTGAAAATTGAATATGACTGGGAACCGATGAGATGCTCTACATGTTGTGTTTTTGGACATGATGACAATACGTGCCCAAAGCAACCGAAACTAGAGGCAAATAATGATCTTAACAAGAGAAAAGACAACTTCCAGGAAGTTAAAGGCAAAAATAAGAAAGGAGGTCAGCAAGGTGTTAACGTTAAAACGCAGAAACAAAAAGTGATATACCGGCCGGTGGTTAAGAAGAAGGTTGATGGGGCGACTGCTTCGTCGTCTCGGGTTCATGTCTCAAACCCGTTTGATGTTCTTCAGGTTGATGAAGAGCAGCCGCATACGGATGGGTTGAATGATAAATTTAGTGTCCAACCGAAACCAAAAGCTAAAGGAGGTATGGACGGAAATGAGGAGGTTATCGACGATGGGGTAGAGGTGGATGAGCTTTTAGGTGAAATCCCGAATTACCTAGATAAAAAACTGGAAAAGAAAGGAGCTGAGGGTGCAAGCACACCCGGAGAAAGGGGTTTTTAATGGGTAGCTTAGCCGCATGGAATATAAGGGGTTTGAACCGACCCCTGAAACAAAAAGAGGTTCGGCAGGTCATGAAGGATAATCATTTGCAGGTTTGTGCTATTATGGAGACTCATGTGGATGCTTCTAATGTATCGAGTGTTTGCAAAAAAGTATGTCGGTCTTGGAGTTGGGCGACTAACTCGGGATGCTGTCAAAAAGGAACGCGTATTATGGTGGAGTGGGATGCCGATGTAGTTGATGTTATGGTGTTATCCCAATCTGATCAGGTAATGCACACTCAGATTATTTTCAAAATGGATCGGAAAACAGTTTTTTGCTCGTTTATTTATGCTGATAATCATTATAAGAATCGGAGAAAACTATGGGATGACTTGTGTTCTCATCATGCATTTATGAAGAATAACCCTTGGGTTATAATGGGAGATTTTAACTCCTCATTGTATTTGGAAGACTCGTTAACGAGTTCATCAACAAGTAGTGTTGGAATGAGGGAGTTTAAGGAGTGCGTCAATAATATTGAGGTTTTTGATATTAATAGCTCCGGTTTGCACTATACGTGGTCGAACAAACAGAAACAAGGTGCGGTGTTTAAAAAGATAGATAGAGTTATGGGTAACACTCCGTTTATTGACGTTTTCCCAGCGGCAGCGGCGTGCTATCACCCATACAGAATTTCGGATCACTCACCATGTATTCTATCTTTGCCGAGTCTTACGCGGGAGAAACCGAAACCTTTTAAATTCGTGAATTTGTTGTCGGAGAAAAAGGGTTTTATGGAGGAGGTAAAACGCATTTGGGATGTAGATATGCAGGGGTTCCCCATGTTCCAAGTAGTTCAGAAACTCAAAGCTCTTAAGAGACCGTTACGTAAGCTTTTTCAACAGCAAGGTAATTTGCATGAAAAGGTAAAAGAGGCGCGGAACAATCTGGATGCGTGTCAAAGGGCGATGGATGAAGCTCCGATGAATCTAGAGCTGAAAACACAGCATGATGACCTTATCGTAAGGTATATAGATGCTACTCGTGATGAAGCAATGTTTTTACAACAAAAATCAAAAGTCGAGTGGCTTGCATTGGGGGATTCGAATACGAAATTCTTTCATAATGTGGTAAAAGCTAAAAATCATCGTAGTAGAATTTTTTCGATCCGGGATGCAAATGGAAATTTGTTTGAAGGGGGTGCGGTTCCGCAGGTTATGGTTGAACATTATACTCGGTTTTTTGGGACTTCTGGCGCTATAAGTATTGACCCGTCTCCAGAATTATTCACTAATGTTTTGTCGGTTGAGAAAGCTTATGGTATGGTCCGAGATGTTACGGATGAAGAGATTAAAGGAGCAATGTTTTCCATAGCTGGTAACAAGGCTCCCGGTCCAGATGGGTTCACTTCGGTTTTCTTTAAGAAGAGCTGGGATATCGTTGGGAATGATGTTTGCCGAGCCGTTCATGATTTCTTCAGAAATGGTAAATTGTTACAACAGCTAAATCATACAATAATTTCGCTGATTCCTAAAGTTACTACACCGATGTCTATTACGGACTACCGGCCAATCTCATGTTGCAATACTCTATATAAATGCATTAGTAAGATAATTTCTAATCGCATTAAGGAAGGGTTAGGGGATATAGTGAGCATTAATCAGTCGGCTTTTGTCCCGGGGAGAAAAATTTCTGATAATATTCTGTTAACACAAGAATTAATGCATAACTATCATCGAAATGTTGGTCCTCCGCGATGTGCATTTAAAGTTGATATTCAGAAAGCTTATGACACGGTGGATTGGAATTTCTTAAGGAAGATATTGGAGGGGTTCGGTTTCCATGAAAAAATGGTGAAGTGGGTGATGGCTTGCGTTGCTTCTACCTCCTTTTCGTTAGCTATTAACGGGAATCTTTATGGTTTCTTTAAAGGGAGAAGGGGTTTGCGACAGGGGGATCCTATGTCCCCTTTTTTGTTTACAATTGTGATGGAAGTTCTTACGTTGATTCTTCAAAAACAGGTCGCGGTTTCAAATGATTTCAGGTTTCACTGTAAGTGTGAGAAGCAGAAAATAATCAATTTATGCTTTGCGGATGACTTGTTTTTGTTTGCAAGGGGAGAGAGTAGCTCCGCAAAAGTTATAATGGATGCGCTAAATTTGTTTAAGAATATGTCTGGCTTGGTTCCGAGCATGGCCAAAAGTACTGTATTTTTTGGTAATGTTACGGATCAAGTTAAGCATCGAATCCTAGCCATTATGTCGTTTGAGGAGGGAAGCTTGCCAGTTCGATATCTTGGGGTGCCGTTAATTTCTACACGGCTCCAATACAAAGATTGTAAACAGCTCGTTGAACGGATGGGTGCTAGAATTTCTGATTGGAAAACTAAATGCTTATCTTTTGCGGGTAGAATTCAATTGGTACGTTCGGTTCTTTCTTCGTTACATATTTATTGGGCCTCGGTATTTATTTTACCGAAACGAGTTATAAAAGATTTAGAAGATAGAATGAAGCGGTTTTTGTGGGCTCAAGGTGGTACGTTAAAAGGCAAAGCCAAGGTAAAATGGAAGTCTGTTTGTATGCCTAAAAATGAAGGAGGGTTGGGGATTCGTCGAGTGGGAGAAATGAATAGTGCGTTGATGGCGGTTCATGTTTGGAGTGTGCTTACCCATCGTGAATCGTTGTGGGTAAAATGGATTCACTCGTATCGCATCCAGAACAGATCGTTTTGGGAAATTCCAATTAAGGGTAATTTAACTTGGAGTTGGAGGAAGATGCTAAACTTGCGACCAATGCTACGGAATCATATCTGGACGGAAATAGGTGATGGATCTAACACGTTGGTTTGGTTCGATAAGTGGGATGTGATTTGCCCAATCGGAAATATGGTGACCCCTCGAATGATTGCTAATGCGGGTTTTAACATGAACTCAAAATTATCGGAGGTTTATTCACATGGTGAATGGCGATGGCCGACTCAATGGGTTGTGCGGTTTCCAGCCTTAACGACTTTGCGGCAGCCCGTCTTGCATGCTAATCAACAAGATCGGTTAGTTTGGCGAAGTAGAGAGGGCATTATAGTGGATTTCAGCTCGGCGTCGGTTTGGGATGATGTCCGAACAATGCAGAATGAGGTGCCGTGGGCGGGGGTGGTATGGTTTTCGCAAGCGATCCCGAGACATTCTTTCGTTATGTGGCTCATAGTGAATAGAAAGCTGAAGACTCAAGACGTGATGCAAGCTTGGAACACTTCAGGAAACGCTAACTTTAATCTTATGTGTTGTTCTTTATGTACATCAGGTCCGGATTCTCATGAGCATTTGTTCTTTGAATGTGGATACGCTTCGGAGGTTTGGAATGAAGTGAAGGTTAAAGCTGATATGGGAGACATCTCAAACCAGTGGCATGTTATTCTTGATTTCTTGGTGGGTATAGCAAAATCCAAGAAGGCTTCTCATGTGATCGCTAAGCTTGTGGTCAGTGCGGCGGCATACTTTGTGTGGGATGAAAGGAACCGAAGATTATTTACTACCAAACGAAGAAGTAAGGCGCAGTTGGTGGACGTCATTATCTCTACGGTTCGGCTTAAGCTCCAAACTATGAGATTCAGGCGCTCGGTGCAAACGGAACGTGTGTTACGAGATTGGTCGCTTCCTCGAGGGTTACTATTAGCAGATGATGATAACGGCTAGGAGTTAATTCTTTTGCTTTGGAATTTGTTTTGTTTTGACTGGTGTGTTTGTAGGCGTCTTGTTTGCTGACGCGTGTAGACTCTTGGTTGGCATGTCTTCCGAGAGAACTGAGAAGTACTTTTGCTTCTCACTTGTTTTGTTTGTTGGTTGATATAAAATTTACCGGGGTAACCCTTTACCCAAAAAAAAAAAAACATATATCTTAGAGCATTCATAATAGATTCTTCTTCTCTATTTTCATCTCAATAATTATACAAAAAATCACTATTTTTTCTCTATTATTGTCAATTACATAATATTTTTTTTTATACTTTTAACATTACCTTTTCTCTCACCTACACTCACAACTACTTTCAAAAATATAGATGGTAAACAATGTTTTCTCCAAATTTATTGATAAAGAGTAACATTTTCTCTTTTCTCCATTCACAACCACTCTATATAATATAGAAAACGCACTCATGTTAATACAAAGAATTCAATGTGAATGCTCACCTTATCACCACTCCCCTGAAGATTCTAAATACATAAAACTGAATACACATTTTCCTCCGAAAGAGAAATATTAATAGAGCAATATTTTGACTAATGTTCGTAATAAATGATTATAACTAGCAATAATACGTGTGCGCGTTGCGGCGCGGGTACATCGTAAATATAGAATGGATTAGTCTAAATGTTATTTTATGCGTTAATCATATGAAAACGTACGTTCCGACGTATCTGATTGTGCTTAGTGTGATCTATATAAGCATTGCGATTGGATCAAAACATAAAGTAAATCGAGTTTATATCATACAATCATAACATATTACATGTGATCCGACTCATAAATAGAAAACATTAGCGGGTATAAAGGAAAAACCGACACATGTAATCAAAAAGGATTAATTAGAGCTTTTGAAAAAAAGGGAAAAGTAAAATATGACCCCACTCGGTTTGAAACAAAATTTACGAAACATACATAAAAAAGCACGAAAACAAATTCTATTTGACCTAAAATGTTTTCCAAAATAGTTTACGTTTAAACGTATACCAACTAGAATTTAAAGCAAAACGCATATAAAAATATGCACGTAAAAATGGTTTTTTTAAGCGAAAATGTATTATATTTGATCTGAATCGTTTCTAGAAAACGTTTACGTAAAAAATAGAGCAATCGAATTTATACCAACACGTATATAAAGATATGCATGTAACCGTGCCAAGTAGCACCAATGTCACATCACAGCTAGCGACCACCAACATTGGAAAAACTCGTAAAACTAAAATAAATATAGAAGGAAAAAATAACACTGGACGAAAGGCATACATAAAATCATTGAACCACGCACGCCCGTTGCGTTGTGTTAATGCGAATAAATTTGAATGAAACGTAAAACGTAGAAAAGAATAAAAAAGTCGATCTAGGACACGCGCGTTACGATGAATTCGTCAAATGGGGAAAATAGACGCGTTGCGATGCCCCTGTCAAATGGAAACAAATTGACGAAAATACGTTGAACCTCACACGCACGTTATGGCGTGTTAACTCGCAAAATTTAGAACGAAATGTAAAATGAAAACTTGCGAAAGATGAAAACTCTAGAGGACTAAAGTTGAAAATAAAAAGTTTTGGGGTTAAATTGCAAAAGATGAAAGCTTTAGGTTAAGACTTTGAAAAGCAAAAGGGTTAAAATGCAAAACGTGAAAACCTTTGGTTTAAAAGTAGAAAATCAAAATTTTTTTTTTTGAGAAACTCCTCATGCATGGGATACAACACTAATAAGCAACAACTTTTTGATAATTTATAATATGGAAATGGCGTCAAAAGGGTCACATTCGTATCTACCATTGTTAAAACATTTGTTTTGGACTAACGTATGGTTTTCTCTAGATATTACAAAAAACTGGTACCTTTTATCATATAGACATGTTACGTTACATCCCTGTAATCTCATAGTATACTTAATGCTTATCAGGATTATATCATGGCTTCCGAAAATAGTCAATAGGTTTATACCAGTGTTGTCCGGACGACACTTGATGCCTCCAACAAACTAAAGCAATAAAAGGAGTTGATTAGCGTAGACAAAATATATGTCGAATGACCCACACCAATGATGTGTACCAAATTGGTTTGTGATAAATAGTAATAGAGGTGTTCAAAAAAAATCCGGATCTGAAACCGAAATATTCGAAAATCCGTATCCGAAATATCCAAAATTTCGGATATCTGAAAACTGGATAATTAGAATTTTCGGATTCGGATATGAATTTAAAAAATTTCTGATATTCCGATTATCCGATATCCGAAAACTAATCTTTTTTTTTTGTAAATATATATAGTTATGAACATTATATTTAGTTTGAAATATAGTAAAAAATAGTAAATTATCGGATTCGCATGTGGATTTTTGAATATTTTTAGTTTTTAATTTTGAAAATTTGGAAAACCGAATATATGCTTAGTTTTAAACTATACACGAAACATATTTATTTGATTTTTTTATAAATTCGGATATCCAAATCCGTATCCAAAATTTCGGATATCCGAAATCGGATATCCGAAATTTCGGATAAACTGGATAATCCGACTTTAAACACACCTAGATAGAAGGAGTTGAAGATGACCAGAAGATAGAGAGAATTTAGACCATTTTCATAATTTTCATTTCTAAAACAAACAAATAAACTACTACGTACATGGATAATAAATAGAAACAAAGACTTAAACTACCCCCTACTCCTTAACTCATATTAACTCATATTCTCCTAAAATAATGGAGAAACTACTAACAACTTTGACTTGACACCTTATCATTTCTTTAACTGCTTCCTTGGCCACTGCTTCAACCACTGATTCCGGCTCTTCAACTATTTCTACTAGCATAGCCACACCATCACTTGGGATATACTTGTTCCAATTAAATCCCTTGTCATCTTGTATAACTACCAACACTCTGCTCTTTTCTTTCACTGATCCATATTCAATCTTTGGTCGGTCGAAATTTGGCGGTTGTTCTTTTTTTCTGTGATAGACGCTTTGCGGTAGTAGTCATCATGAAACGGGTTTACGTTGTCATTTACTTCACGATTTGGACATTCGCGTTTGAAGTGTCCCTTTTGCTTGCACTTGAAACAAGTCACTTTGGATTTGTCAAATCCAAGTTTGGTATCGGGACCACCTACACATTGTCGACCCGTTATTTCCATGAAACGTTAAGCTTGGCAGATAACACTCTCCATACACCATCGAATATCAATCAATTCCATTTCTTCCGGATCAATTTGATCGTAATCTTCCTTTGTCATGTTGAGGTTTCCAATCTTCCCCACAACAAGATTCCCATATGATTCTAAAATCGACGCCAGAAATTTCATCTGTTGTTTAGCATCATCCGCATTCATGCCTTGTGAATTGTTGAGGTTAAAGGCTATGTTGCATTGAATGATATGTGGATTGGAATTGTTTTATTTTGGATGATTGTTCGAAGCATAGGTTGATGAGTGTTTGGAGTTGACGGATTTGTGTCAGAACTTGAAAACCCAAACCCACTACTAGAAGAACTGCTTTGAGGTGACCCAGATGTGTTTTCCACACTGAATGCTGTTCCAATTTTCGGAGACTGGACATTCGACGGTAAGCTTCCACGATAACACAAGTTCACGTCTTGCTAAATATTTGCGTTGTTCATCTTGGTCAACTTTCTCTGCTCTAGCTCGTGACTTTCGAGTTTTTGGATCAACAAGTTTAAACTCATAGTTTTGTAGTCTCGACTATTCTGAATGATCATGACATACGTAGACAAGTCATTCTCATTCGGTAATGCATCAATGAGTTTATCTACCATATCTTCCTGATCCTTTTCAAGACCAAATCTTGTCAACTCTATGATCAAATGAAAATAACACTCAATCATTTGTTTAAGTGTTTCACCTTTCTAGCAGTTAAATATGTCAAGCTCCTTTTTCAATCATTTGTTTAAGCATTTCACCCTTCAGCATACTCCTCGAGTATCGAAAACCAACATTCCATTGCGTTGGCCTGAACCCAGTTATAGAAACGCTCACACCACCCGTTATAGTTCCATACTGAGTAGCTTAGGTGGATTCACATTCGTTCCGAGTGCATTGTCGAGATTTGAACTCTCGGCCATCACCGTCGTCGATGAAGTTGCGAATGCGTTATAAAACTATGAATCCATTGTTAACTCCTTGAATTACGTGAAAATATACCTGAAAAGTATAACAAATGGTCAAACTAACTTTCAAGCAAATGGAACCAACACCTTTCGTGCAAGAGGGATTGCCTCTCGTGCGGAAGGTTCAAATTTGTGTAAACCAAATGAAATTCAGTCTTTCCGCGAAAGGTATGCCTTTCGTGCGGAAGGTATTTTTCAAACAACAACAAACTCAGTCCTTTCATGCGAGAAAGGTAGTCTTCTCATGCGAAAGGTTCTTTGTTTTGTGCGACAGGTTCCTTTCTCTCGAAAATCAAGTTACGTTTTTTGACATTCTTTCAAGATTTTTCACTGATTTAGATTGAATTAAGGTCTGAAATGTTCAAGGGTTTGTTAATATGTGAATTCGCATAATATGTTCATTTTTAGCAAATTTCGTCCATGAATTCGTTGTCAATTTGAAGTTTTAATCAGAAAGTGAAGAAGTAGAAGTGAAATGATGTGAAATAATGTGAAATCGGTTCCAAATCTGCTAAATTCGGCTGAAATCTTGTGCTCTCTGTCACTAAAACCGGCCTCCATGCTCTGATACCACTTGTGAGGACCGTTTCGGGTCTTTGAATGCTCCGTCCGATCAGATATACATCATATCATGTGCGGAATCCATGTATGCTGTTGATGGATACAAGAATATACTGATTGAACCTTGTTTCTATTGATAATTTTCAAGTACAAAACTAAGAAACAACTTTGGCAGAGTCTCCCCTTAAATTGCCTATAGGTGTGAGGTGCGAAATTATGGTTAGGTCTTCGTCATTAAATTGCTAGGTAGGATATCTGTGAGGAGTCTAAACTAGTTTCCGTAATGATAGTTGTCAAACAAGTTAAACCGAAATCTCAAACTTATCCTAGATTTATAGCCTGTGATGGAGTGAATCAAATTAGGGTACTTTCAGAAACCTAGATAACCTGTGAAGGAGTCTAGTAACCCGTAGTCATAACAACCTATTTAGAGTTCCATAAGTTTCACCTTGCACTGGGTCGAGGGCGTATTCGGTATCTCGATAGGTTTAGCATATTAAGATATCGGTGCCATAATAATTAACAAACATAGTGAAGTTATTACTAAAATAAATCAGCAATCCAGTCTAGGCAGTCATTTCCATCAATTGGTAAAAATCCAAGTTTCATTCGTGCTTAATTAATTTTAGTTAAATAATTTAATTTGAAATTTTAGGATAGTTAGAACCCCCCCCCCCAACAAACATAAAAATGGTTAGTGTTGTGTCTGAGTCAGTCTAGGTCTAGATGGAGTCTAGTTAACGTAATTAATAAAGTCTCGTGGGTTCGATATCCGGACTAACTTAGCTTTACTAGAGTCAATCGGTTCACTTGCCGGTTAGTAGTTTAGTCGAGTTTAGAGAGTCTAGACTTTTACTTTTGTGTTTAGATTAGGTTAATTTTAGTTGTTTTTATTAAACTACTTTTAGCACATCAAGTTTTGTGGTCATTGCTGGGGACTCTTTGGCAATTTCGTTAATTACTTTATTTTGACTTGTTTAACATTATACGTGCTAATTGTTCGCTTGTTTGAGTCGTAGGAGTCTAAGTATTTATTTTTATTGTGTCTTTTATTGAGTCATTTGAGTCGTCTTACTTGTTTAATTTCCGGTTTTATAGTGGATGCCCATTTGAGTCGTCTTAGTTGTTTAATTTCCGGTTTTATAGTGGATGCCCCATATACGTTCTCAAGGACCACCGTTGAAGCCGTCAACGGACAAGCAACCTTTATCCTCTGCAACCTTTAGGTAAGTACTCCTGGTTCTTCATCTTCCGCCTGTTCTGACTCTAACCTCCAATCTAAAGCACCCAACTTTGACTTCACACCGAAGTCATCACCCCCTAATTCCCCACAACCTTCCCGTCCTACTAGTCCACAACCCTTAAGACCAAACATGGCCGACCGTCGTACTGTCCACCAACAATCCACCACCAGTTTCACTGGTGTGAACTCACCCTTCACCCTGCCCATAGTTAACAATGAAGAATCCTGGAAGATCCCATCATACATCATGACCGAGATTAACAATTCCTTTCAATTTCACGGTTGTGATGACGAGGATGCCCCTGCCCACATCAACCGCCTTACCCGAATCTACAGCACCTTCTCTATCAAAGGTACTAATCCTAATGCCCGTTACCTAGAGGTCTTCCCATTTTCACTTGCTGGCCGCGCAGCCATATGGCTTGATTCGCGGCCAGCAGTTTCTTTCACCACCTGGGCCACCCTTAGAGATGCCTTTCTTGCTAAGTACTTTCCACCCGCCAAAGCGTCTCGCATTCGGGATCAGATCCATTCGTTCTGAATGGAGTCTGACAAGCCCTATTACCTAGCCTAGGAGAGATTCCAAAGCCTACTCTCTCGCTGCTCTCAACATGGTCTGTCCGACTGGGCACTTGTAGAGAAATTCAACAACAGTCTCACTCCTGAGACTCGAGCTCGGTTTGACACCTCTGCAGGAGACCACTTAATGGGTAAGAAAAGAGTGACCAAATGCCAAGACTTGTTTAAGAGTTTTGCTCATACTAATCATGCACAATGGTCTGTTGCTAGGAATTCAATTCCTGTATCTTGTACTTCTTCACCTGCTCCCCTAGCTTCTCGAGGAATACACCAAGTTAGCTTGGAAACGATGATCGTCGCTGCTTTTGATAGCTTTAAGAGAGAGGTTAGCAGCCAAATTCAAGAGATGAGGGAATCCATGAATAGATGTGAGCTTTGTAGGGGAGGTTACGATACGGTAGAATGTCCATTACTCACTCAGGAGCAAGTCGATTACATTAATTGTCAAAACCGAGCGCCCACTAACCCTTTTACTAATAATAACTCAAACTGTAATTCGAATTGGCGTAGTAATAATAATAATGAATTATGTTCTTCTGGTAACCCCTTGGTTTCCAAACAGGTCAAACTCAAAACAGGGGCAAGGTAAATTCTATAGTGGGGGTTCAAACAATTAGGTCAGTTTTCTGGTGGGGGTTCACAGGGTCAGTATAACTCAGGGGGTTCAAATAGGCAGTTCAATAGTGGGGGTTCGAACCAAGAGGGTCAGACTAGGAGTGGGGGTTCTAGTGATTGTTTAGATAGGATTGAGGAACTTCTTTCTCAATTAGTGGTTAAGGACATGCCATCATGCTTAAGAACCAACAATTTAACTTCCTAGACCTTCAAAGGACTATCGGTGACATCTCTTGTCAGTTGCAAGAAAGACCACCCGGTCAATTTTCAGGCAACACCCAACAAAACCCGGCAGCCCAATTGAAGGCCATTTCGCCCCGTAGTGGTAAAACCCTAGGAGAAGTAGTTAGACATGAGGTAGTTGAGGAAGAGGATGAGGAGTTAGTAGATGAAGAGATTGAGATGGAGGCTCCCGATAAAGTGCAACCTAAGTTAAACCCAGCAAGTACCACACACTAAGGAACCCTTTGTTGAGAGGAGCGTAGAAAAGAGTGCCGTACAGGTTAGACCATCTCCCATCGTAGATCTTTCACGCATCCCATATCCCGCCCGCCTTAAGAAACAAAAGTATTTTTTTGGGTAAAGGGTTACCTCGGTTCAATTTCATAGATCACAAACCAAAGAAGTACAAGTAGTGAGGGGAGTCCTCACTAGTTCACATTCCTGACATGCCAGGAAACGCAGACAAGCTAAAAAGCAAAACACAACTAACAACCAACACAAATTTTAGACAATAACTAGTGACAAAACAACTATAACACTACATGCTTGGCATGTATTTCTCAAGCAAGCTCATCCCAGTCGTAGAGCTCTTGATTCACCAAAGCTAGCTTAAATCGAACCGTAGAAACAATAACTTCACAAATCACAGACACCGATCTTTTCTTGGTTTTAAACAACCTCTGATTTCGCTCTTGCAATATGAAGCACGCTGTCGCAGCAAGAAGTAAACAACTAATCACACTCCGCATCGACTTCTTAAGAAACAAAAGTATGAAAAGGAATATTGGCAATTTTTAGAAACATTCAAACAGTTGAAAATCAATCTTTTGTTTATTGAGGCCCTTCAATCCATTCCTAAATACGCAAAATTCTTAAAGGACCTTCTAAAGAGAAATGATAGGTTAGGAGAGATCTCTAACATCCCCTTGACTTGTGGGTGTTCCGCTGTTGTCTTGAACAAGTCCCGGAAAAATTGACCGATCCGAGCCTTTTTACCATTCCATGCCTCTTCGAGAGTGACACCGAATGTAGATCCCTAACTGATTTTGGTGCTAGTATCAATCTCATGCCCTACTCACTTTACCAAAATCTAGACCTAGGAGAGTTGTCACCCACATGCATGTCCTTGTCTTTAGCCGATAGGTCAGTCAAGTATCCTCGTGGTATTGTCGAAAATCTATTAGTTAAGGTCGGTAAATTCGTGTTTACTATAGACTTTGTCATCCCTGATATGGAAGCTGATGAGAGAGTTCCTATCATTTTAGGACGTCCATTCTTGTGTACAACAAAGGCCATCATTAATCTCTTAGAAGGTAACATCACACTTCGAGTCGGTGAAGAGACGGTCACGTTTGAGGTAGCCCGTTCGATGCAACATCCTAGTGGTTCCAGCAACTATAGTAGTCCATGTCACTCGGTTTATTTCTTAAACTCATTCTTATTGTGCGTTGACCAGTGTCTAGACTTCATTAGTGGAGCCGATCTAGTACGTGAGGGTAAAGAAGAGGAAGTTGAGGAGGGTGTAGAAGAGTGTGAGGAACAAGATGGGACCACCTTTGTTCCTGATATGCTAGAGCTTAGTGAGGTTAGAGATGAGAGCGAGAGAGCCCCAATAGAAACTTCCGCCCCATTAGAGCTTAAGGTCCTCCCGTTCTATCTACAGTATGCTTTATTAGGAGAAGGATCGGATTTTCCCGTCATTATCTCTTTTAAATTGGCGGAGTAGGAGAAGAGTATGTTGTTAGAAGTCTTGAAGTTTAATCGTGAGGCGATTACATGGAGACTTTCGGATATTAAAGGCATTAGCCCCGCCTATTGTACCCACCGGATACTCATGGAGGATGAATATAAGTCAGTGGTGCAACCTCAAAGGCGCCTTAATCCGAATATGCAAGAGGTTTTCAAGAAGGAAGTCCTCAAGTTGTTAGATTCTTGGGTGATTTACCCTATTTCCGACTCCCCGTGGGTTTGTCCCACCCAAGTTGTCCTGAAGAAGGGTGGGATGACAGTGGTTATGAATGAGAAAAATGAGCTTATCCCGTCAAGGACCGTCACCGGTTGGCATGTGTGCATTGACTATAGAAAGTTAAATGACGCCACCTAGAATGATCATTTCCCTTTACCGTTCATCGATCAGATGTTGGAGCGTCTATCGGGTTAACAGTTCTACTGTTTTCTCGATGGATTTTTGGGTTATTTCCAGATCCCCGTCGCACCTGAGGATCAGGATAAAACGACATTTACATGCCCTTATGGAACTTATGCGTACCGACGCATGCCATTCGGGTTGTGTAACGCTCTTGCAAATTTTTGGTGTTGCATGGTCTCCATATTCCATGACATGATTGAGACTTCTATGGAAGTTTTCATGGATGACTTCTCGGTCTATGGTGGCACTTTCGATCATTGCTTGACAAATCTTGATAGGATTCTAAATAGATGCATAGAGACAAACCTAATGTTGAATTGGGAAAAGTGTCACTTTATGGTGATGGAGGGGTAGTGTAAGGTCATAAGATCTCTAGAGAGGGGATAGAGGTTGTAACAACCCGACCTTTCGGGTCATTACTTATATCTGTTAATTCTTGCTTAATTATTGCTTAATTACCTTGTACTCTCGAGATTTCGATTATCGCTATGGGTCGACTATTTTAAACGATATTTTAAGCTATGTTTTACAACACATTCACAATGCTTATTCAAAATGCATTGATCGCATTCAACGCTATGTACAACACATACTGTTTAAATGCATTTTATCGCATATTACATCGCATGTTTATACTAAACGCTATCGCAACACAATCGCATCGAAATCTCATCGCAAACTCAAAACGCGTGTTTACTTTTATGCATTTTATGTGTATTATTGTGTGATTACTTGTTTAATGTTATGTGGTTATCTCATCACAACGCTCACTCGCAACTCGCTTAAACGCAACACAACGCTTATCGCATGAAACGAAAGTCGAAAACCAACAAAACACAACTCAGCTGGTCGAACGACCACCCGATCGACTGTTCACTGATGTGACAGCCCCATTCGACCAGACGCTCTCAAGTCCCTTTTCAAGCGCTTTTGGCTCGATCCAAGGCTATTTTGTAAGTATTTCTCCCTAAATCTTGTACTTCCATCATCACTACACTTTACTACATCATCTTCTCCATCAAAATCACTGGTTTTCCTCCCGAAATCTCCTGATTTGGGCTGCTTGAAGGTGGTGTTCACTTAGTGACGTCATCTCATCAAGTTTGGCTCAGATCTAAAGGATTTCCACACTCATAACTTGAAATATTGTTGAGAATTCGACATATTTCAACTCTTTTCAACTAATTTCAACACTTTTTAATTGATTCAAACTTTTCTTCAACATTCTTCACTTTTTACTCAAAATCGACGAAATCTTGACTCATTCAGGTTCCCTACTCATTCTCTAGTTGAGAACCGGTCTGAGAACGAATTTCTACTGAAAAGATGACCGATTCACGGGTTGAACATGAAGTCCCGACAAGAACAGTTAATCCGATCTAATGGAGTGACTCCCATCCGATTGAATAGGCTGAGCCTTGTTGTGTTTCCGTTGTTTGACACGTTGTCACGTCATCTCCATTCAAATTCAAAACTTTTTAACTTAGAAGATTTACAAAATTTACAAGCAACAGAGCACCCACTCGAATAGCCATCCGGCCAAATAACCATTCGACTGAATGACCATTCGACCAGGTGACTTGTCCTTTATGATATTCCTTGTTCAAAACGATTTCATCAAAACTTCAAAGAATATCAAACTCTCAGTCGAATAGCCATCCGTCCGGATGACTTGGTTTATACTACAACAAAAACTTCAAAAGTTCTGAAATGATTTACAAATACCCTCACTCATTCGAATGGCTATCCGTTCGAATGGTCATCCGTCCGGATGACCATCCGCTCGACTCACCATTCGACACTCTTTCTGTTACGCACCGTTCAACGCTCACGCTACTGTTCTATGCTCAGGACAACTCTAAGCGCTCCCTTCAATCCAATACAGTGTGTGTTTAGCAACTACAAACTCACTGTGATTATACTCGAACCCATTTTCTTTTAACGCACTTTTAGGTGTTACATACGTTCTATATCAAATCACATCAAACACACAACGCAAACACTTTTAATGCTAACCGCTCCCGCTTGTTATACGTGAGCTTGAATGCTTGTTACTATTCTTAGACAGTGTTACACGGTACCGCCTCTAGCAACGATAGTACTATAGTTTGGACTCAACACCTGTCGTGGACAGGGGTTGCTAGGGATCACCTCCCTTTACTTCACTTGTCTGTTGGACATGTGTCGCGCATACTCTACAATGCAGTCTCGTTGTTAAGTGTGAACATAGTTTTGATAGTTACTTGCTTCGCCCATTACGTGATACATGCTGGTTATGCGTAAACGCTTTCGCTATACCATATGCTACTCAAACGTGTGTACTCACCTTTACACTCTGTGTATTGACTTTATTTTAACATATGTGACAGGTTGATAGGATGTTGTGTCAGCTGTGATGAAACAGAGTAGGAGGTCAAGAAACAAACTAAATAAATCTGAGTTGTCGGAACAGCTTATTTGTTTTTAAGACTATATCTGTAATGACTGTTTGCTTTATATGTTTGATGGTATGGGACGTTAAATGTTAAATATATTGTCATTAATAGTTGTTATGGATTCTCTTGGACAATCTGTTTCGCTCAGTGCCACGCCCCGATGTTTCCTCCATCGGTTGGGGTGTGACAGAGGTAGATAGAGCAAAGATAGATACTATTAGCCGATTTCCTCTACCCACTAGTGTTAAATGGGTTTGTAGTTTGCTTGGTCAAGCGGGCTTCTATAGGCGCTTTATTAAGAATTTTTCCAAAATCACTCTCCCCATGACCCGTCTCCTCGAAAAAGATGTACCTTTTGTCTTTGACGAGGAGTGTCTTAAAGCATTCAACTTTTTGAAGGAGAAGTTGGTTAGTGCCCCGATCCTTGTCTCGCCTAATTGGAACTTGCCCTTTGAGCTCATGTGCGATGCAAGTGACTACGTCATTGGAGAAATGTTGGGCTAAACGTTAAATGATGCTCAAGAGAACTACACCACCATGGAAAAAGAACTCTTAGCCGTAGTGTTCACATTCGACAAATTCCGGTCGTACCTTGTGCTTTCAAAGACTATCATTTTCACCGACCATTCTTCCTTGCGATATCGTTTCCTAAAGAAAGACGCCAAACCCCGTCTTACACGGTGGATTCTTCTTCTTTCTGAATTCGAAGATGTTGCGGCCGACCATTTGTCACGCTTAGAGGATCCCAAGAGAGAGGAGATTCGTGAGGATGCAATAGGGGATAAGTTCCCTTACGAGTCCATAGATTTGATAGAGGCCGAAATGCTGATTTGGTAAAACTATTTAGCATCCGGGGAATTGGTGAAGGGAATGAATACTCAACAGAAACGGAAATTCTATAGAGATGCTAGAATATATATTTGGGTTGATCCGTATTTGTTCAAGATAGGTAATGATAGATTCCTTAGGAGGTGTGTCCCTAGGGAAAAAAAGGTTTAGATATTTTGAGACATGTGCATGAAGGATTGATGAGAGGTTATCATGGGCCCCACGTTACCGCCCAAAAGGTCTTCAATTGTGGGTTCGATTGGCCGATTGTTGTCAAAGATGCCCAAGATTTCATCAAAAGATGTGATGCTTGCCAACACATTGGCAATATCTCAACCAAGGATGAGATGCCCCAAAACCCTATTCAAATTCTAGAAATCTTTGATGTTTGGGGCATTGATTTCATAGGACCATTCCCCACCTCTGGTGGGAATAGGTACAACCTCTTGATGATCGATTACGTTTCAAAGTCGGTGGAAACCCAAGCTCTTCCCATAAACGATGCTCGAGTGGTGGTGAGATTCCTTAAGAAGCTGTTCACTATATTCGTTACCCCTGGAGCCATCATCAGTGACCGTGGGACTCATTTTTGCAACGCCATCATGGAAAAGGCGTTAGCACTCACTCATTGTTTTTCCACCGCATACCATCCTCATACGAGCGGTCAAGTCGAAAACGCAAATCACAGAGTTAAACGTATTCTAGAAAAGACCGTAGGAATGAGTACGAAGGATTGGTCTGATAAGTTAGACGATGCATTGAGGGCGTTCTGCACTGTCTATAAAACACCCTTAGGAACCACCCCATTTAAGATCGTGTATGGAAAAGCGTGTCATCTTCCCGTAGAGTAAGAACATCGTGCGTTATGGGCTTTGAAAACCGTAAACTTAGACCTATCCGAAGCCGCTAGGAGAAGATTCTTTGAAATTCATGACTTAGTGGAGCTTAGGGAGGCGACATACGCTAGATCGTGGAATGTCAAAGAAAAGACGAAAGCGTTGCACGATAGGAAGCTTAAAGGTTTAAAAGAGTTTAAAACGGGAGATCAAGTGCTTCTTTACAACTCCCGTTTGAAAGTTTTTGGTGGGAAGTTGAAGTCCAAATGGGCGGGACCTTTTTTAGTTAGTGAGGGTTTTCCATACGGTACTGTGGAGTTGATGAACAAAGCCGATGGAACAAAGTGGAAGGTTAACGGACACCGTTTGAAGCATTACATTGGGGGACCCATTGATTCAAATGAGGAGGAGGGAATTCCCCTCGAAATTCCACCTGAAGCATCCGAATAGTGCCTTGAGTGAAGACTCAAGTGTAGAGTTTGTATTGTTTCTATTATTTAGTTATTTTACACATTTTCATATTTAATAGTAGTTTTCGTAGTTGTTCGTTTCTTTGTTTTATGTGTTTGAGAACTTCGCAACAAATCATTACTGACGAGGAGCGTAAATTTGAGAGAAAATGGCATTCCAGTTAAGTCCCAGTGTTAGAAAATATTTGGGATGAGTTTTGGGAGGTTTGGGAGAAAGGTGAAATTTTTTCGAAGGCATGGAAGCCTTCAAAATTTTGAAACTTTCTGTGAAAACAAGGCCTTGGTGTCACTGAGCATAATAAGGGAAGTCCTTCGCGTCACAAGAGGACCCCCAAGTGAATGAACTGGAAAAGTAGGGCTTGGCGTCACGCCAAGGTCACCTTGCATTGCCTTCGCGTCACGCGAGGCCTACATTCAAAATGAACCCTTTGACCCTTAAGGGCCTTGCATCACGTGAGTGAAGAACTAAAGAACCGTCGTGTAGCACGAAACTTTTATAAACCGTTTAAAGTCTGCTTTCTGCCCCAAACTCATCAAATCCCTAACATATGCGAACACAACTACAAATCACGCAAAATCACCATCTCTACCACTAAACACCACCATTTTCACCCCATTTTCAACCCACATCATCCATATCACTTCCACATCAATCCCCACCATTAGTTTTACCATTTCATCAGTGAAATCGCTCACATTGCGGACCTACCTTTTGACTTAAAGATTCGATTTTTCTCTACTTTTCTTCAAGTATCTGGTATGTTTTCTTGATTATTCTCTGCATATTACTTGTTTAGTAGTTAGTTTGGGTCTTGTTTCAAGTTTTAGTTGTCGGGTTTTGTCGGGTCTAGTTTCAGTCTAGTATACTTATGTTTAGTGTTTTAACGGGTGCAGATTGTTTGGTCTGGGATTGTTAAACATTAAGCTGAGATTGTTAATTGATATATTATCCTAAAGTTCCAATCTTGCATTTTGAAAATTAAAAAAATTAACCGGATTAAAACCTCCTTAAACTAGGCGGAATTTTTAAGTTAAAAATCTGTTTTGACATTAAAGTTTCTGACTTTATGCAAGTTTGGACTCAGTGTTCGGGTTTTCTTTAGGCACATGATATTAATTGGGACAATTAAAGTGCCCGAAGCAGGTAGGGTACATTGAGTCGTAGTTTATGAGTCAGTTTTAGTCTAGTTTAGTCTTGGTGTTGGGTCTACTAATATGTGCGTACAAGTTTGACATAGCTCGCCCGTATTCAATCTTCATTCGGGCAAGTTTGGTTATCACTTATGCTTTTTTAAACAGTGACCCACATTTTTATTTGAATTTATTTTTCGGATTCAGCCATGAATGTATGTTATACGACTGTTTCCAAGTTTTATAAATAAATTTTAAAAAATCCAAAAAAATCTAAGAAATTAAAAATACCAAAAATAGTTTGTTTATGCTATTTTACACTAACTTTTCACTTGTTTTCTTTGTTAAACATTGCTTTGCAGAGTATGTCGGGTGAAGGTAGTTCATGAGCTGCAGGAAAGAGGAGGAGGGGGCCGCATACACGACTAAGAGGGGATCCTAGTATACAAGTAGATAATCCAAATCCTCAATGAAGAAGAATCAACTATCATACTCGAGAATATATACCTTTGTTCAAGATACGGAACAGGGTTGATCACCCATTGTTGCAATTTGAGTTAGGTACAAAGGAACGGACAAAATTTGATAAACTAAAGGACAACGAGTTCCTAGAGCACAGAGTTATCATTTGGGAGTGGTTGGAAAGTGTAGGTTCTCGACAAAGGGTCGAGCAGATATTGGATCCGAGGCTGATCGAGGCAGTAAACTGTTATTGGGACCAATACGAGGAGTTAGTCTTGGAGTTTCATAGCACTTTCCAGCACAAAGAAGGTGCTTTTGCCCAGCGTAATGAGGTATCTTTCAGTTCGGGTAGGACAGTGTATGGAATGGATATGTCGAGGTTTGTAGTAGCTTCAGGGTTTTACATGGCAGAGGAGGCTCAGTCTCCCGAATTTGCGATAAGTTTTAGGGGTGCGTACTAAACCCCTAGGCCGGGGAGTGTAGGTGATTCCGAGTTGTCATGATTCTGATCTACAATTTCAGATCATCTTTTTGCTTCTACGGACCTTATTACTTCGGTTCGTGACCTAGTTTTCTGATGTTTACTGAAGATCTTTTCTACTACCCTGGTAGGTCGGAAATCGGGTGAAAACAAAGCAAGTTGGACGGATCTGTTCATACTGATGTGTCGTGTGGAGTAGAGGGAAATGAATCTAGCGAATGTATTATCATGGTTGTTTAATCGGACTCGTCGGGGAGGTCACCGGGCTGCGTTAGATATGGGCCCGTACATTGTCACACCCCCAAAATCCACACGCGGAGTACTACCGCTTGGGAGCGTGACTGACCAGGATCAAGCCACCAATCATATTGAACATAGCATATAATAATTAGAGTAGTTCATAAAATCCAACTCAATACAATTAATGTTCAAACCAAACGTAGTTTGAGTAGCAGAAGCATAATATGAAAACCTAATGTATGTAATAAGTTCAAGTGATATAAAGTTTAACATGGCATCCACGATCCATGCTCCACAACGACCTGCTCCTCCCTGTTCAAGCTCCATATGTACCTAAGGTCCTGCAAGGCATGCAGCAGAGAGTCAACAACTAGTTGAGCGAGTTCACAGAAAGTAAGTACGTAATGGTAATTCGTTTGTTCATTAATGGGGGCTTCCCATGTATGTATGTAATACTAGTGGGGGCTTCCCGTGGTTACAGATATCACTAATGGGGGCTTCCCATATTTATCCTTACTAGACTATTTGCAACCATGAGTGTTCTTCTTAACCCGAGAACAGGAATACGTACAAGGTCACGTAGGATTTACGTGAGTGCCCTTCCCCGAGGACAGTGGTACACGTGGGGTTTACATAGGTTTTACGTAAGTGTCCTTCCGACCCGAAAGACAGTAGTAGGTATGAGTTTACGTAGGTTTTACGTAAGTGTCCTCCCGACCAGGGTGACAGTGGTGGATACTAGTCTACGTAGGTTTTACGTAAGTGTCCTGACTAACCTGAGGACGATGGTATATAGTCTAGCAATAGCGTAAGTACGAGTAATTATCCAATTAAAATCTTCCAACCCAATTCCCAACCCGGGAATCCCATGCCTTGGCTGTGTAAACTCACCTTGATTTGCTCGGTATGCTAAGTAATGTGTTCACAAGTAATCAGTCACGTCCTATAGTGTGCATGTATACACAATCAGTTCAAGATCATAAGGGTTCGCATGCAAGTCTATATCACATAATGCTTGGCAGTTAACATCATGCACCACATAAACAGGTAGTCACATTTATAACATTCATGCTTCACACACGTGTCTTTCACAGTTTGCTATAACATTGTTATTCATTAGCATGCTTGACAGAACCAAGTAAACTAACAGGAGTTAACAACCATTAGGGTTACCCACTTAACTGAGTTACATAGTTTAACAGAGTTAGCATGATTAACTGAGTTACATATTAAACAGATTAACATGCATAACTTCACAGAGTTAACATCTATCAGAACTGATATTTAACTGTGTTTGCTGAACGAACATGGTTAGGCATATATACATTAAAACATCGGACTATATGGCTCCCCCCCTTAAAAGTTCGGATATCCCTTCCCCTGTATAAAGGTCGGACCAAGGGACTCCCCCTAAAAACTCCGGACCAAGGCTTTGTAGCCTAAAACTCGGACAAGGGATCATTATCACAAAGTCGGACAAGGGCCACTACATTAAAAACTCGGACCCTTTGTTGTATTCATAAAAATTCGGACCCCTTTGCATTCATATACAAGGTTCGGACCTACCACATAACAAAAGTTCGGACCTACCATGCTTTTATAATATTCGGACTACACCAAGCATCAAAAGTCGGACCTATGCATTACAAGTAAAAGTCACCCTAGTTGGATCTTTAAAACATTAATCAACAAAGGTCGGATTACATATAGTTCATAAAGTTCGGACCTTCATCAACAAGCAAGAAACTCTGACAAACATATTAATCAAAACTCTGACTTTTGTGACTTCACAAAATCCTGACTGTAAGCTACGAGCTTCAACATACGTGATTTCCAAATCCAATTCACAGAATCAAAACAACAGTTACATTCTTACGTTCATACGATCAGGAAAACCCTAATTCATTCATATGCAATCCAATTATCATTCAACAATTCTAACATATAACGTATCTTAACATCAGGCAAACGATTACACCACTAATAAACATCATTTCACAATAATCAGAATTCAATCAGTAAGTACAGAACTAATATGTGAAGAACTAGGGTTTACATGAATCACAAAATCAAGAATTGATAATAACAAACAATTATTAAACAATTACCTTGGGTTGATTCTAGATGGATTGAAAGACCAAGATTGATGCAAAAGACTTGTGCCAATGATGAAGATGATGATTGCAAGAGAGGATTAGAGAATGTGAAAGTACGTGTGTTGATTCTTGTGTGATGATTAGTGAAGGAGATTAGGGTTAAGAGTGATTAAAGTTTCACTATTAGCACTAAGCACCCTTAAGTATTATTTATCACATATTACATACACAAGATATACAATTTACAGTTTCATCACCACATTCAAGTATTTGTCAAATCATTCACAAACCTTATCAAATCCAAAACGTATACAGTTAAAAAGCAAACCAATTGTGCAAGTAAACACTAAACAAGAAGTGAACGTGTAATAAATGCGAAAGTGGAATCTTGGAAACTCGAGTTGTCACATTATCCCCAACTTGAAAGAAATTTCGTCCCGAAATTTAGCATGCGGTTACTGAGGAAGCTAGGTAAGTTGTATCGTAAACTGGTTTTCCTGGGGCGTCACATCATCCCCCCGTTGATTTGGAATTTCGTCCCGAAATTCTGCAGTAGTAGCTTCCGCCTCAGTAGTGGTTGCATTGGTTCCGAATAACTGGGGATACTTGAGTTTCATTTGATCTTCACGCTCCCAGGTGAACTCTGGGCCGCGACGAGAGTTCCAACGAACTCGAACAAGAGGGATTCTCGTGTTCTTGAGGACTTTAACATCCTGGTCTGTGATTTCAACAGGTTCCTCGACGAACTGCAACCGCTCGTCGATAGTGAGCTCCTTCAAGGGAACTATGAGGGTCTCATCTGACAGGCACTTCTTTAGATTCGACACGTGAAAAACATTGTGAACTGCACCGAGTTCAGCTGGTAAGTTTAGTCTGTAGGCCACTTTGCCTATTCTTTCTGCAATTTCGAATGGTCCGACATACCGCGGATTGAGGTTGCCTCGTTTACCAAAACGAACCACACCCTTCCAGGGTGAGACTTTGAGTAAAACCCGGTCCCCGACCTGAAATTCCAATGGCTTCCTACGCTTATCTGCGTAGCTTTTCTGACGGTCGCGAGCTGCCGCCATACGTTGTCGTATTTGTGCAATCTTTTCCGTGGTGTCCACTATAAGTTCTGGACCCGTGATCTGACTATCCCCCACCTCTGCCCAACAAAAAGGTGACCGGCATTTACGCCCGTACAATGCCTCAAATGGAGCGGCTTGTATGCTGGTGTGGTAACTGTTATTGTACGAAAACTCCACTAAAGGGAGATGCTTTTCCCAGCTGTTGCCGATATCGATGACACATGCCCGAAGCATGTCTTCTAGAGTTTGAATCGTGCGCTCAGACTGCCCATCCGTCTGAGGGTGATAAGCCGTGCTCATATCTAACCGAGAGCCAAAAGCCTTGTGCATTGCTTGCCATAGTTCTGACGTGAATCGTGCATCGCAATCCGAAATGATAGAGGTGGGCACCCCGTGCCTTGAGACTACTTCTTTCAAGTAGATGTCTGCTAATGTGGAAAACTTGTCCGTTTGTTTGATTGCCAGGAAATGAGAAGACTTGGTGAGTCGATCCACGATCACCCAAATAGTATCGTTCCCACGCTGAGATCTAGGTAGGCTTGTAACAAAATCCATGGAAATTTCCTCCCATTTCCACTGTGGTATCTTTGGTTGCTGAAGTAAGCCTGCTGGTTTCTGATACTCTGCCTTGACTCTTGCACAAGTCAGGCACTTGCTGACATAGGTAGCGATGTGGGCCTTCATGCTAAGCCACCAATAAGTCGTTCTTATGTCGTGGTACATTTTATCCGACCCTGGATGTACCGAGTAGCGCGATTTGTGAGCTTCATCCATTACTAGTTCTCGTAAACCGCCATATAGTGGGACCCAAATACGTCCTGTTACATAGTAGGCGCCGTCTTCCTTCTGTTCTAATTGTTGCCTTGAGTCGCGTAAGGCTTCAGCCCTGACATTTTCTGGTTTTAATGCTTCTACCTGAGCATCTCGTATCTGTGCAGGAAGACTAGATTGAATAGTAAGCTATAGTGCTCGCACGCGCTTAGGTAAAGTGTCTTTTCGACTGAGAGCGTCGGCCACAACATTGGCTTTGCCTGGATGGTACTTGATGGCGCATTCATAATCATTCAAAAGTTCGACCCATCTTCGTTGACGCATGTTCAAATCCTTTTGCTTAAGGATATGCTCGAGACTCCTGTGATCGGTGTAAATAGTGCACTTGGTACCGTACAGGTAGTGTCGCCATATCTTAAGTGCGAAAACAACAGCTCCCGGCTCTAAATCGTGCGTCGTGTAGTTCCGTTCATGAACCTTGAGTTGTCGAGAAGCGTAGGCAATAACTTTATCCCGTTGCATCAATACGCAACCAAGCCCCTGTATCGATGCGTCACAATAGACCAAAAAATCATCCGTGCCCTCTGGCAATGAGAGAATGGGTGCGCTGCAAAGCCTATCCTTTTGGTACTGGAAAGCGGTTTCCTGGGGATCTCCCCAACGGTAGGTGACACCCTTCTGTGTCAGTAGTGTAAGCGGCTGTGCGATCTTCGAGAAGTCTTTGATAAATCGTCTGTAGTAACCCGCCAAACCCAAGAATTGGCGTATTTCCGTTGGTGTACGCGGTGCAGGCCAGTTCCTGATCGAATCTATCTTGGATGGATCGACATGAATCCCATCCCTATTTACCACGTGGCCTATAAAGTGGACTTCACGAAGCCAGAAGTCGCATTTCGAAAACTTGGCGTACAGTTGCTCCTTTCGAAGAAGTTCCAAGATAAGCCGTAGGTGCTGCTCGTGTTCCTCCTGACTCTTGGAGTAGATCAAAATATCGTCGATGAAAACAATCACGAACTTGTCTAAGTAGGGCTTGCATACCCTGTTCATTAGATCCATAAATACGGCAGGCGCGTTCGTTAATCCAAATGGCATGACAAGAAACTCGTAGTGACCGTAGCGAGTTCTGAATGCGGTTTTGGAGACGTCCTCATCCCGGACTCTCAGCTGATGATAACCTGACCTCAAGTCTATCTTGGAGTAGTAACTCAACCCTTGCAACTGTCGAATAAGTCATCAATACGTGGAAGAGGATAACGGTTCTTCACCGTCACCTCGTTGAGTTCCCGGTAGTCTATGCACATCCTGAAGGTACCGTCCTTCTTTTTCACGAATAACACTGGAGCTCCCAAGGCGAAGAGCTTGGACGAATAAAGCCCTTTTCCAAGAGCTCTTGTAGCAGCTTTGACAGTTCTTCTAGTTCAGTTGGAGCTAAACGATACGGTGCATGTGTCACACCCTGTCTTTTGCGAAAGCGTATGATGTGTGACTAGCTTGTTATCATTGCATTCGATCATAATAAACAACTACATGATTTAAAACGATGTTCATCCATTCGGAAAATTTTGAGGATCACAAACACTTGTCATTTAAGTTTTAAAACACAACCTTCATCTAGGTTACAATTCAACAAAAGTGGATGACATCTAAACTTGTAGTCTACTTCTAGTTACAACACTTGCGCCCAAGATCCATCCTGTCACCTGAAATACATGTAATTTTGGAAAACATCAACATAAAGTTGAGCGAGTTCATGCGTTTTGCATACCGAGTATGAAAACATGGTATGTATCTTGTATAAATAAAGTATTCTTGCAAAAATCAAGTTTTCTTGTGTACACCACGTACTAATTGAATGTTTGTACAAAGACATTTCGGCATGTGAGGACATATGGAGCATTAGTGTTGGCTCCTTTAAGGCATGTGAGGACTTATGGAGCATTAGTGTTGGCTCCTTTAACTATGTCGATTACCCTCGACTGTGTCGATTAACCTCGACTGTGTCAATTTCCCTTGACTGTGTCGATTACCCTCGACTGTGTCGATTTACCTCGACTGTGTCGATTTACCTCGACTGGGACACCGAAGCACTCAAGAGGTCACATAAGGACCATGAGTGGGGCTCGGCCGTACCCGTTAGATCTAACCCTCGTCCCTAATTACTGAATGTTTTTAATGGCTTGGTACTAGTTTTCACCAAGACTTTATGGCATTTTTAGTATTAAGTCTATGCTCACATGATCTAGTAATTTCTAGGCATTTCTTAAAGCACATCATACTTGGTTCTCGTTCTCACCAACTGTGCTTCTCGTATTTTTGTATTCTCGATTCGTATTGCACTCGGTACTCGTTCTCACCAAGAGTGCTTCTTGTATTTTTACTACTTGTAAAAAAATTATAATATTTGTAACATGTATTTCACCCCCGAGAGTTATAAAACCAAAAACAGTTAAAGAAAAGGGGGAGCATGAACTCACAACTTTGCGTTCCTGCGTCGTAAACTTCACCGGAGTTGCTTATCTAGCGTCGTGACCTAAACGCGTTTTATTAACGTTAGTCACTAGACTTGTATCGCACAAGTGCAAGTCACTATCTTTTGTATTTGTGTTCTTGTGTTAAAAATATTTATATTTTTAACTATTTGTCTTATATCATTTTCTCAAAAATAAATATACGTATCTTGTATTTTGCACCCGAATTATGTATTTTGTCCAAGTAATATATTTTCATAAATATATCCTCTTGTATGTGTCTAAGCGTGTTGTATGTGTATTTTCATGTTTATACTCCTCATGAGTATTTAGTGTATCTTTACGTCTCAATACGCTAGCACGTATAACACATACTATATTCACTTAGCACAAAAGTTGGTGATAAAATAATATATATTTTTCTCTCAAAAATATACATATTTATATCCACTTTTATTTTTGAAGAAATCCTCATTTCTTATCACCAAAAATTAGGGAAACCTTGGTAATACCTTTAAATACATTTTTAGGGAATAAGTTCTTCAAAAACTTATATTTTTCTAAGTGTCAAAATTTATAAAAATTTTGACAGAGTTTCCCCTAAAAATGGAGGTTTCCCATGTTTTCAAAACATGTGTTTATTTTCTTTTAAATCGTCAACAATCATCAACAACAATTATCAACAATAATCATCAACAATTATCAACAATAATCACTAATTTTCCCCATTTCATGAACTTGCATATTTACAAAAATGTGTAGTAATTTACTAGCACATTTAGTAAGTCTTGTTATCTTTAAAAATAAGTTTAATTTCTTAAAAAAAAAAACTTTATTTTTAAAGAATATGAAGTTCCACAACTTCTAGTCGGTTTTTAAGAAAATTATTTCTTTGTTAAAACTTTTGTTACACTAGTGTTCGCACACTTGTTTGATCACAAAAAATCACTTTTGTTTGTGTAAGATCCAGATTAGAACATGTGATTTCTTTTGACGCTTGGTCTTTTGAAAATACCACTTGTGGACACATAGATCGGCTAGTTTCAGACACTATTTCATAAGTAAAAATACTTTTACACAAGTTCATGTTTCTTGTGTGGTAGAGTTTCACCTTTTAACCCTTGCACCATTTCAAACAAGCTTATGTCAAGATCCATGATCTTAACCAAACAGGGTTAAATGATGATCCGAGCTACCACAACGTAGATCGGGCCTAAATAATCACAAATTTCAATTACTACAACATTTACACAACTAGTGAGCTTTTAACCATCATTTTTCATGTTTTTAGTAGACTTTAATGCACCATTTTGTAAGATTTCGAGTTTTAATCATTACACATCACATTAACCACTTCAAAATAGCTCAAGAATGTGTTTTAAGCAACATACCACTAGCTCGAGGCTAGGGAAGTATCTAGACGCGAATGTGGTGGATAAAAGCTAGAGAAAGAGGTCCTTCGAGCTCCGAGTGCACTAAGCCTTCTTATGCGTGACACTTGACACTTGTATGATGTTGGAATGTGAAGAACAAAATCGAAAAATATGATGGATGATCAAGGGGTGTTCGGCCGAAAGTTTTTGAGGGAGAGGAGAGAGTAGTTTTGTGGTGTTGGGTGGTGAATTGTTTAGTGTGCCATCTCAAGGTATTTATAGACATTCCATATGGCATATTCCTGGCATATTCCTGGAATATTCCTAGCATATTCTTGGCATATTCCTGGAATATTCCTAGCATATTCCTGGCATATTCCTGGAATATTCCTAGCATATTCCTAGCATATTCTTTGGAATATTCCTAGCATATTCTTTGGAATATTCCTAGCATATTCCTAGCATATTCCTGGAATATTATTAGCATATTCCTAGCATATTCTTGGAATATTCCTAGCATATTCCTAGCATATTTCTGGAATATTCTTAGCATATTCCTAGCATATTCCTGGAATATTCCTAGGTTTTCTGCGTTGTCTGCGTTTTGCAGTGTAAGCACTGTGTCGCGTAGGAACACACGGTACGTGCTTAAACTTGAAAAAATAACGTTTTTAAGCGTTTTAATTTATTTTTCAACACGAACCTGATTAAAATAAAATTTTAATCATAACAGAATATTTGTGGGATTAAATATTATCCGGGCGGCCATCAACGTTCGTTTCGCAGTTTTGTCGCAATTAGTTCTGCTCTTAAAGTGTGTTTCGGGTGCTTTTTAGTGCTTATTTTTGCTTTCATATAGCATATATATTAAACCCTTGTATGTACTCTTGGGTTTTAATGTATTCTTGTTATTGGACCTACACCTAGGCTCCAATTTTATTGTCTGACTGCTTTCTGCAGTTCCGTTGACACAGTGTGTCTTACCGGTGAGTTTACTAATATTTTTGACGCAACGCTCTCGTTTTTGCATAAAGCAATATTTTGTAGTATAAAACGTACATGAATTCACTTGTATGGAATTCAGAAACTTATTTCTCTTGTAAACTAGATCATGTATGTTCATTAAGGCACAGATCACTGTTCATTTAGTGTACGGAATGTACGGAAAAGTGACGGTTGTCACAGTCTCCCCTCGTTAAAAGAATTTCGTCCCGAAATTCAAGCGATGCCATCGGTCGCAGGGGAGTTGTGAAACCAATATGGTCACTTATATTTGAAACACGTCTTTGTGTTCTCATGTCATGTATTTTATTATGCTCAAGTAATCAATCATGTCTTTTCTGCATTTTGTGGACTCTTGGTCCGAAACCTCAACAGGTTGTATAGTATATCATTGACGTGAATCTTATTTGTGGGAACTATGACTGTTCCTTGCGTCAGACTCCTCTAAAGACTAGACACATGAATGTGTCGCGATCACTACTGATCTTTTTCTGGAAGCTTCATCTTGTGAACAATGGTTCTGATCCCTACACTGGGGATTCAATCTTTTCGTTTTCGAATTCACACTACGCCCTTTCTAGGCGCGGCTCTCAATTTAGTCGTGCTTCTTGTCTCAAATTCTTACGATTTCTGCCTCTCATCGGCGTAATCTTTCTGTGTTCTACGGGCTGTCTTGATATAATCGCATATATGAACGACCTTGCCTCTAGATTTTTCCTGGACCATCTCGGCCAGTTGATCCATTATTCCCGGTCTCCGTTCAACACAACGGGAATTGACTCATTACGTTCCATCTAAAGCTTTACACAAAGCGGTTTAGACGGCGGCGTGATAAATACTGTTGTAGGAAGACTCTACTAAGGGTAAGTGAGTGTTCCAACTTTTTATCAAAGTTTATCACACAAGCACGCATCTTGTTCATACAGTCTGCATCGTTCAACAGCTCAGTTCATATTCGAGTTCTTACGATCATCGGTGTGCTGCAATCCCTTGCGATCAGTAAAGATCGTGCAACGTTTTCTTTCAGGTAATAACGCCCAGTTTGCTGCGCGCAATGACTGTACCTATCTCAAGGGTTCTTCTCATGATTCCTTAATCAATGTGCCACGTATGTAATGTCGTGGTCTTGTTGCATCGGCGTACAATCGAGACTTTGTCGAGAGGCGTCACATAATTGCAACTCTAGCTCCTTAGCTCTTGGTTGCAGGGTTGGCATGAATCTCGTTCTTATCCATCATGGATCTGAAAGTTCTCACTTCGCGAATTCGAAATCCGCTTTTCGTCATCATAGCGCTTAACTGTTCTTTCTCTAAGAGTTGCAAGGTAAATTGCAGTTGTTGCTCACAACCTTCCTTGGTCATTGGCCATATGAGAATGTAGTCAATAAGTATATGGCTTATCTAGGTATGTCTTACACGTTCGATTTCATGAGGTCCATGAATATTGTCGATGCATGTGTTAGGCCAAATGGTACGACAAGGAACTCGTAACTTCCAAAGCGAGTCCTAAAGGTCGTTTCAGGGATACTTCCTTCTGGTATACACAGTCATGGACATCCTGTCCTCAAGTTGATCCTTGGGTGGCAACTAGGATCTTATGATTTTGTCTGTTTATGTTGCCAGTCCTTGGCAAAGGATTCTGATTCTCAATTCTCAGGAATTTACGCGAAATGGAACTGCCAACTTTCTCCTCATATCCCTAACTAAAGGCGTCATGTCCTTAACTTCCTCTGTCTGGTAGCTCTTGCAGTTACGTCCAGAGCTCATGCTTTACGGACGAAGTTAGTCGGTAAGACATTATTCGACACTGGTGCTGCTCTTGGCACGTGGTTTATCCTAAACTTCTCTTGACGCTGCGAAGGGGCATTTCTGGCAAGTCTTTTGAAAAGGCTACTAGAACTTCTTCCATCGCGGGGATGTTCCCAGGTTCTGCAGTCTACTCAGAGGCATTTCTATGCCTCTTCGACCAATGAAGGATGTCGTAGATCTGCCGCCTTATGGGGTCTAGCATCCTTGCGCCTATTACAGTAAAGTTGGGTTTCATCATTCGCACGAGGGATGCGCCTGATTTTCTCGTATTGACGACTTCAGCTGCATACTTGGATTTCCGATCCATGCTGATTATTATGACCTCACGAGTCAATGGTAACAGAAGGTTACGGCCCTCTGAGTGCCTAATCACGATCCTTAATCGCTTTGACTGTTTAAGCTATCCTTCTATATGCCCATTTCTAAAGAATACGGGACGTCTATCTTACTTGAGACTAGGCCAAGAAGTTTCTTAAGTTCTAAGCATGCAAGGTTAAGGTTGATGCCAGTATTAGAAATAGATGCATAAGGGTGGTTAATAGGGAACGTACCCGTAACCGCATCTGGATCCTAGCGTGGTTCACGAGTTTCGATCGTGAAAACCCTTCCTTGCTTGTTTCTTCTTTGGGCAATCTTTCTTAAAGTGCCCTGCTTCACCACATTTGTAGCAACCGGGTATTCTCTTATTTCTTCCATCTGGGTCCTTCGCCCAACAGGCGTCCCTGTTGTGCCCTTCTTTTCCACACTTTCCACACCTAGGCTTTAGACATCGACCTTTATGGTGAAAAGTGCATTCTCTGCACCTCGGCTTAGTCCCCGAGTAAACATTACCACCTGCCCTATTAATGGCTCCATCAGTGCTCCTGCCATGTGGCGAATTCACTTTCTTTCTTTTGTTTGCTTTAGAGCTTCCATAGTTGAGTTGGGTGCTCATCTTTAGGTTTGAGGACTTCCTCTTCTTGTTGCTTGACGACTCCACATGAGTCTCTTTCTTGTTATCCTCAGATTCCGAAAATTTTCCCGCACGTAGAGCCTCTTCAGTAAGGGTGACACTCATATCGATAGCCTCTGCGATGGTTGAGGGTTTTGAGGTAGTAACCATGCCCCTAATCTGGGGTGCAAGTCCCCAAATGAATCGTTCTATCCTCTTGAATTCTGGTTTGACTAGGTAGGGGACGACCCTAGACAAGTCGTGAAATCGCTGGACGTATTCAGGAATCTTCGGTCCGTCCATTTTCAAATTCCAGAACTCCACCTCAAGCTTCTGGATTTCAGTCCTAGAACAGTATTTCTTTTCCATCATTTCCTTGAGCTCGTCCCAGCTCAGTGCATAAGCAGCATCTGCACCAAGGGTCTGAACCTGAAGGTTCCACCATGAGAGTGCGCCATCCAGAAATAACCCTGAGATATAGGTAACGCTTTGTTGGGGTGAACAGTTACTCATTCTTAGAACTGAGTCCGTCTTTTCTGTCCAACGAACAAATGCAACGGCACCTCCTGTGCCATCAAAATTCAAAGGCTTGCAGTCCAGGAACTGTTTATAGGTGCAGCCAGTTGGAGGGTTATTCTCAGTCGTGCCATTGATGTGCTTAGAGCGGAGGGCTTCATGTCGTGCAATTGCCTGCGAGATGCATTCTTGCAGCTCGGCTTCTGTTCTTGGTAGCGTACTGGTGTTTGTGTCTCGCCTGGGCGGCATTCCCTTCTGCCAAAACGGTATGAAGTAGGTTAGGCAACATTCCAGGTGTCTATGAGGTACATAGCACCATAAGCCATTATGTAATCACCCAATTTCACATGTATACATAAATACTCAATGTATGAGCGGGAAACAGTTACTGAGCCTTCACTTAGGCTTGCCAACTTGGCTTAAAACGAACTTGAGGTTACATTGCCTCAGTCATTTAGGTTTCAGTTATTTCCCGCTACATTGGTTTTCTTAGGTTTTTGGCTTTACTGGGGCGTACATTTTCCCTTAGAGGGGGTTGCTCGTGTATGGGTGATAGAGAGTGCAAAGTCGCTGAATCTCTTGAATGTTTCTCATCTTCACTTGCTTAAATGTCGTTTTCCTCAAACGTCTCGTACGCAGGTAGAAGTGTCAGTCACGAAGTAGGCTGAGACAGGCTTCCTACTTTCTTACGTGCTAAAGCACTGATCTATGTGATGTTCTACCAGATGAAGGTGAGGACACCTATACATTGAATTTGGTGTGGTTTTCATTAGCTCGACCCGTAGAGTCCACCAGGATTTCTGTGCACTACAAGTCGTTATTACGTGGGCCCCCGTAATAATAAATTGTCTTGCACAGTTACCCCAATTTTCTCTCGTCCAAGCAGATGATTGATCTAGGAGGGGACACTACTGTCCTTACACTCCTTGCCATGGAAAGGACCATTGCGGAGGTCCATGCGCTAACATTCGTTACTGTTATGCGCGTATAGGCACGATGATTAGATGGAATAGGAATGGAGAGAATTCCTAGTAGTTGGAGGGGCACCTTCGTGATGAATACTTCATCTTCCTTTTCTAGTCAAGTATGTTGTCAATTTTGCTTCACATAATCCGGAGGGATCTCGTCCCGTTGATTAAGAGTTCGTTCAAGGTCGCCGCCTCTGCCTCGTCATCACCACCGTAGTTTGGCATCTTCACGTTCGAGAGGGAAGAGCAGCCATCTCCTACGGAAGTAAGCTCAGAGTCTTGTCTGGTAATCACTCCCAGCCACGAGCTTTGCAAAGGACGCGAGGTCGATAGCTTCATCGTGCGAGTCACGTACCGTAACAGGAGTCGGAGTCGAAAGAATTTTATTCACGTCAATAATCATTCCGTACACTTATTCGTATGCATGAATACAAATAACAAATATGCTACTTAGCATAATCAAGTAACTTAATGCATTATACCACGTATAACTCTCGTTTTGGGGGGGGGGTCATTTTGTCAAGTCTAACTTTTGTAGACTATGCCTTGGTTGGCACCTTACTTTATGGGTATTCCTCACTAATGTCCTTGCCTTGTCTTTTCTTTGAAAAGTGTCTGACTCGTGGATCTCGGCGCTTTCGTGAATGCAATGAAAACCATTTTGTAAAATGTTTTTGTGAAAGCACTTTAGTGATTGTAGTCTAGACTCGAGAAGGAATCCTAGTTCACTACAATCGAAGCTCTGATACCAAACTGTCACACCCTGTCTTTTGCGAAAGCGTATGATGTGTGACTAGCTTGTTATCATTGCATTCGATCATAATAAACAACTACATGATTTAAAACGATGTTCATCCATTCGGAAAATTTTGAGGATCACAAACACTTGTCATTTAAGTTTTAAAACACAACCTTCATCTAGGTTACAATTCAACAAAAGTGGATGACATCTAAACTTGTAGTCTACTTCTAGTTACAACACTTGCGCCCAAGATCCATCCTGTCACCTGAAATACATGTAATTTTGGAAAACATCAACATAAAGTTGAGCGAGTTCATGCGTTTTGCATACCGAGTATGAAAACATGGTATGTATCTTGTATAAATAAAGTATTCTTGCAAAAATCAAGTTTTCTTGTGTACACCACGTACTAATTGAATGTTTGTACAAAGACATTTCGGCATGTGAGGACATATGGAGCATTAGTGTTGGCTCCTTTAAGGCATGTGAGGACTTATGGAGCATTAGTGTTGGCTCCTTTAACTATGTCGATTACCCTCGACTGTGTCGATTAACCTCGACTGTGTCAATTTCCCTTGACTGTGTCGATTACCCTCGACTGTGTCGATTTACCTCGACTGTGTCGATTTACCTCGACTGGGACACCGAAGCACTCAAGAGGTCACATAAGGACCATGAGTGGGGCTCGGCCGTACCCGTTAGATCTAACCCTCGTCCCTAATTACTGAATGTTTTTAATGGCTTGGTACTAGTTTTCACCAAGACTTTATGGCATTTTTAGTATTAAGTCTATGCTCACATGATCTAGTAATTTCTAGGCATTTCTTAAAGCACATCATACTTGGTTCTCGTTCTCACCAACTGTGCTTCTCGTATTTTTGTATTCTCGATTCGTATTGCACTCGGTACTCGTTCTCACCAAGAGTGCTTCTTGTATTTTTACTACTTGTAAAAAAATTATAATATTTGTAACATGTATTTCACCCCCGAGAGTTATAAAACCAAAAACAGTTAAAGAAAAGGGGGAGCATGAACTCACAACTTTGCGTTCCTGCGTCGTAAACTTCACCGGAGTTGCTTATCTAGCGTCGTGACCTAAACGCGTTTTATTAACGTTAGTCACTAGACTTGTATCGCACAAGTGCAAGTCACTATCTTTTGTATTTGTGTTCTTGTGTTAAAAATATTTATATTTTTAACTATTTGTCTTATATCATTTTCTCAAAAATAAATATACGTATCTTGTATTTTGCACCCGAATTATGTATTTTGTCCAAGTAATATATTTTCATAAATATATCCTCTTGTATGTGTCTAAGCATGTTGTATGTGTATTTTCATGTTTATACTCCTCATGAGTATTTAGTGTATCTTTACGTCTCAATACGCTAGCACGTATAACACATACTATATTCACTTAGCACAAAAGTTGGTGATAAAATAATATATATTTTTCTCTCAAAAAATATACATATTTATATCCACTTTTATTTTTGAAGAAATCCTCATTTCTTATCACCAAAAATTAGGGAAACCTTGGTAATACCTTTAAATACATTTTTAGGGAATAAGTTCTTCAAAAACTTATATTTTTCTAAGTGTCAAAATTTATAAAAATTTTGACAGAGTTTCCCCTAAAAATGGAGGTTTCCCATGTTTTCAAAACATGTGTTTATTTTCTTTTAAATCGTCAACAATCATCAACAACAATTATCAACAATAATCATCAACAATTATCAACAATAATCACTAATTTTCCCCATTTCATGAACTTGCATATTTACAAAAATGTGTAGTAATTTACTAGCACATTTAGTAAGTCTTGTTATCTTTAAAAATAAGTTTAATTTCTTAAAAAAAAAAAAACTTTATTTTTAAAGAATATGAAGTTCCACAACTTCTAGTCGGTTTTTAAGAAAATTATTTCTTTGTTAAAACTTTTGTTACACTAGTGTTCGCACACTTGTTTGATCACAAAAAATCACTTTTGTTTGTGTAAGATCCAGATTAGAACATGTGATTTCTTTTGACGCTTGGTCTTTTGAAAATACCACTTGTGGACACATAGATCGGCTAGTTTCAGACACTATTTCATAAGTAAAAATACTTTTACACAAGTTCATGTTTCTTGTGTGGTAGAGTTTCACCTTTTAACCCTTGCACCATTTCAAACAAGCTTATGTCAAGATCCATGATCTTAACCAAACAGGGTTAAATGATGATCCGAGCTACCACAACGTAGATCGGGCCTAAATAATCACAAATTTCAATTACTACAACATTTACACAACTAGTGAGCTTTTAACCATCATTTTTCATGTTTTTAGTAGACTTTAATGCACCATTTTGTAAGATTTCGAGTTTTAATCATTACACATCACATTAACCACTTCAAAATAGCTCAAGAATGTGTTTTAAGCAACATACCACTAGCTCGAGGCTAGGGAAGTATCTAGACGCGAATGTGGTGGATAAAAGCTAGAGAAAGAGGTCCTTCGAGCTCCGAGTGCACCAAGCCTTCTTATGCGTGACACTTGACACTTGTATGATGTTGGAATGTGAAGAACAAAATCGAAAAATATGATGGATGATCAAGGGGTGTTCGGCCGAAAGTTTTTGAGGGAGAGGAGAGAGTAGTTTTGTGGTGTTGGGTGGTGAATTGTTTAGTGTGCCATCTCAAGGTATTTATAGACATTCCATATGGCATATTCCTGGCATATTCCTGGAATATTCCTAGCATATTCTTGGCATATTCCTGGAATATTCCTAGCATATTCCTGGCATATTCCTGGAATATTCCTAGCATATTCCTAGCATATTCTTTGGAATATTCCTAGCATATTCTTTGGAATATTCCTAGCATATTCCTAGCATATTCCTGGAATATTATTAGCATATTCCTAGCATATTCTTGGAATATTCCTAGCATATTCCTAGCATATTTCTGGAATATTCTTAGCATATTCCTAGCATATTCCTGGAATATTCCTAGGTTTTCTGCGTTGTCTGCGTTTTGCAGTGTAAGCACTGTGTCGCGTAGGAACACACGGTACGTGCTTAAACTTGAAAAAATAACGTTTTTAAGCGTTTTAATTTATTTTTCAACACGAACCTGATTAAAATAAAATTTTAATCATAACAGAATATTTGTGGGATTAAATATTATCCGGGCGGCCATCAACGTTCGTTTCGCAGTTTTGTCGCAATTAGTTCTGCTCTTAAAGTGTGTTTCGGGTGCTTTTTAGTGCTTATTTTTGCTTTCATATAGCATATATATTAAACCCTTGTATGTACTCTTGGGTTTTAATGTATTCTTGTTATTGGACCTACACCTAGGCTCCAATTTTATTGTCTGACTGCTTTCTGCAGTTCCGTTGACACAGTGTGTCTTACCGGTGAGTTTACTAATATTTTTGACGCAACGCTCTCGTTTTTGCATAAAGCAATATTTTGTAGTATAAAACGTACATGAATTCACTTGTATGGAATTCAGAAACTTATTTCTCTTGTAAACTAGATCATGTATGTTCATTAAGGCACAGATCACTGTTCATTTAGTGTACGGAATGTACGGAAAAGTGACGGTTGTCACAGCATGAGCTATAGGTGCTGCTCCCGGAGCGAGCTCGATTTGAAATTCGACCTGGCGATGAGGTGGTAGACCAGGTAAATCTTCAGGAAACACTTGAGGAAAATCGCGTACAACTGGGATATCCTCTATTCTTTTCTATTTCATTGATGCATCAGTAACTAATGCCAAAATGGCAGTGTGACCCTTTCGTAAACATTTCCGAGCCTTTAGGAAGGAGATGATGCCAACCATAGCACCACTCTTGTCGCCTTGAACTTCGAGAGGTTCTTTACCAGAACGAGGAATACGGATGATCTTCTCCTTACATAAGATCTCTGCTTGCTGCTTGGATAACCAATCCATGCCAACGACGATGTCAAAACTACCCAGAACTATAGGAAGGAGGTCGATGGAGAAAGCTTGACCAGCGAGGATAAGATTACAACCCTGAACTATATGTGTGGCCTCTAGACTTTTACCATTAGCTAATTCTACGACATGTTTGGTGTTTAATGGAGTTGGTGCACGTTTTAACATTTGGCTAACTTTTAAAGACACATAACTGGTATCCGCACCCGAATAAAAAAAACAGTAACATAAAAGTCGTCGAGAAGAAACTTACCCATGACCACGTTAGGATCGTTCCTTGGGTCATCTCGACCCAGCACAAAAGCACGACCCCTAGCTTCATTGCCGTTATTGTTCCCACCATTGTTGTTACCATTGCCTTGGTTGTTGTTGTTGTTGGGATTCTGGTTCTGGTATAACTGGGGGCAATCACGTTTGAAATGACCTTCGGCCCCACACTGGAAACATCCCCTGTTGCCCCGTTGTTGCTGCTGCTGCTGCGGGTTTTGTGGAGCTGGTAATTGCAGTTGCTGGTTCTGATTCGCAGGCCGTGGACTCCTACAGTCTTTGGCCTCGTGACCCATCTTGAGGCACCTCTGACAATGACCCTTGTTGCACTGGCTGCTGTGATTCCTGTTACAGTTGTGACACTTGGGGTGAAACCCTTGATACCTTTTCTGCCTATGACCACCAGAAGATTGCTGACTAGGACTCTGGTAGTGGTCAGTCTTCTGTTGCTGAGCTTGCGACTGAACTGTTGCTGAACCTTTGCTAGAATCCCCCTCCCACTTTCTTTTGTTGTCACTGGGGGTAGTAAGAGTAGCAGCTGGAGTGGTAGCACTGATGCGTTTGGGCAACTTGTTTTGTTCCACCGCCTGATCCGTGAGGCGATGAGCAAGACGCTGGATGTCTTGGATGTTGTCGAGGTTAGCCGATGTCACATGGCTCTGAATTTCTGATGCTAGACCCTTGAGGTACAGCTCAATGCGCTTGATCGAAGGGTCCACCATGGTTGGACACAAGATGGCCAGTTCGTTCGACCGTTTCGTGTAAGCTTCGATTTCCGACCCTATCATTTTCAAATGATAAAGCTCCACTTCCAACTTGTGGATGTCATCACGTGTGCAGTATTCCCTTTTGATTAGTTCTTTGAAATCGTTCCAAGGGGTGGCGTTAGCAGCTGCCAACCCTAAAATCTGAACTTGCGCGTTCCACCAAGTTAGCGCAATTCCTTCCAGCGTGCTAGTGGCGTACTTCACCCTGCGATCCTCAGGGCATTCACACATTTCAAATACCGACTCGAGCTTTTTGAACCAATGGAGGAGTCCCACTGCTCCTTCTGTGCCACTGAATGTGCTTGGACGACAGTCGATGAAGTTCTTGAATGTGCAGACAGGTTGCGGGGCGTGTTGACCTATTGTGTACGAATAGGACAAAGTTAAACACAAGAGTTAATGTAGGATCTAAAGATCCTAGTGTGAATCACATCCGCAGGGTATACTACCTGCTTGTGCAGCTGCTAGTGCCGTAACTACTTGTTCATTGATAAGAGCCGTCAACTGGGCTTGAGTCATGTTAATACGTCCGGCCATTGATCTTCACATCAAAGGCAACATAAGTGAGAAAAGTTCGCGAATAGTGCGATGACAGAAGAGTGTAAGCACATAGGTATTCTCAAGTAATAACGAATAGTAAGCAATGTAATCTAAGCATACTACGAGCAAAGTTCTATGTAGTTCTAGCAAGCAGGTAATAAACATAAACCTTATTACCTAGGATGTTGAGTCTTGCACGTGGAGCGAAGCGTCGTTGTGGATCGTTGAGAGCACTGTTCTGGTTATAGTCTGGGTTTAATAAAAACGTTTTTCCCATATTAAAACCAAGTTCTCTATAACCAATGGCTCTGATACCAATCTGTCACACCCCCAAAATCCACACGCGGAGTACTACCGCTTGGGAGCGTGACTGACCAGGATCAAGCCACCAATCATATTGAACATAGCATATAATAATTAAAGTAGTTCATAAAATCCAACTCAATACAATTGATGTTCAAACCAAACGTAGTTTGAGTAGCGGAAGCATAATATGAAAACCCAATGTATGTAATAAGTTCAAGTGTTATAAAGTTTAACATGGCATGCACGATCCATGCTCCACAACGACCTGCTCCTCCCTGTGCAAGCTCCATATGTACCTAAGGTCCTGCAAGGCATGCAGCAGAGAGTCAACAACTAGTTGAGCGAGTTCACAGAAAGTAAGTACGTAATGGTAATTCGTTTGTTCATTAATGGGGGCTTCCCATGTATGTATGTAATACTAGTGGGGGCTTTCCGTGGTTACAGTTATCACTAATGGAGGCTTCCCATATTTATCCTTACTAGACTATTTGCAACCATGAGTGTTCTTCTTAACCCGAGAACAGGAATACGTACAAGGTCACGTAGGATTTACGTGAGTGCCATTCCCCGAGGACAGTGGTACGCGTGGGGTTTACGTAGGTTTTACGTAAGTGTCCTTCCGACCCGAAAGACAGTAGTAGGTATGAGTTTACGTAGGTTTTACGTAAGTGTCCTCACGACCCGGGAGACAGTGGTGGATACTAGTTCACGTAGGTTTTACGTAAGTGTCCTGACTAACCTGAGGACGATGGTATATAGTCTAGCAATAGCGTAAGTACGAGTAATTATCCAATTCAAATCTTCCAACCCAATTCCCAACCCGGGAATCCCATGCCTTGGCTGTGTGAACTCATCTTGATTTGCTCGGTATGCTAAGTAATGTGTTCACAAGTAATCAGTCAAGTCCTATAGTGTGCATGTATACACAATCAGTTCAAGATCATAAGGGTTCGCATGCAAGTCTATATCACATAATGCTTGGCAGTTAACATCATGCACCACATAAACAGGTAGTCACATTCATAACATTCATGCTTCACACACGTGTCTTTCATAGTTTGCTATAACATTGTTATTCATTAGCATGCTTGACAGAACCAAGTAAACTAACAGGAGTTAACAACCATTAGGGTTACCCACTTAACTGAGTTGCATAGTTTAACAGAGTTAGCATGATTAACTGAGTTACATATTAAACAGATTAACATGCATAACTTCACAGAGTTAACATCTATCAGAACTGATATTTAACTGTGTTTGCTGAACGAACAGGGTTAGGCATATATACATTAAAACATCGGACTATATGGCTCCCCCCCTTAAAAGTTCGGACATCCCTTCCCCTGTATAAAGGTCGGACCAAGGGACTCCCCCTAAAAACTTCAGACCAAGGCTTCGTAGCCTAAAACTCGGACAAGGGATCATTATCACAAAGTCGGACAAGGGCCACTACATTAAAAACTCGGACCCTTTGTTGTATTCATAAAAATTCAGACCCCTTTGCATTCATATACAAGGTTCGGACCTACCACATAACAAAAGTTCGGACCTACCATGCTTTTATAATATTCGGACTACACCAAGCATCAAAAGTCAGACCTATGCATTACAAGTAAAAGTCGGACCTTCACCCTAGTTGGATCTTTAAAACATTAATCAACAAAGGTCGGATTACATATAGTTCATAAAGTTCGGACCTTCATCAACAAGCAAGAACCTCTGACAAACATATTAATCAAAACTCTGACTTTTGTGACTTCACAAAACCCTGACTGTTAGCTATGAGTTTCAACATACGTGATTTCCAAATCCAATTCACAGAATCAAAATAACAGTTACATTCTTACGTTCATACGATCAGGAAAACCCTAATTCATTCATATGCAATCCAATTATCATTCAACAATTCTAACATATAATGTATCTTAACATCAGGCAAACGATTACACCACTAATCAACATCATTTCACAATAATCAGAATTCAATCAGTAAGTACAGAACTAATATGTGAAGAACTAGGGTTTACATGAATCACAAAATCAAGAATTGATAATAACAAACAATCATTAAACAATTACCTTGGATTGATTCTAGATGGATTGAAAGACCAAGATTGATGCAAAAGACTTGTGCCAATGATGAAGATGATGATTGCAAGAGAGGATTAGAGAATGTGAAAGTACGTGTGTTGATTCTTGTGTGATGATTAGTGAAGGAGATTAGGGTTAAGAGTGATTAAAGTTTCACTATTAGCACTAAGCACCCTTAAGTATTATTTATCACATATTACATATTACATACACAAGATATACAATTTAAAGTTTCATCACCACATTCAAGTATTTGTCAAATCATTCATAAACCTTATCAAATCCAAAACGTATACAGTTACAAAGCAAACCAATTGTGCAAGTAAACACTAAACAAGCAGTGAACGTGCAATAAATGCGAAAGTGGAATCTCGGAAACTCGAGTTGTCACATTATCTCCAACTTGAAAGAAATTTGGTCCCGAAATTTAGCATGCGGTTACTGAGGAAGCTAGGTAAGTTGTATCGTTTACTAGTTTTTTTTGGGTAAAGGGTTACCCCGGTGATTCTATATATTCACAACCAATCAAAACAAGTAATGTAGAAAGCCTACATTAGTTCAATCATGGGACAGGCCCCATGAAAGTAAAACAAACATCACCCAAACATAATCAGACAAAAAAAAAACCAAAGGGACTACTAGACTAAAATCTAGAAATCAAAAAACCCAAAAAACATTTATTAGCCGCCATAACCGTCATCAACGTCCCCACGAATATCCCAATCTTCAAGAAGCTTTCGGACCTTCACAGTATTCTTTAGCTTTGCTCCCATAAGTTTGTATCTAATCGTCTTCAAAATAACTTCGCTAACCATTTCCGGGGGACTCAGCTGATTTTTGAATAATCGATTGTTCCTCTCTTGCCATATGAAGTAGGACCCAGCCGCCACTACAAGCTTAGCAACATAGACCACAACCGAGTTTGAACGAGCACGAGCAAGAAGCCAATCTACAATATCCCTCCACTTCGGGTTAACCGAAGACATACCCACCTTTTGCCTCACTTTATGCCAAACTTGAGACGAAAACTTACATTCAAAGAATAAGTGAGGATGAGAATCAACATTCTCATAGCACAAAAGGCAACACATCATATTCATATTTTTTCGCCTTGAAATATCCCACTTCAGAATTTTGTCTTGAGTTAAAAGCTTACCTTTCATGACCAACCACATCATAAAAGCATGCCGCGGGATACATTGCGAGAACCTAACAATATTGCACCAGTTAACTTCCGGCTCCTTATACCGAACCGAATGCCAAACGTTGGACGAGGAGAATTCGGCTAAGTCCGTACCATCCTTCCATGCTAGTCTATCTTGCTTTGTTGGATTTAACTGCATCTGGTCAAGAGGAATGAGCACGGGAAACAAATCTCTCCAAGCCGTAGGCCATCGCCAAGAATCACTTGAATAGACATTAGCCACTGAATCATCTAACTTAAAATCCGCATCCGTAATGGTTCTTGGCGATAGAAAATCACTTAGCGGACCTGGATCACACCAAAAATCGTACCAGGCCGACGTCCTAGCCCCATTCCCAACAACCGACCAAATATGCTTTCTGATTAGAGGACGTAACTGAATCAATTTCCTCGAAGACCATCAACAATTTGCAGGAGTTTTGCAAACCCAAAAACTCCTACCTTTTAAGTGGTAGCTATGAACCCACTCCACCCACAACGAAGCTCGCTTAGAAACGATACTCCAGATGTGAGAAGCCATAAGAGCCTTATTCATATCTCCAATTCGTCTAATGCCCAAGCCCCCTTCATATTTTGGAGTACAAACCGATTTCCAAGAAACTTTAGATTTCCCTTTATTAAACGAACTATCTTGAGACCAAAGGAAATTCCGCATTTTAGCTTCTAGCTCCTGAGTTATCCTAGCCGGCAAGATAAACACGGACGACCAATAGATATGCATGGAAGAGAGGACAGAGATAATAAGTTAGTCTACCAGCAAAAGAGAGCAACTTGTTTCTCCAGTTTGTGATTCGTTTCTCTAGTCTTTCGATAAGAACTCGACAATCATTATACCCAAGTCTAGAAGAAATTAGAGGCACACCCAAATACCTAACAGGCAATTTTCCTTCCACAAAAGGCATAATATTGAGAATAGCATCCTTGACATGGCTGTTAACATTACAAAAGAAGATCGTGCTTTTCTGATTGCTAGGAACTAACCCCAACATCTTGGTGAACGTAGAAAGAGATGTCATAACACACCTCGCCGAATTGACTTCTCCTCTAGCAAAAATGAACAAGTCATCCGCAAAACAAAGGTTTATGATTTGTTGTTTTTCGCATTTGTTATGGAATTTAAAGGATGAGTCTATACGAACCGCATGCACAAGGATGGTCGTTAGGACTTCCATGACTAGAGTGAAAAGGTAAGGAGAGATCGGGTCTCCCTGTCTTAAACCGCGGCTACCTTTAAAGAAACCATGAACCGACCCATTAACACAAACTGAAAACGAATCCGTAGAGACCAAAGCCATGATCCAATTCACCATGTTAACGTGAAAACCAAATCCAAGCAAAACACTCTTAAGAAATCTCCAATCAACAATGTCGTAAGCTTTCTGAATATCAACTTTAAAGGCACAACGAGGAGGACCCGTACTTCTATGGTAATTATGCATCAATTCTTGCGTGAGCATAATATTATCAGATATTCTCCTTCCTGGAACAAATGCCGACTGATTGATGCTAACAATGTCATTTAGCACATTTTTAATTCTATCAGCCATGATCTTGCTTATACACTTATATAAAACGTTGCAACAAGCAATAGGACGATAGTCAACAACCGTTGCAGGAGTAGGCACCTTCGGGATAAGAACAATGGTCGTGTGATTCAATTCCTGAAGAAGCTTACCTGTTTCAAAAAAATCCAAGATGGCACAAGTAACGTCATTACCTATAATAGGCCAAGCACTTTTGAAGAAAGCCGCTGAATAGCCATCCGGACCTGGCACTTTGTCAATGCCGATAGAAAACATCGCTTTTTGAACCTCTTCCACAGTTATGGGCCGAATCATATGGGAAGCTTTTGAGGATCAATGATTTTAGAGAACAAATCTGGGGCTGGAGAGAGCGAAATATCCCCTTGAGAACCAAAAAACTTCTGATAATGATTAACAAAAGGTTGAAAAACCGCATCGCCTTCATAAAGATTACCATCCGGGTCTTTAATCACATCTATTCGGCTGCAATGATTCCTGATTTTTAATGAAGAATGGAAGAAAGCCGAGTTCGAATCACCTGCCCTTAACCAATCAACCTTAGACTTTTGTTTTAGAAACCGTTCCTCGTCCAGCGAAGCTTCTAATAAATCATGGCCAGCCTCCCTTTCAGCCACACGAAGGTCGACATTGTTCGGATCTCGGTCAATACTTTGCTGAATATCATCTAGTTTCGAACGAAGAGTTTCCACTTTCTTGTGAAGATTTCCCTGTTTGAACAATAAAGAGCAAAGCGGGTGTTTAAGATTTCCCTGTATCGTTTACTAGTTTTCCTGGGGTGTCACATACATCACTCTCCTTGCCTGAATTTGGGAGTTTTTGACAAGTACAACCCGCAACGTCTTCACAAGGGTCCGACTTTGGTGATATTTGGGATTAAGGATTTACAGTTGGCTGGGATAGTTACTTGGACTGAGCCGATCACTTGGGAGGGTGTCCGTCAAGAGGCTCAGGTCCAACCGCCAGAGGGATATCCGGTTGCGGATGTGATGTATCAGATAGAGCCTACGTATAGACAGAGACATAGGCACAGGCATGAGAGGCCAGCACATCAGTACCCCCACCGTCAGCCGCCTTCAGATTCACTTACATTGGAATCTTTATACAATCGCATGGATCAGGGCTTTGGAGAGTTGCATGACTAGGCATCTCAGCAGTTCGGGAAGGTTAGACAGGTGCTACAGACCGGGCAGGAGAGGCAGGAAAATGCATTAAGGTATATGATGACGGGGATGAGCATGAATCTTCACTATTTCTTTTAACCTTACACTCAGCTAGGTCAGTTCAGCATGCCAAGTCAGTTTGGGTCTAGCGGTGAGGGAGGTTCTAGCCAGTTTGCAAGGTATGGATATGGGTCAGGTCATTATAGATATGGGGATTCGAACCCCGACTTTACAGTTTATGATCAGAGTGGTTCTGGTGCTGGTGGAGGAGATGAGGAAGAAGAGGAAGAAGAGAGTGATGACGAGTAGGTTGAGGAGATAGAGGATGCAGCAGGAGCTTAAAAAGAGAATCTTTTGTTTATTTTTTCTTTTATGTTGTTTTGTCCTCTTTGGTCTATATGAATATATTTTAAACAGCTTGGGCGGTTTGGGGTTGATTGTTGTGTTTGTTTTGGGATATTTAAGACATTGGTATCTATATACTTTTTGTTGGTATATTTTCTTCTTTGATAGGTACGGTGTATCGGTTGCTGCTTCCGTTCGCGTGTGAGAGAGTTAGGAATTGCTTGTTGAGCGTGTTCGGATTGGAGGGCATATGTGGAATTGACTGGCACATTGACAGTCTCGCATATCTGCTAAGTTGTTCCACTGTACTTTTATTAGTTAGTATTTAGTTATTTTTAGTTTAGTTTAGGTAGTTTTGAGTCGTATTCTATCTCTGCATTAGAGACAATGCAAATCTCAAGTGTGGGGATGGGATATAGTAGTTAGTAGTTCTTGAATCATAACAGTTTTGAAAAATACAAAAAAAATTAAAAAAATCCAAAAATCCAAAAATTGAAAAAAAAAATAGAAAAATGTTCTTGTCTAAGAAGTTCTGCAAATAAAAACGGAAAATGATAGCAAAGTCGAGCATATTTGGGTTTATAATAATAATAATAATAATAATAATAATAATAATAATAATAATAATAATAATAATAATAATAATAATAATAATAATAATAATAATAATAATAATAATAAGAGAATAAAATTAAACTCGTGTCTAGCTTAGGATATGTGAATAGGCTCGGCCCGGTGTTTAGGTTCCTTTGATATTAAATATACCTTAATTGTTAGTCTGCTAGTGGGTTCTCATCTAGGAAAAATAGATAGCCGAAACTGCCAAAATAATCTATGGAATACCGTTATAAGCTAAAATTGTTAGATTTTTTATCAAAAGAAAAAATAGAATACATGAGCTAGATTAAAAGAAAACGAGGCCTATCTAATCTTCTTTGGGGATGGTGACTCTGACTTAGATTGCCCTAGGTTAAGTTAGAAAAAATGCGAAAAATTACCGACGCTCACGTTGTCTCTCTCGGGGATGGTGACTCTGGTTGAGATAGCCTCTGGGTTAGGTAATGCAAAGTCTAGTGCTCAAAAAGAAAAAAAAGGAGTAAAAAAATGAGAAAAACTTTGATGTTAAATTCTCTTAATTTTGGTATAAAACGGTTAGGAAAGAATCCAGTGATTCCTTCCTTTTGTTTCATGAGCTAGAGGCGGGATTAGGTAAAAATGCGGCTTCTAGTGTGAGACCCTAGGTAGATTAACTGAACTTAAACATAAATTGCATGATATGGGCTTGGAACCGGGGTTTGGGTTTAAGTGGACACGTATATTTTCAATCGCAGTTAATATGAGTTTTAATGTTTATACAATAATCTAATTTTTGAGCCCGGATTTTTGTTTGACTATGATTCCGTTTGCATTGATTTTTTTCGAGGACAAAAAAATGCAGGTGTGGGGATATTTAATGTGTTGCAAAATACATCCTTTATTCGTGTATAGTTTTTACATATTTTGTTTAATTTATTTAGGTTTTTAGTTACAATTTCGTTACTTCTGTTTATTTGTTCGTTTTCAGGTCATAGTTGCTGAAAGTTGAAGAAAACGCCAAAAATCTGCTGATTCTGAAGTTGGATTAAGATCCGGTGTGACAACTCGAACTTTAGACCTACTTTGTGTAACGATACGTGATTATGAGAACGTTATTAAATGAATTTTATGTAAATGATTGTGTTATATGCTATGAGGGTGTATGTATATATGTATGTGATAAACGACCCGACCGCACAACCTATGCCCGATCGTACAAGGCAGTTTGGGCCTTGTTCTTGTACGCGGACCATTAGGGCAGCCCACTGAGGGTTCGGCCCATCCTTCCTTAAACCGAATAACACTTAGGAGAGTTGTAACTATTCTCCACTCTTTACAAGATCTCAATACACACACAAACCCTAGACGACTTTCTCCCTCTCTAGAAGTCGGCGATACTCAGCTTGTATCTCGAAGCCTTCTTTGATTTCGTTTCCCTTCTTAATCGGTTAGTGTGCTTACAAATGTTTCATGATTGATTGGTTATGTAGTTAAATGATTTGTTATGCTAATAATTGGCCGCATGTATGTGTTGAATGATATTCTTGTGAATTGATTTGAATGATAATCGGTCCAATCATGTTGGGCGGCTATTTTTGTCTTCAATGTATATGAATAGCCAGATTTAATTATATAAAGTTGAACTAAATGAGATCCATGGTGAATTACATACAAATGGTCGGCTAGATTATTGTGAACCGACCACCTTTATAATCGGTCCAATAGCAGGGAGCCGTCACTTAAGCTAAGTCAAATGCCACTAATGGCCGGTTCACTATAAGTAATAATGGTCAAATCAGTGGTCAATGTTTGGGCACGTGAACTGCCGATCTAAATGTTGATGTGTGCTAGTGAAATTGATAATTCATATGCTACATATTATGGTCCAATCACAAATTGCTTTTATTAAATATTGGCATGACATTGATGATGACTAATGACTATCCATGGAATGATGAATTGGTGATAGTAATTGTCAGATCCACTAAAAGGGTAGGTCCTATAAGCTTTAAGAATTTAGATAGTTGTTGCCATGCCTTCACGTGATGGCCTGATGACCATGTGAGGTGTATTGATTGAGAAGGGCATGATGAGAGGTTAGTTGGAATTCATAGGAAGTAACGGATAACTCATTGATTTAATCGATAAATGCGTTGTAGGAAACTGTTTATAACTGATTGCCAAGATATAATGTAAACTTGTAACAAATTGCCAAAAATTCACGGCAGCAATTGGCACGACACACACGCACTTGTGCGATCACACAATACGATTATAGTCGCACAAGGGTATTAAATCACACAAGGGCAACTCAATCGCACAAAGACATTTGAGTCGCACAAGACCGTTTGCCAGTTCGTCTTTTGGGCCGTATGTTGGGCTGGGTAATAAGGCCAATCGCACAATTTAGCTTAGTCGCACAAGGTTATATGAACAGCATGTATCGCACAAGTTAATTGTTGGGTTTCGTGTTATTGGGCCGGATACTAATGGGTATCAACGGGTGACTCGCACAAGGCCGTTAGACTTGTGCGAGCCCAATCTTTTGGTCACACAAGTTTGGATACGCTAAGACTGTACAACGTGATGCGTGTTACCATGATCCGTATGTGTTTCCTATATGTTAACTTATGTGATAATTATGTGCATTTCCTTAGTCAAAACCTGACTTGCGTGGTAACCCTGTTAGGACGTGATTGACCACTGTTAGTTCAAGAACCCTTTCTCTTTGTGTATCTGCCGAGCAAACCAAGGTGAGTTCACACAGCCAAGGCATGGGATTCCCGGGTTGGGAATTGGGTTGGATATGTTGATATTGAAAGAGTTACTCGTACTTACGCATTCACTAGACTATAGACCATCGTCCTCAGGATAGTCAGGACACGTTACGTAAAGCCTACGTAACCCAGTATTTGCCATTTGTCTCCCGGGTCGGGAGGACACGTTACGTAAAGCCTACGTAACCCAATACCTTCTACTGTCTTCCGGGTCGGAAGGACACGCTGCGTAAAGCCTACGTAGCCCCCCACGCGTACCACTGTCCTCGGGGAAGGGCACGTCACGTAAAGCCTACGTGACCCAGTACGTATTCCTGTTCTCGGTAAAGAAGAACACATGGTTGGAAGTTAGTCTAGTAAGTACCACTAATGAGAAGCCCTCATTAGTAAGGATAAACGTGGGAAGCCCCCACCGGTATTATAAACACAAGGTTTGGGAAGCCCCCACCTTTAGTACACTCACTAGTATGGGAAGCCCCCACTAGTTATACTTATGCACTATGTTATGAACTTACTTTCTGTGAACTCGCTCAACTAGTTTGTTGATTATTTGCTGCATGCCTTGCAGGACCTTAGGTATACTTGGAGCTTGCACTAGAGGAGAAGCGGGTCGTTGTGGACAAGAACATGTGAATGCTTATTAAACACTTTTACATTCACACATTGATACTTATGTTTTGGGTTTTACATTTAATGCTTCTGCTACATATACAATGTTTGGTTTTGAACATCAATTATGTCTATGGTTACTATTAAATGCTATGTTTGATATAATTGGTGGCTTGATCCTGGTCACGTAGCTAAACGAGAACGGAAAAATGAGGAAATCTAGAAAAAAAACAGCCCTTGGCTTTAAGCGAAGCCAACCTGTATAGGGCTTGGACAAGCTGTAGGATCATTTTCAGACCCAAACGAGTCGATCAGAAGTGTTTTACTCAGTTTGAAAGGCGGAAACAGACAAACTGAGGTCAATTCAGCACAATATACACTTTAAACTGTCGATTTCATTGATAAAATTACTTTTACAGCGAGTCGACACTTCGGCAGCACTTCGTGGCAAAACCAGAATGAATGATCTGTGATTTCGCTTGAATTGCCCTATATATAGGCAGTGTGATTTCTCTTGAACATGTCTCAAGCGGAACCACCGTCATTTGTTTCAAGCGGAATCTACACAATAATCTCGAGCGGAATCATATCTATTAGATTTCGCTTGAAAATGACAAGATGTCATTTCAAGCGCAATCACACCTATTTCTCACTTTCTTGTTTTTCGTGCCCTGATCAAACTATTTCTATACAAGACTCGATACAAGACGAAGGCGACAGACGGATGCGCCGACAAACCCCCCCAGATGTTGTTGACGGAGTCTTCAGTGTCGAGTCTTCGCATCTTCAGCCTTTATCAGTCTTTGGGCTTCTCTTTGAAATATCTGGCGCTGTAAGTATCCTCAATCTCTATCTTTTCTTCAAACAATCAATCTTCCCTCGGATGTTGACGTCTTCTCTATTCATCAGCACCAACAGATTCCTTTAAACACATACACTCCCCCTCGAATGTTGAATCTTTAAATTCATCAGCAGCAACAATCTCAGTATCAGAACCTGACTCTTTGACATTCACACTCCCCTTTCAGTAAGCTGGGATCATAATCTGGCTTTCACAGGATCCAGATCACTGCCTGACTCAACACTCTGCTCAAAATCGAAACCTGGCTTTTTATTCTATGATCACCTAGCTCTTCAGAGAATCGATTAACTCAGCTTTTACTCAAACCTGCACATTCTCTACCATAAACATAAGTTTTTTATGATAAAAATTTCACACATTCAGACACCACTTGTAGATTTCTTAAAATGATTTATCATTTATAATCTCTGATGATCCATTTAAATGAATATCATTTTCAAAGCTTCTGATGACCACATGTAAGATAGATTTTAAATTTTTACTCAAACTCCCCCTCACAAAACGTCATCATGTTTAGCATTTGGAATTTTTAAAATCAGCTTTCTAACACCAGTTGTTGAAAATCTTTTTGTATTTTTTTAAAAAAATTATGCTAAAACACACTAAAATCTTTTTTGATTTTTATATGAAATGCAGTAAAGAAATATTTACAGACAATATTTTTGTGAGTTTGTGTAAGAGGATCATATCAGTTTCTGAGACAAATCACCAACACCGTTAAGCTTTATTTCATTTTAAGTTCTAAACAATTCACCTAGATTGTCAGTATAGTGGTCCACTTTAAATTTTCACACAAAGTTCAACTGTTTCGAGATATGAGATTAATGTTTTAAGCACTTAAACTTATTCGCGTGTCCCACCACTTGAATATACTCCCATATCCAGATCTCAATATTCAGTCTTACAGGTGAGTATACCTAGATGATATCAGTAAGGGGTTAGATGCGAAACCGTGAGAGCTCAGGTCAGAACTTTCGTTCAGCAGAGAGATGACGGTTCGACTTTTGGTGTGTCCCCTTTAGAGGATCTTTTCTTCAACAGCACATGATTAGCATTTTTCAATGTTTCATCATTTTTATGCTGAGGGTGGCGCTATATTACAAGCATTTTGCTGAAAGTATTATATGGGGACTAGGTCAGAATTTCCATTCAGCAGAAGTCTCGGAATAATACCCCAGATATCACTAAGCATAAAGACCTAGTATCTCAGAAAGAGGGACCTTTCAAACAAGATTTCGGGGGTTACCCATATATCCAAGATATTGTTCCCCACGGGATAAGCAAGTTTGAAATTTAGGTTTATATCTCGTCACTGTCACACCCTAGCTTTGCGGAAGCGTGGGTTATTTGGTGTGACTTCTGAATACCATATCAACAATCATAACAATGCTACATGATAAAAACATGAGATATTCACCCGTTAATAGAGTTTAGAAAAAGACCATATTGTACTTGGCTTAAAACATCAATCACAAAATGAGTTACAAACCTTGACTTGATTTAATGAGTTCGTAAAAAAAAACTTAGCAAAAGACTTTAAACAATACTAGGTTTAGAGATATGTAACCCGTCCAGGAAGAGGTTACACCTTCTAAACCCTGGATGACTTCTTTATTCAAACGCAGCTTGAAAATACGTGCATACCGTGCCAGATCCATTAGTTCCCTAAAATACATGTAGTTTGAAAAGTCAACATAAAGTTGAGTGAGTTCATGTGTTTAGTATGTGCGCGCGAATAAACCTTTATAATCGTTGTAAGTTTGAATGTTTTGTAAACTCTGGTATGTAAGCAAATAAGGAAACATATCAGTTAATGTGTATCCACATGGTCCAATCTACGGGCGCATGAGAGGGGATAGGACCTGGTCACCACATGGTCCAACCTGCAGGCGCATGGGTGGTGTTAGAATGTAATCACCGTATGGTCCAACTTGCGGGCGCATGGGTGAGGCAAAGATGTATTTACCACATGGTCCAACCCGCGGGCGCATCGGTGGTGTTGAGACAAGGTCACCACATGGTCCAACCAGCGGGCGCATGGGTGGGGTTTGTTAAGCTCAAATAGACCTATCACTTGTATCCCTCGATCGTCCCACGAGCACTAATGGTCTTAAGACTTCACATATCCAATCACATAACCTAACAGTTCCTTCCTTAGCTAACCATACCATTTGTAACTGTCTATAGCAGTATGTATCATGTATTTCACCCCCGAAGATATAAAACTGAAAACAGTTAAGAGAAAGGGGGGAGGCTTGACTGGACAACGATGGATTGAAGGTAAGATAGATTTGAGTTCAAGTGGCACAGGACCTTCGATCTACCATAGGGTAATACTACCGAATTATTCTATTGAAGCGTAACATTTCATTTCCTGTTGCATTTCTTTGGTTTGGAAGTTCCAGAATGTTGTCTGTGGATTTCTAGCCCCCCTATATTATATGCCAAAAGATTGATTCAAGTTCCGTGCTGCTCACCACTCCTCGAGGCCAAGGACGGGGTCGAACCATCATTCCAGGATTTGCAGTCCGATACATTTCCATTATGTTACCTAGCAAAACCCGCCACCTTATATGCCAAAGTAAAACGGTTGTTCTTCCTTCCCCGCTCCCTCTTTTTTGACATATGCGGCGGCGGGTTACTAGAGAAGAGGGGACAACTTCTTTCTCCTTTGCATTGCTCAATCTTCCTTTTCTGATTGAAAATAGCAAGCCACTCCACTACTGGTATAGAGGCCAGATAGACGGTTGCTTGTATGTTCAGGCTCGAAAATCTATCTTTTACCTCTCCTCCCTGTCTCCATTCTGATTGATTTACCCCTTGTTGTGTTGCATTTCTGCTCCTCCGCTTTAGTCTGCCTTCTTAGGATAGCCAGGGTCCGACTTTGATTTCCGATTTCAATGTCAGCTCCAGGTTTTAGGCGGCCCGTCTGGTTAGTTCAGCTATCATTGCTGGAAGCCCCTGCAGTTGTTCGGCTGTGTACTCCCCGTCCGCCTATCTCACACTCCCAAAGCAGATTTTTTTTCATATTTCATTTTCCTTCGCCCGTCCATTCCTTTCAAGCCCCCTTAGACTCGTTACGTTGTTCGACTGAACTTGTTGGCTCCGCGCTCTATTCGGTCGGAACACGGTTCGTCGAGAACCTTCTCTCATAGATTCCCTTCACCAAGTCATCGCCAGCAATCCGCTCTTATCCCTTTCTGTCAAAGGGCGAGTTCCTTTCTTGTCTTGACCAAAAACTTTCTTTATTCTCATAGGAGAAAGACTCTTCCTCTACTTTATTTGACAGGGGCGGAGAATCCCACTCTATCAATAACAAGAAAAAAGGTAGCAATTATGTTTCAAATGGTTTGAGCTTGGAAGCAACCTGCTATCTATCGATAGGCAAGAACATACTGCTATTGGCTGCTTCGCCTATCGATTCAATTATGGCCAGCTTGGAGACATCAGAGGAAGACTATCATCTCTATCCGGGTACAATCATAGCATAGCTTCATTCATTCGTTGAACCTTGGGGACAACTGTCACACCCCCAAAATCCACCTGCGGAGTATCACCGCTTGGGAGCGTGACTGACCAGGATCAAGCCACCAATCATATAGAACAACGTAAAAAGTAAAAGCAATTGTCATTTAACCAAACCAATCCATATGAAAGGTGTTCCAAAACATAAGTGTAATAACAAAGTTTAGCGGAAGCATAATTGTAAAAGCCCAACATAAATAAAGTATGTAATGTTCAATCAAGCAATCACGATCCTTGTCCACAACGACCGCGCCTCCCTGTGCAAGCTCCATGTATACCTAACGACCTGCAAGGCATGTAACAGAGAGTCAACAACTAGTTGAGCGAGTTCACAGTAAGTAAGTGCGTAATAGTAAGTTCGTTTGTAACGTGTGGCTCTACTGGGCCGATAGTATGTTCTATTGGTGGGGGCTACCCATGTTGCATATACACTAGACTATTCGTAACCATAAGTGTTCTTCACAACCGAGAACAGTAGTACGTATAAGCTTTACGTAGGTTTTACGTAAGTGTCCTTCTTTACCCGAGGACAGTGGTACATGTGGGGTTTACGTAGGTTTTACGTAAGTGTCCTTCCTAACTCCGGAAGACAGTAGCATGTGTGAGTTTACGTAAGTTTTACGTAAGTGTCCTTCCTGACTCCGGAAGACAGTAATATGTACTTGTTTACGTAGGTTTTACGTAAGTGTCCTGCTTAACCTGAGGACCATGGTAGATAGTCTAGTAACCGTGTAAGTACGAGAAATTGTTCGATTCCATCATTCAACCCATTCCCTATCCCCGGGAATCCCATGCCTTAGTAAGAGTGTGAATTCACCTTAGTTTGCTCGGTATGTTATTGCTTCTAGTGTTAATTAATAGTTAGGTCCTTTACACACGACCTAAGGTACATTGCATATAACTCATGTAAGTGTTTATATTCAATTAGGGTTTACAAGTCTTTGGTATCCAAGCAACTGTGTTCTGTGTGATAATTGTGTACATAATGATATGAGAAAGATTGTTCATACACAGTATCATACAGTCATATACAGTAGCATACAGTAGCATACAGTAGCATGTTGTAATGTACAGAAACATTCAGTAGGCTCTAACACTGGTGTTTACAAGTAAACTAGGATCATACATCACTTTGTAAAGTTCTGAATACATATATCATATGAAATCCGGACCACCATCAAAGCATAAAAAGTCAGACAAGGCATCAAGCATAAGAATTCGGACAAGGGCACACATCACTTAAAATTCTGATGAGGCACACATGTAAAAACTCGGACTCCTTGTATTTATTACAAAACTCGGAATTCATCTAAAGCATAGAATTCGGACACATATATAAAGTATAAAGTCGGACATCACATACAAGGCATAAAGTCGGACCATTTATGATATTAAAACTCGGACTCCATGTCATTTATATGAAATTCGGACCCCCTGATCACTTACAAAAAGTCGGACCCCATAACACTTACAAAAGTCGGACCCCTTGACACTTACAAAAGTCGGACCCCCCTTGATCCCTTACAAAAATCGGACAAGGCTCCCCTTGTCAAAAAAATTCGGACAACACAACTTAAACAAAAGTCGGACATATGTGCATGAATAAAATTCGGACATTAGCCTTCTCAATACAAAATTCAGGCAAGTTTCCCTTGTCAAAAATTCGGACCATGTCCATTCAATATAAAGTTCGGACCCCATCACCTTGTGTATAAAATTCGGAACATCAAACACATATAAAATTCGGACCATCTAATATGTAAGAAATTCGGACTATCTAGCATGTACAATATTCGGACTAACATCAATCAAATCATGCGAACATTCAACCTTCATTGTAACAGTTACGTTTCTACAATCAACAGTTACGTTTCCACGATCATTCCAACCCTAATCTCATACTTGTCAATGCTGAAATCAAATCAAAATCAAACGATTCTAACATATCATGTATCTAATTGTCAGGCATTCGATTAAACAAATATTCACAAAACTATTGCAAGAGCAATCAGGTTTTTCAATAAACACAGAGTCATTGTTTATAGAACTAGGGTTTTGCAAAAATCAATTAACCAATGATTAACAACAAACAATCATAAAACGATTGAAAGATCAAGATTGATGCAGGAGACTTGTGCCAATGAGAAAGAAGATGATTGCAAGAGAGGGTTGTAGAGAAATCTTGAAGATACGTATAATGATTTGTGAAATGATTAGGGTTAAGGGTTTTGTTTTATTTTCACAATTAACACTAAACACCCTTAAGTATTATCTATTACATACTACATGCACAAGAGATACAATTTACAGTTTCATCACCACATTCAAGTATTTGCCAAATCATTCATAAACTTTATCAAATCCAAAACGTATACAGTTACAAAGCAAACTAATTGTGCAAGTAAACAACCAAACAAACAGTGAACGTGCAATAAATGCGAAAGTGGAATCTCGGAAACTCAAGTTGTCACATTATCCCCAACTTGAAAGAAATTTCGTCCCGAAATTTAGCATGCGGTTACTGAGGAAGCTAGGTAAGTTGTATCGTTTACTGGTTTTCCTGGGGTGTCACATCATCCCCCCGTTGATTTGGAATTTCGTCCTGAAATTCTGTAGTAGCTTCAGCCTCAGTAGTGGTTGCACAGTTTCCGAATAACTGGGGATACTTGAGTTTCATTTGGTCTTCTCGTTCCCACGTGTACTCTGGGCCACGACGGGAGTTCCAACGAACCCGAACAAGAGGTATTCTAGTGTTCTTGAGGACCTTAACATCCCGGTCCGTGATATCAACAGGTTCCTCGACGAAATGCAGCTGTTCGTTGATAGTGAGTTCCTTCAAAGGAACTATGAGGGTCTCATCTGTCAGACACTTCTTCAGATTCGACACGTGGAAAACATTATGAAATGCACCGAGTTCAGCTGGTAGGTTTAGTCTGTAGGCCACTTTGCCTATTCTTTCAATGATCTCGAACGGTCCAACGTACCGCGGATTGAGTTTACCTCGTTTACCCAAACGAACCACACCCTTCCAGGGTGAGACTTTGAGTAGCACTCGATCCCCAAGTTGGAACTCGAGCGGTTTTCTGCGTTTATCAGCGTAGCTTTTCTGGCGATCACGAGCTGCCTCCATGCGTTGTCGTATCTGTGCAATTCGTTCAGTAGCATCAACTACCATTTCTAGACCTGTGATCTGACTATCCCCCACCTCTGCCCAACAGAGAGGTGACCGGCGTTTACGTCCGTACAATGCCTCGAATGGAGCGGCTTGTATGCTGGTGTGGTAACTGTTATTGTACGAAAACTCTACTAACGGAAGATGTTTTTCCCAACTGTTGCCGAAATCAATAACACATGCCCGAAGCATGTCTTCTAGAGTTTGAATCGTGCGCTCAGACTGCCCATCCGTCTGAGGGTGGTAAGCTGTGCTCATGTCTAGCCGTGAGCCAAAAGCTTTGTGCATTGATTGCCATAGTTCTGAAGTGAATCGGGCATCCCGATCTGAAATAACAGAAGTTGGCACTCCTGTGCCTTGAAACAACTTCTTTCAAGTAGATGTCTGCTAATGTAGAGAACTTATCCGTTTCTTTGATAGCCAAGAAGTGAGCAGACTTTGTGAGTCGATCTACGATCACCCAAATAGTATCATTCCCACGCTGGGATCTAGGCAGGCCAGTAACAAAATCCATGGAAATTTCTTCCCATTTCCACTGTGGTATCTTGGGTTGCTGAAGTAGGCCTGAGGGTTTCTGGTACTCCGTCTTGACCCTCGCACAGGTCAAACACTTGCCGACGTAAGTTGCTATGTGAGCCTTCATGCTAGGCCACCAATATGTAGTTCTGAGATCGTGATACATTTTATCCGAACCTGGATGTACTGAGTAGCGAGACTTGTGAGCTTCAACCATTACAAGTTCTCGTAAACCGCCATATAGTGGGACCCAAATACGTCCTGTTACATAGTAGGTGCCGTCTTCCCTTTGTTCTAATCGTTGCCTTGAGCCACGTAAGGCTTCAGCCCTTACGTTTTCTGGTTTCAATGCTTCTACCTGAGCATCGCGTATCTGTGCAAGAAGACTAGACTGAATAGTGAGCTGTAGTGCTCGCACGCGCCTAGGTAAAGTATCCTTTCGACTGAGAGCGTCATCCACAACATTGGCTTTACCTGGATGGTACTTGATAGCGCATTCGTAATCATTCAGCAGCTCGACCCATCGTCGTTGACGCATGTTCAATTCCTTCTGCTTGAAGATATGCTCGAGACTCCTGTGATCGGTGTAAATAGTGCACTTGGTACCGTACAGGTAGTGTCGCCATATCTTAAGCGCGAAAACAACAGCTCCCAGCTCTAAATCGTGCGTCGTGTAGTTCCGTTCATGTACTTTAAGCTGTCGCGAAGCGTAGGCGATGACTTTATCCCTTTGCATCAATACACAACCAAGACCCTGAATCGACGCGTCGCAATAGACCACAAAATCATCTGTGCCATCTGGCAATGAGAGAATAGGTGCACTGCAGAGCCTATCCTTTAAGTGCTGAAAAGCGGTTTCCTGGGGGTTACCCCATCGATAAGTGACACCCTTCTGTGTCAGTAGAGTAAGCGGCTGAGCGATCTTTGAGAAGTCCTTGATGAATCGTCTGTAGTAACCCGGCAAACCCAAGAATTGGCGTATTTCCGTTGGTGTACGCGGTGCAGGCCAGCTCCTGATCGAATCTACCTTGGATGGATCAACATGAATCCCATCCCTGTTCACCACATGGCCTAAGAAATGGACTTCACGAAGCCAGAAGTCGCATTTTGAAAACTTGGCGTACAGTTGTTCCTTTCGAAGAAGTTCCAAGATAAGTCGTAAGTGCTGCTCGTGTTCCTCCTGACTCTTGGAGTAGATCAGAATGTCGTCGATGAAAACGATGACGAACTTGTCTAGATAGGGTTTGCACACCCTGTTCATAAGATCCATGAAAACTGCAGGCGCGTTCGTTAGCCCAAACGGCATGACTAGAAACTCGTAATGGCCGTAGCGAGTTCTGAATGCTGTCTTGGAGACGTCCTCATCGCGGACTCTCAACTGATGATACCCTGACCTCAGATCAATCTTGGAGTAGTAACTCGACCCTTGCAACTGGTCGAATAAGTCGTCAATACGAGGAAGAGGATAGCGATTCTTCACTGTGACCTTGTTCAGTTCGCGATAATTAATGCACATCCTGAAAGTGCCATCTTTCTTCTTCACAAACAGTACTGGAGCTCCCCAAGGTGAAGAGCTTGGACGAATAAAGCCCTTATCCAAGAGCTCTTGCAATTGCTTTGACAGTTCTTCCAGTTCGGTTGGAGCTAAACGATACGGTGCGCGAGCTATAGGTGCTGCTCCTGGAGCTAGCTCGACTTGAAACTCGACCTGGCGATGAGGCGGTAGACCAGGTAAATCTTCAGGAAACACTTGAGGAAAATCACGTACAACTGGGATATCCTCTATTCTTTTCTCTTTTGTTGATGCATCAATAACTAGTGCCAAAATGGCGGTGTGACCCTTTCGTAAACATTTCTGAGCCTTCAGGAAGGAGATGATGCCAACCACAGCACCACTCTTGTCGCCTTGAACTTCGAGAGGTTCTTTACCAGAACGAGGAATACGAATGATCTTCTCCTTACATAGGATCTCTGCTTGCTGCTTGGATAACCAATCCATACCAACGACGATGTCAAAACTACCCAGAACTATAGGAATGAGGTCGATGGAGAAAGTCTGACCAGCGAGGATAAGATTACAACCCTGAACTATGTGTGTGGCTTCTAGACTTTTACCATTAGCTAACTCTACGACATGTTTGGTGTTTAGGGGAGTTGGTGCACGTTTTAACATTTGGCTAACTTTCAAAGACACATAACTTGTATCCGCACCCGAATCAAACAATACAGTAACATAAAAGTCGTCAAGAAGAAACTTACCCATGACTACGTTGGGATCATTTCTCGCTTCACCCCGCCCCAGCACAAATACACGACCCCTTGCTTCGTTGTCGTTGTTGTTCCCACTATTGTTGTTGTTGCCATTGCCCTGATTGTTGTTATTGTTGTTGTTGTTGTTGTTGTTGTTCTGGTTTCGGTTTAACTGAGGGCAGTGTCTTTTGAAGTGACCTTCAGCGCCACAATGAAAACATCCCTTGTTGCCCTGTTGCTGATTCTGATGTGCTTGCTGCTGCTGCTGATTCTGATTCACAGGCCGTGGGCTCCTACAATCCTTGGCCTCATGACCCATCTTGAGGCATCTTTGACAGCGACCCTTGTTACACTGGCCACTGTGGTGTCTGTTACAGTTGTTACACCTTGGAAGGTTCCCTAGATATCCACCCTGCCTGTGACTGCCTGAAGATTGCTGACCAGGGCTCTGATAGTTGTCAGTCTTTCGTTGCTGAACCTGTGACTGAACTGAAGCTGATCCCTTGCTGGAATCCCCATCCCATTTTCTCTTGTTGTCACTGGGAGTAGCAAGTGTAGTAGAAGTGGTAACGGTGGCAGTAGCGCTGATACGTTTAGGCAGCTTGTTCTGTTCCACTGCCTGATCCGTGAGGCGATGAGCAAGGCGTTGAATAGCCTGGATATTGTCAAGATTAGCCGATGTCACATGGCTCTGAATTTCTGGCGCTAGTCCCTTGAGATACAACTCAATGCGCTTGATTGGAGGGTCCACCATAGTTGGACACAAGATGGCCAGCTCATTCGACCGTTTCGTATAAGCTTTGATTTCCGACCCTGTCATTTTCAGATGGTAAAGCTCCACTTCCAACTTGTGGATGTCATCCCGTGTGCAGTATTCTCGTTTAATCAGCTCTTTGAAATTATTCCAAGGGGTGGCGTTAGCAGCTGCCAACCCTAAAATCTGAACTTGCGCGTTCCACCAAGTTAGCGCAATCCCTTCTAAAGTACCAGTGGCGTATTTCACCCTGCGAGCCTCAGGGCATTCACACATCTCGAACACCGATTCGAGCTTTTCAAACCAATGGAGGAGTCCAACCGCTCCTTCAGTGCCACTAAACGTGCTTGGATGACAGTCCATGAAATTCTTGAAAGTGCAAACAGGTTGCTGAGCGGGTTGACCTAATGTGTAAGAATAGGACAAGGTTAAATACAAGAGTTGGTTTAGGAATGTAGGATCTAAGGATCCTAGTATGAGTTACGACTGCAGGGTATACCTCCTGCGTTTGCAGCTGCAAGTGCCGCAGCAACTTGTTCGTTGATAAGAGCCGTCAACTGGGCTTGTGTCAAGTTAATACGTCCAACCATGATCTTCATAGCAAATGTAACATGAGTGAGAGAGGTTCGCGAATAGTGCGATGACAGAAGAGTGTAAGCACACAAGTGTTCTCAAGCAATAACAAATAGTAGACAATGTATTCTAAGCATACCACGAGCAAAGTTCTATGTAATTCTAGCATGTAGGCAATAAACATACACCTTATTACCTAGGATGTTGAGTCTTGCACGTGGAGCGAGGCGTCGTTGTGGATCGTTGAACACTGTACTGGTTATAGTCTGGTTTTAATAAAAAAACGTTTTTCCCCTTATTAAAACCAAGTTCTCTATAACCAATGGCTCTGATACCAATCTGTCACACCCCCAAAATCCACCTGCGGAGTATCACCGCTTGGGAGCGTGACTGACCAGGATCAAGCCACCAATCATATAGAACAATGTAAAAAGTAAAAGCAATTGTCATTTAACCAAACCAATCCATATGAAAGGTGTTCCAAAACATAAGTGTAATAACAAAGTTTAGCGGAAGCATAATTGTAAAAGCCCAACATAAATAAAGTGTGTAATGTTTAATCAAGCAATCACGATCCTTGTCCACAATGACCGCGCCTCCCTGTGCAAGCTCCATGTATACCTAACGACCTGCAAGGCATGTAACAGAGAGTCAACAACTAGTTGAGCGAGTTCACAGTAAGTAAGTGCGTAATAGTAAGTTCGTTTGTAACGTGTGGCTCTACTGGGCCGATAGTATGTTCTATTGGTGGGGGCTTCCCATGTTGCATATACACTAGACTATTCGTAACCATAAGTGTTCTTCACAACCGAGAACAGTAGTACGTACAAGCTTTACGTAGGTTTTACGTAAGTGTCCTTCTTTACCCGAGGACAGTGGTACGCGTGGGGTTTACGTAGGTTTTACGTAAGTGTCCTTCCTGACTCCGGAAGACAGTAGCATGTGTGAGTTTACGTAGGTTTTACGTAAGTGTCCTTCTTGACTCCGGAAGACAGTAATATGTACTTGTTTACGTAGGTTTTACGTAAGTGTACTGCTTAACCTGAGGACCATGGTAGATAGTCTAGTAACCGTGTAAGTACGAGAAATTGTTCGATTCCATCATTCAACCCATTCCCTATCCCCGGGAATCCCATGCCTTAGTAAGAGTGTGAACTCACCTTGGTTTGCTCGGTATGTTATTGCTTCTAGTGTTAATTAATAGTTAGGTCCTTTACACACGACCTAAGGTACATTGCACATAACTCATGTAAGTGTTTATATTCAATTAGGGTTTACAAGTCTTTGGTATCCAAGAAACTGTGTTCTATGTGATAATTGTGTACAGAATGATATGAGAAAGATTGTTCATACACACAGTATCATACAGTCATATACAGTAGCATACAGTAGCATACAGTAGCATGTTGTAATGTACAGAAACATTCAATAGGCTCTAACACTGGTGTTTACAAGTAAACTAGGATCATACAACACTTTGTAAAGTTCTGAATACATATATCATATGAAATCCGGACCACCATCAAAGCATAAAAAGTCAGACAAGGCATCAAGCATAAGAATTCGGACAAGGGCACACATCACTTAAAATTCTGATGAGGCACACATGTAAAAACTCGGACTCCTTGTATTTATTACAAAACTCGGAATTCATCTAAAGCATAGAATTCGGACACATATATAAAGTATAAAGTCGGACATCACATACAAGGCATAAAGTCGGACCATTTATGATATTAAAACTCAGACTCCTTGTCATTTATATGAAATTCGGACCCCCCTGATCACTTACAAAAAGTCGGACCCCATAACACTTACAAAAGTCGGCCCCCTTGACACTTACAAAAGTCGGACCCCACTTGATCCCTTAAAAAATCGGACAAGGCTCCCCTTGTCAGAAAAATTCGGACAACACAACTTAAACAAAAGTCAGACATATGTGCATGAATAAAAGTCGGACATTAGCCTTCTCAATACAAAATTCGGACAAGTTTCCCTTGTCAAAAATTCGGACCATGTCCATTCAATATAAAGTTCGGACCCCATCACCTTGTGTATAAAATTCGGAACATCAAACACATATAAAATTCGGACCATCTAATATGTAAGAAATTCGGACTATCTAGTGTGACAACTGGCACAAAACCGGTAACTTCCGTACACTTTAATTATTATTTAATGACTACAATTATGTGCTCAAATGTCAGCATTGACTAATTAGATGCTAAGCAAGTGAATTCATGCACGTTGTATACTACAAAATATTGCTTTATGCAAAAACGAGAGCATTGCGTCAGAAATATTAGTAAACTCACCGGTAAGACACAATGTGTCAACAAAACTGCAGAAAGCAGTCAGACAATAAAATTGGAGCCTAGGTGTAGGTCCAATAACAAAAATACATTAAAACCCAAGAGTACATAGAAGGGTTTATGTATAAACGTTACGAAAGCTAAAATACGCACTAAAAGGCACCCGAAACACACTTTAAGTGCAGAACTTTATTAAATTCAGCACAATTCAGCTTTTAACAACATAAATATTGTGCAGAGATGTCGTTTTATCATCCAGAATATTTCCCTAAGTGACGGGAATTCTTTGTGTCACTAAAAATAACACTAACGACACTTTAAATGCTTATTAAGCACTTTAACGAATCAGTATCTAACCGAACAACCGAACAATTTGATTCGATACCGATTTCAAGCTTTAAATCACTTTCTGGAAGGTTATACGCAAACTGGTGCTTAAACGCAATCAGTTTAACGCGACGTACACTCCAGAACTGTGACGTAAGCCAAATATACCCTAAATATCCCTTACATAACTTAGAAATAAGTTTCGAAGGATTCGGTATGGCGAAAACATGTTTATTTGAACTAAAGAACTAATTACGACAAAACTGCGAAACGAACATTGGTGGCCGCCTGGATAATATTTAATCCCACAAATATTCTGTTATGATTAAAATTTTATTTTAATCAAGTTCGTGTTGAAAAATAAATTAAAATGCTTAAAAACGTTATTTTTCAAGTTTAAGCGCGTACCGTGTGTTCCTACGCGACACAGTGCTTACACTCCAAAACGCAGACAACGCAACAAACCCAGGAATATGCCAGGAATATAACAGGAATATGCCAGTAATATGCCAGGAATATGCCAGGAATATGCCAGGAATATGCCAGGAATATTCTAGGAATATGCCAGGAATATACCAGGAATATACCAGGAATATGCCAGGAATATACCAGGAATATGCCAGGAATATGCCAGGAATATGCCAGGAATTTGCCAGGAATATGCCAGGAATATGCCAGGAATATGCCAGGAATATGCCAGGAATATGCTAGGAATATGCTATATGGAAGGTCTATAAATACCACCATTCCATCACTCCATCTTCACTTCCCTCTCTCCCTCCCTTGTTCTCGGCCCAACCAAGCACCACCGCCAACCTTATTTTCCAACATCATCCATCCATTCCAAGGTGATATTGAGGAGTAAGAAGGCCACTAACGAAGCTCGGTGCAAGCGGATCTTGAAGGACCTTCTTCATTTGCTTTTATCCACCTCTTTTGTCCTCTTGAACTCCCCTAGCCTTGTGCTAGTAGTAAGTGCTTCTAAACATCTTCTTGTTCTTGTTTATGATGGTTAATAGATGATTTAATGGCTAAAAATCATAAACACTAAAGATCACCAACTAAAAGTCTTGTAAAATGATGAACTTAATGGATAAAAGGAAAGTAATGGTGTAAAACTTGTTAAACTTGTTTTATGATGATTATTTTGTGTTGTTTAATGCTAGTAGTAGTTCGGATCGTCATCTAACCCGGCTAGGTTATGTTCATAGAACATGAACTAGTGTATGTCAAAGTATGAAAAGGACTAGATGATGAACACTACTACACAATACCATGAACTTGTGTAAAAGTAAATTTTCTTGTAAAATAAAGTTCTAAATTAGTAGATCTACAAGTGGTATTTCCGGGAAACCAACTGTAAGACGAAACCATGTTTTAAAACCGGATCTTTCATGAACTAGAGGTGTTTTTATGAACAAACAATTGTGTGGACACTTGTGTAATTTTCGTAAAAACCGACTAGAAGTTGTGAAACTTCATATTCCTTAAAAATAAAGTTTTTAAGAAATTAAACTTATTTTTAAAGATAACAAGACTTACTAAATGTGCTAGTAAGTTACTACACATTTTTGTGAATATTCAAGTTCATGGAATAGAGGAATTAGTATATACTGTTGGTGATTATTGTTGAAGATTGATTGTTGATGAATTAAAAGAAAATAAACACATGTTTTGAAAACATGGGAAACCTCCATTTTTAGGGGAAACTCTGTCAAAATTTTTATAAATTTTGACACTTAGAAAAATATAAGTATTTGAGAAACTTATTCCCTAAAAATGTATTTAAGAGTATTACCAAGGTTTCCCTAAATTTTTGTGATAAGAAATAAGGATTTCTTCAAGAATAAAAATGGATATAAGTATGTATATTTTTGAGAGAAAAATATATATTATTTTATCACCAACTTTTGTGCTAAGTGTATATAGTATGTGTGATACGTGCTAGCGTATTAAAACTTAAAAATACACTAAATACTCATGAGGAGTATAAACATAAGAACACACATACAACATACAAGAAACATAATTCGGGTGCAAAGTGCAAAACACGAGATACTTAAATTAATATGTGAGGAAATAATATAAGTAAGATGCTTAGTTAAAAATATAAAATATTTTTAACACAACAATACGAATACAAATGAGAGTGACTGTACTTGTGCGACGCAAGTCTAGTGACTAACGTTAAGAAAACACATATAGGTCGCGACGTTAATTAAGCAAACCCGGTGAAGTTTACGACGCACAGGAACGCAAAGTTGTGAGTTCATGCTCCCCCTTTTCTTTTAACTGTTTTTAGCTTTATAACTCGGGGGTGAAATACATGTTACAAATACTTCAATATTTATAAATTGATATGTTGTGTACTGAAACGAGAAGTACTCTTGGCGAAAACTAGTGCCAAGAATTGATACGAGAAATCGTGTCACGGATAGGGTACCATAAGCACCATTAATCGTGTACATACTAAGACTGCAGAACAAAAGGTTAGATCTAATGGGTTTCAGGGCAGCCCCACTCTTGGTGACAACTAGAACCAAGTAGTGTTTTTGTGTCTCAGTCGTGAATCGACTATAGAAAAATGCCTATGGTTTGGTGACTTCCTATGTCGTGTCACATGTTAATGGCTTTGCAACCCATTAACACTTGATACATATAGAGATACTTGACTCATTCATGAATACGCGTTTTGAAACAAAATACATACCATGTTTTTCATACAAAGTATACAAACGTACAATACAAAAACTGCATTAATTCATACCAACATTATGTTGATGTTTTTCCAAAACTCACATGTATTTCAGGTAATTAAAGGTGGATGTGCGCGCGGTCTTACTTATGCTCGTGGATGTCGCTATGTTTTATTTTCGCTAAATAAAGTTGTAACTCTTAAGACAATATGCTATCACGTGTTGTAAACACTTGAATTATGTTTTAGTAATGTAATGTTTGAAGTTATTTTGAGCATATAGTATGTTTACCTTTCGTATGCAATGAGAACCTTTCATGATCACACCTCGTGCTTCCGCCGCAGAAAGGGGTGTGACAGATTGGTATCAGAGCTGCGATTGTAGTGAACCAGGATTCCTTCTCGAGTCTAGTCTACAATCTCTAGGATCCTATCATGATCATAATTTTTCAAAAAGTTTTCATTGCATAAAACGTCCCGCGACATCCACTGCCTAAAACTATTTGCATGAGTCTAGAAAAGACGCTACGTGACCTAGGGTGCACTGGGGTAGCACTTGTCTATGATTAAGGATTACTTGCAAATATGTGTGATAATTAGCATATACATGTACTAGATGTAGAATACCCCTAGTATACATGACTTTGCCTGAAAACAATGACTTAACTGAAGGAAGAAATACAAGGATGAAACGAACTGTGCGGACTGTGCAAGGAGTTACGTAATTATGGATGCATACATAATTATGGAATTCATTGCACAGAAACCACAGCAGGTCTTGTCACGTGTAGATTCCCTCAGTGCAAGCCTACTAAGTACTCTGCTAGAGTAATCATTGTTTGATGTTAATTATGTGGTATATACCTGTGAATATATATGCTACTACTGTTTAGTACGACGACATCAAACAAATGTTTAACCCTGTTGTGTTATGTTCTATCAGAACATGGCACCCAGGAGAGCTGTGAATGCTCGAGGTGGTGATCAACCTCCTCCTCCCCCACTGCCAAGAACTGCTGAAGAGCTGGACGCTCTACTGGAAGAGAGGATCTTTGCTGCTATCGCCCAGTACGAGGCGAACCGTACCCAAGACAGTGGAGGGCCAAGCAATGCTAGGCGTAACGGACATGGAGATTCGTCAGGAGGAAACGCAGCCCAAGGTAACCTTAAGACAATTTGCTAGGCATGGAGAAATTTATGAACGGTCCTTGCTTCATTATTTCTCCAATTGCTCATATGTGAATTGGTTGGGGCTAAAAACAATGGCTTCTCTCTGGCTTCCTGGGCGATTTTGGCGATTCTAACAAACCCTAGATTTCTTGTTCTGATCCTCATCGTGATTGATCTGGGTTAGGTATTGGGGTTTGTCGATCCTTCTGAGTAAGGTTTTCTTGACTCTACCCTGATTTCTAATCTTTTGAAGTCTAGATTAGGGTTTTCTTTTCAGTCTAGGGTTTTATCGTCTCTTTTGCTTTGGTTTTTCTTCGTTGTGGTTCTTTTACGTTGCATGGTTTATCGTTCGGGTGTGGCATGATGTCTAATCTGTTCTCCGCGTCTGATAATGGGGGTAATTCTCAAAACCCTAATAAGGGTTTTGCAAGTAGAATGCTGAACATTGATGGTAAAACATACTGTCCACGCCGTGGAGTATTGATGAGTCAACAACAAGGGCCAACGGTTGTGAACATTATTGACGAGCTTACTAAGATAACAGTGCCTGTGGAGTCGGCTGAAAAGAGATCAGAAGTCAACAAGAATGCTGACCTAGATGATGAGGTTTCTGGGAGAATAGTAAAAAAGATAACTCTATTTCGTATGCTGAAAAACTTATGTCTAAGAATCGAAATAAAAGGGAGGTTAACTTTAGATTTATGCAACCAGTGGAAACAAGGGATGATGCTGACATTGTTATCCCAAAAGAGGTTGTTGAACAGGTCCAGGATAAATTTGAAAACGTTCTATACGGCTATTTTTTGGGGAATCGATTACCGTATCCGGTAGTAGAATACTATGCTAAAAACGTTTGGGCGAAGTTTGGTTTTTCAAAGCTCATGATGAATTCAGCAGGATTCTTTTTCTTCAAGTTTGGCTCGAATGAAGGTATGATGAAAGTGCTTGAAGGAGGGCCGTGGTTAATAAGGAAAATTCCTTTATTTCTGAATAAATGGTCCCCGAAAGTTTCTTTAAAAAAGGATGGTATAAAAACTATTCCTCTTTGGGTTAAATTGCATAATGTTCCGATTGCGGTCTACACAGATGATGGGTTAAGTTTGTTGGCCTCTAAAATTGGTGTTCCTAAAAGATTGGATTCATACACTGCGGATATGTGTGCGGACAATTGGGGTAGGAGCAGCTATGCTCGTGCTATGATAGAGGTAAGTGCTGAAAGTGAACTAAAAGATTATATATCGCTAGCTATCCCTAAAATGGATGAAGACGGGTACGTTATGGAACGTGTGAAAGTGGAATATGAATGGAAACCCCTCCGTTGTGCTACTTGCTGTTTGTTTGGGCATGATGAAAAGACGTGTAGTAAGAATGACAAAGGTAAGGGAAAACAGGTTATTGTGGATGAGGAGGGTTACGTAATGGATAACAGACGTGTTGCTCGACATATCTTTCCCCAAAAGAAACAAAAGACGAAGTTCATTGATAAACCGAAGACAAATAACTCGGGAGCTAGTTCCTCCGGAACAAGTAGTGGGCAACCTATGGTGAAAGTGGCAAACTCATTTCAGCCTGTATCATTGGATGATGATGATGATCCAAAAAACGATAGTGTTCATACTCAACATGAAGCCTCTAAGGAGATGGACACTAAAAAGTCTGAGGAAGTTCTAGAGAAGATACCAACGGAAATGTCCAAGTTTATGGGTACCAATGTCACGGATTGTCGATCTGAGGGGGCAAGCACTCCCGGTTCTAATGGTTTAAATGGGTAGTGTTGCAGCATGGAACATTAGGGGTTTGAATCGTCCCCTGAAACAAAACGAGATTCGTGTTCTTATTGCTGAAAATAATTTAAGTATCTGTGCTATTTTAGAGACACATGTTAATGTTAGTAATCTTGGGAAAATATGTAAGACTGTTTTCCGTAGATGGAGTTGGATGTCGAATGGGGACGTGTGTCAAAGAGGAACAAGAATTATCTTGGGGTGGAATTCGGATGAAGTTGATCTTATGGTTTCTTCTCAATCGGACCAGGTTATTCATACTCAGGTTCGTTTCAAAGCTGACTCAAAAATGTTTCTGTGTTCCTTTGTTTATGCGGAGAATCGATATCAGCAACGTAGAATTCTTTGGGAAAACTTATGTAAGCATAGCTGCTTAGCTCGTAATCAGCCGTGGGTTATTCTTGGGGATTTTAACACAGCTCTCAACATGGAAGATTGTTTATATGGGCCTTCGAATCACACAATTGGTATGAGAGATTTTTCTGATTGCATCAAAGTTGCTGAACTTATGGATGTTAAAAGTCACGGTTTACACTACACATGGAATCAAAAGCCTAAAGAGGGGATTGGAGTCCTCAAGAAAATAGATCGTATTATGAGCAATATCAAATTTTTGGATTTATTTCAGGATGTGTATGCCTTGTATCAGCCGGCTCGGGTATCTGATCATACCCCTTGTGTTCTTAAGTTGTCTCCTATTACCCGCAACAAGCAGAAGCCGTTTAAATTTCCGAACTTTTTAACGTCGAAACCGGAGTTTAGACAGTATGTTGTTAACGAATGGAATAAAGGGGTGCAAGGCTATGCTATGTTTTCTGTTATGAAGAAGTTGAGGAACTTGAAACCGTGCTTCCGTAAACTCCTTCATCAACAAGGAAATCTTCATGACAAGGTTACTAGGCTTCGTAGTGAGCTGGATTCAGCCCAGCATCTTGTTGATACGAACCCGCTAGATGTTGAAGCTCGTGACTTGGTGGCCAAATGTCTTCATGATTTTCAGGTGGCGGCCTATGATGAGCAATGTTTTTTAAAGCAAAAATCGAAAATTGAGTGGCTTTGTGCTGGTGATTCGAATACTTCTTATTTTCACAATGCGGTAAAGAGTCGGAATTCTAGAAATAAAATATGATGTATTCATGATGTGCATGGAAATCGGTTTGAGGGTAAGGATGTCACTACTGCTCTGGTGGATCATTACTCTAATTTCTTAGGTACCGAACAGAGTGTCCAAAGTTTGGATGATGAAGATCTTTTTATTAATTCTCTAAACCTCGACACGGCTAATCACATGGTTAGACAAGTGACTCGAGAGGAGGTCAAAGCTGCAATGTTTAGCATTGGTGATAATAAGGCCCCTGGTCCAGATGGGTTCACATCGGCGTTCTTTAAACATTCTTGGGATATTGTGGGAGATGAGGTAACGAATGCTATTCTTGATTTTTTTCAGAACGGTAAGCTGCTGAAGCAGGTCAACCACACTATTATTGCTTTGGTCCCTAAAAAGGATACTCCTAACTCGGTTATTGATTACCGTCCTATTTCCTGCTGTAATGTCCTCTTCAAATGCATCAGTAAAATTATTACGGATAGGATCAAAGGGAGTTTGGATAAATTGGTCAGCATAAATCAGTCGGCTTTCGTGCCGGGCAGGAAGATCTCTGATAACATTCTTCTTACGCAGGAATTGATGCACAATTATCACCTTAATAGAGGTCCTGCAAGATGTGCTTTTAAGATTGATATTCAGAAGGCGTACGATACTGTTAGTTGGTCTTTCCTGGAAACAATTCTTTATCGGTTTGGATTTCATCGCCAAATGGTCACATGGATTATGACCTGTGTTACCACGGTTTCATACTCTCTAAGTATCAATGGCGAGCTGCTTGGTTATTTTGCAGGGAAACGAGGTCTTAGACAGGGTGACCCTTTGTCTCCCTCTCTGTTCACGTTAGTTATGGAGGTTCTGACCCTTCTCCTTCAGCAAGCGGCTTTGCACACGTCGTTCAAGTTTCATGCTCATTGCCCTAAACAAAAGATCATTAGTGTCTCGTTTGCTGATGATTTGTTCATTTTTTCTCATGGGGATTGTTCTTCTGTCAAACATCTGAGAGATGCGCTTGCAAAATTCACTAACATCTCGGGTCTGGTCCCTAGCTCTTCTAAAAGCACTGTCTTCTTCAGTAATGTCCCCCGGTATGTTAAAGATCAAATTTTGGAGGTCATGCCCTTTCAAGAGGGTTCCCTTCCGTTTCGGTATCTTGGTGTTCCTTTGATATCTACGAGATTGGCTGCTCGTGACTGTCGTACTCTTGTGGAACGAGTAGAAAGGCGTATAGATAACTGGATGTCTAAGTCCTAAAATGGATGAAGACGGGTACGTTATGGAACGTGTGAAAGTGGAATATGAATGGAAACCCCTCCGTTGTGCTACTTGCTGTTTGTTTGGGCATGATGAAAAGACGTGTAGTAAGAATGACAAAGGTAAGGCAAAACAGGTTATTGTGGATGAGGAGGGTTACGTAATGGATAACAGACATGTTGCTCGACATATCTTTCCCCAAAAGAAACAAAAGGCGAAGTTCATTGATAAACCGAAGACAAATAATTTGGGAGCTAGTTCCTCCGGAACAAGTAGTGGGCAACCTATGGTGAAAGTGGCAAACTCATTTCAGCCTGTATCATTGGATGATGATGATGATCCAAAAAACGATAGTGTTCATACTCAACATGAAGCCTCTAAGGAGATGGACACTAAAAAGTCTGAGGAAGTTCTAGAGAAGATACCAACGGAAATGTCCAAGTTTATGGGTACCAATGTCACGGATTGTCGATCTGAGGGGGCAAGCACTCCCGGTTCTAATGGTTTAAATGGGTAGTGTTGCAGCATGGAACATTAGGGGTTTGAATCGTCCCCTGAAACAAAACGAGATTCGTGTTCTTATTGCTGAAAATAATTTAAGTATCTGTGCTATTTTAGAGACACATGTTAATGTTAGTAATCTTGGGAAAATATGTAAGACTGTTTTCCGTAGATGGAGTTGGATGTCGAATGGGGACGTGTGTCAAAGAGGAACAAGAATTATCTTGGGGTGGAATTCGGATGAAGTTGATCTTATGGTTCCTTCTCAATCGGACCAGGTTATTCATACTCAGGTTCGTTTCAAAGCTGACTCAAAAATGTTTCTGTGTTCCTTTGTTTATGCGGAGAATCGATATCAGCAACGTAGAATTCTTTGGGAAAACTTATGTAAGCATAGCTGCTTAGCTCGTAATCAGCCGTGGGTTATTCTTGGGGATTTTAACACAGCTCTCAACATGGAAGATTGTTTATACGGGCCTTCGAATCACACAATTGGTATACGAGATTTTTCTGATTGCATCAAAGTTGCTGAACTTATGGATGTTAAAAGTCACGGTTTACACTACACATGGAATCAAAAGCCTAAAGAGGGGATTGGAGTCCTCAAGAAAATAGATCGTATTATGAGCAATATCAATTTTTTGGATTTATTTCAGGATGTGTATGCCTTGTATCAGCCGGCTCGGGTATCTGATCATACCCCTTGTGTTCTTAAGTTGTCTCCTATTACCCGCAACAAGCAGAAGCCGTTTAAATTTCCGAACTTTTTAACGTCGAAACCGGAGTTTAGACAGTATGTTGTTAACGAATGGAATAAGGGTGTGCAAGGCTATGCTATGTTTTCTGTTATGAAGAAGTTAAGGAACTTGAAACCGTGCTTCCGTAAACTCCTTCATCAACAAGGAAATCTTCATGACAAGGTTACTAGGCTTCGTAGTGAGCTGGATTCAGCCCAGCATCTTGTTGATACGAACCCGCTAGATGTTGAAGCTCGTGACTTGGTGGCCAAATGTCTTCATGATTTTCAGGTGGCGGCCTATGATGAGCAATGTTTTTTAAAGCAAAAATCGAAAATTGAGTGGCTTTGTGCTGGTGATTCGAATACTTCTTATTTTCACAATGCGGTAAAGAGTCAGAATTCTAGAAATAAAATATGATGTATTCATGATGTGCATGGAAATCGGTTTGAGGGTAAGGATGTCACTACTGCTCTGGTGGATCATTACTCTAATTTTTTAGGTACCGAACAGAGTGTCCAAAGTTTGGATGATGAAGATCTCTTTATTAATTCTCTAAACCTCGACACGGCTAATCACATGGTTAGACAAGTGACTCGAGAGGAGGTCAAAGCTGCAATCACTACAACAAAAATGGCTTTTTAGGACCTTTTCTGTGGGATGCTTGTAAAAGAGGGTCCTAAAAAACTATATAATAGGACTAATGAACTTTTGGGGTTCTTTTATAATATACTCTACTAAACTGATGTCCTAAAAAACTATTTAATAGGATGGATGATTTTTTGGAGTCCTATTATCATATAATTTAATAGGACATTTAAAATGTACATCCTAATAAAGTACTTTATAAGACATTTAATTGTTAGTGTCCCAATATGTAGTACTGTATTAGGACATTTGATCATATGGGGTCCTATTATAACATAACTTAATAAGACACGTTGTGGTTAAGTCATAAATGTTCAGTGTTATAGGACCCTTTCTATTCGAAGTCATATTAGAACTTAACTTAATAGGACACTTGACACTTGGGTCTTATAACTTTAAACTTTATAGGACGCTTAATCTTTGTGGTGTTATTATAATACACCGTAATAGGACACTTGATATTTGAGTCATAAAACATTAGTTTTGTAGGACGCTTAATAAGGTAGAGTTTTATTATAATATGACTTAAAAGACACTTGACACTTGGGTCTTATAAATTTAACCTTTATAGGACGCTTAATCATTGTGGTGTTATTATAATACACTGTAATAGGACACCTGATATTTGAGTCATAAAACATCAGTTTTATAAGACCCTTATTCGCTAGAGTTCTATTATAACATAACTTAATAGGACACTAGGGTCTTATAACTTTAACCTTTATAGGACGCGTAATCATCATGGTATTATTATAATACACCGTAATAGGACACTTGATATTTGAGTCGTAAAACATAAGTTTTATAGGACGTTTATTCGCTAGAGTTTTATAATAACACTAGGTTATTGACCCGCTTAATCATGGCCGGTGAATGGTGGTGGTGGCCGGTGAGTGGTGGTGGTGGTGGTGGGGGCCGGAGAGTAGTGGTGGTGAGTGGTGGTGGTGAGTAGTGGTGGTGGCCGTGAGTGGTGGTGGTGAGTAGTGGTGGTGGCTGGTGGTAGTGAGTAGTGGTGGTGGCCTTTGAGTGGTGGTGGTGCTGTGAGAGGTGGTGGTGAGAGGTGGTGGCCGATGAGTGGTGGTGGTGGTGAGAAGTGGTAGTGGCCGGTTAGTGGTGGTGGTGGTGGCCGGTGAGTGGTGGTGGTGAGTGGTGGTGAGTAGTGGTGATGGCCGGTGGTGGTGGCCGGTGGCGGTGGTGGCAAAGTAATCAAACAGTATCTTGCATAATTTTTCTTAAAAACACAACTTAAGCGATTAAGTATGTGAGTTCATAGTTAACACAAAGCTATAACAAATATTGCTGGTTTTTCCATAGTTAACAATCATATTAAAGTGTATGTGAGTTCATAATTAACACTGAGCTACAACAAATATTGTTAGTTCTTTCATAATTAAAAATCTTATTAAAGTGTATCATAGTAAAAAATAATTTGAAAATGTAGTTATTAAGTTGTGGACCATACTTCATAACCTAATACAATTATTATCTATGGTATACAAAACTGATTTATAGAGTCAAAATTCAGATCATTGTTCAATTATGAAAGAACTAGAGGCAGAGAACAACAAATTCAAATAAAAGAAATCAAAATCAAACCTTAGTTTGAATTCTGACATAGTGTTGAGATTTGGGGCTTAAACCAAATATAAATTCCTTCGGCCCCTATTCAAACCAACTATCAAAGTGCAAACTTTAGAGCAACGTTCCTCGCAACCCGATTTGAGCGATTTTGATTTGATTTTGGTTTTGGAAGTTGGAACCTGGCAATTTGCGATATTGATTTGAGTTAACATTTGAGATTTTGATTTTGGATCGATTTAGATTATGGAGGGAGAATATTCAATTGACCAAGGAATTTTGGAATGGAGGGAATTAGCAGGGATGGAATATTGGAAATAAGGGGGAAATTCATAATAAAAATTTGGAGGGAAATCTAATAACTAATAGACAAATTAATATAAAAAAATGATTCACTTTTCGTGATGTGCAAATGAGCCAAGCGACTCGCGAGCTGCTCGAGGATAAATTTTGAAACGAGCCGAGCTTATCAAGCCTAAGCCGAGCTTAAGTGTAAAATAAAGCTCGTTTATTTGTTTATTTATCGAGTCCCGAACTCGAGCCTGGCATGTAAAGCTCGTCAGGCTTGTCAAGTCTTAGTGTAATAACATTTACCTCTTATTTAAAGTTATCTAGTACCACGAGCCGAGCTGAGCTTGATCCTAAAATAAGGCTCGTTTATTTATCATTTATCGAGCCCGAGCTCGAGCTTGACATGTGAAGCTTGTCAAGCCTAGGGGTGTAAACAAGCCTAGAGGCTCGAGAGCTACTCGTGATCGGCTCGGTTATAAGCTCGAACAAGTCAAGCCTTATTGAGCTCGAGCCCGAGCCTAAAATAGTGTTCGTTTTGTTATCGAGCCCGAGCTCAAGCCACAAATACACAGCTCTTTCATGCTCGTGAGCCTAAACGAGCCCATGCAAAATTTTAGTTTTTTATATATAAAATATTAATAATGATGATAATATTGATGAGCCGAGCTCGAGCCGAGCTTTGGCTCGTTTAAGCAATGTTGAAGTGAGCTCGAGCCGAGCTTTTAGCTCGTTTAAGGTTGTTCTCAGCCAAGTCGAGCCGAGCTTCGTTTAAGGTTGTTCTCAAAATAGTTCGACCCAAGTCGAGCCGAGCTTGAGCTTTGGGTTTTACTCGCGAGCCAAGCTTGAGCTCAAAGAAGTAGGCTCGAACCGAGCCAAACATAACGAGCCGAGCTCGAGCCTGGTCGAGCTCGGGCTCGACCTACCTCGTTTACAACCACATAACTATATTTAAAATAGTTTATATGTGTATTTTGTACAACAAATTCCATATTATATACTAATAAAAATCGAATGGAATGAACAGTGACATATATTAATTAAATATTGATTTAGGGAATATAAGAATATAGGGTATGGGGCGGAGGTTGTGACGTGGGTTGGGTATAAACGCCAAAGTCACCACCTCGGGTGGGCTTGAGTTTCAGCGTGGCCCCTTAGGCGGGGGTTTCAGCCCGGGCGTTGGGCGGGGCTATCAAGATGACATGGCGTGATCTCATTGGCCAAGACAAGTAGCCGTTTGGGCTAGCCGTTTGCCAACGACTATGTGTTTAAAAAAATCTATGAAATATTAGAATATGTGGTATGGGGCGGGGGTTGTGTCGTGGGTTGGGTACAAACGCCCAAGTCACCACCCCGGGTGAGCTTGGGCTTCGGCGTGGCCCGTTGGGCGGGGGTTTCAGCCCGGGCGTTGGGCGGGGCTATCAAAATGACATGGTTGGATCTCATTGGCCAAGACAAGTAGCCGTTTGGGCTAGCCATTTGCCAACAGCTATGTGTTTAAAAAAAGATTTAGGAAATATTAGAATATGAGGTATGGGGTATGGGGCGGGGGTTGTGGCGTGGGTTGGGTACAAATGCCCAATTCACCACCCCGGGTGGGTTGGGTTTCGGCGTGGCCCCTTGGGCAGGGGTTTCAGCCCGGGCGTTGAGCGGGGCTATCAAGATGACATTGCGGGATCTCATTGGCCAAGACAAGTAGCCGTTTAGGCTAGCTGTTGGCCAACGGCTATGTGTTTAAAAAAAAGATCTAGGAAATATTAGAATATGGGGGTTGTGGCGTGGGTTGGGTACAAACGCCCAAGTCACCACCCCAGGTGGGCTTGGGTTTCGGCGTGGCCCCTTAGGCGGGGGGTTTCAGCCCAAGCGTTGGGCGGGGCTAGCAAGATGACATGACGGGATCTCATTGGCCAAGACAAGTAGCCGTTTGTGCGAGCCGTTTGCCAACGGCTATGTGTTAAAAAAATCTAGGAAATATTAGAATATGGGGTATGGGGTTGGGGTTGTGTCGTGGGTTGGGTACAAACGCCCAAGTCACCACCCCGGTTGGCTTGGGTTTCGGCGTGGCCCCTTGGGCGGGGGTTGTATTTGAGGGTAAAAATCGGTGAATACCGGTGCCGAACCGGTACCCAAAATACGTGACGTTTTAGTTTGAGTTACTTTTTGTTATTTGACATGTTTTGTCATTCTTATAGAACGATTTGGTTTAGCGTGCCGCAACGCGCACGCATAGTAAACAACTAGTTATATACTAATAGAATAGAAACTGAATGAACAGTAAATTTAATATACATTAATTAAATAAATAGTGATTTCAATTAATTAATTAAAACAAACTAAATCAATAGTGATCTAGGAAATATAAGAATATGGGGTATGGGGCGGGGTTGTGACGTGGGTTGAGTACAAACGCCCAAGTCACCATCCCGGGTGGGCTTGGGTTTCGGCGTGGCCCCTTGGGCATGGGTTTCAGCCAGGGCGATGGGCGGGGCTATCAAGATGACATGGCGGGATCTCATTGGCCAAGACAAGTAGCCGTTTGGGCTAGCCGTTGGCCAGCGGCTATGTGTTAAAAAAAAGATCTAGGAAATATTATAATATGGGGTATGGGGCGGGGGTTGTGGCGTGGGTTGGGTTGGGTACAAATGCCCAAGTCACCACCCCGGGTGGGCTTGGGTTTCGGCCATATACTAATAGAATAGAAACTGAATGAACAGTAAATTTAATATACATTAATTAAATAAATAGTGATTTCAATTAATTAAAACAAACTAAATCAATAGTGATCTAGGAAATATAAGAATATGGGGTATGGGGCGGGGTTGTGACGTGGGTTGAGTACAAACGCCCAAGTCACCATCCCGGGTGGGCTTGGGTTTCGGCGTGGCCCCTTGGGCAGGGGTTTCAGCCAGGGCGATGGGCGGGGCTATCAAGATGACATGGCGGGATCTCATTGGCCAAGACAAGTAGCCATTTGGGCTAGCCGTTGGCCAACGGCTATGTGTTAAAAAAAGATCTAGGAAATATTATAATATGGGGTATGGGGCGGGGGTTGTGGCGTGGGTTGGGTTGGGTACAAATGCCCAAGTCACCACCCCGGGTGGGCTTGGGTTTCGGCGTGGCCCCTTGGGCGGGGGTTTCAGCCCGGGCGTTGGGCGGGGCTATCAAGATGACATGGCGGGATCTCATTGGCCAAGACAAGTAGCCGTTTGGGCTAGCCGTTGGCCAACGGCTATGTGTTAAAAAAAGATCTAAGAAATATTAGAATATGGGGTACGGGGCGGGGGTTGTGGCGTGGGTTGGGTACAAACGCCCAAATCACCACCCGGGTGGGCTTGGGTTTCGGCGTGGCCTCTTGGGCGGGGGTTTCAGCCCGGGCGTTGGGCGGGGCTATCAAGATGACATGGCGGGATCTCATTGGCCAAGACAAGTAGCTGTTTGGGCTAGCCGTTGGCCAACGGCTATGTGTTAAAAAAAAGATCTAGGAAATATTAGAATATGGGGTATGGGGCGGGGGTTGTGGCGTGGGTTGGGTACAAACGCCCAAATCACCACCCCGGGTGGGCTTGGGTTTCGGCGTGGCCTCTTGGGCGGGGCTATCAAGATGACATGGTGGGATCTCATTGGCCAAGACAAGTAGCCGTTTGGGCTAGCCGTTGGCCAACGGCTATGTGTTTAAAAAAAATATCTATTCACTATACTTCTATTATTTTTTTTACCACAACTACTCCACCTCTTCTATAATGATCTCTATCTTATTTTTAAAAAAAAATTCTCATCCAACCACAATACGAAAAAATGAATCCTCATAATCGAGGTTTTGACCCGAACAATCCGTGGGCATTCCAAGAAACACCTACCCCAGCATCCAATCGTCCAATTGCTCCCTTTTTAATGCAATCCACGATGCCGGATATGACTGGTTACGCATCGTTTATCTCGAATCGTTTGAAGAATGATGTCAGTCAGTTTACTTACTGTGTGTATAAAAGGTAATCTAAACTGTGCAATTACTTGTATTGCTACGTTGTTACAGGATTTTATGAGCTCGGTACCAATCGGTACCGAAAATACCGTTACCGAAATCCTCAAAAGTATGTACCGGTACCGAATATACCTGGTATGGTACGGTACGGTTCGGTACCTGTTGGTACTGGTACAACACCGGTATTTGAGGGTAAAAATCGGTGAACACCGGTACCGAAAATACGTTACGTTTTAGTTCGAGCTACTTTTTGTTATTTGACATGTTTTGTCATTCTTATAGAACGATTTGGTTTAGCGCGCCGCAACGCGCGCGCATGGTAAACAACTAGTTTAAAATAGTTTCAGCTCTAGGTATACAGTACTTACATGCATCTAATATGTAAGAACACAAATACATGCACTTGTTTTAATGTTTTTTGCCCATTATGCAATAAATCTTTCATGGATTGCCGTTTAGATATTTTCTCAGACACATTCCCTTATTTTAACACCACATAACTCTTTTTGTATCACATACGAATTCCTTTCCTTGTTTATTTTAGGGGTGTAAGCAAGCCAAGCCGAGCTTGAGCTTGGCTCGTTTAACTTTGAGATAGATCGGGTTGAGCTCGGCTCGTTTAACTTTAAGAGATCAGACTCTAGCGCGGCTTGTTTAGAGTTTTATTAATTGTGTTTTATATTTTTCTATAATTATTTACACATATTTTTAATTCTATTTTTTTCATAAATATATAATATATATTATTTAGTTATTTTTTTTTCAAATGTTGGCAAGGATGATAATAATATATAAATATATTTAATGTATTAAATATCTTTTTATAAATAAAAAGCTGGTCTAGGCTCGCGACCGGCTCGAGCTCGATATGTGAAGCTCGGGCATAGACTCGTTTATTAAACCTTGAGTTTCGGCTCGAGCTCATTTAAACTCAGTGATTCAAGTTTTTTTGCGAGCCGAGTGGCTCACAAGCCGAGCTTGGCTCGTTTACACCCCTTAACTAGTTTTGTATAACTTGCTAATTCCATTCAAGGTATATTTTATGTCACTAAAAGTGTTAAGATGGATTATTTATTTTTTATACTCTTTTATTTGTTTAGTTGTAATCAAATGTTTCAGGGAGAAAGTGATGCATTTTAGATTAGATGTCTAAATATTTTAATTCATTGCAATGTTATGTTTTAGAATGACTAGTTTCATAGTTTCTTGCTAATTTAAAAGTCTTGATTTGGAATTGAGCTCGTTTTTGTTCAAATTCAGACACAAATCCATCTGTTGATGAAGCAGGGGCTCATGATCACACACCTTTGGATGAGGTTAGGGTGGTACTTTACATGAAGTCTTAATTTTCTCGCATGAAGTTTGGTTCTCCGTGATATTTCATCTATTGATATATGTTTGTTTTTTGCTGCCAAATTTGTCTTGATTTTCTCGTTGTTTCTTCCAATAGGATCTAATAAGGCCCCTACTAATATTGAAGGTGGAGTGGCCCACAATGATGATGTCAGGGATGCATCTATTGACAATATGGAAGACGAGGTACCTGTTAAAATTCATGTTATTCTTCGGTCTCTAATTATATTTTTTGTGTTATAAAATACTATATATGTATCTATCGACAATACGAAAGACTTTTGGGCATTTGATCTTTTTTTTTTTTTGAAATGTCAGTTAAGGCAATATGTTGGTTTTTTGCTAACTATTAGGCGTTTAGGCCAATTCTAAATGGCTGCATATTATATGCTGGTTTTTTGTCTAATTGTTAGGTGTTCCGACCACTTCTTATGCATGTTTTTCTTTTGAATAAAAAACAATGAGTTTCATAAATTGAAGAACTTTTAGATTTTTTTAATAGATATTAATGCTTGTTTATTTGATTGATTATGGCAGGAAAGATATCATGAGAAGCAGCTTTAGAGCTAAGTTTTGTGATAGTGAATTCTTACCCAAAAGAATGTTTAGAGTTGTAAAAAAATTGGAGTTTGGAATAGTTACTTATTACACATTGTTTTGCTAACATTTGGAATATGTTTCGGATTGAATTTATTATTGAAGTTATAATATTATAGTTTTGTAATGTAATTTAGATTGCAAATAATGTGATTTTTTGTGGCAACATTATGTGCCACTAAAGATAGTACATATATTTAACTAGAAACAGGTTTTACCGACACAAAATTTGTGTCACAGAAGATTCTTTTGTAGTGGCAAAAAGTGCCACTAAAACTAGTATGGATATGAAACTTGGATTACTTTTTAAAGGCACAAAAATTGTGCCACAAAAGCTGTTTTCTTATATTGTGGCAAAAAAAAAGTGCCAATAAAAGCCTAAGAACATTGTGCGGCAGATTGAAAAAGTGTCACTAAAAGGCTTTAACGTCAGCGCTTCTAGTGGCACTTATTTTGTGTGCCACTCATTCTTACATGAGTCTATAGTGGCATTTATTTGTTTTTTGTGGCACTTTTTGTATGTCATTAAATGACATTTTTTTTTGTAGTGAAGTGTCCTAATATGTTCTTTTTAGTACGCTATTTAAGTTGTCTATAGATATATTATGCGACCATAAAATTGGTTTCATAATCTTATTTGATATATTAGGACCTTTTTCTTAGTACTAAATTAGCTATAATGTTACATTATAAGGGTCCTATCAATTAATTTCTAAGGACGCTTGTAAGTGTATCAAAAGTATAAAGTATGTAAGCACATGTTAGAACATCGTGAAAGTGTCCTAATATGTTTTTATTAGGACACTATTTTGGTTGTTCAAAGACATATTACCCGACCATTAAGTTGGTTTCATAATCTTAGTTGAGATGTTAGGACGCTTTTTTAGTTCCGGGACTTATTACGACCCCTTTACATGAAACGCTTTTACCTTTGGTCCTATTAAATGAAAGGTCCTATAAAATCGCATATTAGGACCCTTTTGCGCGTACTAAAAACCCAGTTTTCTTGTAGTGAATGTTTAGCATTGGTGATAATAAGGCCCCTGGTCCAGATGGGTTCACATCGGCGTTCTTTAAACATTCTTGGGATATTGTGGGAGATGAGGTAACGAATGCTATTCTTGATTTTTTTCAGAACGGTAAGCTGCTGAAGCAGGTCAACCACACTATTATTGCTTTGGTCCCTAAAAAGGATACTCCTAACTCGGTTATTGATTACCGTCCTATTTCCTGCTGTAATGTCCTCTTCAAATGCATCAGTAAAATTATTACGGATAGGATCAAAGGGAGTTTGGATAAATTGGTCAGCATAAATCAGTCGGCTTTCGTGCCGGGCAGGAAGATCTCTGATAACATTCTTCTTACGCAGGAATTGATGCACAATTATCACCTTAATAGAGGTCCTGCAAGATGTGCTTTTAAGATTGATATTCAGAAGGCGTACGATACTCTTAATTGGTCTTTCCTGGAAACAATTCTTAATCGGTTTGGATTTCATCGCCAAATGGTCACATGGATTATGACCTGTGTTACCACGGTTTCATACTCTCTAAGTATCAATGGCGAGCTGCATGGTTATTTTGCAGGGAAACGAGGTCTTAGACAGGGTGACCCTTTGTCTCCCTCTCTGTTCACGTTAGTTATGGAGGTTCTGACCCTTCTCCTTCAGCAAGCGGATTTGCACACGTCGTTCAAGTTTCATGCTCATTGCCCTAAACAAAAGATCATTAGTGTCTCGTTTGCTGATGATTTGTTCATTTTTTCTCATGGGGATTGTTCTTCTGTCAAACATCTGAGAGATGCGCTTGCAAAATTCACTAACATCTCGGGTCTGGTCCCTAGCTCTTCTAAAAGCACTGTCTTCTTCAGTAATGTCCCCCGGTATGTTAAAGATCAAATTTTGGAGGTCATGCCCTTTCAAGAGGGTTCCCTTCCGGTTCGGTATCTTGGTGTTCCTTTGATATCTACGAGATTGGCTGCTCGTGACTGTCGTACTCTTGTGGAACGAGTAGAAAGGCGTATAGATAACTGGATGTCTAAGTCCTTGTCTTTTGCAGGTAGACTTCAGCTTATCAATTCTATCTTGGCTGCCATGTATTCCTATTGGGCTTCGGTTTTTATGCTTCCTCATGGTGTTATAAAAGATTTGGAGAAAAGGTTACGAACATTCTTATGGAATGGTGGTTACCAAGGCTCGGTTAGAGCTAAAGTGGCCTGGAAGGTCGTGTGTACCCCTAAAGATGAGGGTGGTTTGGGTATTAGAAGTATTACGGATGTGAATAAAGCTCTTTTGACAGCTCATATTTGGAGCATAATCACTAACCGTAAGTCGCTTTGGGTTCAATGGATTCACTCTTATAAGTTGAGAGGCAAAAACTTCTGGGAGGTTCAGTGTAGAGGTAACGTAAGTTGGGGATGAAGGAAGCTCCTATCTATCCGTAATAAAGTTCGTTCCTTTTTCTGGATGTCTATTAGGAGTGGGAGGCAAACTAATGCTTGGAGTGACAATTGGTGGCCTTGTAGTCCTCTTCGGTCGTTTATCTCTCCAAGAGCTATCGCTAATGCTGGTTTCTCTCTAAGTTCTATGGTTGCTGATCTTGTGGCGGCTGATAATGGTCAATGGTTATGGCCCGAGGCATGGTATGACGCTTATCCGGTTCTTATAAATATTGATATTCATCAAATTATAGCTGGTGTGAATGATCGGCTATGGTGGAAAGATCTGGATGGTAATCTTCAGCATTTTGAATCGGGGGAGGTTTGGAATAGCTTGCGGAATAGAGAGGATAAGGTTTTATGGGTTAACTCGGTATGGTTCTCTCAATGTATTCCTCGACATTCATTCCACTTGTGGTTAGTTATCAAGAATAAACTTAAGACTCAAGACAGGTTGACCGTTTGGGAAGCTGGCAGTGCTACTAATTTACAGCTTATGTGCTGTCCATTATGTAAATATGATCGTGACACTAGAGATCATCTCTTCTTCCAATGTCATTTTTCATCCGAGGTTTGGGGATTGGTTAGGAAATACGTGGACATGGGGGGTGTTTTGAACACTTTGTCATCGATTATTCAATGGATGGAGCTCGTTGCTAATTCAAGAACTCTAGAGCATATTATTTGCAAGATCCTGGTTGCGGCTACCACATATTTTATTCGGCAAGAAAGAAACAATCGTCTATTTTCTACTCTTGCTCGAAATGCTGATGCTCTCTCTAAGATCATTATTGATACGGTTCGGCTTAGAATTATGGGCTTCAAGGTGAGTGGGGAACCAAAATATGACAAGATATTGGAAAGGTGGCTGATCTCGAAGAATATGGCTTTGGAGCCGAGCTAAGGAGGTTCTGTTAGTTCGGCCGTGTGTTTGTGTTTTCGGGTTGTGATCCCTTGTTTTAGTTTGTTCATTGGTTGTGACGTTTGTCGGGTTTTTGTTTTTTTGTTTGTGTTACTAGTCTTGGTATGCCAAGCCTAGAAGTGTGTGTTCATGTCTTAACACACCCTGTTTTTATTTGTTGGTTGATATAAAATTTCACCGGGGTAACCCTTTACCCAAAAAAAAAATGGTTGGGTTAATTACAGGCTGCACCTTCAAGCAGTTCCTCGACTGCAAACCAATGAACTACGATGGCACTGGAGGAGCGGTAGCATTTGTGCGTTGGACGGAGAAGACTGAGGCCACTATCCGCATGAGCAAGTGTACCGCGGATCAACAAGTCACCTTTGCTACTGGGTTATTTGTCGATGAAGCTTTGACTTGGTGGAACCTACAAGTCCAAACCCTAGGCGATGATGCCGCGTATGGCATGACTTGGGATGAACTGAAAGAGAAAATGCGAGAGAAGTATTGCTCTCGTGCCGAACTCCAAAGGTTGGAGACGGAGTTCTGGCACTTGACTATGGTAGGTGCTGACATCACAGGGTATACTCGAAGGTTCCATGATTTGTCTAGGGTGATTCCCTAGATGGTAACTCCGAAATTCAAGCGCGTTGAACGCTACATTTGGGGATTGGCCCCGGAATTTCGCGGCATGGTGACTTCAGCCAAACCCCAGACAATCACTGAGGCTGTAACTCTGGCTGTCAGCCTTACTGAAGACTGTGTTCGCATGGAGAAGCTATCACTGAACCCGACAGAAAACACCGAGATGCATGCTGAGTCGTCCGGTGGCAAGAAAAGGAAACATGCAAACTTGAATCAAGCAACTCGTAACAACAAGGGTTCCAACAAGAAGCGTGGCCCCAACCCGCCTCAGGAGGCGAAATCGCTTGCAGCCATGAACGACGCTCGAGCTAAGGGATACCTGGGCACCTTGCCCAAATGCCATCGGTGCAAACACCATCACGAGGGAGTTTGTCGCATCTCAAAATGTGACAAGTGTGGAAAGTTGGGTCACCGCACTGAAGACTGTTGGAGTAAGAGGAACGGGAATGGAAATCATAATGGGGCTGATAATAGAAACAATGGTGGAAATGGAAATGGTGTTGGCAACGGAAATGGGCGAAACCAAGGATGCTTCAGATGTGGAAGCAAAGATCATTTCATGAAGGATTGCCCAGAAGGAAACAATGCTCAGGCCCGAGCATTTGTAATTGGAGCAAGGGACGCACGCGAGGACCCTAACGTGGTCACCGGTACGTTTCTCGTTAACAATCACTTTGCATCCATATTATTCGACACTGGAGCCGATTATAGTTTCATGTCAGTGGAATTTAAACCTACGCTTGGAATAGAATCTAGTAGATTATAAATTCCTTATTCCATAGAACTAGCCAATGGTAAGCTTGTTGAATCGGGCGAAGTTGTTAGAGGCTGCACACTAGAACTTGGTGAACGAAAATTTAGCATCGACCTCTTACCTATCCAATTAGGTAGCTTCGATGTAGTAGTCGGCATGGACTGGTTGTCCACAAACCAAGCTGAAGTCATTTGTCATGAGAAAATCATTCGCATCCCTTTGGCGAATGATGAAACCCTCATCGTACATGGAGAAAGACGAGACGCGCCTCTGCGAATCATCAGCTGCATGAAAGCACAGAAGTGCTTAAGGAAAGGATGTGTCGCTTTCCTGGCACATGTTGTAGATAAAAAGGCTGTGGAGCCGAAACTCGAAGACATTCCTGTGGTAAAGGAATTTCTTGATGTTTTTCCCGAAGATTTACCAGGACTACCTCCGCAACGACAAGTCGAATTCCGTATAGACTTGGTTCCAGGAGCCGCTCCTGTAGCCAAGGCCCCCTATCGAATTGCACCATCCGAAATGCAAGAATTATCCACACAACTCCAGGAGTTGTTGGATAAAGGATTCATAAGGCCAAGCTTCTCGCCTTGGGGAGCTCCAGTATTGTTCGTGAAGAAGAAGGATGGAACTCTGCGAATGTGTATCGATTACAGAGATCTGAACAAGGTCACTATCAAAAATCGATACCCACTACCGAGGATTGATGACTTATTTGATCAGTTGCAAGGATCAAGCTACTATTCCAAGATCGACCTTCGATCTGGATATCATCAGTTAAGGATCCAAGAAGAAAGCGTACCAAAGACGGCATTCAGAACACGTGATGGACATTACGAGTTTCTTGTGATGCCATTCGGGCTGACGAATGCACCAGCGGTCTTTATGGATCTGATGAATCGAGTATGCAAACCATATCTCGATAAATTCGTTATTGTATTTATCGACGATATCCTGATCTACTCACGGACGAAAGAAGAGCACGAACAACACCTCAGAACCATCCTAGAACTACTGAAGACAGAGAAACTGTATGCAAAGTTCTCAAAGTGCGAATTCTGGATTCGCGAAGTACAATTTCTTGGTCACGTGGTGAATGATAAGGGAATTCATGTAGACCCGTCCAAGATTGAAGCCATAAAGAATTGGGAAGCTCCCAAAACCCCGACTGAAGTTCGGCAATTTTTGGGTTTAGCGGGCTACTATAGGCGATTCATCGAGAATTTCTCAAAAATAGCTCAGCCACTAACCGCCCTTACACAGAAAGACAAGAAGTATGACTAGGGTGTTAAGCAAGAAGAAGCTTTTCAGCTACTCAAGATCAAGCTATGCGATGCACCAATATTGTCACTACCCGAAGGCATGGACGACTTCGTGGTATACTGCGACGCCTCGCGATAAGGACTGGGTTGCGTGCTCATGCAACGCCAAAAGGTCATCGCGTACGCTTCAAGGCAATTGAAGGTGCACGAAAGAAACTATACCACTCACGACCTGGAACTGGGCGCAGTGGTATTTGCCTTAAAGATCTGGCGACACTATCTATATGGTACTCGATGTACAATCTTCACAGATCACAAAAGCCTGCAACACATACTTGATCAAAAGGAACTGAACATGCGCCAGCGGCGATGGATCGAGCTGTTAAATGACTACGACTGTGAGATTAAGTACCACCCAGGAAAGGCAAACGTTGTAGCAGACGCGTTGAGCCGAAAAGAAAAGGTTAAGACCCTAAGGGTTCGAGCATTGGAAATGACTATCCGAACGAACCTCACTTCACGTATTCGTGACGCACAACAAGAAGCCCTTAAGGTGGAAAATCGCAAAGTTGAATACCTCCGGGGTGCATTGAAGTACATGGCGCCAAATGAAGAGGGAGCCTTATACTTTAAAAAGCGCATTTGGGTTCCGCTCTATGGTGGCCTACGAGAAGTCATCCTTGATGAAGCGCACAAGTCAAGATACTCGATCCACCCAGGGTCGGACAAGATGTATCAAGACTTAAAAGAATATTATTGGTGGCCAAGACTCAAAAGCGACGTTGTTGTCTATGTAGGAAAGTGCCTGACCTGCGCTAAGGTTAAGGCTGAATACCAGAAACCGTCTGGCCTACTACAACAAACAGAGATCCCCATGTAGAAGTGGGAGCAAATCTCGATGGATTTCATAACAAAATTACCCAGGACCCCGAGAGGGCACGATATGATATGGGTAATAGTTGATCGATTGACGAAGTCTGCGCATTTTGTAACACCCCCAAAATTTCACCTGCGGAAACTCCGCGAGGCATGTCACGCATCAGAGTTCGAGCCACCAATCACATTGAACCAATGATAAATATTAAAATAAGTCATGACACTATTTTACCAAAATAAGTTGCCAACATAATATTAATTCTCAAAAGTTGTGTAGCGGAAGCATGTAATAAGTTGTTTAGCAATTGTTTCGTAATAACGCTTAAAACCAATGTATTAAATGTATTTTAATCCAAGAGCCTCGATCCATGACCACTCCAGCACTCCCAGATAGCAAGCTTCCCAATTCCAAGATACCTAACGACCTGCGAGCATGTAACACGTGTATCAGACAAAGCTGGCGAGTTCACAGTTTTAGAAAATGTTTATTACCCGTTGTGTGTAAAACCGTTCAATAACCACTGCAAGTAATATTGTTAATATCTCATTTCCGAACAATGACGGCTCCTGAAATACACGACTGCCCTTCCCACGTACTCCTATCTAGTACTGGGCCAGACTGGGTCATTAGTTCACCTCCGTCCTCTACAGGCACGGGGTGAGGGTGCCAAACCTAAGTAGCGCTACTAACTAATACCCGATGAGGGACTTACAAAAGATGATAGGTGAGAATATTAACCAATATACTCGTTTTTACCCAAAGACTCATCCCCCCCATGGGATACCCACTGACTGTCCCCAACCACTAGGACGCATGCTCGAATGTAGTGAACTCACCTTGGTTTGCTCGGTTTGGTTAGTTACTTGTTTAATTGCTCCAATCAATCCTATCATAGTTACTGATAACGATCAGATTGATGCACCAAGATCCACTTATTGTAACAAGTTGTAGACACAGATTGGCCACTCATAGCACGTATGACGTAACGGTTCAGGTACATACATATCACCAATTCAATCACGTGTGGTTCGCATAATCCGCAATAGTTATTCGAAACACAGATAATTACATATCACAAAACACAACCAACTAGCAACACTTAATATGCGGCCCAAAGCATTACCCAACCCATCGTCACAATAGCCCAAACAAACAGCCCAACGATATCTTGTTCGATGTTGATACCCGGCCCAAACATATCCTGGCCCGTACCCACTATTCCGTTATGTGCATCTTGCGGCCCAGTAGCACAGGCCCAAGCATAATGTTGTGTAAAGCCCAAATAGCGTGAACTAATAACAAGCAAGCCCCCCCCCCCAAGTAACCGGCCCACATGACATATAACCCTTATTCTATCTTTTGAATTCCCACGACCAGCAATCTCAGTAACATAATATCTAGTTTAGTTCAGTCATTATCCAATTCACAACCCACAAACACGGTTCATCGCATATCATCGATTGATCATCATTATCATATTCTAATTATCTTGTTTATATTACACAAGCACATCCAAGGTTTACTCTCATACATACGCATGGGTTTATGCCACCAACAAGAACAACAAACAACTAAAGGCACAGGTTTAACATGCTAACAGTAATATATACAACAATTACAGCCCATACATGAATATGTTGACATATGCTTACCATCATAATCTAATATACATGTAAGATTATGATCTATAAATATTCAGTATCATTCAATCATTCCTAGTACATGTAGTTCACTAGTACATCTACCACCATATAACATATGTAAAGTAATAACACACATACCGATCTAGTGCAGTTTACAAGTGATGCTCCAAAGTATAGGGTTAATTCGATTGGGGGAAGTAGTCTGCTGCCGTTCGTGATCTAAAGTGAAGGGTGGGGGGTTGTTTAGGGTTTTTAGAAGTCAACCATATATATACCACATGTATTACGCACACACATTGGGCCAAACCGGCTGGGCTTGCGTGGGAAGACTGGGCCGAGAGATTAATTCTCAGGTCGAAAGACTAGATCCTAAATCGAAGGATCTAGAATCGAAGGATCAGATCCTAGGTCGAAAGATAGATATAGTGTCGAAGGATTTAATGTCATATGGTCGAAGGATCTTGAAGATGGTCGAAAGATCCTATGTTGGTCGAAAGATTAGTATCCTGGGCCGTAAATATTATTACTGTATGAATCATGTGTTTAACGCGTTTATCATTAACAACTTTGTAACGTAATCCCACTAGCAACAATGCCCGTTTTAAGATGCCAAACATATGTAGATACAACAAAAGAGTCGTGGAATAGAATAATACTAACCTCGGGAATTCGGGTTGTCACATCATCCCCAACTTGAAGGAAATTTCGTCCCGAAATTTGACAAGTAAGCACGAGAGAGTGAAGTGGCAATTCAAGATTGCTGCGGATTTTCCCCAGGTGTTACATCATCCCCAACTTGAAGAGGAATTTCGTCCCAAAATTCACCAGTGATAATCATGGTTGGTTCAACCTCTTGAACCATTGAAGATATTAAAGTTTCAACAGATCCTTATATTCCTATGCAGACTCCAGTCCACGTATTGAGGTTTAACAAACCCACACAATTGTCATGCAACTTATGCTAGCGAACCTTGACTCCTTAGCTCGTGTTTTCGATAGGTTCCCTGATAAATACAACTGTTCTGATGACTTCAGATTCCGACAAGGGTATCATAAGGGTTTCATCAGACAACACGGTCTTACATCCATGGCGTACATACCATTACGACAGTTATCCCACTCCATCAATTAGTCCGAGTTTGTGAGCCATGTCACCGTTTCATCCCAGTAATTCGAATGTTCCCACGCGTCGAAAACTAAGATTACCATGTTTACCATAGCGTACCGCACCCTCCTAGGGTGATACTTTCGATTATGACACGTTCGTCCACAACGAACTCCCAGAGTTTCTTAAGCTTATCAGTTTTCCTAGCAGTTACGCGTTGTCATCAAACAATTTCCGATCTAAACAATCTTCAAGAGTTTTGAGCTCAAATCCTGGACCTGTGATTAGGTTATCACCCACCTTAATTCAACAAGGAGATTAGCGTTACTGTCCAAGCGATGCCTCAAACAAGGTTATATGCATACTAATACGGTAACAGCTGCTGTAGAACTCACCCAAAGATAAGCGTCCTTCCAGTTCTACTACAGTTAACCATACACATGCTCACAGCATGTCCTCGTGTGCAAGGATGGTTCGTTTACTCTGATCGTTTGCCCCACGGTGATACGAAATGTCCATGCCTAGACGTAAGCCGAGGATATCGTGTATTGCCTGTCATAAATTAGGTATAGCTCCAATATCAGAAGTAATAGAAGTTGGCACCTCGTGCCTGAGACCGCCTCTCTCAGAAGAACATCCACAGCTTGTGAAGACCCGCTAGTTTTCTTGATTGCAAGAGAGTGTGCTGGTTTCGTGAGACAATTGACGATCACCAGGTGATATCGGTTCCGTTCTGAGTTTTAAGTAAACCAATGACAAATTCATGGTGTTTGTTCTCGTTTCCAATGGGTGTTTCTGGTTACTGCCCAAACAAGTAGGTTTCCGGTGTTCCACCTTGACCTTCGCACATGTCCAACATCGTTCATATGTAGTGCTATGGGGCCTTCTTGCCCGGTTATCCATACGAGACTTAAAATCTTAATATCTCCTATCAAGTCCAAACTGCTGGAACATCGGAGTCGGTGTACTTCGCTCAGTATGAGTTCCATACGGTTGCTGTATAGTGGAGTCCACATTTGTTCCATGAGATAGCGAATAGCGTCCGCCTTGCCAACAGTTGCTCCTCCATGCCTTGCATGAACCCATCTTGTGAATTCTCTTCCAACAGGTCTTCACTTCGAACAAGGTGAGTCTGGTCAGGTGTGTCAGAGTGGATAGCGAACTGCAAGGTCATGCACGTTCAGGTCTCACGGTCGTAATCATCCAAAAGTTCCATCCAGCATTCTCATCAACTGACAAAGCTTCTTTCGTGGCCAGGGTACACGAGAGGCCCTTGTGATCGGTCTAAGTAACGCGTTCGGTACCGCCCAAGTAATGCCTCCAAGTGAATCCAAAGGTCACGATTTCTACCACCGGTTGTGTGTCGTGCTGTTCTTCTTAGTAACTCCATTACGTACGTCGTCACTTTCTTGTGTTGCGTCGGCGTGTAACTGGGACTCCGATTCAAACGTGATGATATACCACTGTATTACCCCCATCCTCGGGTAAAACGATGCTCAGCGCCTTGCAGAGTTAAGATTCGAAAATTGGAAAGGCGTCCTCTTGTTCTGCCTTTCGCAATCACACCACTCGGCTGTACTAGAGAGGTCCAAGTTTTGTGACTACCGGAATCCTTGCGATTAATCTGCGGTAATATCAAGCGGAACCAGGTAATCGCTGTAGCCTTGGGGAATTCTTCAGTGTCGATCAGTTTCCAACCGAAACGAGTCTTAGCGAGATCCATGTGCATCCCTGCTTCGTTGATTATATGACCCACCAAAGACACCTCTCGAATCCAGAAGTTACATTTATCGAGACTTCGTACGGTATGGCTCCTCCCTTAGGGCTCTTCTAATAAAATGCAAGAATGTTTGTGATATTCTTTTCTCTTGGGAAAGATTCGAAACGTCATTGAATAACATGGTTGGTTCACATGATACGTAAAGCTGCGGGTGTGATGACCACCCCAAAGATCATGGAATACAAAGTCGCATAGCTAAATTGCGTCGGATATGTCGCTTTAATAATCTTTTCCCCCTGGACTTTCATCTGATAAAGCTCGTTCCTTGCAACTAGTCGACGGGTCGTCAATACACGGTTATAGAAAACAGTTCCTTGACTGTCGCCTTGATGAGTTCCCGTTAATCAGTACACACACCAAAAAGGGCTCATCCTCCCGGATATATCTGGGGCTTTCCAAAGCGAAAGCTAGGTCTGACAACCTTCTTGCCGAACAGTTCTCATAGTGGCTTATACTGCTCTTGCACCCCTTCTGATGCAAGACGGTAAGAGTACGAGTATTCGGAGCTTCCTTTGATCGTGAGATCAACGAGTTTCTGACTAATAGTTGTGGTGATATGCCTGAAAGTTCTTCGAGTTGCACATTGAGATTAGTCACAACAATTGGTAGATCCTCGTTCCTATCGTCCTTTATCTGATTATTAGAGTTAGTTGCTACTACAGTGAGGTCATCCTTTCATAGACGCTTTCTGGGCTGTCATTACCGACATGATGCAAATCTTCTCACCACTCTGGTACTTCAATGCATAAGGTGACACTAAATTTCTTCTCACAGGGTGCGTCTGAGTGATTTGTCTAGTTAATGAACCATTACTGACTACTGTATCATAACCACCAAGGATAGTAGAAGTGAGACCGGTGTCGAATGCCTGCCTCCCGTAAGGTCAAGTTTGTGTCCCAACTAACATGTGCGGTCGCAGTTGACTTGCCATCAGCCGGTTCCATAACATGTTTGGTTTTGCGAATCATCAGGGTTAAACAAAATTAGGGCGAAGCGATTTGCTACCCATCCGAACCACCATGTTGTTATTGTCCTATCGTTGCCCACATCAATCCTAACTTCCTTTCCGTGAGCACCACTGCCGGTGCAATTGTTACAGTCACGCGGATTCCTCCCGTATTGTCATCGCTCTCGTGGTTGTGGTCGTTTTTGAATTATCAACGTCCAATACATGCCGAAAGCACCTTCATTTCCATACGGTAGGCTACTATTACAAGTACCTGGGTGTCACGAATACTGTTGCTCTAATGTTGGTGCTTGAAGCCGAACGCCACGTTCTTCCACCACAATGCCCCTCTCTTCACACTTCGTGCCGAGTTCCAAGATACTACTCGTTGTGTTGGAATTTACACATCCCACACTAAAATCGGTTGTCATTGCTAAAGTTCAGATTGGTTTGTAACAGTTGACTCCCACGAGTCGCTGACCAGAGTTAAGGCTTAGATTGAAGTCAGTTCGCTGGTGTCCGTTGCTGGTAATCGGGGTCGTCCAAATACTGAAGTCGGTAGGATACTACACTCATCCTTTTGTCCATTCCAGCAAGTGATTCGAATTATTCCCAGTGTGTTTCAAGAGTGTTGCAAAGGTGTTCGCACTTTGAGGTTTAGGGTGTTAGTGTGTTGGGTCCAAACAAATGAAGATAAGTGAGGAAGGTAATAACCATTCATTCGACGCTACCACATCCAACTCAGGGACGTTCGCACAAGTACCTAACATTCTACACGGTTTGCTAGGCGTTCTGATGAGTGTTCAGGCAATGTTTGTTAACATCGAGGTTCGTAAAGTTTGATGAGAAGTGAAAAGTTCGTGTTTCAAAAATTTGTGTTCATGTAAGAGTCACTCACTGCTATGCCTCCTATAGGCTGTTGTGTGTCACATTAATCAAATAATAGAAGTGAAAAGCCGTGTACACATTATAAGTGAAAAGCCTCGCTGGGACTCGCATTATAGAAGTGAAAAGCCGTGTACACAATATGAGGGTAAGAATACTTGGTACATTCCGTACTAGCTTGATAGGCTGCTAAAGCCTCAGCCACGCGGGTGTTGATTAGGTCGGTCAACTCAGCCTGAGTCATGGTGATGTTGCCACGTCCGTGTCCTCGTCCACTCATGTTTCTATAGTTGGGAAATAAACCGATTTAGAGGTCGAACGAGATAAGAGTCAAGTATCATACTGATATTTACGTACTACCAAGTTCACACATAGTAGGGCAGAACCCTCCTCACGCTCGATAAGTCTCACTGGGACTTGCATGCACCCCGCGTTATTATTAAGTGTGCACCCATAATAATAAGGCAATTTGCATGTTTATCTCAGTGCTTCTTAGCTCGCGCTCAAAGTTTCCCCCGTTCAAACAACACATCAGATGATATCACAGGTCTATGGCTCGCATGAGTCGATGTGTGGGGTCACGTTATCAAGTCACTATGGTGCTAATTGTTTCAGTTCATATACGTTGTGAGTGTGTGACTGTTAAACAAGTAATGTATAAAGTGAGAGAGAAACGAACCTTGCAATCTGGAGCTGAGTGTCATGATCGATTTTCGAAGTTGTTCGGTTATAGTCTGGTTTTACAAAACGTTTTAAAACCTAGTTCACTATAACCAATGGCTCTGATACCAACTGTAACACCCCCAAAATTTCACCTGCGGAAACTCCGCGAGGCGTGTCACGCATCAGAGTTCGAGCCACCAATCACATTGAACCAATGATAAATATTAAAATAAGTCATGACACTATTTTACCAAAATAAGTTGCCAACATAATATTAATTCTCAAAAGTTGTGTAGCGGAAGCATGTAATAAGTTGTTTAGCAATTGTTTCGTAATAACGCTTAAAACCAATGTATTAAATGTATTTTAATCCAAGAGCCTCGATCCATGACCACTCCAGCACTCCCAGATAGCAAGCTTGCCAATTCCAAGATACCTAACGACCTGCGAGCATGTAACACGTGTATCAGACAAAGCTGGCGAGTTCACAGTTTTAGAAAATGTTTATTACCCGTTGTGTGTAAAACCGTTCAATAACCACTGCAAGTAATATTGTTAATATCTCATTTCCGAACAATGACGGCTCCTGAAATACACGACTGCCCTTCCCACGTACTCCTATCTAGTACTGGGCCAGACTGGGTCATTAGTTCACCTCCGTCCTCTACAGGCACGGGGTGAGGGTGCCAAACCTAAGTAGCGCTACTAACTAATACCCGATGAGGGACTTACAAAAGATGATAGGTGAGAATATTAACCAATATACTCGTTTTTACCCAAAGACTCATCCCCCCCCATGGGATACCCACTGACTGTCCCCAACCACTGGGACGCATGCTCGAATGTAGTGAACTCACCTTGGTTTGCTTGGTTTGGTTAGTTACTTGTTTAATTGCTCCAATCAATCCTATCATAGTTACTGATAACGATCAGACTGATGCACCAAGATCCACTTATTGTAACAAGTTGTAGACACAGATTGGCCACTCATAGCACGTATGACGTAACGGTTCAGGTACATACATATCACCAATTCAATCACGTGTGGTTCGCATAATCCGCAATAGTTATTCGAAACACAGATAATTACATATCACAAAACACAACCAACTAGCAACACTTAATATGCGGCCCAAAGCATTACCCAACCCATCGTCACAATAGCCCAAACAAACAGCCCAACGATATCTTGTTCGATGTTGATACCCGGCCCAAACATATCCTGGCCCGTACCCACTATTCCGTTATGTGCATCTTGCGGCCCAGTAGCACAGGCCCAAGCATAATGTTGTGTAAAGCCCAAATAGCGTGAACTAATAACAAGCAAGCCCCCCCCCCCCAAGTAACCGGCCCACATGACATATAACCCTTATTCTATCTTTTGAATTCCCACGACCAGCAATCTCAGTAACATAATATTTAGTTTAGTTCAGTCATTATCCAATTCACAACCCACAAACACGGTTCATCGCATATCATCGATTGATCATCATTATCATATTCTAATTATCTTGTTTATATTACACAAGGACATCCAAGGTTTGCTCTCATACATACACATGGGTTTATGCCACCAACAAGAACAACAAACAACTAAAGGCACAGGTTTAACATGCTAACAGTAATATATACAACAATTACAGCCCATACATGAATATGTTGACATATGCTTACCATCATAATCTAATATACATGTAAGATTATGATCTATAAATATTCAGTATCATTCAATCATTCCTAGTACATGTAGTTCACTAGTACATCTACCACCATATAACATATGTAAAGTAATAACACACATACCGATCTAGTGCAGTTTACAAGTGATGCTCCAAAGTATAGGGTTAATTCGATTGGGGGAAGTAGTCTGCTGCCGTTCGTGATCTAAAGTGAAGGGTGGGGGGTTGTTTAGGGTTTTTAGAAGTCAACCATATATATACCACATGTATTACGCACACACATTGGGCCAAACCGGCTGGGCTTGCATGGGAAGACTGGGCCGAGAGATTAATTCTCAGGTCGAAAGACTAGATCCTAAATCGAAGGATCTAGAATCGAAGGATCAGATCCTAGGTCGAAAGATAGATATAGTGTCGAAGGATTTAATGTCATATGGTCGAAGGATCTTGAAGATGGTCGAAAGATCCTATGTTGGTCGAAAGATTAGTATCCTGGGCCGTAAATATTATTACTGTATGAATCGAGTGTTTAACGCGTTTATCATTAACAACTTTGTAACGTAATCCCACTAGCAACAATGCCCGTTTTGAGATGCCAAACATATGTAGATACAACAAAAGAGTCGTGGAATAGAATAATACTAACCTCGGGAATTCGGGTTGTCACATCATCCCCAACTTGAAGGAAATTTCGTCCCGAAATTTGACAAGTAAGCACGAGAGAGTGAAGTGGGAATTCAAGATTGCTGCGGATTTTCCCCAGGTGTTACACATTTCCTACCAATCCGAGAAAAGGATAGCACTGGAAAACTGGCAGAGATATATTTGAAGGAAATTGTGGCACGTCATGGAGTGCCGACCTCCATTATTTCAGACAGAGATGGACGCTTTGTCTCAAGAATCTGGCAATCATTTCAGGAAGCCTTTGGATCTCAGCTAGATCTAAGCACGGCATTCCATCCACAAACAGATGGCCAGAGCGAACGAACCATACAAACATTGGAAAATATGCTTCGCGCATGCGTCATGGATCTAGGCGGCAGCTGGGATACTCACCTACCCTTAGTTGAGTTTTCCTACAATAACAGTTATCATACAAGCATAAAGGCCGCGCCGTTCGAAGCTCTGTATGGCCGCAAGTGCCGATCGCCCCTATGTTGGGCAGACGCTGGTGACAAACGTATGGTTGGTCCTGAACTAGTATAAGAAACAACCGACAAGATTGCGCAGATCCGAGAGCGCATTAAGGCGGCTCGAGATCGACAGAAGAGCTACACTGATCAAAGACGAAAACCCTTAGAATTCGAGGTGGGAGACAAAGTGTTGTTAAAGGTCTCACCTTGGAAGGGAGTAGCCAGATTCGGAAAACGTGGGAAGCTGAATTCACGATACATCGGACCATTCAGAATCTTGGAGAGAATTGGTACCGTGGCATACAAGTTGGAGTTACCGGAAGACCTTAATGGAGTACATGATACGTTTCATGTGTCCAACCTCAAGAAGAGTCCAACAAAAGAGAACGTGATCATCCCCGCGGATGAAGTGCATATTAATGACGCCCTCCGATTTACCGAACAACCCGTTGAGGTTAACGACTGGAAAGTCAACAAGACGAGGAGCAGTGTGAAACTTGTCAAAGTACGTTGGAACTCTAAGCATGGGCCCGAATACACATGGGAACGCGAAGACCAGTTCAAGGAAAAGTATCCCCACTTATTAAAGAAGACTCCTGTGAGAGTTAGTTCAGTCTGAATTTCGGGACGAAATTCTTTTAACGGGGGAGACTGTGACAACTGGCACAAAACCGGTAACTTCCGTACAATTTAATTATTATTTAATGACTACAATTATGTGCTCAAATGTCAGCATTGACTAATTAGATGCTAAGCAAGTGAATTCATGCACGTTGTATACTACAAAATATTGCTTTATGCAAAAACGAGAGCGTTGCGTCAGAAATATTAGTAAACTCACCGGTAAGACACAATGTGTCAACAAAACTGCAGAAAGCAGTCAGACAATAAAATTGGAGCCTAGGTGTAGGTCCAATAACAAAAATACATTAAAACCCAAGAATACATAGAAGGGTTTATGTATAAACGTTACGAAAGCTAAAATACGCACTAAAAGGCACCCGAAACACACTTTAAGTGCAGAACTTTATTAAATTCAGCACAATTCAGCTTTTAACAACATAAATATTGTGCAGAGATGTCGTTTTATCATCCAGAATATTTCCCTAAGTGACGGGAATTCTTTGTGTCGCTAAAAATAACACTAACGACACTTTAAATGCTTATTAAGCACTTTAACGAATCAGTATCTAATCGAACAACCGAACAATTTGATTCGATACCGATTTCAAGCTTTAAATCACTTTCTGAAAGGTTATACGGAAACTGGTGCTTAAACGCAATCAGTTTAACGCGACGTACATTCCAGAACTGTGACGTAAGCCAAATATACCCTAAATATCCCTTACATAACTTAGAAATAAGTTTCGAAGGATTCGGTATGGCGAAAACATGTTTATTTGAACTAAAGAACTAATTACGACAAAACTGCGAAACGAACGTTGGTGGCCGCCCGGATAATATTTAATCCCACAAATATTCTGTTATGATTAAAATTTTATTTTAATCAGGTTCGTGTTGAAAAATAAATTAAAACGCTTAAAAACGTTATTTTTCAAGTTTAAGCGCGTACCGTGTGTTCCTACGCGACAGTGCTTACACTGCAAAACGCAGACAACGCAGCAAACCCAGTAATATGCCAGGAATATACCAAGAATATACCAGGAATATGCCAGGAATATGCTAGGAATATGCCATGAATATGCCAGGAATATGCCAGGAATATGCCAGGAATATGCCAGGAATATGCTATATGGAAGGTCTATAAATACCACCATTCCATCACTCCATCTTCACTTCCCTCTCTCCCTCCCTTGTTCTCGGCCCAACCAAGCACCACCGCCACCCTCATTTTCCAACATCATCCATCCATTCCAAGGTGATATTGAGGAGTAAGAAGACCACTAACAAAGCTCGGTGCAAGCGGATCTTGAAGGACCTTCTTCATTTGCTTTTATCCACCTCTTTTGTCCTCTTGAACTCCCCTAGCCTTGTGCTAGTAGTAAGTGCTTCTAAACATCTTCTTGTTCTTGTTTATGATGGTTAATAGATGATTTAATGGCTAAAAATCATAAACACTAAAGATCACCAACTAAAAGTCTTGTAAAATGATGAACTTAATGGATAAACGGAAAGTAATGGTGTAAAACTTGTTAAACTTGTTTTGTGATGATTATTTTGTGTTGTTTAATGCTAGTAGTAGTTCGGATCGTCATCTAACCCGGCTAGGTTATGTTCATAGAACATGAACTAGTGTATGTCAAAGTATGAAAAGGACTAGATGATGAACACTACTACACAATAACATGAACTTGTGTAAAAGTAAATTTTCTTGTAAAATGAAGTTCTAAACTAGTAGATCTAAAGATCTACAAGTGGTATTTTCGGGAAACCAACTGTAAGACGAAACCATGTTTTAAAACCGGATCTTTCATGAACTAGAGGTGTTTTTATGAACAAACAAGTGTGTGGACACTTGTGTAACAAAAGTTTTAACAAAGAAATAATTTTCGTAAAAACCGACTAGAAGTTGTGAAACTTCATATTCCTTAAAAATAAAGTTTTTAAGAAATTAAACTTATTTTTAAAGATAACAAGACTTACTAAATGTGCTAGTAAGTTACTACACATTTTTGTGAATATTCAAGTTCATGGAATAGAGGAATTAGTATATATTGTTGGTGATTATTGTTGAAGATTGATTGTTGATGAATTAAAAGGAAATAAACACATGTTTTGAAAACATGGGAAACCTCCATTTTTAGGGGAAACTCTGTCAAAATTTTTATAAATTTTGACACTTAGAAAAATATAAGTATTTGAGAAACTTATTCCCTAAAAATGTATTTAAGAGTATTACCAAGGTTTCCCTAAATTTTTGTGATAAGAAATAAGGATTTCTTCAAGAATAAAAATGGATATAAGTATGTATATTTTTGAGAGAAAAATATATATTATTTTATCACCAACTTTTGTGCTAAGTGTATATAGTATGTGTTATACGTGCTAGCGTATTAAAACTTAAAAATACACTAAATACTCATGAGGAGTATAAACATAAGAACACACATACAACATACAAGAAACATAATTCGGGTGCAAAGTGCAAAACACGAGATACTTAAATTAATATGTGAGGAAATAATATAAGTAAGATGCTTAGTTAAAAATATAAAATATTTTTAACACAACAATACGAATACAAATGAGAGTGACTGTACTTGTGCGACGCAAGTCTAGTGACTAACGTTAAGAAAACACATATAGGTCGCGACGTTAATTAAGCAAACCCGGTGAAGTTTACGACGCATAGGAATGCAAAGTTGTGAGTTCATGCTCCCTCTTTTCTTTTAGCTGTTTTTAGCTTTATAACTCGGGGGTGAAATACATGTTACAAATACTTCAATATTTACAAATGGATATGTTGTGTACTGAAACGAGAAGTACTCTTGGCGAAAACTAGTGCCAAGAATTGATACGAGAAATCGTGTCACGGATAGGGTACCATAAGCACCATTAATCGTGTACATACTAAGACCGCAGAACAAAAGGTTAGATCTAATGGGTTTCAGGGCAGCCCCACTCTTGGTGACAACTAGAACCAAGTAGTGTTTTTGTGTCTCAGTCGTGAATCGACTATAGAAAAATGCCTATGGTCTGGTGACTTCCTATGTCATGTCACATGTTAATGGCTTTGCAACCCATTAACACTTGATACATATAGAGATACTTGACTCATTCATGAATACGCGTTTTGAAACAAAATACATACCATGTTTTTCATACAAAGTAGACAAACGTCCAATACAAAAACTGCATGAATTCACACCCACATTATGTTGATGTTTTTCCAAAACTCACATGTATTTCAGGTAATTAAAGGTGGATGTGCGCGCGGTCTTACTTATGCTCGTGGATGTCGCTATGTTTTATTTTCGCTAAATAAAGTTGTAACTCTTAAGACAATATGCTATCACATGTTGTAAACACTTGAATTATGTTTTAGTAATGTAATGTTTGAAGTTATTTTGAGCATATAGTATGTTTACCTTTCGTATGCAATGAGAACCTTTCATGATCACACCTCATGCTTCCGCCACAGAAAGGGGTGTGACATCTAGCATGTACAATATTCGGACTAACATCAATCAAATCATGCGAACATTCAACCTTCATTGTAACAGTTACGTTTCTACAATCAACAGTTACGTTTCCACGATCATTCCAACCCTAATTTCATACATGTCAATGCTGAAATCAAATCAAAATCAAACGATTCTAACATATCATGTATCTAATTGTCAGGCATTCGATTAAACAAATATTCACAAAACTATTGCAAGAGCAATCAGGTTTTTCAATAAACACAGAGTCATTGTTTATAGAACTAGGGTTTTGCAAAAATCAATTAACCAATGATTAACAACAAACAATCATAAAACGATTACCTTGAATTGGTTCTAAATGGATTGAAAGATCAAGATTGATGCAGGAGACTTGTGCCACTGAGAAAGAAGATGATTGCAAGAGAGGGTTGTAGAGAAATCTTGAAGATACGCATAATGATTTGTGAAATGATTAGGGTTAAGGGTTTTGTTTTATTTTCACAATTAACACTAAACACCCTTAAGTATTATCTATTACATACTACATGCACAAGACATACAATTTACAGTTTCATCACCACATTCAAGTATTTGCCAAATCATTCATAAACTTTATCAAATCCAAAACGTATACAGTTATAAAGCAAACCAATTGTGCAAGTAAACAACTAAACAAACAGTGAACGTGCAATAAATGCGAAAGTGGAATCTCGAAAACTCGAGTTGTCACAACAACCATTAGCATTGAGGTCAATCGCCACACCACCTCTATCATACATACGACATTAAACAACGCGAGAGTGCATGGCCAACACACACCTAAAGTGCCTACGTTCCGCTTGCAGCCAATACAACCACAACCTAACTTGCACGAGATTCAACAACCGAAGCTACTGGTAGTCCCAAGGGGACGAAATCCTCCAATAATAGTTAGCAGTACTGAACAAGCGAGTCATTGGTCCGGGGAAAGAAAAGGACTGCCTTTGAAAAAACAAAAAAGGAACTCGCTTAACTCGCCAAGCCTTCGGAACAAAGGCGATTTTGTTCATGCTTCAGACGATTTGGCTAATTATATAGACTTCTATACTAATTCTGTTAGACTTATTCTATTATTAATAGAAAGGCGAACCTATAGGCCTGTTTAGCGCCTTTCCAAAGTCAACCTAAAAAAACCTTTGCTTTGGGAAGTAAGGAACGAGTGAAAAATGAAAAACGTCCGCTAACGCCCATGGGAGAAGATCTTTTTAGATCAGCAACAAATGTCTTGTATCTATGACGAAAGATTTATCCCTGGGTTAAGACCCTGAATGCCTTACCTTGCTGAAGGCGATTCACGAGAGAATCGCGCACAGTTCCCCTTGACCGAGATGTGAATGCCCATGATTTGCTCGGTATAGTGATGGATTTCATGGCCGACGTCTAACCGGCACGAATACTCTATCCTAGATGGAAACGACTTCCCAGCGGAGCATTTTCTCTTTCATCCTCGGATGTTCGAACCTTTTGTTTGATTCTGGCACTTGCGTTCTCATGCCCGGAACCCTCGTGACTGATTGGGAGAAAGAGCGAAAGCGAGAAAGATGGATTGTTATCCATCGGAAATCGATAGGAGTTCCACAGGGATTGCCTTCTCTTCTAATAAGAAAAACGAGTGATTGCTAGTCAGCTTTCATTTTCTTAAAAAAATGGTAGGGACTGAGGCTCTGAAGGCTTTACAACTTTCTTCAATTAGGGAATAACGCAGATGGATCAATCACGCGGTTCTGCAGCGTCCTCCAACTCGCTGTCCGCTCCCCTTCACTTTCTTTGCTGGACGGGAAGATGCGAATCGGGAAGGCCTTCCCACCACGCGAAGTTCAAACCTCGCCAGAGAGGAATTGAAAACCAGGAAAAAAGCCCTTCGCAATCGAAGGTGAAAGCGGGAAAAAGACGACGAAGGCCTTTCTTCTCTTTTTTTTTTCTTTTTGCTTTTTCTTTTTTCTTTAATATAATAGGTCTTCTCCCTTCGATCCGCGAAGTAGGCAAGCAAGAATCTCTCCCCCTTTCTGTTTATGGATAGAAAGAATATCTCCTTAGGAGAGTTTTTTATGAGTTGACTGTAACCCGAAGGCTTCTTTTAATCGATCTAGTAGGTAAGAAATAAGATCTTCGTATAGTTAATGAATTAAAGCGAAACCACTTGGTTAGATCTCGTTTGTGATCCCTAGGCTTGTTAATTGAGAGAGAAACCCCTACTATTGATCGTGGCCTTCATTGAGTGCATTTTTGGCTCTTTGACATAGTAAGGCGGGAAGGCATGAGCAAGCCACTTACAAAGGCCTTTCACAGCTCAAATCCATGCATTAAGCCGCTAATCCCTTTTCTAGCAAAGTCCCAGCAGGCTACCTCATCGGGAAATTCAATTCTTTCACCGAACCCAGGGGGCACAATGAATACATTGATTATTTGGGTCCGATCATCGCTAGATGCTCGTCGACTATAATACACTGTTCGAAATTGATTCATTTCTCCATTTCTTCTTTTATGATTTTATCTACTTGAAATGCTTACAGCTAAGTGCGGAGAAGGTACCCAGGGGACCAAACGAAACGGCACTGAAGGGTCTTCAACTAAAGCTTCGCCAGAACTGAAAGACGATTAAAGATTTATAAAGCAGAATTAAGGATAATACCCCACCTTACCGGATTTGTAAAAAAAGGAACGGCTCGAAAGACCTACTTGACAAGTTTCCTTATGGGTGAGTTCGTAGGTGGTTTAAGTCGAGTGTAGTGAAGGTAATGGAATGAACTGCAGGAGGCTGAAAAGCCATAGTGTGCTAGCGCTAGCGAGTTAGCGCAACAACTTACTGTATTGTTTTCTTTGTTGCTTCTTTTTTTAAGATTAAACGAAAGCGGTTGCTAATGCTTGTAGCTTGCTTCTATCCTTAGTCAATTTTGGACTGAAGCTGTTCTGACTGCCATATCGTTTTTGAACCAAATACCTTCCTCTGTTATCTCTGGTCTGTCCTTTTTTGAGAGAAGATTTTCTACCACGCCTGACTATGAAGAGCTTCGAGTCTATCGGGAGAGGATGTGGTGGTAACCCTCTCAGCTTCGTCTAGAGCCGGGCGTCCAGCCGTGTAGGAAGTCTCACCCTAGCCACTATGGCGACCCCACCCCCAAATCTAGCTGAGAAGCACCCTCCATCCACTGCCCCTTTTCCGTGTGCCCAAAAGCCCGGTTTATGAGCCCATTTCCGATTCCCTTACCCAATCTCATGAGAAGCAAGCCCAGCCCTTAAAATGTCCCCAGACAGCCAGCCCTCACCAGGCATTGCTAAATGCTCTGCCACGAAGCAAGCTCTCCCCAGATGCGGAAGTGGGGAAGCCAGAAGTGGTTAAAGAAGTCGGAGGAAGAAAGTAGTTGGACAACTGTATACAGTTAAAGAACATCCACCTTTCTCATTCCTTATGTACTTTTTCTTACTTCATCCATACTTTTTTATTTTTTATGAAGTGTGGGGCAAACGGTATGACAACTCGTATTTCAAACCTTTCGTTGTGTCTTGATGTAACCAGTGTGAACGTTAGGTGATTATGTGACACGTTGATTGAATGTTATGGTTATTATGTTATGTGGTTATATGTATAGTATGTATGTATGTTATGTGGTCGCACAACACTAGTGCAATCGCACAAGCTCTTTTTGTCACACCCCGACCACGTAATACAACAAAACGTGGTGGAAACGTCGGGGAGTTTTGTAACAGAATCATTGTTTCACAACCATGGATTAAACAATGTTGTTTTATTGAATTAAATGTATTGTATTACATTGGAATTTGAAACAAAAAAGGTACAAATAGTCTTGTGTCTTTTAATGTCACTAAGGCCTCGTCCAATCCTATGTGAGAGTACACAAATATCATCATCAAGCATCATCAACTATTGTACCTGAAACGCATGTGAAAATAGGTATGTCAGCATAAAAATGCCGGCGAGTACATAGGTTTTGTATGAGTTCCAGATTCATGGCTCGTTTTACATGTTGCAATACTTATTTAAAAAAAAACTTGTTTTGAAAAGTATAGTATTGCGACATAATTAACCAACTCAAATTAAATTGGTTACAGTTTATAAAATCTCGTAGCCATGATTCTTAACTCCAAAACATTTGTTTAATTAAATCCAGATTGTAAATCGTTTTTGGAATAAAAACTCGAGTAGTATATATATATATATATATATATATATATATATATATATATATATATATCGTTGGAAAAACCTTGTAATATAACTTTGTTTTGTTAACCATTGCCCAAGTGATCTAGATAACGCAACGATATATAATGTGTTAAAAGAACTTATATATAGGAAGTACCAGCGGCGTATCCATCATGCCTTTAACACATTACACCCGCCCCGTTACCTAATCACTTCCGTAACCCAACGGTTCAAACAGATTTCAAACGGTTCATGTCAATCAACAGTTACAAACGGTTCACAAAGTCAAGTAGTCACAAACGGTTCACATAATCAAGTAGTCACAAACGGTTCACATAATCAAGGGTTACAAACGGTTCACATAATCCAATAGTTACAGACGGTTCACATAATCAAGTAGTTAAAAACGGCACATAATCTACGGTTACAAACGATTCACATAATCAACGGGTACAAACGGTTCACATAGTCTAATAGTTACAAACAGTTCACATAGTCCAAGGGTTATAAACGGTTCACATGGTCCAGTGGTCACAAACGGTTCACATGATCAAACGGTTACAACGGTTCAAAATGTAAAACAATGAGTCCATATGGTGGATGAGCATATGCGACAAAATGTAATATACGGGAATCAATGTGCTAGCATGTTAAGGGCACATACATAGCAAAACATAATGAAAATAACAAGTAGGCACATGTGCTTCACCCCAAAACAGTTTGAAAACAGTAAAAGAGGGGAACTATGTACAAACTTGAGGGTGCTTAGAAGTCTTGAACAACAACCAAGCAAGGCTAGAGGGATCACATAATCAAACGGCACCCTATATAGGTAACTATGTAAATAACCGGACCTAAATCGGGAGATCAGATAGAATAAGGTTTCGTAAACCAAATGAGTGTTGGAATTCATATGATATGGTTTAACAAAGCCTATATTCTAAAAAGAAACCTAACCTAAGTGCTTTCGACTCGTTACGACCGTTTAGGTAGCTTACGCTACTTTAACGCGTCGTTCGCGTAAAACGCGTTCGAGACGTCTAGCTAGTCCTATGACAAGTATTATATGCCTAAACATGTTTATTTATGTTGCACAATCAGTTAAGTGACAAATGTTTAGGTTACATATGCTTAAAATCCAATTATGCATGAAAAGGGCATTTTGGTAATTTACCTAAGGCATATAAACTACCTATCATACGACTACTTAAACTATGTGACCATAAGGTATAACCTCGGAAGGTTATTCCCTATGCAACTATGGTCACTAAACATGCTTGGTCGGATCCTAATGATCGACCAAATGGGTCGAGTTCGAAAGTCTAAGCGGTGGTTTAGACTGCTTGACTTACGACTCTAAACAAGCACTAAACTAAAAGTGACGAGCTAAACATGTCAAAACATGTTTAACCTACTGATTTGGTATCAAAACAAAGTGTTTTGATACCTAAAAGTAGTTTCGTTGCAAAATGCGTGCTAAAACGCATTTTGACCGAAACTTTGACTCGTCACTACACCTAGTTAACGTGGTAATCAGCGGGTATAATCACTAAGGATTATAACCAACGTGATTACAATCACGTTGCAAAGTTCAACCGAACTTTGCGTTGACCATAGACTGGTCAAACTGAAAGTCAAACAATATTTGACTTTCAAACTAGGAAAACAGTAAGAAGAATGAAAGAATGCTCTCTATGGGTCCTTGCTATCTTTTCTACAAGAAAACCAACTTCCAAATCAGATTGAGAAAGCTCCCAATGCAGATTGTAGAGAAGAGAATGAGGGAATGAGCAAGGAACAAGTGAAAGATGGATGGCTATATATAGTTTTCGCAAAACCGTTAGGATCGTTTCTTGGAGAAGAGGGAATGATCTAGGCCATACAAATGTCAAAGAATGATTGGGGGACTTGTTCTCTACACAAACCAGCCCATAGCATTGAAAACCATTGATCAAAACCATCAAAATTGAGCTAAATGGCCTAATTCAATGATTATGTCTGGCATGCCCTCGCGCCCCGCGTAAGAATTAAGCTTGGGCTTACGCCCCAGGCCTAAGAATTTTGACAGATTTGCAAAACATGCATTTCGGACCATTTTTGACACGTTTAAGCCCCGTTAACCTCATTTCAAGGCTCTAAAATGAAGTTAAAGTATTGAGAACTCAAAACATGCTCAAAAACATCTCGGATGTCGGTTCGTTTGGTCGTATGATCGCGTTGTTCAGTTAATTACGACGGAAGTCGTAACGAACGCAAAAACGATCCAAATTGAGCGACGAATGGAATTTTATCATGCCAATCACTAAAATATAATATTTTAATGATTACATAAATTTTTGGATGTTCGGATATATTCAGAACATAAGATATGCGCGAAAATGCAAACTTGTGCACTTTTTGACGCTTTTAGTCCCTGAATGAGCATAAAGTTTATTTTAGCACACCGAACCCCTCAAAGCCTATTTCTAAGCTATGTAAAGGATATTTAAGGTGTGTTTAACTTATGGTCAAGTTCCGGATTGTTCGTTACAGTACAAATCGGCATACTTTCGCAGTTTGTCGAATTTAGTCCCTGTAAGCGAATAAACTTGATTTCGGCGTACCAAACCATCCAAAACTTATTTCTAAGTTATGTAAAGGTTATTTAAGGTATGTTAAGCCTATGTCACTGTTCCGGAGTGTTTGTTGCATTAAACTGGCTATATTTACGCATCAGATCGCGTATAACCTTCCAGAAAGCGATTTAAAGCCCGAAATCGAACAAGAATTGATATGTGCAAATGATACACATATTTTCACAAATCCCAAGTATGAAACACAATATTTCATTGGTTTGGCATGTGTTTAACGGTCACAGTGACACAGGTGTCACAGTCTCCCCTACTTTAGGAAATTTCGTCCCGAAATTTATTCGTAGGAGTCTGTCTGTGACGCTGTGTTTAATAACCACCAGAGATATGCATGGCATAATCCTATCATTTCCTTAACGGACATTCTCCAGAAACGAAAATGAACAGAAGGAGTCATTTTCAACGGGTGCTTCATCAGAAACGGAAATGAAGGGTTAAACAAACAGATATTCATCTCCTCAACGGATAATCTTCAGAAACGAAAATGAACTGACAGAGTCATTTTCAACGGTTGCTTCGTCAGAGTTGGAAATGAAAGATTTAACAAACGGATATTCATTTCCTCAACAGATAATCTTCAGAAACGAAAATGAACTGACAGAGTCATTTTCAACGGTTGCTTCGTCAGAGTTGGAAATGTAAGATTTAACAAACGGATATTCATTTCCTCAACGGATAATCTTCAGAAACGAAAATGAACAGACGGAGTCATTTTCAAGGGTTGTTTCCTCAGAAACGGAAATGAAAGATTTAACAAACGGGTATTCATTTCCTCAATGGATAATCTTCAGAAACGAAAATGAACAGACGGAGTCATTTTCAACGGTTGCTGTGACAACTCGACCTTTTGACTCGTATTTAATGCACGTTGACCTTGACCATTGACTTTGACTGTTTGACTTGCAACTGTACATGTTATGTGTTAATGAAACGTACTGTGTTATGCATATATGTGATTACCATTGCAATGTGTGTATTATGAAACAATTAGACATAGACTACTGATTAAACCACATAGTGCCCGACGAATCAGAGCTAGATTCGCCAACATCATCTCGACGAAACAGGAGGCCTGTCTCGTCAACCCTATCTCAACGAAACATCCTGTTTCGCCGGCCCAGTCTCGCCAAAGCCCATTACGGGCCCAAAACGCTAACTCGTGTATATTAACATGAAACGACTTCTAGTTCACACCTTTGGTAAAAGTTAGAACCCTAGAACGCTCATCTCTTCTGTGTGACGGCAATCTTGTGTCTCCGAAGCCCCGAATCAATCTGATTGTTATCTTGTTCATTGTGGTAAGTGTTTTAACTCTTGCGTGATTGTTAGTTCGCCTATCGATTAACTATTTTGCTAGAAATTATAGGCTGATACTAGATGTTGATTATGCCATGATTGGTTGTTACTGATAATCTGAATAGGGTAATTGTGATATTGTGATCTCATGATCTAGGGTTCATGCTAGAGGTTGATTGTGTAATATGATTTGGTTAACGTAGCGATATACACGATAGTGGGTGAATGATTACAGTATGGTACCAATGATTTTATGATGATTGTATGATGATTGACTCCTGTATGATTATGGTTGATGATTGATGACGGCAGTTAGCATGATTAGGGTTTCTGTAATTGACTGCATGATATCCGTAACTGACATGTTGACGTAACTGCTACCTTGACGAATTTGAATGTTTGACGAATGTGGGTCATTGACGGAATGGAACGCTTGACGAAACAAGGATGTGTTTCGCCAAGGGTTTCGACGAAATTGTATTGTGTTTCGCCAAAGAATAGTTGACGAAACAGTCTCTGTTTCGCCAACCTCTGTTTCGCCAATCTGGATAACCTGCACAGTAACTGATGAAATTCTGTTAAGTGTTAACTGAGTTAACTAACTAATGTTAAACACTATGCATGACTTGTGTGATGTTGATTAGTGATGTGTACTACCTGATGATCATTGATTATGCTTATACGTGAACGGTATGAATACGAACTGATTGTGTATACGTGCATACCATAGGACGTGACTGATTGATTGTGATTACATACTTAGCATACCGAGCAAACCCAAGGTGAGTTCACACTCCTACTAAGGCATGGGATTCCCGGGTCGTGGGAATGGGATAATGGTTACCATTGACTAAGAACGTACATATGCTTTTCCTAGACTATCACCTACCATGATCCTCGGATGTCAGGACGGTTCCGTAGGTTAGGATAACACCTACGTGGTCATATGCCAATTACTGCCTCGGATGTCAGGCACGCACGTAAAACCTACGTGTACGCATTACTTACTTCTATCCTCGGTACAAAGGATACGTACGTGAAACCCACGTACACCCCCGCGTCTCCTATCCTCGGTTGTGAAGGATACGTGCGTAAAACCTACGTACACCCCATACGCGTTACTGTTCTCGGAAGAAGAACATGGATGATACGAGTAGTTGATACGAATAGTCTAGTGGTCACATAACATGGGAAGCCCCCACCTGTATGACTTACTATCGGCCCAGTAGAGCCACCCGTTACTTACTGTTACGCACTTACTTACTGTGAACTCGCTCAACTAGTTTGTTGATCATTCTGTTACATGCTTTGCAGGACCTTAGGTACTTATGGAGCTTGCACTGGAGAAGCGGGTCGTTGTGGGCAATGGATCATGAACACTATGTTTAACATTTCGAATATTTGAACTTATGGTTTACTTTGGGTTATTTACTTATGCTTCCGCTGTTGATACTATGTATGGTTTGGAACATCAATTGTATTGAATGAGGTTTTACGAACTATTTTATTTATATTATGCAATGTTCAATATGATTGATGGCTTGATCCTGGTCAGTCACGCTCCCAAGCGGTGATACTCCGCAGGTGGATTTTGGGGGTGTGACAGATTGGTATCAGAGCCATTGGTTATAGAGAACTTGGTTTTAATATGGGAAAACGTTTTTTATTAAAACCAGACTATAACCAGAACAGTGCTCTCAACGATCCACAACGACGCTTCGCTCCACGTGCAAGACTCGACATCCTAGGTAATAAGGTTTATGTTTATTACCTGCTTGCTAGAACTGCTTAGAACTTTGCTCGTAGTATGCTAGATTACATTGCTTACTATACGTTGTTACATGAGAACCCCTACGTGCCTACACTTTTCTGTCATCGCGCTACTCGCGAACCATTCATACTTATGCTACCTTTACTGTTCGATCATGTCTGGACGTGTTGACATGACTTAAGCCCAGTTGACGGCTCTCATTAATGAACAGGTCGCTGCGGCGCTTGCAGCCGCACCAGCAGGAGTTATAACCTGCTATTCCAAACCTATCCTAGGACGTTAGATCCTACTCTCGTGACCCAACTCTCGCGCTTAACCTTGACCTATCTTTCTCGCGCAACGGGTCGGAACGCACAGCAACCTGCCTGCACATTCAAGAACTTCATGGACTGTCGTCCAAGCACATTCAGTGGCACAAAAGGAGCAGTGGGACTACTCCATTGGTTTGGGAAGCTCGAGTCAGTATTCGAGATGTGTGAATGCCCTGAGGTTTGCAGGGTCAAGTACGCCACTGGTACTCTGGAAGGAATCGCGCTAACCAGGTGGAACGCGCAAGTACAGATACTAGGGTTGGCAGCTGCTAACGCCACCCCTGGGACGAATTCAAAGAACGCATTAAAAGGGAATACTGCACGCGTGATGACATCCACAAGTTGGAAGTGGAGCTTTACCCTTTGAAGATGACGGGGTCAGGAATTGATGCATATACGAAACGGTCGAACGAATTGACCATCTTGTGTCCAACCATGGTGGACCCTCCAAGCAAGCGTATCGAATTGTACCTCAAGGGTCTAGCCTCAGAGATTCAGAGCCATGCTACACCGGCTAGCCTCGACAATATCCAAGACATTTAGCGTCTTGCTCATCACCTCACGGATCAAGCAGCGGAACAGAACAGGCTGCCTAGTTGTATCAGCGCTATTACTACTGCTATCACTTCTGCTACCCCCGCTACTACTAGTGACAACAAGCGGAAATGGAATGAGTATTCCAGCAAGGGTCCTGCTACCGTTCAGTCTCAAGCACAGCAGCAGCGCAAGAATAGTGATCACCAGAGCCGAGTCAGCCAACTTCTGGAGGTCAGAGGCAGGGTGGATGTCGGGGAATTCACCCAATGTGTAACTAATGCAATAGACACCACGGTGGTTAGTGCAACGAGGGACGTTGCCAGAGGTGTCTCAAGATGGGCCATGAAGCTAAGGATTCAGGAGCCCACGGCCTGCAAATCGGAATCGCCAACAGCAACAGCAAGCAGAAATCCTATGCAAAGAAAAGGTTGTTCGCATTCCTCGTTCTGGACAAGAACCTTTCGAAGTTCAAGGCGACAAGGGTGGTGCTGTGGTTGGCATCATCTCCTTTTTGAAGGCTCAGAAATGTTTACGAAAGGGGCACACTGCCATTCTGGCACTCATTACTGACGCATCAGCAAAGGAAAAGAAACTGGGGGATATACCAGTTGTGCGTGATTTTCCTCAAGTGTTTCCTGAAGATTTACCCGGTTTACCTCCTCATCGCCAAGTCGAGTTTCAGATTGAGTTAGCTCCTGGAGCAGCACCTATAGCCCGCGCACCGTATCGTTTAGCTCCAACCGAACTGGAAGAGTTGTCAAAGCAGCTACAAGAGCTCTTGGAAAAGGGCTTTATTCGTCCAAGCTCATCGCCTTGGGGAGCTCCAGTACTTTTCGTGAAAAAGAAAGACGGTACGTTCAGAATGTGCATCGACTACCGTGAACTGAACAAGGTGACAGTGAAGAACCGTTATCCTCTTCCGCGTATAGACGACTTATTCAACCAGTTGCAGGGATCGAGTTACTATTCCAAGATAGACTTGAGGTCAGGGTATCATCAGCTGAGAGTCCGGGATGAGGACGTCTCCAAAACCGCTTTCAGAACTCGTTACGGTCACTACGAGTTTCTTGTCATGCCATTTGGGTTAACGAATGCGCCTGCCGTATTTATGGATCTGATGAACAGGGTGTGCAAGCCGTACTTAGACAAGTTTGTGATTTTCTTCATCGATGACATACTGATTTACTCCAAGAGTCAGGAGGAGCACGAGCAGCACCTGCGATTGATTTTGGAACTCCTTCGAAAGGAGCAATTGTACGCCAAGTTTTCCAAATGCGACTTCTGGCTTCGTGAAGTCCACTTCTTAGGCCATGTGGTGAACCAGGATGGGATTCATGTTGATCCATCCAAGGTAGATTCGATCAAGAACTGGCCTGCACCACGTACACCAACAGAAATACGCCAATTCTTGGGTTTGGCGGGTTACTACAGACGATTTATAAAAGACTTCTCCAAAATCGCACAGCCTCTTACGCTACTGACACAGAAAGGTGTCACCTATCGCTGGGGAGAGCCCCAGGAGACCGCTTTTCAGTACCTAAAGGATAGGCTTTGCAGCGCGCCTATTCTCTCATTGCCAGAGGGCACAGATGACTTCGTGGTTTATTGTGACGCATCGATACAAGGACTTGGGTGTGTGTTGATGCAACGCGATAAAGTTATTGCCTACGCTTCGCGGCAACTCAAGATTCATGAACGTAACTACACGACACACGATTTAGAGCTGGGAGCTGTTGTTTTCGCGCTTAAGATATGGCGACACTACCTGTACGGTACCAGGTGCACGATTTACACCGATCACAGGAGTCTCGAGCATATCCTTAAGCAAAAGGATTTGAACATGCGTCAGCGAAGATGGGTCGAGCTACTGAACGATTACGAATGCGCTATCAAGTATCATCCAGGCAAGGCCAATGTTGTGGCTGACGCCCTCAGTCGGAAAGACACTCTACCTAGACGCGTACGAGCCTTGCAGCTCACTATTCAGTCCAGTCTTCCTGCATAGATACGAACTGCTCAGATAGAAGCTCTAAAGCCCGAAAACGTCAAGGCTGAAGCCTTACGTGGCTCAAGGCAACAAATGGAACAAAAGGAAGACGACGCCTACTATGTAACGGGGCGTATTTGGGTCCCACTTTATGGCGGTTTATGCGAGCTGGTAATGGACGAAGCTCACAAGTCACGCTACTCGGTACATCCAGGGTCGGACAAAATGTACCACGACATCAAAACAACATATTGGTGGCCTAGCATGAAAGCCCACATCGCTACTTATGTTGGCAAGTGTTTGACATGTGCAAGGGTCAAAGTGGAATATCAGAAACCAGCGGGTCTACTTCAACAACCCAGAATACCACAATGGAAATGTGAAGAAATTTCCATGGATTTCGTTACGGGCTTACCTAGATCTCAGCGTGGGAACGATACGATATGGGTGATCGTGGATCGACTCACCAAGTCTGCACACTTCCTAGCTATAAAGGAAACGGATAAGTTCTCCACTCTCGCAGACATCTACCTTAAGGAAGTTGTTTCGAGGCACGGAGTGCCCACTTCCATCATTTCGGATCGGGATGCACGATTCACGTCAGAACTCTGGCAAGCGATGCATAAATCCTTCGGCTCACGGTTAGACATGAGCACAGCATATCATCCTCAGACGGATGGGCAGTCTGAGCGAACGATTCAAACTCTTGAAGACATGCTTCGGGCATGTGTTATCGATTTCGGCAACGGCTGGGAAAAGCATCTCCCTTTGGTGGAGTTTTCATACAACAACAGTTATCACACCAGCATACAAGCCGCTCCATTCGAGGCATTGTACGGGCGTAAATGCCGGTCACCTCTCTGTTGGGCAGAGGTGGGGGATAGTCAGATTACGGGTCCAGAGATTGTAGTGGACGCCACAGAAAAGATAGCACAGATACGACAACGCATGGCGGCAGCACGCGACCGTCAGAAAGCCTACGCGGACAAGCGTAGAAAGCCATTGGAATTTCAGGTCGGGGACCGGGTTTTACTTAAAGTTTCACCCTGGAAGGGTGTGGTTCGTTTTGGCAAACGGGGCAAACTAAACCCGCGGTACGTTGGACCGTTCGAAATCATAGAAAAGGTTGGCAAAGTAGCCTACAAGTTGAACCTACCAGCTGAACTCGGTGCAGTTCACAATGTCTTTCATGTGTCGAATCTGAAGAAGTGCCTGTCAGATGAGACCCTCATAGTTCCTTTTAAGGAACTCACTATTGACGAGCGGTTGCAGTTCGTCGAGGAGCCAGTTGAAATCACGGACCGGGATGTTAAGGTCCTCAAAAACAAGAGAATCCCTCTTGTTCGAGTTCGTTGGAACTCCCGTCGTGGCCCAGAGTACACCTGGGAACGCGAAGACCAGATGACAAAAAAGTATCCCCAGTTATTCGGAACCAATACAACTACTGCTGAGGCTGAAGCTACTACCACGGAATTTCGGGACGAAATTCCAGATCAACGGGGGGAGGATGTGACACCCCAGGAAAACCAGTGAACGATGCCACCTATCTAGCTTCCTCAGTAAGTACGTACCAAATTTCGGGACGAAATTTCTTTCAAGTTGGGGATAATGTGACAACTCGAGCTTTTGACTCGTATTTAATGCACGTTGACCTTGACCATTGACTTTGACTGTTTGACTTGCAACTGTACATGTTATGTGTTAATGAAACGTACTGTGTTATGCATATATGTGATTACCATTGCAATGTGTGTATTATGAAACAATTAGACATAGACTACTGATTAAACCACATAGTGCCCGACGAATCAGAGCTAGATTCGCCAACATCATCTCGACGAAACAGGAGGCCTGTCTCGTCAACCCTATCTCAACGAAACATCCTGTTTCGCCGGCCCAGTCTCGCCAAAGCCCATTACGGGCCCAAAACGCTAACTCGTGTATATTAACATGAAACGACTTCTAGTTCACACCTTTGGTAAAAGTTAGAACCCTAGAACGCTCATCTCTTCTGTGTGACGGCAATCTTGTGTCTCCAAAGCCCCGAATCAATCTGATTGTTATCTTGTTCATTGTGGTAAGTGTTTTAACTCTTGCGTGATTGTTAGTTCGCCTATCGATTAACTATTTTGCTAGAAATTATAGGCTGATACTAGATGTTGATTATGCCATGATTGGTTGTTACTGATAATCTGAATAGGGTAATTGTGATATTGTGATCTCATGATCTAGGGTTCATGCTAGAGGTTGATTGTGTAATATGATTTGGTTAACGTAGCGATATACACGATAGTGGGTGAATGATTACAGTATGGTACCAATGATTTTATGATGATTGTATGATGATTGACTCCTGTATGATTATGGTTGATGATTGATGACGGCAGTTAGCATGATTAGGGTTTCTGTAATTGACTGCATGATATCCGTAACTGACATGTTGACGTAACTGATACCTTGACGAATTTGAATGTTTGACGAATGTGGGTCATTGACGGAATGGAACACTTGACGAAACAAGGATGTGTTTCGCCAAGGGTTTCGACGAAATTGTATTGTGTTTCGCCAAAGAATAGTTGACGAAACAGTCTCTGTTTCGCCAACCTCTGTTTCGCCAATCTGGATAACCTGCACAGTAACTGATGAAATTCTGTTAAGTGTTAACTGAGTTAACTAACTAATGTTAAACACTATGCATGACTTGTGTGATGTTGATTAGTGATGTGTACTACCTGATGATCATTGATTATGCTTATACGTGAACGGTATGAATACGAACTGATTGTGTATACGTGCATACCATAGGACGTGACTGATTGATTGTGATTACATACTTAGCATACCGAGCAAACCCAAGGTGAGTTCACACTCCTACTAAGGCATGGGATTCCCGGGTCATGGGAATGGGATAATGGTTACCATTGACTAAGAACGTACATATGCTTTTCCTAGACTATCACCTACCATGATCCTCGGATGTCAGGACGGTTCCGTAGGTTAGCATAACACCTACGTGGTCATATGCCAATTACTGCCTCGGATGTCAGGCACGCACGTAAAACCTACGTGTACGCATTACTTACTTCTATCCTCGGTACAAAGGATACGTACGTGAAACCCACGTACACCCCCGCGTCTCCTATCCTCGGTTGTGAAGGATACGTGCGTAAAACCTACGTACACCCCATACGCGCTACTGTTCTCGGAAGAAGAACAGGGATGATACGAGTAGTTGATACGAATAGTCTAGTGGTCACATAACATGGGAAGCCCCCACCTGTATGACTTACTATCGGCCCAGTAGAGCCACCCGTTACTTACTGTTACGCACTTACTTACTGTGAACTCGCTCAACTAGTTTGTTGATCATTCTGTTACATGCCTTGCAGGACCTTAGGTACTTATGGAGCTTGCACTGGAGAAGCGGGTCGTTGTGGGCAATGGATCATGAACACTATGTTTAACATTTCGAATATTTGAACTTATGGTTTACTTTGGGTTATTTACTTATGCTTCCGCTGTTGATACTATGTATGGTTTGGAACATCAATTGTATTGAATGAGGTTTTACGAACTATTTTATTTATATTATGCAATGTTCAATATGATTGATGGCTTGATCCTGGTCAGTCACGCTCCCAAGCGGTGATACTCCGCAGGTGGATTTTGGGGGTGTGACAGTTGCTCCATCAGAAATGGAAATGAAAAGGATAATCAAACGAATATTCATTTCCTCAACGGATAATCTTTAGAAACGAAAATGAACAGACGGAGTCATTTTCATCGGTTGTTTCCTCAGAAACGGAAATGAACAGGGTTAACTTTAGACACATGACAAAACTTGCTGTGGTTTCTGTGCACTAAATTCCATAATTATGTATGCATCCATAATTACGTAATTCCTTGCACAGTCCGCACATTTTGTTTTGTAATGTGAAAGGGATTGAATTTGAACAAGCTTGAGACAGCATTGATTGGGTCAACACATAAACATATAAGTACATGAATATTTTCTTGGCCATTAATTGTTATTATCTTGTTATTGATTGCTATAAACTTGACGTCGATTTGAACATGGGTATTCAAGGTATACCAGGAACCCAGTCGATGGACTTCAACGTCCTCAAGCATCTATCTGAAAAGATAGGATGATCTTCCAAAAATTCGATTTTTAATTACAAGAAATCACCATATTCGAATTAAGGTATACAACAATTAAGGACTTACGGAAATACCCTTAGATATCCTATCAAGGATTGGGTATTCGTCCAGAGTTGTAACTTGCGCCTTGTACTTCGTTTCCTAGGAGGAAACGGGTACATAGGATTTTCGTGGAAAACGCAAGAGATCATGAAATGGAAGAAATTTGGAGGTAGTTTGTTCTCTAAGGAATACGGCTCCTTGATTGTCGGTGTTGTAGGGGATATGTTGTTTATACATGCAACCATATCAATATATATTGCGATGTAAAATAAAAAGATTTATTTATAAACAACAATTACAACTGTTTCATGGACCATGACAACAAAAGAAATAATACATAAGGCTTGGTTATTTCTAAACAGTGTTGTCTTCCAATTGGTCAGGTGCTCATCCCTGCGCAGGATTCGCATTAGCAAGCTTTGGGCAATTTCTTCGGAAATGGCCCATCTCGCCACAGTTGAAGAAAGAACTTGGTGGAAAACGACCTTGAGCAGGATTGTTGCCAGCTTGATTTGGTGCAGATGCAGCTGGGCAAACTCTTGTTGCATGGCCTGTGAGTCCACAAGTTTGGCATTTGCGGCACTTTATATTGGCATGATGATGAAGGCTACATTGGTTGCACAAGGGTGTAGTTCCGTTGTAGGGCTTCCTAGCAGGGGGTTGAGCTGGTTGGTTGGGAACGGCTTGGTCATTGTGAGCAACCATGGCGAAGTTTTGAGAAGCCTTTCGCTTCTTTGACTTCTTGGAGGATTCAGTCTGTTCATCCCTTGGTTTTGATTCCTCGACCGGTTTCTTATCACCCTTTCGGAAAGGTTTACCTTTCCTGATTTGAGATTCAGTCAAGGTAGCAGATAGCTCAATGGCCTGTCTAACTGTAGTGGGATTACTGCCAGTCACAATGTCTTGTACTGAGTCAGGGAGGCCATCGATGTACTTTTCGATTGCCTTATCCAAAGGCGTAACCATATTTGGGCATAACAGACTTAACTCCTCATATCGGTCCGTGTAGGCTCGATGCTCACCGCTATCTTGCTTAAGATCGTCAAATTCCCTTTCCAAGGCCCTGATCTCGTGACGAGGACAGAATTCCTTCATCATCAGAGCTCGAAGCTCTTCCCATGTTTGAGCCAGTGCCACATTGGCACCCCTATCTCTCATCACACCATTCCACCACGTCAAAGCTCGTTTCTCAAAGACACTAGATGAGAAATCTACTTTTCGCTCGTTTGGACATTAAACATGTCTGAAGGTGCTCTCTAAACTCTCGAACCATTGCAGAAGTGCAGTCGCTCCTTGAGTCCCAGAAAACTTTGATGGCTTAGCTAAGTTGAACGTCTTAAAGTTGCAGGGAGCATTATTGTTGTTGAGAGCTTGGTTACATTGAGCAACGATGTTCGGGATTGTAGCAGCCATCTGCTGCATAATGATGGCTGTCAGTTCTTCATTAGGCACATGATTGTCGCGTCGTGGAGGCATTCTAAAAAGGGGAAACAAGAGAGGAAACAAATGAAACACCATTCGGTAAAAGTAGGATGTTAAAATTACCGATCAAAAGCATGGGTGATGGTCATTTGTTTGAACCACGAAGCAAACAAATGACACGCAAAGGCTGAATCAAAGTAAATAGGTCCTCATAATGTATCGCGAAGACATGCTCGCCTATAAGTGGACACTCACCCCAAGAGTTCCCAGGTAAGAATGACTGGTCCGATACTGCGGATTTGTACGAACACTCTAGCCTTGGACAGAAAACTCAGGGTACAGGCACCCACCCTTCCAGTTTGCACGTGTTCACATTATTTAGACCCAAACTTTGAAGAGAATTTGAAAACTTTGAAGGTTCGAAACCTTATAATAAATCATCCTAGAACAGATGATTAGTTTTTAAAACAGATTCGAGTTTTGTGTTCTTATTGTGGTTGTTGCCTAAGGATAGGCAACGAAAATGTTTTATGACTAAACGCAAGTAAACTCGCGTTAGGGTCCTAGGAAGGTTATAGTCTAGGTCAAATCATTACTAATAACCTAATTCCCTATAACCATTGGCTCTGATACCAACTTTTTTGTCACACCCCGACCACGTAATACAACAAAACGTGGCGGAAACATCGGGGAGTGTTGTAACAGAATCATTGTTTCACAACCATGGATTAAACAATATCGTTTTATTGAATTAAATGTATTGTATTACATTGGAATTTGAAACAAAACAGGTACAAATAGTCTTGTATCTTTTAATGTCACTAAGGCCTCGTCCAATCCTATGTGAGAGTACACAAATATCTTCATCAAGCATCATCAACTATTGTGCCTGAAACGCATGTGAAAATAGGTATGTCAGCATAAAAATGCCGGTGAGTACATAGGTTTTGTATGAGTTCCAGATTCATGGCTCGTTTTACATGTTGCAATACTTATTTAAAAAAAACTTCTTTTGAAAAGTATAGTATTGCGACATAATTAACCAACTCAAATCAAATTGGTTACAGTTTATAAAATCTCGTAGCCATGATTCTTAACTCCAAAACATTTGTTTAATTAAATCCAGATTGTAAATCGTTTTTGGAATAAAAACTCGAGTAGTATATATATATATCGTTGGAAAAACCTTGTAGTATAACTTTGTTTTGTTAACCATTGCCCAAGTGATCTAGATAACGCAACGATATATAATGTGTTAAAAGCACTTATATATAGGAAGTACCAGCGGCGTATCCACCATGCCTTTAACACATTACACCCGCCCCATTACCTAATCACTTCCCTAACCCAACGGTTCAAACAGATTTCAAACGGTTCATGTCAATCATGTTGGATATAATGTTCAATTGTCGATTATAATTCAATGTTGCCGTCAAGGTACGACCCAAAGAGTTACACTTTGGGCAACGAACATTTAACGGTGTTTTAATCGTTAATCACCGGATCACGAAATAATAAGCGTAATAAAAGAAAATGGTAATTATTTAGAATAATTACGGTGAGCCAGATTAATATTATAGTTAATTTGTTAATTATAATAAATTACATATATATTGTTAATTATTTTGATAATTAAAAAGAGAGATAATTGTTTTAATTATGAGATAATTATGGAGGAGTTGTGATTAGATTACAACTCCTAATGCTTGTATATCTTTAATTTTAAGACTTCCATAAAAATCTCTATATGATCTATCAAAAGCTTGATAGACATTAACTAAAAATGGAATATACGGAAGTTGATACAAGTGGATGACTAGTTAGTCTCCAACTACAACTCTCAATTATATAAATATTGCCCCTGTATGTCTTTTATTGAGTTTTTGTTTCCAATTCCTTTTGATATATGAAGAACAAGAAAAGGAAACAGGAACTTAAAAGAAATTCTTTCTTTTCGTTGCAAAAGGAGAAAGAGAAAGAGAGCTTCTAAAGGCAAGTAAAGTTTATAAACTTTGTTTTTATTTAGTTTAAAGGTTTCGTTTGAAATTGTTTCAAACGAACAAATATTATTTCGTGGTCAACGATCATCTAGCGAGATCGTTCGTTGAACCAAGGTGTCTTTCTTGGATGTCACGATTCTTTAATTTTATTATAACCTATTTTGATTGTAAAGAGATCACTGGTGGAAACGGTTTAGAACCGAACATCGTGTACATGTTTTCCGCTGCGTTCAGTTTGTTTGACAAATTGACTAAAATTATTTTCCTAAAGTTACACGAAATTTCCAACAGTGGTATCAGAGCCACCTTACAAATCAAAGTAGGTTATTTTATACATGTGTTTGTAGATCTATAAAATAGTTATAGGATTGCATGCTTAAAATCGAGTAGATTTGGCATAGGATCCTGTCACGTATAATAGTTATAGGCAAGTTTTATTAAGGCCAAACATGAACACTTGTCAAAGTTCTCTTTGACAAAATATTTGGTCTTAACCTATTTCGTTTAGCTTAATGATCGTAGTACGCAAATCCGGGTCTAGAATCGTTTTTCATAACACGTGTACTAAATTAGTTTTTGGAGCTACACGCGTTAAATTAGTTTAAAGAAAAACGAATGTATTAAAATAATTATTTTTAATATATACCAAACTAAAATATTAAAAAAACGTAACTAAAGACTTTATTTTAAAAATAAAGTTAAAATTTTGTTAAGTCTTTTCGTTACAATATCTAAAGGAAATTTAAGTTTTCTTTATATTAATTTTTTTTTTATTTGGGTTGGATCTAAAATTAAGTGGGAGCACAAAAGCGTTTGTGCTACACTTAATGGGCTCGGTTCATATTCTTGGGCTTGAAGGAACTGAATATAATCTTAACCCGGAATTGCATATTTATTTATTTTATTATGCGTTTTGCCATGAGATGTTTGTTACGTACATAAAATTAAATATTAATACACGATCATTAAAACGACAATTTTAATAAAAGGTTTATTAAGTATTGGATAGGTAATTAAAATAAACAGTTTATTTTAAAATACAAAAATCAAAATTGGTTTTTCAAAAAATTAAAAGTTAATTTGAAAACCATGATTAATAAAAGTTATTGATTAAAATAAATTTGCGACACGACCAACTTAGATTAAATAGGGTATTTAAAATTAATCGGTCGAGTGATTGAAAGGTGTTTCAAGTCATCACAAATTAAAACGTAAAATTGATTTTTACAAAGGAATTGTAGAGCCTATGTTCATGCCATAGGCCGTACAAGTATTTTAAAACGACCCGAACTGGTAATTTTAAAATATAACCCAAATTAAAATCGATATCCTACGCCACCCTAAATTAAGAACACCCGAACTGATCTATCTGAACCCCTGGTGCTAGTGTTTACCCTGCGTCCAGACCTACGGTTTTGGTTAGGGGTAGTTCCGCGATTTCCATGCTTACATGGGCCGGGCTACAGTTCTGATTTGAGGACAAATATCACTTTTGCGACACGAGAGCAAATGTTAGTGTTTACCCTGCATTTGTTTTCTATGGTTGTGAAAGTGGGCGTAGTTGGGGTTAACGTACCAATGCTTGACACTACTCGTCATGCGACCCCAAACCGAGAATTGTGTAGTTGACACAATTGGTTATCGTCACCTACCCTTCAATCTATGCCAGTGAAGAGTGCTAAGTCCATTCACTGAGTTATAGGGAGATGGGATCTCCTCCTAATTTCTAAAATTTTGTAAATCTTGGGTCAAAATTGAATTAGGTTAATGCATGAAAATTACTAATAAAATTTTCTTCTAAATTCTACAGATGTCTACAAACAATTCTGATAACACCAAATTCTCGCTTAAGTCCATCCTTGAAAATGCTAAACTTGATAATTCTAACTTCATGGATTGGTACCGCAACCTGAAAATTGTTCTCAGGGCGGAGAAAAAGGCTTATATCCTTGAAGGACCAATTCCCGAAGCACCTGCTGCTAATACGGGTGCAGCCCGTAGGACATGGGAAAAACATGTTGATGATTCCCAAGATGTGACATGTCTTATGCTTGCTATGATGATTCCAGAACTTCAGAAGAATCTGAAAAACTTGGGAGCATATGAGATGAGTGAGCAGCTGAAAAACATGTTTCAGCAGCAAGCTCGTCATGAGCGTTTTGAGGTCATGAGATCTCTCATTACATGTCGCATGCAGGAAGGTACTTCGGTCAGTTCTCATGTACTCAAAATGAAGTCTTTCGTTGATCAACTGGAGCGTCTGAACGCACCCCTTAGTAATGAGTTAGCTACAGATGTGATCCTTAACTCACTACCCAATTCATATCATCAATTCGTTTTGAACTATAACATGAATGGGTGGGAAAGAACGATCCCAGAGTTGCATCAGATGGTAAAAACTGCTGAGACAAACATCCCAACCAAGGGCAATCCAGTGCTGGCGATCTGGGAAGGAAGAATTACCAAGAAGAAGCAATCCAAGGGAAAAGGCAAGGCGAGTAAGCAAGACAAGGGCAAAGGCAAAAAGGTTGCCACTCCAAAGGCAAAGCCTCATAAAGATGCTAAGTGTTTTCACTGTGATGAGATCGGCCATTGGAAGAGGAATTGTCCCAAGTACCTGGCTGAGTTGAAGCTTAAGAAACTGCAAATATGAGAATCCTCAGGTATACATGTTATTGATCTATTTTCCTTTTCGAGCAAGTCTTGGGTGTTTGACACTGGATGTGGTTTTCACATTTGTAATGATTTGCAGGGACTAAAAAGGATTAGAAAGCTGAAGCAGGGTGACTTAGAGCTGCACGTTGGGAATGGGCAGAATGTTGCTGTGAAGGCAGTTGGAGAATTTATTCTTGAATTACCTTCTGGATTGTTTATTACTTTAGACAATGTTTTTTATGTTCCTAGTTTGACTAAGAATATTATTTTTGTTTCTGCTTTAAGAGAACAAGGTTTTAATTATGCTTTTGATATTGTTTTTGTTTTGGGTAAAGGGTTGCCCCGGTGATTTTATAATATAACCAAAATAAAACAAGTAGGAAGCAAAGTTACCCCCTAGTTCTCTTCGCGACATACCGCAAAAGAGCAAAACAAGAAAACAGCCAAATAAAACAAACAACCTAGATCATTACAATACTAAAAATATAGGTCTTTAGTCTTCATCCAAAAGATCTTCATTATTAAGCTTCCACTCCTCCAGAAATCGTTTGACATTGGCTTTTCTCTTATACTTGAAGGATATTAACTTTGTTCTCACAGTGTTTATCACAATATCAACAATCTGTTCAGGAGGTCGCAACCTGTTACTAAAGAATCTTGTGTTTCTTTCACTCCAAATAGCATAAGCCATAGCCGCCACAAGAAGTTTACTAGCAACCGCATGAGCCGCTTTGGATTTCGCTCTCGAATCAGCCATTTGGAGATATCTTCCCACGTCTCTCGGACCGAGTTCATGCCCACTTTGTTCCGAACACTATGCCAAATGGATCTCGAATAAGCACATTGAAAAAACAAGTGCTCATGTGTCTCTTGATCCGCAAAGCAAAGCAAACAACACATCTGGTTCATAGAACCCGTAACCATATGGTTCCATTTCAGAATACGATCTTGAGTCCACAACTTCCTCTTAAAAATAAGCCAACATATGAAGGCATGTTCAGGAATGTTAAAAGACGACCACACAACATTCGACCAATCAGCTGGAGGCTCTCGGATACGAATAGAATGCCACACTTCCTTGGACGAGAACGGGACTAAGTTACCATCTGAATTCAGCCACAAAACTCTATCCTTTGTGTTGATGCAGATTTTGTGTCTGATGCTTGTCGAATAGATTAGTTATCATTTTACGCTGAATTTGTAATAGTTAGTGAAACGGTCTATCGAACGTGTATAGACCCGCTCGTTTGAAGTGGTCAAACAAGAGGGTTATTCGTTTGACCGTGTGTGGTTGCAAGACAAATTATGGTTGTTTAATGTTGGTGTCGAAGGATAAGGCATCGAAGGATTGTGTATCCTTCGATGAGCTCGAAAGATATCCATCGAAGGTTGAAGATGGACCTCGAAGGATATGGCATCCTTCGAGGTATGTGTGTATCTTTCGAAAGCTGGATGGTCGACAGATGATCTATCGACCAGTCAGTTTAATCCTTCGACCGTGCAACCTGTGTTTGGTATAAATACCAACACCTTGTCATTTGCAACACAAGAGTGAGAGCACAAGTGTGTGCTAGAGAGTGATAGGAGGTTTGAGTCCTCACCGGGAGAAATCACCACTTGGTTTCTCCCCGGATGTATACTTCTTTGGTATTAGTTCGGTTTTCATGTAATCGGGCCGACTTGTAATGTTTACTACCGGATTAATGCAAAGTTGTTTGTTTATCATCTCTATCTTCTTCCATCTATGAACATTATCATGAAAATCACGGTTTGGATCCCGAAACAGGGACCTACAATTGGAATATAGTTAATCATGAACAAAAGACACACTCATGACCATGTCACAATCAAACACCGTCCGACAGTTTGAAAGTTTTTCAAATTTATCAATTTCAGATTTCAACTTTCAAAACATGCAAATTTCGACCGTTTATGAAGATTTAGTCATTTCGGTTTTCGTTCAGGTTTCAGGCAACGAAGACTCGAGTTCCAACATCGTACGATCGAAAATAAATTGGAAATAAAATCTTTTTGGCTTTTATAAAGTTTATATTAAAACACACCTAAAATCTTTTTGGTATTTTTGACTTTTCTAAATGTAAATACTGAAAGCAGTAAATAAATATATACATACATTCTTTTTGCGAGTTTCGAGGTTAAGAGAATCATATCAGTGTACGGTCATGCCAAAACGCTCTTGTTGTTCAGTTAGTTAACATTAAGATAAGCATCCTATAACAATTATCGGTATTGTTGTCCACTTAAGCTCAACTTATCAGATGTAATCATGGCGAGGGGATACGTTAAGGTATGATTTATACTTACCGACCGGTGTTCATCCACATCACGACACATTCCCGTATCAAGGTATGCACGAGTGTTCATCTTACCGGTGAGTATACCGATTATCATCTGTTTGACCGTATAAAATTGTGAGATACTCACTTATTTTGATTTGAAAACAAGTCCTATGTGATATAATCACTTATTGATGAGGAACTTGATTTTCGTATGCATGAGGGCACAGGTGCAAGTCCGTGAACAGGTCAGTACTTCCGTACAGCAGAGAGACGAACTTGACACCCGGATAAATGTGATATTTTATAACTTATTTGAATTGGACATGTGATTGTTTATCACTTATTGAGGTCGAATGCAGTATGTAATATGTACACGTATGTATAGTATCATGGAAGATCTAGACTTGCGTCCCCGTTATTTTTCGGTAAAAGATACAACCATGATACCCAGATGATAAGCAGCATAAAGACCGAATATCTCAGAACCTCGGCAATCTATCAAACGAAATTTCGGTACTAAGACCATATGCCAATGAATGGTTCCCACCTGATCTTCAGTCGGTTTAAGATTTATATCACCCTGCACACTTTAAAATGATTGTGAGCCTACCGATACATCTTATATAGAGCTGCTTATCGTTTTTCATTTAGGGTTTAAAGAGGCTTGGATAGACCACTGATGTACTATCATTTTCTCTTTTGCTCGCCAGGAAACTCATTTTTGATTTTCTATTGTTTTTGTGTTTTTGAAATTTTTCGATGTTTTTGGATTTTCAGATTTTTGGATTTACTCCCCCAAAAATCAATAAACTAAGACAAATTTAAGAACACAAAGGTATTTACAAAAATGATTTTCCGATGTTGGTTTTACTCGTATTTTACCTCAATGCCGTCTACCAAAATTAATTTTAATCAAAAATGATTTTATTGAATTTTGGAAAAATCAGTTGGCATGTCGGTAAGCGGTGCGGACCATGACACCATTGACGAGTTTCATAGAGAAACAATCACGTGTGAGGTGATATTCGAGATCAATGTGTCAGGTCAAAGAGTGCTGTATGAGATGATAATAATTCATAAAGCAGCTTAAAAAAATCAACAAGTATAGGAGAGATTAGAAATTTAAAACCGTATCCTGCAACTGCTTCGTGCATTGCAAGGAATCTGAGCACTCTCCCAAACTGGACATCCACTGGATGTGGACTTCAAAGTCGATTTTGTAGCTACTGAAAAAATCTCTTCACAGCAACACGATCAAAAACCTTTGGTTCCGGCTGGCCTTCCATGTTGCACCAGCGAAGGTCTTTGACTTTCTCTTTCAGAAATGATGTGCGGATGTTCAATCCATGCCAAGACTTCTGCACACATTTCATTGTATTCTTTCCTGAGGACCCGAACAAAAACCATAACAACCAAATTTTGTCACGTCCTTCATTTGGTCGAATTTTGCAACTTCATTCAGCCACATTCTTTCATCAGACATTTTTGTCTACTTTTCTTTTTCCTTCCTCTCCATTAATGACAACATCATTCTCCTAGATATAACAATATTTCGGAGTAATATGTCGCCAATCTTGTGCATGGACGCTCCACTATCAACAATCCTAAAACTATCAATAGTTCCTCCTGGAACATCCTGCACACTCATTCAGAGATTAGTTGGAGAGGGGGACCCAAGCCTTCACAGACTTGGGTCGCTGGTCATCATCGAGAATTGTAACATCCATTTCCCACAAATATCTTGATCTTTCGAAAACAACAAGTTGACCTTTCTATTCAAACAAATGACCTTTCGAAAAAGAATGATCTTTCGAATAATAAAAGGATGACCCTTCGAAGAACTGCTTGATCTATCGATTCTGTTGTGATCTTTCGAGATATGAAGAAATCAAGAACATTATGAACACAGCAAGAACACGGTGACTGTTAGATCTGCAGATTTGACGAAAACTGACCCAAGACTTGAACAAAAACCCGGTTTTAAACAAGGTAAAGAGCCTTAGCTCTGATACCACTTGTAGGTCCCTCTTGGAGGATGACGAACCTAAACCTTGTTATACAAACCCACTAGCGAGTGCGGAATCCAAGCTAGCAAGCAAACCGGGATGAGACAAGCATAAACACAAACACACAAGGATTCATCGATTAACACCACTGTATTAATACGAATGAAGGTTCCGGTTACAAGCACAATGTTTACAAATCTAACTTGCAAACTCTTTAGTGTGTGTGTGTGTGTTTTGATAGAATGCTCTCAAACTCTCTCTATGTGTGCATCTATCTCACAAGCCTCTCAAGTCTCTTTGCAAAACAACACACTACATGGGTATTTATACCCATACACAGCAGGTCTGGTCGAAGGATTAGACAGATTGTCCGAAGGACCATCTGTCGACCACAATGGCCATTGAAGGATCCATATATACTTCGAAGGATAGCATATCCTTCGAAGTCCATCAGTATCCTTCGTGATTTATCTTTCGAGCCAATCGAAGGATAGACATAATCCTTCGATTGCTCATCCTTCGACTCAGACACTTCACAAACATATTTCTAACTGTTAACTGAGTCAAACCAGGAGGACGGTTGACTTGGTCAACTTACAAGACTGACAAGGACATCGTTTACATATAGACCGAATACAGACAAAGTACAGACACAAGTGCATCAACACTTTGCACTCGTCAAATTCAATGGATGAAGCTGAAATAGATTCGGGTATACCCTTCTCCAATCATCCGGCCAGATCCATGCACCATTTTGAACAACATCCGCTACTTTTGACTTGATGGATAGACCATATCTAGCCATTTGTCTAGGAGTAACAACATTAGCAAGAGGACAATCTGCACTCCATTTATCAAACCAAAGAAAAGTAGACTGACCATTACCGATTTTTGACCAAAAGTAATCTCGAAATATATGTCGATATCTCAGTAATCTCTTCCAACCCCAAGGGGAGTTTACTTGCATCAGAATATCCCAAACACTACGGCCCCGAAGTCTATAAATCCCAACCCAGGTCGTCCACAAAGAATTCCTACCTGATAAAATACTGTGAATATGGTAGGTCATAAGGGATTTGTTTACCTCCGAAATACGTCTAATTCCCAAACCACCCTCCCATTTTGGAAGGCATACCTCCTTCAAAGCCACTTTAGCTCTCCCTTTAGATATCGTGCCATACCCCCATCGAAACCATTTCATTTTGCTCTCCAGATCCTTTATAATACTAGCTGGTAAAATAAATACCGAAGCCCAATACACATGAATAGAGGAGAGCACCGAAAGGACTAATTGAAGCCTACCAGCAAACGATAGAAACCTGTTCTTCCAATCTGCAATTCGTTTGTTCATACGTTCCACTAAAACCTTGCAATCTTTGATCAACAGTCACGAAGCCAGCAATGGAACACCCAAATATTTCATTGGTAACTTCCCTTCTTCAAACGGAACCAAATCAGCAATCCTGGACTTGACGGAGCTGGAAACATTACAAAAGAAAATGGAGCTTTTGGAATTGCTGGGGACGAGGCCGGATACCTCCTCAAAATACTTCAATGACCGCATGATCATCTTTACTGAGCCAACATCTCCCCTAGCAAATAATAATAGGTTATCCGCAAAACATAAGTTTATAATCATTTGTTTCTCACACTTGTTATGGAATCTAAACGAGGAATCTAAATCAGCTGCTTTTGAAAGAATCAGCGTTAGCACCTCCATCACCATAGTAAATAGGTACGGAGACATTGGATCCCCTTGTCGTAACCCACGCTTTCCTTTAAAGTAGCCATGGACATTCCCATTTATACTTAAAGAAAAGGAGGTAGTGGTGACACATTCCATAACGCAAGCAATAAATATAGGCCGAAATCCAAAACCATGAAGAACATCCCTAAGGAATCCCCAATCTACCGTATCATACGCTTTTTGAATATCCAGTTTCATAGCACATCTAGGAGGACCATTATGACGATGATAATTATGCATTAGCTCCTGCGTTAGCATTATATTATCAGAGATCCTTCTTCCAGGAACAAACGCCGATTGGTTGTTGCTAATCAAATCCTTTAACCCTTCCAGAATCCGAGTCGTTAGAATCTTACTTATCGCCTTATAGACAACATTGCAACATGAGATTGGCCTGTAATCCGTAACAACTTCGGGAGTATTCACCTTAGGAATGAGAGCCAAGAATGTATGGTTAATCTCTTGAAGCATTCTACCCGACTCAAAAAAATCAATCACAGCATCAGTAACCTCACTACCAACAATAGGCCAAGCCTTTTTAAAGAACCCAGACGTAAACCCATCTGGTCCCGACGCCTTATTCTCACTAACTGAAAAAAGCAGATTTAACCTCCTATTGTGTCACTAGGCGACACATATTGTTTGCCACGAGAGGGTTTAGAGAATTCACAAAAACGTCTCGGTTCACTTTACCAGCCATAGTCCTATTTTTACCAAGAAAACCTTGAAAGTAATTAACCAGAGCTGATGAAACCTGATCTCCTTCATACATCGTCCCTTCCGTGTCTTTGATAACATTAATTTTATTAACATGGTTTCGGCACTTCAAGACATTATGAAAGAAAGCTGTATTCGAGTCCCCAGCTTCTAACCATTTTTGTTTAGCCTTTTGTTTCAAAAATCTTTCCTCGTCCAACGATGCTTCCGTATACTTCTTAATGCACACACTTTCAGCTTCCTTAAGAACCGAATTGAAAGGATCAGAATCCAACGATTTCTGCAAACTATCCAGCTCATCTTTAAGGTCAAGCACCTTCTTGTGAATATTTCCTTGTTTACGTAACAACACTCTTAATGGATGCTTTAACCCCCTAAGTTTCTTGACAAGACGAAACATCGGAACTCCCAACACTTCGACATTCCAGCCGATTCTAACAACATCCATAAATTCTTTTTTGTGGGTCAAGAAATTTGTAAATTTAAACAGTTTTGGTCTAACCCGAGCTGCCTTTTGCATTTTCAACAAACCTGGGCAGTGATCAGAGACACAATGCGGAAGAAAGACTGCGTAAGCATCTACAAAGGTATCCACGAAACTAACATTAACCATAATTCTGTCCAACTTCTTTCGAATCCCAATGCCATTCTTTGGACGTTGATTCAAAGTAAAGTGCATCCTATGAGCTCTAACATCAAGAACCTCGAGCACATTCACACAGTCATTAAAGTCCCTCATGGCAGCCGTGTAAGTAGAAGAGCCGAAACATTTGTCTTCTAAGTTCAACACGACGTTAAAATCACCCATAATTATCCACGGCCTCGATTGCACCACTCCTTTATGCATTGTTAACGAATGCCAAAGATTTTTCCTTTCTTGATCACTATTACTCGCATACACCACCGATACATTAGTCATAGTATTATCTTTTTTAAACAGAACTTGGATGTGCATAACTTGATCAGTAGCATGCACCACCATTACGTCAACCTCTGCCATGTTCCAACCTAGAATGATTCTAGTGCCTTTATGGCATAAATTCCCATTGGATGTCCACTCCCAACTCCTAAAAACACTCTTGCAAACTTTATGAAGATTAGCCAACTTAACGTGAGACTCAAGAATTGCCAAAACTTGCAACCCATTATCTTTAACAAACTTCCGAACCTCCTTTTGTTTGAGGGGATGGTTCAAACCCCTGATATTCCAAGCTGCAATACTATCCATTAATAACCTCCTGAGCAGGTGTGCTTGCACCTGTATTATTAGACATACCAGATTTGGAACCCTCCATAAAATCATATCCACCTATTTCATCATTAAGCCTGACTTCATCAGCATCCGATCCCCCATCATCACCTATATCATTAAGGGCCTCAAAAGCATTTCTCGTACGAATACCCGGCGCTTTAGAAGGGTTCGGTTTGGACGAATCCACCTTATCAGGTTGTTTGTCCAACTTTCGGTTTGTTTCTTGGGCTTGTAGATAAGTCTCTGTCTATCTCTAATATTAAACTGATTTCTTGAATTCCTTTTCCGGTTATTGCCACTCTTAAACCCTTGTTCATCCACATTCACTTTATCATTACCCTTCTAATCAGGTTTCACACGAACAATCGCTGGACATTCATCATTACCGTGCCCAAAAACATTACACGTGTTGCATCGAGGAGGTTTCCACTCATATTCCACTTTTATATTGCTCTTTAGATATCCACCATCTTCAACATTTGGAATAGCCACAGTCACATTCTCTTTGATTTCCTTTTCCGCATCAATTTCTATTATAGCTCTAGCATACCCACTCCTTCCCCATGAATCCATGCACATCTTTGTAGTCTCATTATCAAGAACCTTAGGGGTGCCTATCTTCGAAGCAATCAAACTCAGCCCATCCTCCGTATAAGCAGCTAACGGAACATCGTGCATTTTTACCCAAACAGGAATCTTTTTCACTTCTTCCTTCTTTAGTTCCGTATTCGGTGTCCATTGTTTAAGGAAAAGTGGTATGTTTCTAATAAGCCAAGGACCATCTTGCAACATATTATCCATACCTTCTTTTGAGTAAAACTTGAAAAAGAAAAACCCTTTACCATTCATCATACATTTCTGCAGCCCATATTTCTCCCATCTATGACTAACAAAGTAATCAACCACCGGAAACGCCAATCGTTTCCCCAGAAAATACCCGAATAAAACATTATTAAATCTGTCTTGTACCTGCTTAACTGAAGCAATCGGAATAGCCACATCAGCCTCAACATCCTCGGCAGCTTTAGTATTTTCCATAAATCTGAAATTAACCTTCTGGGATGGAATAACTTTTGATAATTTCTCAGCATAAGACTGCCCTATTACGGTGTTTCCTCTATCCAAGTTCGAGTTACCTGAATCCCTTCGGACATACTGGCTACCTTTCACACCATCTTGATTGACCATCAAACCCTTATCAGCCTTACCATTAGGGTTTGCATGGGAATCCTTCATTGCCGCCATAAAACTCCCTTCACAAGCCGAACCAGAATTGACTTCCACTGGTTTAGAGATTTCAAATAACCCATCAATAGCAGAATTATTGTTGGTTGAGTAAATACCCCGCCTAGGAAACAGATTGTTACCCTCAATATTCGTCACCCGCAAACCAATTCCACGAACCGGTGGTGATTTGTCTTCCATCCCCGGAGTAACACCTTCCTCCAACGGCTTATGCCCATGACTTCTACCCTCCATGCACACGTGACACCAAAAGAAAACCAAACTCCAGCCAACCAAGAAACAAAGAAAAACCCTAATCCTGAAACCCTAGCGCCGAAATCAATCCTTAACACATTAAACCAGAGTACCAATCTAGCTAAATTAAACTCAGTTAACCGCGACCAATAACAACCAGATTAATATGTCAGGATCTCTAAACAGCAAACTATGGCGGCGATTGAGGAGAAACGAAAAATTAAAACCCTAATTTCAGATTGATTACTATTGCTAACGAGTTCGTTATAGAGATTAATGAACAATCTCTAATCACAGACTGTTATACAAACGAATCACAAAGAAATCTAGGTTTTCATGGAGAACACGAAAATCGCCCAGGAGTCAATGATTGTGCATTTCTTTGATTGATTACTAGGTTGTGAACCCTCTATTACAAGGTTTTGAAACCCCTTTGAATTTTCAAAATCTCGTCAAAGTTTTGGGTCCTAAATAGTGTGAACACGTGCAAACTGGAAAGAGTGAATGCCTGTACCCTTGCTTTTGATATTGTTAATGGTAACATTTCTGCATTTTTAAATGGTGTGTTCTATTTTGAGGCTAAGCCTCACAATGGTGTCTATGAAATAGATACTTCTAACAATAGATCAGATAATATGGTATGCTCTCTTTCCTCTAAACGTGTTAAAACTAGCTTTAATCAAACATATCTTTGGCATTGTCGTCTTGGCCATATTAACATCAATCGCATGAGGAAGCTCTAGACCACAGGGATTCTAGAATCCACAGGTCAAGAGACTTATGATTTATGCGAATGTTGTCTAAGTGGCAAGATGACTAAGGCCCCTTTTACCGGAACTAGTGAAAGGGCTAAAGACCTGTTAGGACTCATAAATACTGATGTATGTGGTCCATTCAGAACTATGTCAAGGAATGGGGAAAGATACTTCGTTACATTTACTGATGATTATAGTAGATATGGATATGTTTATCTTATGAAGTTTAAACATGAAACCTTTGAAAAGTTCAAAGAATTCCAAAATGAAGTACAGAATCAACTAAGGAAAACGATTAAGGCACTTCGATCCGATCGAGGTGGTGAATACATTAATCAAGATTTTGATGAACATCTCAAGAAGTGTGGGATTATATCCCAACTAACTCCACCCGGAACACCACAACTTAATGGTGTGTCTGAGAGGAGAAATCGAACCTTATTAGATATGGTTCGATCAATGATGTGTCGTACAAACTTACCACACTCCTTTTGGAGTTATGCTCTTGAAACTGCTACACGTCTTGTAAATATTGCTCCTACTAAAAAGGTAGAAAAGACACCATATGAGATGTGGCATGGTAAACGACCTAAAGTCTCTTACCTTCGCATATGGGGATGTAACGCTTATGTTACCAGTGAGTCTTCGGACAAACTTGATCCTCGCGGTGAAAAAGTTGTTTTCATTGGATATGCATATCCGGTTGGTTATTAATTCTATAATCCTGCTGAAAATAGAGTTTTCACCAAGCGTCGAGGAACATTCCTAGAGGATGAGCTTATGGCGCAAGGAACTGGAGATAATCTTGTGGATCTTGAGGAAATTCGAGAACCACAAATTGATCAACCAATAGTCGAATCTACCTCTCAACAAAATATTGTTGAACCTGAACCTGAGAGGATTCAGGAATCTGATGTAACACTAGGCGTCCGCAGAAGTACGAGGGATCGTCATGAACCTAATCTGTATTCACCTGATAGGTACGTCTTGATAATTGATCAAGAAGAGCCCTCAACCTACAAAGCTGCGATTTCAGGTAATGAATCTGAAAAATGGCTCGAAGCCATGGGCGTCGCGATGCAATCCATGTATGACAACCAAGTCTGGGATTTGGTTGAACTTCCTCCCAAATGTCGGACTGTAGGAAGTAAATGGGTTTTCAAGTTGAAAACAGACATGGATGGAAATGTACAAACCTATAAGGCTCGATTGGTTGCTAAAGGTTTTACTCAGACTCAAGGAGTTGATTATGAGGAAACCTTCTCACCAGTAGCCATGCTTAAGTCTATTAGGATTCTACTTGCCATAGCCGCATATTATGACTATGAGATATGGCAAATGGATGTCAAGACCGCGTTCCTAAATGGACACCATACAGAAGATGTCTATATGGAGCAGCCTGAAGGTTTTGTAGATCCTAAGAATCCTCATAAAGTTTGCAAGTTGAATAAATCCATTTATGGATTGAAACAAGCATCTCGAAGCTGGAATCTTCGTTTTGATCAGAAAATCAAACAATTTGGTTTTATAAAAAATGAAGATGAGTCGTGTGTTTACAAGAAGGCAAGTGGGAGTTCTATTACTTTTCTAATCCTGTATGTAGATGACATACTTCTCATTGGAAACAATATCCCGATGCTGCAGGACGTTAAGTCCTGGCTTGGTAAATGTTTCTCAATGAAGGATCTTGGAGAAGCTGCTTATATTCTAGGAATAAAGATTTATAGAGATAGATCTAAGCGGCTACTTGGACTTAGTCAAAGTACATATATTGATAAGGTCATTCGACGTTTTTCAATGCAAGATTCCAAGAAGGGTCTCTTGCCAATGGCAAGTGGAACCGTACTAAATAGTCACCAGTGTCCCAAATTGGACAAAGATAAAGAGGATATGAAAAAGTACATATATTGATAAGGTCATTCGACGTTTTTCAATGCAAGATTCCAAGAAGGGTCTCTTGCCAATGGCAAGTGGAACCGTACTAAATAGTCACCAGTGTCCCAAATTGGACAAAGATAAAGAGGATATGAAAAAGGTTCCATATGCCTCTGCTATCGGTTCCATCATGTATGCCATGTTATGTACTAGACCGGACGTATCATTTGCTCTGAGCTTGACTAGCAGATATCAACAGAATCCTGGTAAAAGTCACTGGATTGCTGTAAAAAAATATCCTAAAGTACTTAAAAAGAACTAAGGATATGTTTCTGATATTTGGCGGTTTGGAAGAAGAGATGAGAGTAAAGTGTTACTCTGATGCAAGCTTCCAAACGGATCATGATGATTCACGATCTCAGACAGGCTATGTTTTTACTTTAAATGGTGATGCTATAACTTGGAAGAGTTCTAAGCAAAGCGTGGTGGTCCAGTCAACCATTGAATCAGAATATATAGCGGCTTCAGAAGTTGCTAAGGAGGCTGTTTGGATGAAAAAGTTCATTGCTGATCTCAAAGTTATACCAAGCATACAAAAGCCTATCGAAATATTTTGCGACAATACAGGTGCAATTGCTCAGGCAAGGAACCAAGGTCGCATCACAGCACGAAGCATATTCTTAGAAAATTCCACTACATACGGGAAGTTTTGGAAAGAGGAGACATCATAGTAGAGAAAATTGATACTGATCAGAATCTAGCGGACCCGTTTACTAAGCCTATACCTCAAGTGAGACACGAGAAGCATGCTGATAGTATAGGTCTTAGATATGCTAGACAGTGGGTCTGATTTTGTAATTTAGTAATTTGGTGCATATTGAACTGTAAACAGTATTTTATGTTTATTTGAATTTAATGGTTGAATGTGTTTTAAACTATTATATCTGTGTTCAAATATTAGTACGTTAAGTATATATGAATATTGTATTCTAAAATGTCCATAGTCTATCAGATTCGTGAGAACCAATCTGGTAAAAGACTATTGTGAATTAGATGGTTGATCCATATAATGGATACTCAAAGTGTTGAGAACCATATTCACTAATATGATCAGTTGAATCATATTGGGCGTAACTCGTTTCAAAATGATCTTCATGGATCTTAGTCATAAGACATTTTGAATAGGTACGATCATTGTATCCTTAGACCTGCGGTACATACTAGAACTAACTTAAATGAATGGCTGCTCTTTGATTCTATCTAATGTTGTACGTAACTGGCAGTAATAAGGGTAGTTTTGGGAATGATCTGAAGTTTAGTGGGAGTTGTTTGTAGCCAAAGGGATCTGTACTTCTATACTTAGAAGAAGAACACTCTGGCGCCTTTCGTTGGTTTGGACTGGTGTTAACGCGTGGCCACGCTCGAACTAGTAGTAGTTTGATAAACCACTTCAAATCAGGAACGGAATTAGAAATGATTGAATAATATATGAGAATGAATTGGATCCATGTCTCATGTTCAACAAGTGTTCAATACAGAGGGATAAATAAGTCGATAACCCGGGCTATAGTATTTGCATAACCAAAGGTCTGATTAGTGCAAAGAATTAGTTGACATAAATTTGTCATACCTTGACGGGGGCAATATTTGTATAACCGCGTAGGGCTTCAGCCCTGACGTTTTCTGGTTTCAATGCTTCCACCTGAGCAACTCGTATCTGTGTAGGAAGACTAGACTGAATAGTAAGCTGTAATGCTCGCACGCGTCTAGGTACAGTATCTTTTCGACTGAGAGCGCCAGCCACAACATTGGCTTTGCCTGGATGGTACTTGATGGCACATTCGTAATCGTTCAGTAGTTCAACCCATCGACGTTACCGAATGTTCAATTCCTTCTGCTTGAAAATATGCTCGAGACTCCTGTGATCGGTGTAGATAGTGCACTTGGTACCGTACAGGTAGTGTCGCCATATCTTAAGCGCGAAAACAACAGCTCCAAGTTATGAATCGTGCGTCGTATAGTTCCGTTCATGAACTTTAAGTTGCCGCGAAGCGTAGGCAATGACTTTATCCCTTTGCATCAATACACAACCAAGACCTTGAATCGATGCGTCACAATAGACCACAAAATCATCCGTGCCCTCTGGCAATGAGAGAATAGGTGCGCTGCATAGCCTATCATTTAGGTACTGAAAAGCCGTTTCTTGTGTATTACCCCAACGATAGGTAACACCTTTCTGTGTTAGCAATGTAAGCGGCTGTGCAATCTTTGCGAAGTCTTTGATGAACCTTTTGTAATAACCTGCCAAACCCAAGAATTGGCGTATTTCCGTTGGTGTACGCGGTGCAGGCCAGCTTCTGATCGAATCTACCTTGGATGGATCAACATAGATCCCATCCTTGTTTACCACATGGCCTAGAAAGTGGACTTCACGAAGCCAGAAGTCGCATTTTGAAAACTTGGCGTACAGTTGTTCCTTTCGAAGAAGTTCCAAGATAAGTCGTAGGTGCTGCTCGTGTTCCTGTTGACTCTTGGAGTAGATCAGGATGTCGTCGATGAAAACAATGACAAACTTGTCTAGATAAGGCTTGCACACTTTGTTCATAAGATCCATGAAAACTGCAGGCACGTTCGTTAACCCGAATGGCATGACTAGAAACTCGTAGTGGCCGTAGCGAGTTCTGAATGCTGTCTTAGAGACGTCCTCATCCCGGACTCTCAACTGATGGTAACCTGACCTTAGATCAATCTTGGAGTAGTAGCTCGACCCTTGCAACTGGTCGAATAAGTCATCAATACGCGGAAGAGGATAGCGGTTCTTCACTGTCACCTTGTTCAGTTCGCGGTAATCTATGCACATTCTGAATGTACCGTCTTTCTTCTTCACAAACAATACTGGAGCTCCCCAAGGCTCTTGTAGTTGCTTTGATAGTTCTTCCAATTCAGTTGGAGCTAAACGATATGGTGCGTGTTTTCTTGATTTTGTGTGCATGGTTGATCGACTTTTAGAATAATGGAGAGAAAAGTTAAGTCCAGATCTAATCGTCCAGAGTCGAACGGTAGGGAAGTGCATGATCGTGGGAAAGCTCCCATCTTGGGTAAGGGTTTTGCGAATAAACCATTGAAGATTGATGGCAATACACGTCTTCCTCGTAGGGGTACAGTTCAGAATGTGCAATCGGAGCCGAGGAAAATTAATATGATTAATGAATTGTTAAAGGTTACGGAGCCGGTATTGGTTGGGAATATGAAACCTGGTTAGAATCTTGAGGAGCCGAATAATGATGTAGTTAGCGACCAGGTTAGAGGTAACCTGATGAAGCCGGATGTGCAAAAATCGGGTTGTGAGGGTTCGAGTTCGGGAATCAAAGTGGACAATGGTAGCTTGCCGAAACCTAAATCTTACGCAGATTCGTTAATTGCGAATAAATCTGTAAAGCTGAAGTTTCGTTCTCTAGCTAGTGATACAGTGCATGATGGTTGTGATGTTGTTCTCCCGAGGGAATCTGTGCGTATGGTCCAAGATAAAATGGCGAATACTTTGTTTGGTTACTTCCTTGGGGATCGTGTGGCGTATCCGGTCGTCGAGTACTTTGTTCGTAATAATTGGAAAAATATGGAATTCTGAAATCTATGATGAAATCTAACCGGTATTTTTTCTTCAAGTTTGCGGAGGAGGAAGGAATGATGAGGGTTTTGGAGGATGGTCCGTCGATTATTCGATCACAGCCGCTTTTCTTAATATTTGGAGCCCGACGACTAAACTAGAGAAAAAGGAGGTAAAGAAAGTACAAATCTGGGTTAAAATTCATGATGTTTCGATTGCTGCGTATACGGAAGATGGTCTTAGTATGTTAGCCACTGCTATAGGAGAACCGAAACTCTTGGATTCATATACCACGTCGATGTGCATGGATATGTGGGGACGTAGTAGTTATGCAAGAGCCCTAATAGAGGTGTCGGCTGATAAGACTCTTAGAGAAGAAATAACAATGGCGATCCCAGTTCTGGAGGGGGATGGGTTTTTTAAGGAATCTATGTCTGTTGAACATGAATGGTACCCTCTTCGGTGTGCTCATTGTTGTGTCTTTGGTCATTCAGATTGTCACACCCCCAAAAATCCACACGCGGTGTATCCCCGCTTGGGAGTGTGATTGATCAGGATCAAGCCATCAATCATATTGAACATAGTGTATAATAATTAAAGTAGTTCATAAAACTCAATTCAATACAATTGATGTTCAAACCAAACAAAACATAATTTGAGTAGCGGAAGCATAAGTATGTAAACCCAATGTAAATCATAAGTTCAATTGTTTAAACGTTTAACATGGCATCCACGATCCATACTCCACAACGACCTGCTCCTTCCTGTGCAGGCTCCATAAGTACCTAAGGTCCTACAAGGCATGCAGCAGAGAGTCAACAACTAGTTGAGCGAGTTCACAGTTAATAGTTCAGTAATCGTAATAGTATAGTAAGCCTTGTGTTCGTTCATTAAGTCATGTATCGTATTAGTTCGTATTGCGGCCCTCTAGGCATGTGTGTGAAGATTTAGGGAAGTTTCCCGAGTATTCTAGACTAGGTATGTTTGTATCGCGGCCACCCAGCATATATGCGAAGTTTAGAGTATAGTTCGCGGCCTTCCTAGGCATGTGTGCGAAGATTAGTCATAATATCGCGGCCAACCCCGGCGTGTGTGCGAAGATCAGTTCTATGAGCATCACTAGTCTAGTCATATCATATCAATAACCCTTCCTCACCCGAGGACCATATAACTAAGTTCCATAAGCTAGGTAAGTACAAGTAAATAATCCAAACCCATTCCCACCCTGGGAACCCCATACCTTGGCTGTGTGAACTCACCTTGGTTTGCTCGGTATGCTAAGTATGTGCTCAAAGTAAATCAATCACGTCCTAAAGTATGCACGTATACATAATCAGTTTGTATTCATGAAGTTGGCACGTAAGTATCATCATAGTGGGCATCGCATCAATAAACACCGAGTATCACATTGCACGTATTCGTAATCATACAAGTACTGTTTTATACTTAACAGCAGTTAAATATCTCAGTTAACTTCTAACAGGATTAGACTAAGTTATTGGGCAGATTATACATTCGACGAAACACTTCCATTTCGTCAAAGCATCTCGGCGAAACATACTCTGTTTCGTCGTATACTCTTTTGGCGAATCACATTCCTGTTTTGTCGCTTGCCTTCGGCGAAACACCCCACCTGTTTCGCCGTATATTCCGTTTCGTAAACCCCTCAGTTACGCCGCACATGTCAGTTACAAACATAACACAGAAACCCTACTGATCATGAACAGCCGTTACCACATCAACCAGTAATCATACAAAAATCGTTCAACATACAATCATCATCTAACAGAATCATTATACAGAAGTACACAATAATCATTGAGTCGGAAACACGGTTCCCATACTTAACCTACCACCGACAAGAACCTCAAACCCGTTCACATACAATTACAGTATTGGATTCAGCATCATTCGTTTATTTATTATGTCGGTCAATTTAGCTTAACAATAACATACATCATGCTTAACCTTAATCGATTCGTCAAGATCATAACCATTCACTGTTAATCATAACAAGAGCATACCAAGAAATCATGATGGTTATCTAATCATATCCTTTCTAGAAATTAAACAAACACAACATGTAACAATAATCAAAGCATCAATGAAACCGATTAAACTAGCACGCAACTAACCGAGGTAGATGGTACGAGGGTTTGATCGTTCACGAGGGCTTGGGGGTACACAAGGCTGCCGTCACACTTGGGAGAGTTCTAGGGTTTCTGTTTTGCCAAAAGTGTGACGAATGAACTGGTTGATTCGCTAAATACCTGTCATTACGCGTTGGGCCCTTAATGGGCTTCGGCGAAACTGGGCTCGGCGAAACACATTCTGTTTCGTCGAGATTGGGATGACGGATCAAGCTTCTGTTTCGTCGAGTTGATTCGTGAAAGTTATACAAGACTTAGCTAGTTCGAGTGTGTACTAACAGGTTCACATTATACCATTAACACATAACATGCAATACTCACAATACGTTTCATTATAACATAACGTGCACAGTTACAAGTCAAACAACTACACAGTCAAAGTCAACGTGCATTTAATGCGAAAGTGAAAGTCGGAAACTCAAGTTGTCACATTATCCCCAACTTGAAAGAAATTTCGTCCCAAAATTTAGCATGCGGTTACTGAGGAAGCTAGGTGAGTTGCATGGTTTACTGGTTTCCCTGGGGTGTCACATCATCCCCCCGTTGATTTGGAATTTCGTCCCGAAATTCTGCAGTAGTAGCTTCAGCCTCAGTAGTGGTTGCATTGGTTCCGAACAACTGGGGATACTTGAGTTTCATTTGATCTTCACGCTCCCAGGTGAACTCTGGCCATGACGGGAGTTCCAACGAACTCGAACAAGAGGGATTCTCGTGTTCTTGAGGACCTTAGCATCCTGGTCCATGATTTCAACAGGTTCCTCGACGAACTGAAACCGCTCGTCGATAGTGAGCTCCTTCAAGGGAAATATGAGTGTCTCATCTGAAAGGCACTTCTTCAGATTCGACACGTGAAAAACATTGTGAACTGCACCGAGTTCAGCTGGTAAGTTTAGTCCGTAGGCCACTTTGCCTATTCTTTCTGCGATTTCGAACGGTCTGACATACCGCGGATTGAGTTTGCCCCGTTTCCCAAAACGAACCACACCCTTCCAGGGTGAGACTTTAAGTAAAACCCGGTCCCCGACCTGAAATTCCAATGGCTTCCTACGCTTATCCGCGTAGCTTTTCTGATGGTCGCGTGCTGCCGCCATGCGTTGTCGTATCTGTGCAATCTTTTCCGTGGCGTCCACTATAAGTTCTGGACCCGTGATCTGACTATCCCCCACCTCTGCCCAACAGAGAGGTGACCGGCATTTACGCCCGTACAATGCCTCAAATGGAACGGCTTGTATGCTGGTGTGATAACTGTTATTGTACGAGAACTGTCACACCCCCAAAATCCACCATGCGGAGTACCAACGCTTGGAGGCGTGACGTGACCAGGATCGAGCCACCAATCATACTGAACAACGTATTTAAATAAATCAAGCCAACCACAATACGATTGGTGACCAAAAGCTAGTTAACCAAGTTTTAGTTTAAACTGCGGAAGCAGAAACAAAAAGTTCAAAACATAAGTTCGCAGTTCATAAGTTTAAAGTCCGACACATAGGTTAAATAAGTTCATAAGGATTAAATATTAAACACGGGACATAACCGTCCGTACACCACAACGACTACTTCCTCGTGCAAGCTCCCAGCATTTAACGACCTGTAAGGCATGTAACAACGAGTCAACAACAAAGTTGAGTGAGTTCACATTTGGTTGTTTAGTTTTTTTTAGTTGTTTTCCGAAAACGTGGTTTGTCTTTCATTGGCGTAATTGCCGTGGGGGTTACCCCGTAGTTGAAAGAAAGTTTAACCAGTTCATTCTTTATTACCCATACCCTGTTCATGATTAGTGGGGGCTTCCCCATGTGAACCACTAGACCGTATGATATTGACTACTACGCAAGTAAGTTGTGCCCTACATCAGTGTCTATCATCACTGATGGTTTGCCATAGTCCATTAGTACACGCCCGTCCGACTGGCACGGTGTGAGGTTTGTTAAACCTAATAGCGCTATTAACTAATGACCCGCTCGCCATTGGCCTCGGCGATTAAGTCGATATAAAATGAGGGACTTTTGATAGAGTTTTGTCTAGTAAGTTTAAGGCTGTTGTCCTACACAAGGAGGACGAACGTACGTAGTTCTCCCAAAGAGAATACGCAGGATTAATACTGGCATCCTACCCGAGGAGGATGACGGTACATATCCTACCTATGTAAGATATGTAGATTTCGTTTTAATTCTTTAACCCATTCCCAAACCACCGGGAATCCCATGCCTTAGAAAGTGTGTGAACTCACCTCGGTTTGCTCGGTTAGATTCTCAAATATAGCTAACCGTCAAGGTCGGTCAATCACGTCCTAATATAATTTACCAGTTAGTCATTTAGTGGCTTTCAAATAGAACACAAAGTTCCTACACGTATCTATCACACAACATGCATCGTTTTAACGGTTTATGCCCATCTAAGTTTCCCATCCATTCCCCACTCAAAATCAAACATACGATAATGCACATAACATATATAACATGTTAGATCATTCACGGATAGCATACTCGACATTTAGACACGCAAGTCACAACTTATCTCAATTCAGCATTTATATTCAAAACCGGCTGTTTTCGGACGTTTTAATAAAATAGTTAAATTATTCCTAAAATTCCCAAATTTTTACAGGATGTCTTAAACATTCCATATTTTATTGTGTAAAAATATCGGGGTCCGGTTCACTACCAATATTTTATAACAATTTATATTCCAGACTGAACTCAGATTTATGTATTTCTGACCACAGTCCACGGAACAATTTATTAAAAATTCATCGAGTGTCCGATTTACGAAATTCCAGTGGGATAATTACATATACATCAGTTGTCATCTACTGTATGAATTCCATGAGCTGATTCATTATATTTTTCCAGTTATGACCAAAAACATAACACCTATTTTTGGCAGCAAAAATGCAGCTTGAGCTGCTGTTACAAAATGACCTTTTAAAAATAGTAAACGAAGTCCAAAAATTATGATTCCGGTGCCATTAGAACCGTATTTCCTAATATCATATTTTAGAGTCAAAATATCAGTTTTTCGTTAAGTTTATGACCTGTTTACAGCCTGTTAAAGGCGGCTGAAAATACACATCAGCAAGCTGTTATCAGTCTAAAGGCTATTAAAACGCACACATATGATTACCATTCATTCTAATAATGATTTACAACAGGTTATAAGTTATTTACAGCAAACAATTACTCATATATTTCAGATTTATCTTGTATTACCATGTTTCATCATTATTTACTCTTTAACCAACAAGTTCATCACTCTAGCAAGACTTTTTAGTTTTGATTTTTAGTGTTCACGATTTATCCGACAAAACTCTTATTAACCACTCTAGACAAGATCAAGAAGAGGTTTAGAGTCACTTACTACTAGCTCGAGACTAGGGAAGATCAAGAGAAGAAAAGTGGTGGTTAAAAGCGAATAGAGAAGGTCCTTCCACTTCCGAACGCACCGAGCTTCGTTGTATGCCTTCTAACACCTATGTGTGCACTTAGAATGCTTGAAGATGATCAAGTGATGGTGGTGGTGGTGTTCTTGGGGTCGGCCGAGATCAAGAGGGGAAGAGAAGAGAGTAGTGTGTGTTTAAGTGTGTGTTGAAATGAGACTAGAACCCAAGGTGTCTTCTTATAACCCATCCATCCATTTTAACCCTTGTATAATGTGCTTATCATTAGGGAACAAGATCTAATATTTAATCAAATAAAAATCCCATGTGGGCCCTTGGTGTTGGCCGATTATAGGTGGGGGGGGGGGGGTCTAGGCATAGGTTCCAACTAGTTAGTTACTTAAATAGTTAGAAATCAAGTAATAGTTAAGTTGATTGGTTACTAGATATTTTGTATGATGTGTTGAGGTGTTCGGGGACCCTAACTAGCTCAGAAAAATATAAACCATGAGTTTGTCAATATTTTTATGTTTCGGGTAAAGTCCGGTTGTTCGGTTCGGTGTTGTTCCATTAAACTGCTTAATTAATCCCTAAAGCGTTTTACATATATATTTTTGCAACGTTTTTAATTTTTAACACTCAGGAAGTCATAACAGACTATTTAATGACTTTTCTGTACACTATTAGTGTGTCAACATGTACATGTAAATATAACACAGATATCAGAAAGCAGTTACGTAATTCCACACAGTCGTCAAGCACATTAATTATTATTAATAAATTGTACGGAATACATGGGATTTTGAGGGTTATCACATTCTCCCCCTGTTAAGAGAATTTCGTCCCGAAATTTAGCGCGTGGTTACTGAGGAAGCTAGTTAAGTTGCCTTGTTTCCCTGATTTTCCTGGGGTGTCACATCATCCCCCCGTTGATTTGGAATTTCGTCCCGAAATTCTGCAGTAGCTTCAGCCTCAGTAGTGGTTGCACTTTTCTTAAATAGCTGGGGATACTTGAGTTTCATTTGGTCCTCTCGTTCCCAGGTATACTCGGGGCCACGACGGGAATTCCAACGACTCGGACGAGAGGTATTCTGGTGAGCTTGAGAATCTTAACGTCTTGATCCTTAATTTCTACTGGTTCCTCGACGAATCGCAGCTGGTCGTCGATAGTGAGCTCCTTGAGAGGAACTATGAGGGTCTCATCTGACAGACACTTCTTCAGATTTGACACATGGAAAACATTGTGAACTCCGCTGAGTTCTTCAGGTAGATTCAACCTGTAGGCGACTTTTCCAATTCTCTCAATGATCTCGAACGGTCCGACATAACGCGGGTTGAGTTTGCCTCGTTTGCCAAAGCGAACTACACCTTCCAAGGTGAGACTTTGAGCAGCACTCGATCCCCAACCTGGAACTCGAGTGGGTTTCTTCGCTTATCGGCGTAGCTTTTCTGACGGTCACGAGCTGCCGCCATGCGTTGTCGTATCTGAGCAATCTTCTCGGTTGTATCTACTACGAGTTCTGGACCAGTGATTTGACTGTCACCAACTTCTGCCCAACAAAGAGGTGAACGACACTTTCGTCCATACAATGCCTCAAATGGAGCGGCCTGGATGCTGGTGTGGTAGTTGTTGTTATATGAAAACTCCACTAACGGGAGATGCTTTTCCCAGTCGTTACCAAAATCGATTACACATGCCCTAAGCATGTCTTCAAGGGTCTGATGGTGCGTTCAGATTGCCCATCTGTCTGTGGATGATAAGCGATGCTCATATCTAAACGTGAGCCAAAAGACTTATGCATAGCTTGCCACAGTTCAGAGGTAAAACGAGCGTCACGATCAGAAATGATGGAGGTTGGCACTCCGTGCCTTGATACCACTTCTTTTAAGTAGATGTCTGCTAGAGTAGAAAACTTATCCGTTTCTTTGATAGGCAGAAAATGTGCAGACTTGGTCAGTCGATCTACGATCACCCAGATGGTATCGTTTCCGCGTTGAGATCTGGGCAGGCCAGTAACGAAATCCATGGAAATTTGCTCCCATTTCCATTTAGGTATCTCTGGTTGTTGGAGTGGGCCTGATGGTTTCTGGTATTCGACCTTGACCCTGGCACAAGTCAAGCATTTACCGACGTAGGTTGCTATGCTGGCTTTCATACCAGGCCACCAGTATGTAGTCTTTAGATCGTGGTACATCTTATCCGAACCAGGATGTACTGAATAACAAGACTTACGTGCTTCATCCATCACAAGCTCCCGTAAGTCCCCATACAGCGGAACCCAAATGCGTCCGTTAACATAGTAGGCGCCGTTTTCTTTTTGTTCTAGCCGTTGCCTCGATCCTCGTAGGGACTCAGCCCTGATGTTCTCTGCTTTCAATGCTTCAACCTGAGCATCACGAATCTGAGCTGGAAGGTTGGATTGGATGGTAAGCTGTAACGCATGTACACGCCTAGGTATAGTATCCTTTCGGCTGAGGGCGTAAGCCACAACATTGGCCTTGCCCGGATGATACTTGATCGGGCATTCGTAGTCATTCAAGAGTTCGACCCATCGACGTTGATGCATGTTTAACTCCTTTTGCTTGAAGATATGCTCGAGACTCCTGTGATCGGTGTAAATGGTGCACTTGGTACCGTACAGGTAATGTCTCCATATCTTAAGCGCGAAAACAACCGCTCCCAGTTCCAGATCGTGAGTAGTGTAGTTCCTTTCGTGAACTTTAAGTTGGCGTGATGCGTAGGCAATGACCTTGTCGCGTTGCATCAACACGCAACCAAGTCCTTGGATGGAAGCGTCGCAATAAACCACAAAATCATCTGTGCCTTCAGGCAATGAGAGGATAGGTGCGCTACAGAGTCTATCTTTCAAGAGCTGAAATGCGGACTCCTGTGCATCACCCCAACGATAGGTGACACCCTTCTGAGTCAGTGAAGTGAGAGGTTGCGCAATCTTGGAGAAATCTTTGATAAACCTTCTGTAATATCCTGCCAAACCTAAGAATTGGTGGATCTCTGTTGGTGTGCGGGGTGCAGGCCAATTCTTGATCGATTCAACCTTAGATGGATCCACATGAATTCCATCCTTGTTTACCACATGGCCTAGAAAGTGGACTTCGCGAAGCCAGAAGTCACATTTCGAAAACTTGGCATACAACTGCTCTTTTCGTAGAAGCTCCAGAATAAGCCTCAGGTGTTGCTCGTGTTCCTCCTGACTCTTAGAATAGATCAGGATGTCATCAATGAAAACTATGACAAATTTATCCAGATAAGGTTTGCACACTCGGTTCATGAGGTCCATGAAAACCGCAGGTGCATTCGTCAACCCGAAAGGCATAACCAGAAACTCGTAATGGCCATAACGAGTTCTGAATGCTGTTTTGGAGACGTCCTCCTCTCGGACTCTCAGCTGATGGTATCCCGATCTCAAATCAATCTTAGAGTAATAACTCGACCCTTGCAACTAGTCGAACAAATCATCAATGCGTGGAAGAGGATAACGATTCTTCACGGTCACCTTGTTGAGCTCGCGGTAGTCAATACACATCCTGAAGGTACCGTCTTTCTTCTTTACGAACAACACTGGAGCTCCCCATGGCGAAGAGCTAGGACGTATAAAACCCTTTTCCAGAAGTTCTTGTAGTTGTGTAGACAGTTCTTCGAGTTCTGATGGAGCAAGTCGATAAGGCGCACGAGCTATTGGTGCTGCTCCAGGAGCTAGCTCGATTTGAAACTCGACTTGTCGATGAGGCGAAAGGCCAGGTAATTCCTCAGGAAATACCTCGGAAAAGTCCCGTACAATAGGAATGTCTTCTATCTTCCTTTCTTCCACAGATGCTTCAGTAACGAGGGATAGGATAGCGGTGTGGCCCTTCCGTAAACACTTCTGGGTTTTAAGGAAAGAGATGATGCCTACAACAGCCCCACTCTTGTCGCCACGAATCACGAGGGGTTCTTTACCAGGGCGAGGGATGCGGACGATTTTCTCCTTGCAAATAATCTCCTCTTGGTGTTAAGATAACCAATCCATCCCAATGATAACGTCAAAACTACCCAGAACGATAGGAATGAGGTTGATAGAAAGGTCTGATCGGCAAGGACAAGCTTGCAACCGTTAACTATATGTGTAGCCTCTAAACTTTTGCCATTTGCTATTTCTACCGTGTGCTTGGTGTTCAAAAGTGTTGGAGTGCGCTTAAGCATTTGGCTAACTTCTAAGGACATGTAGCTAGTATCGGCACCCGAATCAAATAAAACAGTAACAAAGAAATCATCCAGAAGAAACTTACCCATCACAACGTTGGGGTCATTCCTTGCTTCTCCCTGACCAATCACGAATACACGACCCTGGGCGCCATTGCCGTTATTGTTACCCCCGTTGTTGCCTCCATTGTTGTTCCCATTATGATTCCCGTTTCTTGGGTTGTTCTGATTCTGGTTTTGGTTCAGCTGGGGGCAGTTCCTTTTAAAGTGGCCTTCAGCGCCACACTAAAAGCATCCTTTATTTCCCTGCTGGGGCTGCTGCTGGTGGTTTTGTGGAGCGTGTTGTTGTTGGCGATTCTGATTCACAGGACGTGGGCTCCTGCAATCTTTGGCTTCGTGACCCAGCTTGTGACATCTCTGACAGCGACCCTTGTTGCACTGGCCGTTGTGGTGCAGATTACATCGATTACACTTAGGGTGATTTCCCTTGTACCCACCCTGACCTTGATTTCCAGATGACTGCTGACTGGGGCTCCTGTACTCATCTGTCTTTCGCTGCTGAGATTGAGCTGAAGTAGAACCCTTGCCAAGATTTCCATCCCACTTGCGCTTATTATCGTTGGGAGCATCAGAAATAGTGGCACTAATACGTTTGGGCAGTTTGTTCTGCTCAACCGCCTGATCAGTGAGACGATGAGCCAACTTGACGATTTGCTGTATAGTGCCAAGGTTAGCTGAGGTTACGTGGCTTTGAATTTCTGGCACCAAGCCCTTAAGGTACAGCTCAATGCGTTTGTAAGGAGGGTCCACCAGGGGGCACAGGATGGCCAGTTCGTTTGACCTCTTAGTATATGCCTCAATCTCAGACCCCGTCATCTTCAGGTTGAAAAATTCCACCTCTAGCTTGTGGATGTCGTCACGACTGCAATACTCTTCTCTAATCAGTTCTTTGAAGTCGTCCCATGGGGTGGCGTTAGCAACCGCCAACCCAAGCAATTGGACCTGTGCTTTCCACCAGGTTAACGCAGCTCCTTCGAGTGTTCCAGTAGCATACTTCACCTTACGATCCTCCGGGCAATCACACATCTCAAAAACAGACTCGAGCTTCTCGAACCAGTGAAGAAGGCCTACAGCACCTTCTGTGCCGCTGAAAGTGCTTGGTTGGCAATCCATGAAGGTTTTGAATATGCACACAGGAGGCTGACCATGTTGACCTGTGGTGCGAGAATAAATGACAAGGTTGAGCACGAGGGTAGGTTTGCGAAGGTAAGATCTAAACGTCCTAAGATAGGTCGAAGTAGCAGGTTATACCTCCTGCAGGAACAGCTGCGAGTGCCTCAGCAACTCGTTCGTTGATCAGAGCCGTCAACTGGGCTTGAGTAAGGTTGATACGTCCTCCGCGTCCGCTCATGATCTTCATAACGAAGCAACGTAAGTGAGGAAAGTGTCGTGAATGTGCGTAAGTGTGGGACGATAGTAGAGCGTAAGCACACAAGGTTCAATAGCAATTGTCACATTATCTAATGCATAGCGAGAACTATCTAACCGAAAATATAACATAAATCATACCACTTATGGTGTCGAGTCTTGCACGTGGAGCGAAGCGTCGTTGTGGATCGTTGAGCACTATACAGGTTATAGTCTGGTTTTATCAAAAAGCTTTTCCCTTTTTAAAACCAAGTTCACTATAACCAATGGCTCTGATACCAATCTGTCACACTCCCAAAATCCACCATGCGGAGTACTACCGCTTGGAGGCGTGACATGACCAGGATCGAGCCACCAATCATACTGAACAACGTATTTAAATAAATCAAGCCAACCACAATACGATTGGTGACCAAAAGCTAGTTAACCAAGTTTTAGTTTAAACAGCGGAAGCATAAACATAAAGTTCAAAACATAAGTTCGCAGTTCATAAGTTTAAAGACCGACACATAGGTTAAATAAGTTCATAAGGATTAAATATTAAACACGGGACATAACCGTCCGTACACCACAACGACTACTTCCTAGTGCAAGCTCCCAGCATTTAACGACCTGTAAGGCATGTAACAACGAGTCAACAACAAAGTTGAGTGAGTTCACGTTTGGTTGTTTAGTTTTTTTTAGTTGTTTTCCGAAAACGTGGTTTGTCTTTCATTGGCGTAATTGCCGTGGGGGTTACCCTGTAGTTGAAAGAAAGTTTAACCAGTTCATTCTTTATTACCCATACCCTGTTCATGATTAGTGGGGGCTTCCCCATGTGAACCACTAGACCGTATGATATCGACTACTACGCAAGTAAGTTGTGCCCTACATCAGTGTCTATCATCACTGATGGTTTGCCATAGTCCATTAGTACACGCCCGTCCGACTGGCACGGTGTGAGGTTTGTTAAAACTAATAGCGCTATTAACTAATGACCCGCTCGCCATTGGCCTCGGCGATTAAGTCGATATAAAATAAGGGACTTATGATAGAGTTTTGTCTAGTAAGTTTAAGGTTGTTGTCCTACACAAGAAGGACGAACGTACGTAGTTCTCCCAAAGAGAATACGCAGGATTAATACTGGCATCCTACCCGAGGAGGATGACCGTACATATCCTACCTAAGTAAGATATGTAGATTCCGTTTTAATTCTTTAACCCATTCCCAAACCACCGGGAATCCCATGCCTTAGAAAGTGTGTGAACTCACCTCGGTTTGCTCGGTTAGATTCTCAAATATAGCCAACCGTCAAGGTCGGTCAATCACGTCCTAATATAATTTACCAGTGAGTCATTTAGTGGCTTTCAAATAGAACACAAAGTTCCTACACGTATCTATCACACAACATGCATCGTTTTAACGGTTTATGCCCATCTAAGTTTCCCATCCATTCCCCACTCAAAATCAAACGTACGATAATGCACATAACATATATAACATGTTAGATCATTCACGGATAGCATACTCGACATTTAGACACGCAAGTCACAACTTATCTCAATTCAGCATTTATATTCAAAACCGGCTGTTCTCGGACGTTTTAATAAAATAGTTAAATTATTCCAAAAATTCCCAAATTTTTACAGGATGTCTTAAACATTCCATATTTTATTGTGTAAAAATATCGGGGTCCGGTTCACTACAAATATTTTATAACAATTTATATTCCAGACTGAACTCAGATTTATGTATTTCTGACCACAGTCCACGGAACAATTTATTAAAAATTCATCGAGTGTCCGATTTACGAAATTCCAGTGGGCTAATTACATATACATCAGTTGTCATCTACTGTATGAATTCCATGAGCTGATTCATCAAATTTTTGCAGTTATGACCAAAAACATAACACCTATTTTCGGCAGCAAAAATGCAGCTTGAGCTGCTGTTACAAAATGACCTTTTAAAAATAGTAAACGGAGTCCAAAAATTATGATTCCGGTGCCATTAGAACCGTATTTCCTAATATCACATTTTAGAGTCAAAATATTAGTTTTTCGTTAAGTTTATGACCTGTTTACAGCCTGTTAAAGGCGGCTGAAAATACACATCAGCAAGCTGTTATCAGTCTAAAGGCTATTAAAACGCACACATATGATTACCATTCATTCTAATAATGATCTACAACAGGTTATAAGTTATTTACAGCAAACAATGACTCATATATTTCATATTTATCTTGTATTACCATGTTTCATCATTATTTACTCTTTAACCAACAAGTTCATCACTCTAGCAAGACCTTTTAGTTTTGATTTTTAGTGTTCACGATTTATCCGACAAAACTCTTATTAACCACTCTAGACAAGATCAAGAAGAGGTTTAGAGTCACTTACTACTAGCTCGAGGCTAGGGAAGATCAAGAGTAGAAAAGTGGTGGTTAAAAGCGAATAGAGAAGGTCCTTCCACTTCCGAACGCACCGAGCTTCGTTGTATGCCTTCTAACACCTATGTGTGCACTTAGAATGCTTGAAGATGATCAAGTGATGGTGGTGGTGGTGTTCTTGGGGTCGGCCGAGATCAAGAGGGGAAGAGAGGAGAGTAGTGTGTGTTTAAGTGTGTGTTGAAATGAGACTAGAACCCAAGGTGTCTTCTTATAACCCATCCATCCATTTTAACCCTTGTATAATATGCTTATCATTAGGGAACAAGATCTAATATTTAATCAAATAAAAATCCCATGTGGGCCCTTGGTGTTGGCCGATTATAGGTGGGGGGGGGGGGATCTAGGCATAGGTTCCAACTAGTTAGTTACTTAAATAGTTAGAAATCAAGTAATAGTTAAGTTGATTAGTTACTAGATATTTTGTATGATGTGTTGAGGTGTTCGGGGACCCTAACTAGCTCAGAAAAATATAAACCATGAGTTTGTCAATACTTTTATGTTCCGGGTAAAGTCCGGTTGTTCGGTTCGGTGTTGTTCCGTTAAACTGCTTAATTAATCCGTAAAGCGTTTTACATATATATTTTTGCAACGTTTTTAATTTTTAACACTCAGGAAGTCATAACAAACTATTTAATGACTTTTCTGTACACTATTAGTGTGTCAACATGCACATGTAAATATAACACAGATATCAGAAAGCAGTTACGTAATTCCACACAGTCATCAAGCACATTAATTATTATTAATAAATTGTACGGAATACATGGGATTTTGAGGGTTGTCACAAGAACTCCACCAAAGGGAGATGCTTTTCCCAGCCGTTGCCGAAATCGATGACACATGCCCAAAGCATGTCTTCTAGAGTTTGAATCGTGCGCTCAGACTGTCCGTCCGTCCGTCCGTCTGAGGGTGATAAGCCGTGCTCATATCTAACCGAGAGCCAAAAGCCTTGTGCATTGCTTGCCATAATTCTGATGTGAATCGTGCGTCGCGATCCAAAATGATAGAGGTGGGCACCCCGTGCCTTGAGACTACTTCCTTCAAGTATAGGTCTGCTAGTGTGGAAAACTTGTCTGTTTCTTTGATTGCCAGGAAATGAGTAGACTTGGTGAGTCGATCCACGATCACCCAAATAGTGTCGTTCCCACGCTGGGATCTAGGTAGGCTGGTAACAAAATCCATGGAAATTTCCTCCCATTTCCACTGTGGTATTTTTGGTTGCTGAAGTAAACCTGCTGGTTTCTGATATTCTGCCTTGACTCTTGCACAGGTCAAGCATTTGCTGACATAGGTAGCGATGTGGGCCTTCATGCTAGGCCACCAATACGTTGTTCTGATGTCGTGGTACATTTTATCTGACCCTGGATGTACCGAGTAGCGAGACTTGTGAGCTTCATCCATCACCAGTTCATGCAAGTCGCCATAAAGTGGAACCCAAATACGCCCTGTTACATAGTAGGCACCGTCTTCCTTCTGTTCTAATCGTTGCCTTGAGCCGCGTAAGGCTTCAGCCCTGACATTTTCCGGTTTTAATGCTTCTACCTGAGCATCTCGTATCTGTGCTGGAAGACTAGACTGAATAGTAAGCTGCAAGGCTCGTACACGCCTAGGTGTAGTATCTTTCCGACTGAGGGCATCAGCCACAACATTGGCTTTGCCTGGATTGTACTTGTTGGCGCATTCGTAATCGTTCAAAAGTTCGACCCATCTTCGTTGATCGGTGTGATCGGTGTAAATAGTGCACTTGGTACCATACAGATAGTGTCGCCATATCTTAAGCGCGAAAACAACAGCTCCCAGCTCTAAATCGTGCGTCGTGTAATTCCGTTCATGAACCTTGAGTTGACGAGAAGCGTAGGCAATAACTTTATCCCGTTGCATCAATACACACCCAAGACCCTGTATCGATGCGTCACAATAGACCACAAAATCATCCGTGCCCTCTGGCAATGAGAGAATAGGTGCGCTGCAAAGTCTATCCTTTAAGTACTGGAAAGCGGTTTCCTAGGAATCCCCCCAACGGTAGGTGACACCCTTCTGTGTCAGTAGTGTAAGTGGCTGCGCGATCTTTGAGAAGTCTTTGATAAACCGTCTGTAGTAACCCGCCAATCCCAAAAATTGGCGTATTTCCGTTGGAGTACGAGGCGCAGGCCAATTTCTGATCGAATCTACCTTGGATGGATCAACATGAATCCCATCCTTGTTTACCACGTGGCCTAGAAAGTGGACTTCACGAAGCCAGAAGTCACATTTTGAAAACTTGGCGTACAACTGTTCCTTTCGTAGAAGTTCCAAAATCAATCGCAAATGCTGCTCATGTTCCTCCTGACTCTTGGAATAGATCAGGATGTCGTCAATAAAAACTATCACAAATTTATCCAGGTAAGGCTTGCATACCCTATTCATCAGATCCGTAAATACGGCAGGCGCGTTCGTTAACCCGAATGGCATAACAAGAAACTCGTAGTGACCGTAGCGAGTTCTGAATGCGGTTTTGGAGACGTCCTCATCCCGGACTCTCAGCTGATGATACCCTGACCTCAGGTCTATCTTGGAGTAGTAACTCGACCCTTGCAACTGGTCGAATAAGTCGTCTATGCGCGGAAGACGGTAACGGTTCTTCACCGTTACCTTGTTAAGTTCCTGTAATCAATGCACATCCTGAAGGTACCATCCTTCTTCTTCACAAATAACACTGGTGCTCCCCAAGGCGAAGAGCTTGGACGAATAAAGCCCTTTTCCAAGAGCTCTTGTAGCTGCTTTGACAGTTCTTCCAGTTCAGCTGGAGCTAATCGATACGGTGCTCGAGCTATGGGTGCTGCTCCTGGTGCTAGCTCGATTTGAAACTCGACTTGGCGGTGAGGCGGTAAACCGGGTAAATCTTCAGGAAACACCTGAGGAAAGTCGCGTACAACTGGAATATCCTCCAATTTCTTTTCCTTCACTGATACATCAGTGACAAGTGCCAAAATGGCAGTGTGCCCCTTTCGTAAACATTTCTGAGCCTTCATGAAGGAGATGATGCCAACCACAGCACCACTCTTGTCGCCTTGAACTTCGAGAGGTTCATTGCCAGAACGAGGAATGCGAACTATCTTTTCCTTGCATAGGATCTCTGCGTGATGTTGGGATAACCAATCCATACCGATGACGATGTCGAAACTACCCAAAACTATGGGTATGAGATCGATCGAGAAGGTCTGACCAGCTAAGACGATGTTACAACCCTTGACTACAAGTGCGGCTTCTACACTTTTACCATTTGCTAACTCTACGACATGTTTGTGTTTAGGGGTGTTGGTGTACGTTTTAACATTTTACTCACTTTTAATGATATATAACTTGTATCAGCACCCGAATCAAATAAGACAGTAACATAAATATCGTCGAGAAGAAACTTACCCATAACCACATTGGGATCATTCATTGCGTCACCTCGACCCGGCACAAAAGCACGACCCCGAGCTTTGTTGCCATTGTTGTTGTTGTTTCCCCCGTTGTTGTTGTTCCCATTGCCCTGATTGTTGTTGTTGTTGCGATTCTGGTTCTGGTTTAACTGGGGGCAATCACGCTTGAAATGACCTTCAGCCCCACACTGAAAACATCCCTTGTTGCCCCGCTGTTGCTGCTGCTGCTGCAGGTTTTGTGGAGCTGGTAATTGCAGTTGCTGGTTTTGATTCGCGGGTATCACACTCCTACAGTCTTTAGCTTCATGCCCTAACTTGAGGCATCTCTGACAACGTTCTTTGCGACACCGTCCACTGTGGTGTCTGTTGCACCTATTACATAGTGGGTGAAATCCCCGATATCCACCCTGCCCCTGACGCCTGATGATTGCTGACTCGGATTCTGGTAGTCATTTGTCTTGCGCTGCTGTGCTTGAGACTGAACAGAAACTGATCCCTTGCTGGAATCCCCATCCCATTTTCTCTTGTTGTCACTGGGAGTAGCAGAAGTAGTAGCAGCAGTAGTGGTAGCACTGATGCGTTTTAGCAGCTTGTTCTGTTCCACTGCTTGATCGGTGAGTCGATGAGCAAGACGCTGAATGTCTTGGATGTTGTTGAGGTTTGCCGATGTCACATGGCTCTGAATCTCTGGCGCAAGTCCCTTGAGATACAACTCAATGCGCTTAACTGGAGGGTCCACCATAGTTGGACACAGGATGGCCAGCTCGTTTGACCGTTTCGTATAGGCTTCGATTTCTGACCCCGTCATTTTCAAATGGTAAAGCTCTACTTCCAACTTGTGGATGTCATCGCGTGTGCAGTATTCCCTTTTGATAAGTTCCTTGAAATCTTCCCAAGGTGTGGCGTTAGCAGCTGCCAATCTTAGGATCTGTACTTGCGCGTTCCACCAGGTTAGCGCTATTCCTTCGAGAGTGCCAGTGGCGTACTTCACCCTGCGAGCCTCAGGGCATTCACACATTTCAAATACTGACTCTAGCTTCTCAAACCAATGGAGGAGTCCCACTGCCCCCACGGTGCCACTAAAGGTGCTTGGACGACAGTCCATGAAGTTCTTGAATGTGCAGACCGGTTGTGGAGCGTTTTGACCTATTGTGCATAGAATAGGACAATATTAAATACAAAGGTTGATTTAGGAATGTAGGATTCAAAGATCCTAATGTGTATTCCATCCGCATGGTATACTACCTGCTTGTGCAACTGCAAGTGCCGCAGCTACTTGTTCAGCAATGAGAGCCGTCAACTGGGCTTGAGTCATCTTAACACGTCCAGACATGATCTTCATAGTAAAAGTAGAGTAAGTGAGAATGGTTCGCGAGTAGTGCGATGACAGAAAAGAGTAAGCACGTAGGTGTTCTCATGTAATAACGAATAGTAAGCAATGTAATCCAAGCATACTACGAGCAAAGTTCTATGTAGTTCTAGCATGTAGGCAATAAACATAAACCTTATTACCTAGGATGTTGAGTCTTGCACGTGGAGCGAAGCGTCATTGTGGATCGTTGAGAGCACTGTTCTGGTTATAGTCTGGTTTTAATAAAAACGTTTTCCCCTTATTAAAACCAAGTTCTCTATAACCAATGGCTCTGATACCAATCTGTCACACCCCCAAAAATCCAAACGCGGTGTATCCCCGCTTGGGAGCGTGATTGACCAGGATCAAGCCATCAATCATATTGAACATAGTGTATAATAATTAAAGTAGTTCATAAAACCTAATTCAATACAATTGATGTTCAAACCAAACAAAACATAATTTGAGTAGCGGAAGCATAAGTATGTAAACCCAATGTAAATCATAAGTTCAATTGTTTAAACGTTTAACATGGCATCCACGATCCATGCTCCACAACGACCTGCTCCTTCCTGTGCAGGCTCCATAAGTACCTAAGGTCCTACAAGGCATGCAGCAGAGAGTCAACAACTAGTTGAGCGAGTTCACAGTTAATAGTTCAGTAATCGTAATAGTATAGTAAGCCTTGTGTTCGTTCATTAAGTCATGAATCGTATTAGTTCGTATCGCGGCCCTCTAGGCATGTGTGCGAAGATTTAGGGAAGTTTCCCGAGTATTCTAGACTAGATGTTTGTATCGCGGCCACCCGGCATGTATGCGAAGTTTAGAGTATAGTTCGCGGCCTTCCTAGGCATGTGTGCGAAGATTAGTCATAATATCGCGGCCAACCCCGGCGTGTGTGCGAAGATCAGTTCTATGAGCATCACTAGTCTAGTCATATCATATCAATAACCCTTCCTCACCCGAGGACCATATAACTAAGTTCCATAAGCTAGGTAAGTACAAGTAAATAATCCAAACCCATTCCCACCCTGGGAACCCCATGCCTTGGCTGTGTGAACTCACCTTGGTTTGCTCATTATGCTAAGTATGTGCTCAAAGTAAATCAATCACGTCCTAAAGTATGCACGTATACAAAATCAATTTGTATTCATGAAGTTGGCACGTAAGTATAATCATAGTGGGCATCGCATCAATAAACACCGAGTATCACATTGCACGTATTCGTAATCATACAAGTACTGTTTTATACTTAACAGCAGTTAAATATCTTAGTTAACTTCTAACAGGATTAGACTAAGTTATTGGGCAGATTATACATTCGACGAAACACTTCCATTTCGTCAAAGCATCTCGGCGAAACATACTCTGTTTCGTTGTATACTCTTTTGGCGAATCATATTCCTGTTTCGTCGCTTGCCTTCGGCGAAACACCCCACCTGTTTCGCCGTATATTCCGTTTCGTAAACCCCTCAGTTACGCCGCACATGTCAGTTACAAACATTACACAGAAACCCTACTGGTCATGAACAGCCGTTACCACATCAACCAGTAATCATACAAAAATCGTTCAACATACAATCATCATCTAACAGAATCATTATACAGAAGTACACAATAATCATTGAGTCGGAAACACGGTTCCCATACTTAACCTACCACCGACAAGAACCTCAAACCCGTTCACATACAATTACAATATTGGATTCAGCATCATTCGTTTATTTATTATGTCGGTCAATTTAGTTTAACAATAACATACATCATGCTTAACCTTAATCGATTCGTCAAGATCATAACCATTCACTGTTAATCATAACAAGAGCATACCAAGAAATCATGATGGTTATCTAATCATATCCTTTCCAGAAAGTAAACAAACACAACATGTAACAATAATCAAAGCATCAATGAAACCGATTAAACAAGCACGCAACTAACCGAGGTAGATGGTACGAGGGTTTGATCGTTCACGAGGGCTTGGGGGTACACAAGGTTGCCGTCACACTTGGGAGAGTTCTAGGGTTTCTGTTTTGCCAAAAGTGTGACGAATGAACTGGTTGATTCGCTAAATACCCGTCATTACGCGTTGGGCCCTTAATGGGCTTCGGCGAAACTGGGCTCGGCGAAATACATTCTGTTTCGTCGAGATTAGGATGACGGGTCAAGCTTCTGTTTCGTCGAGTTGATTCGTGAAAGTTATACAAGACTTAGCTAGTTCGAGTGTGTACTAACAGGTTCACATTATACCATTAACACATAACATGCAATACTCACAATATGTTTCATTATAACATAACGTGCACAGTTACAAGTCAAACAAGTCAAACAACTACACAGTCAAAGTCAACGTGCATTTAATGCGAAAGTGAAAGTCGGAAACTCGAGTTGTCACACAGATGATAATTGCCCGCACCAAGGTTTGAAGCAAACTAATGCTCGAATGATGGAGAAGGGTAGTAGGCAGCAAAATCACTCTAGACGTCCTAATAACAATCCGGTTGTTGATGAGGAAGGGTATACAGGGGTGCATAGTAAAAAGATTGCTAGAAAAGCTGGTTTCCCGGTTAATAAGCCTAAGCAAAAGTTCGAATATAGACCTGTGGTGTCTAAAAAGAAAGAAGAGCCGGTTAAAGTTTTGCCAAATTTTCAGTCTTCTAATCCTTTTGATGTTCTAAATGATCCGAGTGTTAATGAGGAGGTGGATGGGGGCGGGCCAGCTTCGGCCCAAGTGAGTTTGGATGATGAAGAGCTAGTTGACGATTTTAACGAGGCGGATGGCTTTGAGATGGATGGTTTTCTGAGGCAAGGAACGATTAATATTGAAACTATAAAAGGGGCAAGCACTCCTTCATCGGTGCTCAATGGTTAGTATCGCTTCTTGGAATATTAGGGGTTTGAACCGCCCCATTAAGCAAACGGAGGTTCGCCATGCTATAAAGGAGTTGAAATTGAGTTTATGTGCTATTCTTGAATCTCATGTGGACGTGAGTAATCTTCCTAAAGTGTGTAAGTATGTTTTTCGGTGGTGGCATTGGACGTCGAATAGGGGCCGTTGTGATAAAGGAACACGTATTATTGTTGGTTGGAATCCGTCTGTTTTTGATGTTATGGTGCTTTCGGAGACCGATTAGGTTATGCATCTTCAACTTATATTTAAACAGAAACAAAAAATGGTTTTTTGTTCGATTATTTATGCAGCAAACTATTATATCAATCGGAGGGATTTGTGGAAACATCTTTCTTTGCATAAGAATTTTGTTTGTAATGAACCGTGGGTCATCCTAGGTGACTTTAACTCGGCGCTGAACCTTGAAGATAAATCTATGGGGTGCTCCTCGGTGTCTCTGAGCATGAAGGAATTTCAAGAGTGTGTTGATGACATTGAGATGGTAGATTTAAAACGCTCTGGTATCCATTTCACGTGGAATCAGACACCAAAAAAAGGGATTGGGTTGATGAAAAAGATTGATAGAGTTATGGGAAATTCTCACTTTATTGCTAAGTATCCGAGTGCTGTTGCGGTGTTCCATCCTTCTCGGTTATCGGATCATTGCCCGTGTGTAGTTAGTTTCCCGAAAACTGAAAAAATAAAACACCGGTCTTTCAAATTTGCTAATTTTCTGGCGTATAAACCTGAATTCTTGCCGCTTGTGGAGAAGATTTGGGGTATGACCATTGGAGGTGTGTATCAATTTTCGGTTGTTAAAAAACTTCGCCAATTGAAATCTCCATTACGAGTGCTACTTTATCAGCAATAAAATTTACACAAAAAAGTTGAAGAGTTGAGAGATAAGCTTGATCGAATTCAATGTGATATGGATAAAGATCCGACTAGTCTGACGTTGCGGGATGCGGAAGCCACTACTCGGTGTGATTATCAGGCTGCGTTATTAGATGAAGAGCGGTTTTTGAAGCAAAAGTCTAAAGTGGACTGGTTAGCGGCTGGGGATATGAACACGGCTTACTTCCACTCGTCGCTCAAAAACAGAGTTCATTATAGCCGAATTGAGGTCATACGTGATGTTAGAGGGAATGAATTTACGGATGATATGGTTTCGAGAGCTTTTGTTGATCATTATGAGTACTTTTTAGGCTGCCCGGGTGATACGTCACTTAGTCCAACTCCTGATTTGTTTATTAAAAGGTTAGAGAGGGATGTTGTAGTCCATATGGTTCGGCCGGTTACTACTGATGAGGTTAAAAAGGCGATGTTTTCCATGGGTTCGGATAAAGCTCCAGGTCCTGATGGGTTTACAACGGGTTTTTTTAAAAATGCATGGCCTATCGTTGGTAATGAGGTGTCGAAAGCAGTTATTGATTTTTTTGATACATGGAAACTTCTAAAAGAATTAAACCATACGCTTATTGTTCTTATTCCTAAGATTCCATCCCCGTCTGTGGTTACGGACTATCGTCCGATTGCTTGCTGTAATGTGCTATTCAAGTGTATTAGTAAAATTGTTGCTGAAAGAATCAAGGGGGTGCTTAATGACATTGTTAGTGTCAATCAGTCGGCTTTCGTTCTAGGTAGAAAGATCTCTGATAACATTCTGTTAACGCAAGAGTTGATGCATAATTATCATAGAGACATCGGTCCCCCTAAATGTGCGTTTAAAGTGGATATTCAGAAGGCGTATAACACTGTCGATTGGGCCTTTTTAAAGAACATTTTGGTGGGTTTTGGGTTTCATACCAGCATGGTTCATTGGATCATGGTTTGTGTTTCTACGACCACGTTTTCAATTTGCATTAATGGTGACGTTCATGGTTTTTTCAAGGGTAAGAGGGGGCTTCGTCAGGGTGATCCTATCTCTCCGTATCTTTTTACCCTTGTGATGGAGATCCTCACAGCTATTTTACATCATACGGTAAGGATTGACTCTTCGTTTAAATTCCACAACAAGTGTGAACGCCAACAGATTATCAATCTCTGTTTTGTGGACGACTTGTTTATTTTTGCTAGGGGTGAGATTGCGTCGGCCAGATGTATCATGAAAGCACTCAACTCTTTTTCAAAGATGTCGGGTTTGTTGCCTAATACCCAGAAAAGTACAGTTTTTTTCTCTAACGTTCCATCGTTTGTTAAAACTGCTATTCTGAATATAATGCCGTTTATAGAGGGGTCGTTGCCTGTGAGATATTTGGGAGTTCCTCTTATATCGTCTAAGTTATTGTACAAAGATTGCCAGGTGTTAGTGGAGAAGCTCGAAAAACGTATTATGCATTGGCGGAATAAATTACTTTCGTTTGCAGGTAGACTGCAACTTATTACTTCTGTTTTGTCCTCCCTGCATATTTACTGGTCGTCTGTGTTTATCTTGCCTGCTCGGGTTATTTCTAAATTGGAAGCTTTGATGCGCAATTTTCTATGGTCTCATGACAATTCGTTTCAGAAGGACAGGGCTAAGGTTTCTTGGAAAACAGTTTGTGTTCCTAAGTATGAGGGTGGGTTAGGGATTCGTCGTATTGGTGATGTTAACAAAGCCCTTATGTCAGCGCATTATGGAGCATTCTTTCTAAGCGTGAATCCTTATGGGTTGAGTGGGTGCATTCGTACAGATTAAGAGGTAAAAGTTTCTGGGCTTGTAATATCCCTTCTTCTTGCTGCTGGTCGTGGAGGAAAATTCTTCAACTTCGCCCGGATATGAGGAGTTTTGTTTGGTCAGAAATTGGGAGTGGGTTATCGACATCAGCTTGGTTCAATTCGTGGAATAATATTGGTCCGTTGATTCAGTTTTTTTCCCCGAGACTTATTGCGAATGCAGGTTTCAGTTTGGATGCTAAAGTGGCTGGTATTTTCTTGGAGTCTTCGTGGGGTTGGCCGAATGAGTGGAGAGATCGAGTTCCGGCCCTTAATCAGCTCGATATCTTGTCTATTCAGCAGAATAAGGATGATAAACTCTTTTGGCGACAAGGGGATCTTCTTCATGATTTTTCTACGGCTCGAGCTTGGGATTCTTTTAGACATCGAGAGTTGGAGGTAGAGTGGTGTCGTATTGTTTGGTTCGGCCAATGCATCCCTCGACATGCGTTTTTAATGTGGCATATTATGAGGCGTAAGTTACTTACTCAGGATAAGATTTTGAGCTGGGATTTCTCGCGGAGAAAAAACATGAACATGATGTGTTGTTTGCTTTGTTATGCCAATCATGATTCTCATAATCATCTGTTCTTCGAGTGTAAATTCTCGGATCAGATTTGGCACAAAGTTAGACATAAAGCGGGTATGGAGTCGGTTCAATCCAAATGGGAGGACATTGTTAATTGGCTAGTAGTTCGGTCCAGGTCGAAGTCAGCTAGGAACTATGTTGCAAGGTTATTGGTAGCGGCCACTGCTTATTTCATCTGGCAGGAGCGTAATGCTAGATTATTCAAGAATGAGTTGAGACCTCCAGAAGCTATTATTGAACTTATTATTCAACAGGTCCGGTATAAATTAATGGGAGCGAAGCTAAAGAACTGTGACAATGTCAGAAGGCTTCTAGGTGATTGGGGGATTAGTGGAGCTGATCTGCTTGAAGATGTTGGCTGATTGAGTAGTGTTTCGTTTTTGTGCTAGTGTCTAGTCTAGTTGTTTTTTTGTTTGGTGGTGTTTATTTGTTTTTTCCATTTGTTTTACTTTCATGGGGCATGTCCCATGATTGAACTAGTGTAGACTATCTACACTACTTGAGTTTTTTGGTTGTGAATATACAGAATCACCGGGGTAACCCTTTACCCAAAAAAAACGATACGGTGCGCGAGCTATGGGTGCTGCTCCAGGGGCTAGTTCAATCTGGAATTCGACCTGGCGATGAGGCGGTAGACCAGGTAAATCTTTAGGAAACACTTGAGGAAATTCGCGTACAACTGGGATATCCTCTATTCTTTTCTCTTTCGTTGATGCATCAGTAACTAGTGCCAAAATGGCAGTGTGACCCTTTCGTAAACATTTCTGAGCCTTTAGGAAGGAGATGATGCCAACCACAGCACCACTCTTGTCACCTTGAACTTCGAGAGGTTCTTTACCAGGACGGGGAATAAAAACTATCTTCTCCTTGCATAGGATCTCTGCTTGTTGCTGGGATAACCAATCCATACCAATGACGATGTCAAAACTACCAAGAACTATAGGAATGAGGTCGATGGAGAAAGTTTGACCAGCGAGGATAAGATTACAACCCTGAACTATGTGTGTGGCCTCTAGACTTTTACCATTAGCTAACTCTACGACATGTTTGGTGTTTAGGGGAGTTGGTGCACGTTTTAACATTTGGCTAACTTTCAAAGACACATAACTTGCATCCGCACCCGAATCAAACAATACAGTAACATAAAAGTCGTCAAGAAGAAACTTACCCATAACTACGTTGGGATCATTTCTGGCATCACCCTGCCCCAGCACAAATACTCGTCCCCTAGCTTCATTGCCGTTGTTGTTTCCCCCATTGTTGTTGCCATTGCCCTGATTGTTGTTATTGTTGTTGTTGTTGTTGTTCTGGTTTCAGTTTAACTGAGGCAGTGTATTTTGAAGTGACCTTCAGCGCCACAATGAAAGCATCCCTTGTTGCCCTGTTGCTGATTCTGCGGTGTTTGCTGCTGCTGATTCTGATTCGCAGGTCGCGGGCTCCTACAATCCTTGGCCTCATGACCCATCTTGAGGCACCTCTGACAGCGACCCTTGTTGCACTGGCCACTGTGGTGTCTGTTACAGTTGTTACACCTTGGGAGGTTCCCTCAATAACCACCCTGCCTGTGACTGCCTGAAGATTGCTGACTAGGGCTCTTATAGTTGTCAGTCTTTCGCTGTTGCACCTGAGACTGAACTGAAGTTGATCCCTTGCTGGAATCCTCATCCCATTTTCTCTTGTTGTCACTGGGAGTAGCAAGAGTAGCAGAAGTGGTAGCGGTGGCAGTAGCGCTGATACGTTTAGGCAGCTTGTTCTGTTCCACTGCCTGATCCGTGAGGCGATGAGCAAGGCGTTGAATAGCCTGGATATTGTCAAGATTAGCTGATGTCACATGGCTCTGAATTTCTGGTGCCAACCCTTTGAGATACAACTTAATGCGCTTGATTGGAGGGTCCACCATAGTTGGACACAAGATGGCCAGCTCATTCGACCGTTTCGTATAAGCTTCAATTTCCGACCCTGTCATTTTCAGATGGTAAAGCTCCACTTCCAACTTGTGGATGTCATCCCGTGCGCAGTATTCTCGTTTAATCAGCTCTTTGAAATCATTCCAAGGGGTGGCGTTAGCAGCTGCCAACCCTAAAATCTGAACTTGCGCGTTCCAACAAGTTAGCGCAATCCTTTCTAAAGTACCAGTGGCATATTTCACCCTGCGAGCCTCAGGGCATTCACACATCTCAAATACCGACTCGAGCTTTTCGAACCAATGGAGGAGTCCAACCGCTCCTTCAGTGCCACTAAACGTGCTTAGACGACAGTCCATGAAGTTCTTGAAAGTGCAAAGGGGTTGCTGAGCGTGTTGACCTAGTGTGTATAAGAATAGAACAAGGTTAAACACAAGAGTTGGTTTAGGAAATGTAGGATCTAAAGATCCTAGTGTGAGTTACGACTGCAGGGTATACTACCTGCTTGTGCAGCTGCAAGTGCCGCAGCAACTTGTTCGTTGATAAGAGCCGTCAACTGGGCTTGAGTCAAGTTAATACGTCCAACCATGATCTTCATAGCAAATGTAACATAAGTGAGAGGGGTTCGCGATTAGTGCGATGACAGAAGAGAGTAAGCAAACAAGTGTTCTCAAGCAATAACGAATAGTAAGCAATGTAATCTAAGCATACCACGAGCAAAGTTCTATGCAATTCTAGCATGTAGGCAATAAACATAAACCTTATTACCTAGGATGTTGAGTCTTGCACGTGGAGCGAGGCGTCGTTGTGGATCGTTGAGCACTGTACTGGTTATAGTCTGGTTTTAATAAAAACGTTTTTCCCTTATTAAAACCGAGTTCTCTATAACCAATGGCTCTGATACCAATCTGTCACACCCCCAAAATCCACACGCGGAGTACTACCGCTTGGGAGCGTGACTGACCAGGATCAAGCCACCAATCATATAGAACAATGTAAATAGTAAAAGTAAATGTAATTTAACCAAACCAATCCATATGAAAGGTGTTCAAAACAAAAGTATAAATTCAACGTTTAGCGGAAGCATATGAGTAAAAGCCCAACATAATGTTTAATCAAAGCATTCACGATCCTTGTCCACAACGACCGCGCCTCCCAGTGCAAGCTCCATGTATAACTAACGACCTGCAATGTGACACCCCAGGAAAACCAGTAAACGATGCAACTTACCTAGCTTCCTCAATAACCGCATGCTAAATTTCGGGACGAAATTTCTTTTAAGTTGGGGATAATGTGACAACTCGAGTTTCTGAGATTCCACTTTCGCATTTATTGCACGTTCACTGTTTGTTTAGTTGTTACTTATTCAATTTGTTGCTTTGTAACTATATACGTTTTGATTTGATAAAGTGTATTGTGCATGGTTGTGTGTTATTTATGAAAGATTTGGCAAATACATGAACTTGGTGATGAAACTGTAAATTATATTGTGATGGGTGTGTTTTATGTAAAAGATGATACTTAGGGGTGAGTAGAGTAGTTAGTGAAACCTTAACAACTCTTAACCCTAATCTTCTTCACTAATCATATCACAAAATCAATATACGTACTTTCACATCCTCCAATCCTCTCTACAATCATCTTCTTCATCATTGGCACAAGCTCTCAATCATCACTCTTGATTCCTCTCTTTACCTAGAATCAATCCAAGGTAATCGTTTTATGATTTCTTGTTGTTAATCTTTGATTATGTGATTCATGCAAAACCCTAGTTCTACATATAATGGCTCTGTGTTTTGGTCAATTCTGATTATTGTGAAATGGTTTATGATTAGTAGTGTAGTCAAATGCTTGACAATGAGATGCTTTTAAGATAGAGATGTTTGATTTGCTGATTAGATTGCTGCACTTTGAATGTATGAAAACTAGGGTTTCTTGGTCGTGAAAACGTAACTGTTACAATGAAGTTGAATATTGCATGATTGATGTTAGTCCGACCTTTGATTTGATTTATTGTTCCGACTTTATACTTGGATATATATGATCCGACTTTTGATAATGAGCACATGATCTGAGCTTTGTTTACTTGATGCTATCCGAACTTTATTAAGGAAACAAGAGTCCGAGTTTCTTATGTATATGAAGGAGTTCGAGTTTTTTTTTTATACATAAGGGGGTCCGAACTTTTGATTAAGGAAGGCATGGGTCCGAGTTTTACAAGTGGGGGGGGGGATATGTCCGAACTTTTATAAGTGGGTTAAGGTCCGACTTTTGTTGTGTGAGTTTGGTCCGAGTTTTGGGCCATGGAGCCTTGTCCGAGTTTTGCTATATATACACAAGGTCCGAGCTTTTAACCTATGATGCCCTTGTCTAAATTTTAGGAGATATGCCATGTCTGAATTTTATGTATATGCTTTTTGTCTTTCTTTGGCTTCGTTTTTTGGTTGCGGCACTAGGGTTTTGGGTTTACGGGTGCATGGTTGTTTATTATTCTGGTTTCATGTGAGAGTTGTCTTGATTAGTTATGGATGATCGTTCAAAACCTGGTGACGTTGATAAGGGTGATCGGGGAAAGCCGCCATTACCGATTAAGGGTTTGGCGAGTAAAGTGGTGAGTATTGATGGAAATCCTGTGCTTCCTAGGCGTGGTACGATGCAGAATTCTCAGGCTGATCCAAAACTATTTAATGTCATCGATGAATTAACTAAAATCACCGTCCCGGTTCAACCGTCGGTGAATCAAGGTCCAAAGGATAGTAGGGCTGCTGATGTTTTTCAGGGATCACATACAGTTCAGGGAAGTAGCTCTACCCCTAAGTCTTATGCGGATTCGGTCGCAACCAGTAACATTCAGAAAGTTAACTTCCGGTCGTTGTCTAGCTCGGCTGTGCATGAAGGATGTGACGTTGTTCTCCCCAAGGAATCCGTCCGAACCGTGCAGGAAAAAATGTCTAATACTATCTATGGGTATTTTTTGGGGGACCGAGTTGCATTCCCGGTTGTTGATTATTTTGTTAAAGTTAATTGGAAAAAGTATGGGTTGCAAAAGACGATGATGAATGCCAATGGTTTTTTCTTCTTTAAGTTTAATGATGAAGGCAGGATGTTGAATGTCCTCAAAGATGGTCCGTGGATTATCAGGTCGCAACCGTTGTTCCTAAACACATGGACTCCTACAACCAAGCTGGAAAAGAAAGAAGTAAAGAAGGTGCAAGTTTGGGTTAAAATTCATGAGGTTCCAATTGCGGCTTATACGGAAGATGGCCTTAGTCTGATAGCTACAACAATTGGGGAACCAAAGATGCTGGATTCTTTTACAACATCTATGTGTACGGATTCGTGGGGCCGTAGCAGTTATGCAAGAGCTTTGGTGGAAATTTCGGCTGATAAGGAGTTTCGTGAAGAGATTACAATGGCGATACCCGAACCGGAAGGGGAGGGTTTTATTAAAGAAACTATGTATGTGGAGTATGAATGGAGCCCGCACCGTTGTCCTACATGTTGTGTGCTTGGTCATTCGGTTGAGATGTGTCCGAAAAGCCCAATGAAAAATGTTAGGCAGGACGTGCCAAATCGTAATATTCAAAAGAACAGGCAAATTAAAAAGGTTCCGAATGTCGACCGGGATGGTTATACTGAAGTTCATGGTAAGAAAGTTGCTAGAAAGGTAGGCATTCTGGTGAACAAACAGAAAAACAAGTTTGAATATCGGCCGGTGGCTTCAAAACCTCAGCCGAAAGTCAATAACGGGTCAACTTCATTGGCTATTAAATTGAATAACCCTTTTGATGTCTTAAATCAAGTTGATTCGGAGGAGGGTACTAGCAAGAAATCGTCGGGTAAGGGCCAGGAGGATACGGATGATGAGGTTGAAGAAGTGTATAATGAAATGGATGTTTTTATGCAGCAAGGTGCGCTAAAGATACAGAGTAAACAAGGGGCAAGCACTCCTTCTCAGGTAGTTGCTGATGGTTAGTCTCGCAGTTTGGAACATAAGGGGGTTGAACCGCCCGCTTAAACAAATGGAGGTTCGGCAGGCAGTGAAGGATTATAAGTTGAGTTTGTGTGCTATTTTAGAGTCCCATGTGAATGTTGCTAAATTGGCGAGTGTGTGTAATTCCGTTTTCCGCTCGTGGGATTGGACTTCGAATGGTGGGTGTTGTGACAAAGGCACTAGAATCATTATTGGGTGGAATCCGGCCATTTTTGATGTGATGATATTGGCTCAGTCGTCTCAGGTTATGCATCTCCAACTCGTGTTTAAATTGGATAAAAGGATGGTTTTTTGTTCTATTGTTTATGCAGCCAACTATTATGTGACCCGGAGGGATTTGTGGCACCAACTTTCTATGCACAAAACCCTTGTTGCTGATAGTCCGTGGTTTATTATGGGTGATTTTAATTCGGCGCTAAATATAGAGGATAAATCTATGGGAACGTCTTCCATATCTATTGGTATGAGGGAGTTCCAATCTTGTGTAGATGACATTGAAGTGGTTGATATTAATCGGTCAGGTATTCACTTTACATGGAACCAAAAGCCAAAGCAAGGGGTTGGGTTACTGAAGAAAATTGATCGGGTGATGGGGAACACTCCTTTTCTGGCTGAATACCCGAACTCGGTTGCTGTCTTCAAGCCGTATCGGCTTTCGGATCATTGCCCATGTATTTTGGCTATCCTGGAAGCTATGAAAATGAAGCCGGGGTCTTTTAAATTTGCAAATTTTCTGGTTTTTATACCAAAATTTTTAGAGATTGTCAATAAGTGTTGGGATACTCATGTTGACGGTGTGCATCAATTCAGAGTCGTAAAAAAACTTCGCTTATTGAAAAACCCCTTGAGGTCGTTGCTTTTTAAGCAGGGGAATCTCCATAAGAAAGTCGATAGCCTTAGATTGAAGTTGGATGTGATTCAACAAAATATTGATCAGGATCCGTCTAATGTTGATCTCCGGGCCGATGAGGCTTCTACTAGCCGTGATTTACAGGTGGCATTATTGGATGAGGAGCGGTTCCTGAAACAAAAATCAAAAGTGGATTGGTTAGCTGCGGGTGATATGAACACGGCTTTTTTTCATTCTTCTTTGAAAGCCAGAAACCATTTTTCCAGAACTGATGTTATTACTGATTCGGGAGGGATTCTCTATGAGGGTGACATGGTATATAAAGCGTTTGTTCAGCACTATAAAAAGTTTTTTGGTTCTCAAGGTGACATTTCGCTTGAGCCGGCTCCGGATTTATTCCCGAAAACGTTATCTCCTAATGTGGCTTCTTATATGGTTCGACAAGTAACGACGAAGGAGGTCAAAAAGGCGATGTTTTCTATTGGTAACGACAAAGCCCCTGGGCCGGATGGTTATACGGCAGCCTTCTTTAAAAGTGTTTGGTCACTAGTTGGTAATGATGTCTCTAAGGCGATTAAAGACTTCTTTGAAACGGGTAACCTGCTTCGGGAATTGAATCATACGCTCATTGTTCTGATTCCAAAGGTTTCGACCCCTATGCTTGTAACTGATTTTCGTCTGATTGCTTGTTGTAATGTTTTTTACAAATGCATTAGTAATATTGTTGCTGACAGAATTAAAGGAGCTCTTAATGATATTGTTAGTATCAACCAATCTGCCTTTGTTCCTGGTCGGAAGATCTCGAATAATATTCTTTTAACCCAAGAGTTAATGCATAATTATCATAGAGATGCGGGTCCTCCAAGATGTGCGTTTAAAGTAGACATTCAGAAAGCTTATGATACTGTGGATTGGGGGTTTCTTAAAAGTGTGCTAATTGGGTTTGGTTTTCACAGTAAAATGGTGGAGTGGATTATGGTATGTGTGTCTACTACCTCATTCTCGGTTTGTGTTAATGGCTCAGTGCATGGTTTTTTCAAAGGCAATCGTGGGTTAAGGCAAGGTGATGGAATGTCCCCATATCTATTTACTCTAGTTATGGAGGTCTTAACGAGTATTTTGCATCATTCAGTTCGAATTGATTCTTCGTTTAAATTCCATAATAGATGTTGAAGGCAGCAGATTATTAATCTTTGCTTTGCAGATGATTTATTTCTTTTCGCTAGAGGGGAAATAAATTCGGCTAATTGTATTATGTCTTCTCTCTCGAAGTTCACCAAGATGTCGGGGTTAGTGCCTAGCAACCAGAAAAGCACGGTTTTCTTTTGCAATGTTAAAAATCAAATTAAACAAGCCATTCTGGATATCATGCCTTTTACGGAAGGAATGTTGCGTGTGAAGTACTTGGGGGTTCCCCTGATCTCGGCTAGGCTTGGGTACAATGACTGCCGTGTGCTAGTGGAAAGATTAGAGAAACGTATTATGCACTGGAGGAACAAACTTTTATCATTTGCGGGAAGACTTCAACTTATTATTTCAGTGCTCTCTTCTATGCATATTTATTGGTCCTCGGTTTTTATCTTGCCGGCTTGGATTATTAAGGAGCTTGAAGCTAAAATGAGAAACTTTCTATGGTCTCAAGATTCGGCGTTCAATAAAGGTAAATCTAAAGTTTCTTGGAAATCGGTTTGTACGCCTAAGTATGAAGGCGGTCTGGGTATTAGACGTGTTGGGGATATGAATAAAGCGCTGATGTCGTCTCATATTTGGAGCATTGTCTCCAAGCGAGAATCCTTGTGGGTTGATTGGGTGCATGCGTATCGTTTAAAGGGCAAGAGTTTCTGGGTATGCAAAACGACCTCAAATAGCTGTTGGTCTTGGCGTAAACTCACTCAGATGCGGCCGTTGGTTAGAAAACATATATGGTCGGACTTAGGAAATGGTGCTAACACTTCAGCCTGGTACGATAATTGGACCGAATTGGGGCCTCTGGGCGATTTTCTATCGGCTAGAGTTATCACTGATGCTGATTTTAGGTTGGATGATTCGGTGGCCGATGTGTATTCGAATGGAGCTTGGAGATGGCCTACGGCTTGGAGGGACTTATTCCCTGTTCTTATTCAGATTGATCAAGTTCTTTTGGATCCCTTGAAAATTGATAGGCTGCTATGGAAGGATGGTGATGATCTTAATGGGTTTTCGTCTTCTGGGGTTTGGCACTCGTTGCGACATAGTGAGCCAGAAGTTGATTGGTGTAGCATTGTGTGGTTCGCCCAGTGTATTCCTAGACACGCCTTCATGATGTGGTTGATTATGAAACGTAAGCCCCTTACGCAAGATAAGATTCTGCGATGGGATCTGTCTCGTAGAAAAAACATGAATATGATGTGCTGTTTATTATGCTTCGAGAATTTTGATTCTCACCCACACTTGTTTTTTGAATGCAAGTACTCATCTCAAGTGTGGACTCAAATTAGGAATAGGGGGGATGAACTCGGTTGGTCCGAGATGGTCGGATATTGTTGACTGCCTTTGTGCTCGTGCTCATCAAAAGAGGGCTGAAACTTATGTTGCTAAACTTCTCGTTGCGGCTGCAGCTTACAATATTTTGCAAGAGAGGAATGCTAGGTTGTTTAAAAATCAATTGAGACCTCCTGAGACGGTTAGTGATGTTATTACAAAAACAGTGCGATACAAGTTGATGGGAGCAAAGTTGAAGGATACCGTGAGGGTGCAGAAGTTTCTTGAAGAATGGGAGATCCACGCGCATGAAAAGGGCGACGATGGGGGCTGATTAGTTGTTTCGTTTGTTTTGTCTAGAGTTTTGTCTAGTTGTTTTTCCATTAGTTGGTTGGCTGTTTTTTGTTTTTTGACATTTCGGGTTTACTTTCATGAGGCATGTCTCATGATTGAACTAGTGTAGACTATCTACACTACTTGTTCTTTTTTGGTTGTGAATAGATAGAATCACCGGGGTAACCCTTTACCCAAAAAAAAAAGTTACTGTGCCTGATTTATAGTTGACGAAACATACTTGTTTCGTCGTGAACTCCTTCGACGAAACCCATCCGTTTCGTCGTGATTACCCTCGCCGAAACTCCCTTGTTTCGTCGTAAGCCCCATCGACGTAACTCTTTGGTTTCGTAGACATGCGTTTCGTCGACATCGGCGTTTCGTCATATCACATATGTTACTGTCACACCCCTTTCTGCGGCGGAAGCACGAGGTGTGATCATGAAAGGTTCTCATTGCATACGAAAGGTAAACATACTATATGCTCGAAAATAACTTTAAACATTACATTACCGAAAACATAAGTCAAGTGTTTACAACACATGATAGCATATTGTCTTAAAAGTTACAACTTTATTTAACGATAAACAAAGCGACATCCACGAGCATGCGTAGGACCACGCGCACATCCACCTTTAGTTACCTGAAATACATGTGAGTTTTGGAAAAACATCAACATAATGTTGGTGTGAATTCATGCAGTGATTGTTTTTGAATGTTTAATATCCTTGAATGAAAACATAGTATAAAACTGGTAGAATGAATGATTGTTTGAATGTAACTCGTAAAACGTATGTATAACTGGGTACTATGACTGTTTGAATGTGTGAGTTTTGCTAGTGGTTTGCAAGGCCACTAACATATGTCACGACATAGGAAGCCACCAAACCTAGGCATTTTTGTCGACTTGACTGAGACACAGAAGCACTCATTGGTAGAAGTAGGCCAAGAGTGGGGTTGCCTGAAACCCATTAGATCTAACCTTTTGTTCCGCGGTCTGAATGTATACGTTGATTAATGGTGCTTATGGTACCCTATTCGAGACATGGTCTGGAATGTTTCACTTGAATGTTTTTGTACCCATCATAACATATGCAAACAATATTCAATTTGTGACATGTATTTCACCCCCGAAGTGTAAAACAAAAACAGTTAAAGAAAAGGGGGAGCATGAACTCACAACTTTGCGTTCCTGTGCGTCGTAAACTTCACCGGATTTGCTTAATTAACGTCGTAACCTATACGCGTTTTCTTAACGTTAGTCACTAGACTTACGTCGCACAAGTTCAGTCACTCACTTTTGTGTATATTTTCTTGTGTTAAAAATATTTTATATTTTTAACTAAATGTCTTACTTATATTATTTTCTCACGAATAAATATAAGTCTTTTGTGTTTTGCACTTTGCACCCGAATTATGTGTCTTGTATATTGTATGTGTATTTTCATGTTTATACTCCTCATGAGTATTTAGTGTATTTTTACGTCTTAATACGCTAGCTCGTATAACACATACTATATACACTTAGCACAGAAGTTGGTGATAAAATAATATATATTTTTCTCTCAAAAATATACATACTTATATCCATTTTTATTCTTGAAGAAATCCTCATTTCTTATCACCAAAAATTAGGGAAACCTTGGTAATAATCTTAATTACATTTTAGGGAATAAGTTTCTCAAAAACTTATATTTTTCTAAGTGTCAAAATTTATAAAAATTTTGACAGAGTTTCCCCTAAAAATGAAGTTTTCCCATGTTTTCAAAACATGTGTTTATTTTCTTTTAAATCGTCAATAATCACCAACAACAATTATCAACAATAACCATCAACAACAATCACTAATTTTCCCCATTTCATGAACTCGAATATTTACAAAAATGTGTAGTAATTTACTAGCACATTTAGTAAGTCTTGTTATCTTTAAAAATAAGTTTAATTTCTTAAAAACTTTATTTTTAAAGAATATGAAGTTCCACAACTTCTAGTCGGTTTTTACGAAAATTATTTCTTTGTTAAAACTTTTGTTACACAAGTGTCCACACACTTGTTTGTTCACAAAAATCACTTTTGTTTGTGTAAGATCCGGTTTAGAACATGTGATTTCTTTTGACGCTTGGTCTTTTGAAAATACCACTTGTAGATACATAGATCGGCTAGTTTTAAACATTATTTCACAAGTAAAAATACTTTTACACAAGTTCATGATTCGTATGTGGTAGAGCTTCACCCTTTAACCCTTGTTTCATTCAAAACAACCTTATGTCATGATTCATGATCATGACCAAACCGGGTTAAACGATGATCCGAGCTACCACAACATAGATCGGGTCTAAATAATCACAAATTTCAATTACTACAACATTTACACAACTAGTGAGCTTTTAACCATCGTTTTTCATGTTTTTAGTAGACTTTAATGAACCATTTTGTAAGATTTCGAGTTTTAATCATTACACATCACATTAACCACTTCAAAATAGTTCAAGAAGGTGTATTAAGTAACATACCACTAGCTCGAGGCTAGGGAGGAATCTAAGCGCAAATGAAGTGGATAAAAGCTAGAGGATGAGGTCCTTCGATCTCCGAGTGTACCAAACCTTCTTATGCGTGACACTTGACACTTGTATGATGTTGGAATGTGAAGAACAAAATCGAAAAATATGATGGATGATCAAGGGGTGTTTGGCCGAAAGTTTTTGAGGGAGAGGAGAGAGTAGTTTTATGGTGTTGGCTGGTGAATTGTCTAATGTGCCATCTCAAGGTATTTATAGACATTCCATATGGCATATTCCTAGCATATTCCTGGCATATTCCTGGAAAATTCCTAGCATATTCCTGGCATATTACGGGAATATTCCTAGCATATTCCTGGCATATTCCTGGAATATTCCTAGCATATTCCTAGCAGATTCCTGGCATATTCCTAGCATATTCCTGGAATATTCCTAGCATATTCCTGGAATATTTCTAGCATATTCCTGGCATATTCCTAGCATATTCCTAGGTTTTCTGCGTTGTCTGCGTTTTGCAGTGTAAGCACTGTGTCGCGTAGGAACACACGGTACGCGCTTAAACATGAAAAAAAATAACGTTTTTAGCGTTTTAACTTATTTTTTTTAACACGAACCTGATTAAAATTAAATTTTAATCATAACAGAATATTTGTGGGATTAAATATTATCCGGGCGGCCATCAACGTTCGTTTCGCAGTTTTGTCGTAATTAGTTCTGCTCTTAAAGTGTGTTTCGGGTGCTTTTAGTGCTTATTTTTGCTTTCGCAATGTCTATAAATTAAACCCTTATATGTATTCTTGGGTTTTAATGTATTCTTGTCGTAGGACCTACACCTAGGCCTCCATTCTAATGTCTGACTGCTTTCTGCAGTTCTGTTGACACATTATGTCTTACCGGTGAGTTTACTTAGTATTTTTTTTTTTTTGACGCAACGCTCTCGTTTATGCATAAAGCAATATTTTGTAGTATACAACGTGCATGAATTCACTTGTTTAACATGTGTTCAGACATTGCTGACAATTAAGCACATAATTGTAGTTATTAAATAATAATTAAAGTGTACGGAAGTTACTGGTTTGGTGCCAGTTGTCACAGTCTCCCCCCGTTAAAAGAATTTCGTCCCGAAATTCAGGATGGACTAACCCTTGCAGGAGTCTCTTTGAATAGGTGGGGATACTTTTCTTTGAACTGGTCTTCACGTTCCCACGTGTACTCGGGTCCGTGCTTAGAGTTCCAACGTACTTTGACAAGCTTCACACTGCTCCTCCTGGTCTTGTTGACCTTCCAGTCGGTAACCTCAACGGGTTGTTCTGTAAATCGGAGGGCTTCATCAATATGCACTTCATCCATTGGGATGATCACGTTTTCTTGTGTTGGACTCTTCTTCAGGTTGGATACATGAAACGTATCATGTACTCCATTAAGTTCTTCCGGTAACTCCAACTTGTATGCCACGGTACCAATTCTTTTCAATATTCTGAATGGTCCGATGTATCGTGGATTCAGCTTTCCACGCTTTCCAAATCTGACTACGCCCTTCCAAGGTGAGACCTTTAACAACACTTTGTCTCCCACCTCGAATTCTACTGATTTTCTTTTCGGATCAGCGTAGCTCTTTTGTCGATCTCGAGCCGCCTTAATGCGCTCTCGGATCTGCGCAATCTTGTCGGTTGTCTCTTGAACGAGTTCAGGACCAACCATACGTTATCTCCGGCATCTGCCCAACATAAGGGCGATCGACACTTGTGGCCATACAGAGCTTCGAACGGCGCGGCCTTTATGCTTGTATGATAACTGTTATTGTAGGAAAACTCAACTAAGTGTAGGTGAGTATCCCAGCTGCCGCCTAGATCCATGACACATGCGCGAAGCATATCTTCTAACGTTTGTATATTCCGTTCGCTCTGGCCGTCTGTTTGCGGATGGAATGCCGTGCTTAGATCTAACTGAGATCCAAAGGCTTCCTGAAATGATTGCCAGATTCTTGAGACAAAGCGTCCATCTCTGTCTGAAATGATTGAGATAGGCACTCCGTGACGTGCCATAATTTCTCTTAAGTATATTTCTGCAAGCTTTCCATTACTATCCTTTTCTCGGATTGGTAGGAAATGCGCAGATTTCGTCAACCGATCAATTATTACCCATATCATGTCGTGCCCTCTCGGGGTCCTGGGTAATTTCGTTATGAAGTCCATCGAGATTTGTTCCCACTTCCACACGGGAATCTCTGGTTGTTGTAGTGGACCGGACGGTTTTTGATATTCGGCCTTAACCTTACCACAGGTTAGGCATTTTCCAACATAGACAGCAACATCGCTTTTGAGTCTCGGCCACCAATAGTACTCTTTCAAGTCTTGATACATCTTGTTCGATCCTGGGTGGATCGAATATCTCGATTTGTGGGCTTCATTAAGGATGACTTCTCGTATGCCACCATAGAGCGGAACCCAAATACGCTTTTTAAAGTATAAGGCTCCCTCTTCATTTGGCGCCATGTACTTCAAAGCACCCCGGAGGTATTCAGCTTTGCGGTTTTCCACCTTAAGGGCTTCTTTGTGACAACTCGAAATTCCAAGATTCTATTTCGCATTTATTGCACATTCATGTAGTGACTAGTCGTCTATTTGTGAAATTGATTGACATGGAATTATATATGTTTTAATTGTGTGAATGTGCATGATTGTTTGTAAATTGTGAAATTAGTAAATATATGAACATGGTGGTGGAATTGTGAAATAATTAGGGGATGGTGTACTTGTGTAAAATATGGAAATTCAGGGTGTATAGCGTAATTAGTAAAAATAAACCATACTTAACCCTAATCTCTTTTACTAATCATTCACTAATCATCACAAGAATCAAAACACGTACCCACATTCCCTAATCCCCTCTACAACCATCTTCTTATCATTCTTGGAATCACAAGTCTTTTGCATCAAGGTTGATTGCAAATCCATCTAGAATCGAATCAAGGTAATTGTTTAATCATTGTGTGATGTTAATTGTTGATTGATCGATTGGTGTCAAAACCCTAGTTTCTCATATGATAATCTCTGCATGTTTGATTGTTTCTGATTCATGAAATGATTTGTGTTGTTGTGGAATCATTGCTTGATGATTTAGAAGCAAGGTAGGTTGAATGATAGATTGATGATTGATTATTGCACTGTACAAACGTATAAAGTTAGGGTTTTGAGATCGCTTGAACAAAAGAAACGTAACTGCTTTGATCGCACATGATTATTCGTTAGTCAGAAGTTATTGGATGATAGTTGCCTGAGTTAATTCATCAAGCATGATCCGAGGTTAATATGTATATGATTGTTGTCTGAGTTTACCAAATGAAAACATGGCCCGAATTATGTAGACTCATGTGTCCGAATTTATTAAATGAAAACATGTCTGAGTTTAATTGATGAATACATGGACCGAATTTATTTGATGAATATATAAGGACCGAGTTTAAAAGAGTTTCATGGCCGAGTTTAATGGATGGGTGAGGGGTCCGAGTTTAACTTGGACACCCTTGTCCGAATTTCTTTGTAATCACAAGCTGAGGTCCGACCTTGTGCTTTCATATGTAGACCGAGTTTAATGATATGTGCATGGTCCGAGTTTATTGACTAAAACATGGTCTGAGTTATTGATAACACGTGGGCCGAGTTTAATGGACATCATATGTCCGAGTTTGGGGTGGGGGAACACCCTGTCCGAGTTTGTGAAGCCCCCATCCCCTATCCGAGTTTCATTTAATAACAATGTGGTCCGACTTTAATCATGAAACTCTTGGCCGAGTTTGTTGCTTGGCACACATAAGATTCCCTAGCCCGAGTTTTGGCAACCACAACCTATCCGAGCTTTATTAATGTGTAACATATCCGAGTTTTAATAATGTGTTATGAAGTTACTTTGGTCCGACCTTTACACAAAGTAAGGTTCGAACTTTATGCCCCACACTTGTCTGATGTTGTGTAACTGTCTGATGTTGTATGATTGCCTAGTGATGTGAAATTGTCTGATGATGTGTAATGATCAGTTTGAAACCATGAGCTGCATGATATATTGTGCTAATCCTGTTAAGCTGTGTATGATACTTTGATTCCCTGACTTCGTTAAACGTGTAAAGTTATTTACACTGTTAAATGCATAAACCGTGAAATCAGGGACGCTACACATGAATTAAGTGAATAGGATTGACTGCTTACATGATGTATGATTCTATGTGAATGATCGTATGATATTGAATGCAACGGTATGATCCTGCATGTGTGAACATTATATGTAATATCATCGTATACACAATAAACACACAAAGCACCGTTGCTTGAATATTGAGGATTCGTAAACCCTAATTGAATGAATCATGTGCAATATATCCTAGGTCGTGGGTAACGGACTTAGAGATTAAACCCTAGAAGCAATAACATACCGAGCAAACCAAGGTGAGTTCACACAGCCAAGGCATGGGGTTCCCAGGGTGGGAATGGGATTTGAATATTTACTGGTACTTGTCTATAATGGAACGTGGTGATGTGATTTGATGAACTATGGTACATGCTCCACTGTTAGAACTACTACTAGACTAGTAACACTTATTGAACTGATCTTCGCACACCTGCCAAGGGTTGGCCGCGATATTATGACTGACTTCGCACACCTGCCTTTGGAAGGCCGCGAACTGTAATTTACTAATCTTCGCACACCTGCCTGGTAGGCCGCGATACGGATAAACCTAGTCTAGAATACACGGGATGAACATCCCCCTAATATCTTCGCATACCTGCCTGGGAGGCCGCGATGGAAACTGATACGATACACGACATAACGAACGAACATACTACTACTCACACTATACTATTACTGAACTGTTAACTGTGAACTCGCTCAACTAGTTGTTGATCCTCTGTTACATGCCTTGCAGGACATTAGGTACATATAGAGCTTGCGCAGGGAGGAGCAGGTCGTTGTGGAGATTGGATCGTGGATGTTATGTTATACTTACAACACTTGAACTATTTACATACATTGGATATCATTTTACGCTTCCGCTACTTAAATTATGTCTTGTTGGAACATCAATCGTATTGAATAATTGGTTTACCTTTATTATACTTGACATTAACTACAGGTTCGATATGATTGATGGCTTGATCCTGGTCATGTCACGCTCCCCAGCGGTGATACTCCGCGTGTGGATTTTGGGGGTGTGACAGATTGGTATCAGAGCCATTGGTTATAGAGAACTTGGTTTTAATATGGGGAAAACGTTTTTATTAAAACCAGACTATAACCAGAACAGTGCTCTCAACGATCCACAACGACGCTTCGCTCCACGTGCAAGACCCGACATCCGAGGTAATAAGGTTTATGTTTATTGCCTACATGCTAGAATTGCATAGAACTTTGCTCGTAGTATGCTTACATTACTTTGCTCACTACTTGTTACTGCTTAAGAACACCTATGTGCCTACACTTTTCTGTCATCGCCCTACTCGCGAACCGTTCATACTTATGCTACCTCTAATGTTCGATCATGTCTGGACATGTTGACATGACTCAAGCCCAGTTGACGGCTCTCATTAACGAACAAGTTGCTGCGGCACTTGCAGCCGCACAAGCAGGAGGTATAACCTGCTATTCCAGACCTATCCTAGGATGTTAGATCCTACTCTTGTGACCCAACTCTCGCGCTTAACTTTGACCTAACTTTCTCGCGCAACGGGTCGGAACACACAGCAACCTGTCTGCTCATTCAAGAACTTCATGGACTGTCGTCCAAGCACATTCAGTGGCACAGAAGGAGCAGTGGGACTACTCCATTGGTTTGGGAAGCTCGAGTTAGTATTCGGGATGTGTGAATGCCCTGAGACTCGCAGGGTCAAGTACGCCACTGGTACTTTGGAAGGAATCGCGCTAACCTGGTGGAACGCGCAAGTACAGATACTAGGGTTGGCAGCTGCTAACGCCACCCCCTTGGAACGAATTCAAAGAACGCATTAAAAGAGGATACTGCACGCGTGATGGCATCCACAAGTTGGAAGTGGAGCTTTGCCATTTGAAAATGACGGGGTCAGAAATTGATGCTTATACGAAACGGTCGAACGAACTGGTCATCTTGTGTCCAACCATGGTGGACCCTTCAAGCAAGCGTATCGAATTTTACCTTAAGGGTCTAGCCTCAGAGATTCAGAGCCATGCTTCATCGGCTAACCACGACAATATCCAAGACATTCAGCGTCTTGCTTATCGCCTCACGGATCAGGCAGTGGAACAGAACATGTTGCCTAGTTGTATCAGCGCTATTACTACCGCTACCACTTCTGCTACCCCCGCTACTCCTAGTGACAACAAGCGGAAATGGGATGGGTATTCCAGCAAGGGTTCGGCTACCGTTCAGTCTCAAGCACAACAGCAGCGCAAGAATAGTGATCACCAGAGCACAGCAGAAGCTAAGGATTCAGGAGTCCACGGCCTGCAAATCGGAATCGCCAGCAGCATCAGCAAGCAGAAATCCTATGCAAAGAAAAGATTGTTCGCATTTCTCGTTCTGGTCAAGAACCTCTCGAAGAGCGACAAAAGTGGTGCTGTGGTTGGCATCACCTCTTTCTTGAAGGCTCAGAAATGTTTGCGGAAGGGCCACACCGCAATTTTGGCTCTCGTTACTGACGCATCAACAAAAGAAAAGAAGTTGGAAGATCATCCAGTTGTACGCGACTTTCCTCAGGTGTTTCCAGAAGATTTACCTGGTTTACCGCCTCATCGTCAGGACGAATTTCAAATCGAGCTCGCTCCAGGAGCAGCACCCATAGCTCGAGCACCGTATCGCTTAGCTCCACCAGAATCGGAAGAGCTATCGACGCAGCTACAAGAAATCTTGGATAAGGGATTTATCCGACCTATCTCTTCGCCTTGGGGAGCTACAAGAACTATTGGATACCAACTATCGGTGAAAAAGAAGGATGGCACCTTCAGGATGTGAAATTGATTACCGTGAACTGAACAAGGTCAAAGTGAAGAACCGTTATCCTCTTTCACGCATTGACGACTTATTCGACCAGTTGCAAAGGTCGAGTTACTACTCCAAGGTTGATCTAAGGTCTGGTTATTATCAGCTGAGAGTCCAGGATGAGGACGTCTCCAAGACAGCATTCAGAACTCGCTACGGCCATTACGAGTTTCTTGTCATACCATTCGGGCTTACGAACGCACCTGCAGTTTTCATGGATTTTATGAACAGGGTGTGCAAACCCTATCTAGACAATGTTCGATCAGGAACTGGTCTGCACCGCGTACACCAACGGAAATACGCCAATCCTTGGGTTTGGCGGGTTACTACAGACGATTTATCAAGGATTTCTCGAAAGTCGCTCAGCCGCTTACACTACTGACACAGAAGGGTGTCGCCTACCGATGGGGCAACACGCAGGAAACTGCTTTCCAGTACCTAAGAGATAGGCTTTGCAGCGCACCTATTCTCTCATTGCCAGAGGGCACCGACGATTTCGTGGTCTTGTGTGACGCATCGATACAGGGGCTTGGTTGTGTATTGATGCAGCGTGATAAAGTTATTGCCTACGCTTCGCGACGACTCAAGATTCATGAACGGAACTACTCGACGCACGATTTAGAGCTGGGAACTGTTGTTTTCGCGCTTAAGATATGGCGGCACTACCTGTACGGTACCAGGCGCACGATTTACACCGATCACAGGAGGCTCGAGCATATCCTTAAGCAAAAGGATTTGAACATGCGTCAACGGAGATGGGTTGAACTACTGAACGACTACGAATGCGCCATCAAGTACCATCCAGGCAAAGCCAATGTTGTGGCTGATGCTCTCAGTCGGAAAGACACTCTACCTAGGCGGGTACGAGCTTTGTAGCTCACTATTCTGTCCGACCTCCCTGCACAAATACGAGATGCTCAGGTGGAAGCATTGAACCCGGAAAACGTAAAGGATGAAGCTTTGCGTGGCTTAAGGCAACGATTAGAACAAAGGGAAGACGGCGCCTACTATGTAACAGGACGTATTTGGGTCCCACTATGCGGCGGTTTACGAGAACTTGTGATGGATGAAGCACACAAGTCTCGCTACTCGGTACATCCGGGGTTGGATAAAATGTACCGCGACATCAGAACTACATATTGGTGGCCTAGCATGAAGGCCCACATTGCAATTTACGTCGGCAAATGTTTGACTTGTGCAAGAGTCAAGACAGAGTACCAGAAACCCTCAGGCCTACTTCAACAACCCAGGATACCATAGTGGAAATGGGAAGAAATTTCCACGGATTTTGTTACAGGCCTACCCAGATCCCAGCGTGGGAATGATACTATATGGGTGGTTGTGGATCGACTCACCAAGTCTGCACACTTCCGGCTGTAAAGGAAACGGATAAGTTCTCCACTCTCGCAGACATCTATCTTAAAGAAATTGTTTCGAGGCACGGGGTGCCCATCTCCATTATTTCGGATCGGGATGCACGATTCACGTCAGAACTATGGCAAGCGATGCACAAATCTTTCGGCTCACAATTAGACATGAGCACAGCATATCATCCTCAGACGGATGGGCAGTCTGAGCGCACGATTCAGACTCTAGAAGACATGCTTCGGGCGTGTGTTATCGATTTCGGCGACAGCTGGGAAAAGCAACCCCCTTTTGTGGAGTTTTCATACAATAACAGTTACCACACCAACATTCAAGCCGCTCCATTCGAGGCATTGTGCGGACGTAAATGTCGGTCACCTCTCGGTTGGGCAGAGGTGGGGGATAGTTAGATTACAGGCCCAGAAATGGTAGTTGACGCTACTGAACGAATTGCACAGATACGACAACGCATGGCGGCAGCTCGCGATCGCCAGAAAAGCTACGCAGATAAGCGTAGGAAGCCATTAGAATTTCAGGTCGGGGACCGGGTTTTACTCAAAGTTTCACCCTGGAAGGGTGTGGTTAATTGTGGTAAAAAAAGGCAAACTCAGTCCACGGTATGTTGGACCGTTCGAAATCACTGAAAGAATAGGCTCAGTAGCCTACAGACTGAACCTACCAGCTGAACTCGGTGCAGTTCACAATGTATTTCACGTGTCGAATCTGAAGAAGTGCCTGTCAGATGAGACCCTCATAGTTCCTTTTAAGGAACTCACTATCGACGAGCGGTTGCAGTTCGTCGAGGAGCCAGTTGAAATCACGGACCGGGATGTTAAGGTCCTCAAACACAAGAGAATCCCTCTTGTTCGAGTTCGTTGGAACTCCCAACGTGGCCCAGAGTACACCTGGGAACGCGAAGACCAGATGAAAGAAAAGTACCCCCAGTTATTCGAAACCAATGCAACCACTACTGAGGCTGAAGCTACTACTACTGAATTTCGGGACGAAATTCCAAATCAACGGGGGGATGATGTGACACCCCAGGAAAACCAGTGAACGATATAACTTACCTAGCTTCCTCAGTGAGTGCGTACCAAATTTCGGGACGAAATTTCTTTTAAGTTGGGGATAATGTGACAACTCGAAATTCCAAGATTCTATTTCGCATTTATTGCACATTCATGTAGTGACTAGTCGTCTATTTGTGAAATTGATTGACATGGAATTATATATGTTTTAATTGTGTGAATGTGCATGATTGTTTGTAAATTGTGAAATTAGTAAATATATGAACATGGTGGTGGAATTGTGAAATAATTAGGGGATGGTGTACTTGTGTAAAAGATGGAAATTCAGGGTGTATAGCGTAATTAGTAAAAATAAACCATACTTAACCCTAATCTCTTTTACTAATCATTCACTAATCATCACAAGAATCAAAACACGTACCCACATTCCCTAATCCCCTCTACAACCATCTTCTTATCATTCTTGGAATCACAAGTCTTTTGCATCAAGGTTGATTGCAAATCCATCTAGAATCGAATCAAGGTAATTGTTTAATCATTGTGTGATGTTAATTGTTGATTGATTGATTGGTGTCAAAACCCTAGTTTCTCATATGATAATCTCTGCATGTTTGATTGTTTCTGATTCATGAAATGATTTGTGTTGTTGTGGAATCATTGCTTGATGATTTAGAAGCAAGGTAGGTTGAATGATAGATTGATGATTGATTATTGCACTGTACAAACGTATAAAGTTAGGGTTTTGAGATCGCTTGAACAAAAGAAACGTAACTGCTTTGATCGCACATGATTATTCGTTAGTCAGAAGTTATTGGATGATAGTTGCCTGAGTTAATTCATCAAGCATGATCCGAGGTTAATATGTATATGATTGTTGTCTGAGTTTACCAAATGAAAACATGGCCCGAATTATGTAGACTCATGTGTCCGAATTTATTAAATGAAAACATGTCTGAGTTTAATTGATGAATACATGGACCGAATTTATTTGATGAATATATAAGGACCGAGTTTAAAAGAGTTTCATGGCCGAGTTTAATGGATGGGTGAGGGGTCCGAGTTTAACTTGGACACCCTTGTCCGAATTTCTTTGTAATCACAAGCTGAGGTCCGACCTTGTGCTTTCATATGTAGACCGAGTTTAATGATATGTGCATGGTCCGAGTTTATTGACTAAAACATGGTCTGAGTTATTGATAACACGTGGGCCGAGTTTAATGGACATCATATGTCTGAGTTTGGGGTGGGGGAACACCCTGTCCGAGTTTGTGAAGCCCCCATCCCCTATCCGAGTTTCATTTAATAACAATGTGGTCCGACTTTAATCATGAAACTCTTGGCCGAGTTTGTTGCTTGGCACACATAAGATTCCCTAGCCCGAGTTTTGGCAACCACAACCTATCCGAGCTTTATTAATGTGTAACATATCCGAGTTTTAATAATGTGTTATGAAGTTACTTTGGTCCGACCTTTACACAAAGTAAGGTTCGAACTTTATGCCCCACACTTGTCTGATGTTGTGTAACTGTCTGATGTTGTATGATTGCCTAGTGATGCGAAATTGTCTGATGATGTGTAATGATCAGTTTGAAACCATGAGCTGCATGATATATTGTGCTAATCCTGTTAAGCTGTGTATGATACTTTGATTCCCTGACTTCGTTAAACGTGTAAAGTTATTTACACTGTTAAATGCATAAACCGTGAAATCAGGGACGCTACACATGAATTAAGTGAATAGGATTGACTGCTTACATGATGTATGATTCTATGTGAATGATCGTATGATATTGAATGCAACGGTATGATCCTGCATGTGTGAACATTATATGTAATATCATCGTATACACAATAAACACACAAAGCACCGTTGCTTGAATATTGAGGATTCGTAAACCCTAATTGAATGAATCATGTGCAATATATCCTAGGTCGTGGGTAACGGACTTAGAGATTAAACCCTAGAAGCAATAACATACCGAGCAAACCAAGGTGAGTTCACACAGCCAAGGCATGGGGTTCCCAGGGTGGGAATGGGATTTGAATATTTACTGGTACTTGTCTATAATGGAACGTGGTGATGTGATTTGATGAACTATGGTACATGCTCCACTGTTAGAACTACTACTAGACTAGTAACACTTATTGAACTGATCTTCGCACACCTGCCAAGGGTTGGCCGCGATATTATGACTGACTTCGCACACCTGCCTTTGGAAGGCCGCGAACTGTAATTTACTAATCTTCGCACACCTGCCTGGTAGGCCGCGATACGGATAAACCTAGTCTAGAATACACGGGATGAACATCCCCCTAATATCTTCGCATACCTGCCTGGGAGGCCGCGATGGAAACTGATACGATACACGACATAACGAACGAACATACTACTACTCACACTATACTATTACTGAACTGTTAACTGTGAACTCGCTCAACTAGTTGTTGATCCTCTGTTACATGCCTTGCAGGACATTAGGTACATATAGAGCTTGCGCAGGGAGGAGCAGGTCGTTGTGGAGATTGGATCGTGGATGTTATGTTATACTTACAACACTTGAACTATTTACATACATTGGATATCATTTTACGCTTCCGCTACTTAAATTATGTCTTGTTGGAACATCAATCGTATTGAATAATTGGTTTACCTTTATTATACTTGACATTAACTACAGGTTCGATATGATTGATGGCTTGATCCTGGTCATGTCACGCTCCCCAGCGGTGATACTCCGCGTGTGGATTTTGGGGGTGTGACATTCTTGTTGTGCGTCACGAATACGCGAAGTGAGGTTCGTTCGAATAGTCATTTCCAATGCTCGAACCCTTAGGGTCTTAACCCTTTCTTTTCAGCTCAACGCGTCCGCTGCAACGTTTGCCTTTCCTGGGTGGTACTTAATCTCACAGTCATAATCATTCAGCAGCTCGACCCATCGCCGCTGGCGCATATTCAATTCCTTCTGATCAAATATGTGTTGCAGGCTTTTGTGATCTTTGAAGATTGTACATCGAGTACCATATAGATAGTGTCGCCATATTTTCAAGGCGAATACCACTGCGCCCAGCTCCAGGTCATGAGTGGTATAGTTTCTTTCGTGTTCCTTCAATTGCCTTGAAGCATAAGCGATGACCTTTTGGCGTTGCATGAGCACGCAACCCAGTCCTTGTCGCGAGGCGTCACAGTATACCACGAAGTCTTCCGTGCCTTCGGGTAGTGACAATATTGGTGCATCGCATAGCTTGATTTTGAGTAACTGAAAAGCTTCTTCTTGATTAACACCCCAGTCATACTTCTTGTCTTTCTGCGTAAGGGCAGTTAGCGGCTGAGCTATTTTCGAGAAATTCTCGATGAATCTCCTATAGTAGCCTGCTAAGCCCAAAAATTGCCGAACTTCAGTCGGGGTTTTGGGAGCTTCCTAATTCTTTATGGCTTCAATCTTGGACGGGTCTACATGAATGCCCTTCTCATTCACCACGTGACCAAGAAATTGTACTTCGCGAATCCAGAATTCACACTTTGAGAACTTTGCGAATAGTTTCTCTTTCTTCAGTAGCTCTAGAATGGTCCTGAGGTGTTGCTCATGCTCTTCTTTCGTCCGTGAGTAGATCAGGATATCGTCGATAAATACAATCACGAATTTATCGAGATATGGTTTGCATACGGGGTTCATCAGATCCATAAAGACCGCTGGTGCATTCGTCAGCCCGAATGGCATCACAAGAAACTCGTAATGTCCATAGCGTGTTCTGAATGCAGTCTTTGGTACGCTTTCTTCTTGTATCCTTAACTGATGATATCCAGATCGAAGGTCGATCTTGGAATAGTAGCTTGATCCTTGCAACTGATCAAATAAGTCATCAATCCTCGGTAGTGGGTACCGATTCTTGATAGTGAGTTTGTTCAGTTCTCTGTAATCGATGCACATTCGCAGAGTTCCATCCTTCTTCTTTACAAACAATACTGGAGCTCCCCAGGGCGAGAAGCTTGGCCTTATGAATCCTTTATCCAACAACTCCTGGAGTTGTGTGGATAATTCTTGCATTTCGGATGGTGCAAGTCGATAGGGGGCCTTGGCTACAGGAGCGGCTCCTGGAACCAAGTCTATACGGAATTCGACTTGTCGTTGCGGAGGTAGTCCTGGCAGGTCTTCGGGAAAAACATCAGGAAATTCCTTCACCACAGGAATGTCTTCGAGTTTCGGCTCCTTAGCCTTCTTATCTACAACGTGTGCTAGGAAGGCAACACATCCTTTCCTTAAGCACTTTTGTGCCTTATTGCAACTGATGATTCGAAGAGGCGCGTCTCGTTTTTCTCCATGTACGATGAGAGTTTCCTCATTCGCTAAAGGGATGCGAATGATTTTCTCATGACAAATAACTTCAGCTTTGTTCTTGGACAACCAGTCTATTCCGACTACCACATCGAAGCTACCCAATTGAATAGGTAAGAGGTCAATGCTAAATCTTCGTTCACCATGCTCTAGCGTGCAACCTCTAACAACTTCGCCCGATTCAACAAGTTTACCATTGGCTAGCTCTATGGAATAAGGAATTTCTAATCTACTAGATTCTATTCCAAGTATGCGTTTAAATTCCACGGACATGAAACTATAATCGGCTCTAGTGTCGAATAATATGGATGCGAAGTGATTGTTAACGAGAAACGTATCGGTGACCACGTTAGGATCCTCGCGTGCGTTCCTTTTCTTGTCATCAGACGACTCAGCATGCGTCTCGGTCTTTTCTGTCCAGAGTATGAACGCCACTGCACCTCCAGTGCCGTCGAAGTTCAGCGGTTTGCAGTCGAGAAACTGCTTAAAAGTGCAGCCCTGAGCTGCGTCTCCTCCAGATGAATCTCCATTCCCATTACATCTTGCATTGCTTGGTCCTCCAATTTGTTCAGTACGGTTCGCCTCGTACTGGGCGATAGCTGCGGAGATTCTTTCCTCCAGTAGGGTGTTTAGCTCTTCAGCAGTTCTTGGAAGTGGGGGAGGAGGAGGTTGATCACGAGCGTTCACAGCTCTTCTGGGTGCCATGTTCTGACAGAACACGACCCAATAGGGTTTAGACATTTGTTTGATATTGTCTTACTAGACAGTGGTAGTATGACATATACCCACATAAGTGACATCAAACAATCCGCTATTTAAATCAATTCATACAGCAGCAAGCATGTATAAATAGATAAATGTTGGCGGTTCTTGTCTTTATACCCTAAATTATTACTCTACCGAGTATTTATTAGGCTGGGGGAAGGGTGCTCACGTTTGACCCTTTTCTTGTACTGAGGGAATCTATACGTGATAAGACTTGCTGTGGTTTCTGTGCACTGAATTCCATAATTATGTATGCATCCATAATTACGTAACTCCTTGACAGTCTGCACAGTTCGTTTCATCCTCGTATTTCTTCCTTCGGATGGGCCATTGCTTTCAGGTAGAGTCACATATACTTGTGACATCCTACTTCTAGGACATGCTAATTATCACACATAATTGCAAGTAATTTCTCAGTTAAGACAAGTGCTACTCCTGCACCCTAAGTCTCGTAGTGTCCTTTCTAGACTCATGTAAACAGTTTCAGGCAGTGGATGTCGCGGGACGTTTTATGCAATGAAAACTCTTTGAAAAATTGTTTTCGTGATAGGATCCTAGAGATTGTAGACTAGACTCGAGAAGGAATCCTGGTTCACTACAATCGCAGCTCTGATACCAATCTGTCACACCCCTTTCTGCGGCGGAAGCACGAGGTGTGATCATGAAAGGTTCTCATTGCATACGAAAGGTAAACATACTATATGCTCGAAAATAACTTTAAACATTACATTACCGAAAACATAAGTCAAGTGTTTACAACACATGATAGCATATTGTCTTAAAAGTTACAACTTTATTTAACGATAAACAAAGCGACATCCACGAGCATGCGTAGGACCACGCGCACATCCACCTTTAGTTACCTGAAATACATGTGAGTTTTGGAAAAACATCAACATAATGTTGGTGTGAATTCATGCAGTGATTGTTTTTGAATGTTTAATATCCTTGAATGAAAACATAGTATAAAACTGGTAGAATGAATGATTGTTTGAATGTAACTCGTAAAACGTATGTATAACTGGGTACTATGACTGTTTGAATGTGTGAGTTTTGCTAGTGGTTTGCAAGGCCACTAACATATGTCACGACATAGGAAGCCACCAAACCTAGGCATTTTTGTCGACTTGACTGAGACACAGAAGCACTCATTGGTAGAAGTAGGCCAAGAGTGGGGTTGCCTGAAACCCATTAGATCTAACCTTTTGTTTCGCGGTCTGAATGTATACGTTGATTAATGGTGCTTATGGTACCCTATTCGAGACATGGTCTGGAATGTTTCACTTGAATGTTTTTGTACCCATCATGACATATGCAAACAATATTCAATTTGTGACATGTATTTCACCCCCGAAGTGTAAAACAAAAACAGTTAAAGAAAAGGGGGAGCATGAACTCACAACTTTGCGTTCCTGTGCGTCGTAAACTTCACCGGATTTGCTTAATTAACGTCGTAACCTATACGCGTTTTCTTAACGTTAGTCACTAGACTTACGTCGCACAAGTTCAGTCACTCACTTTTGTGTATATTTTCTTGTGTTAAAAATATTTTATATTTTTAACTAAATGTCTTACTTATATTATTTTCTTACGAATAAATATAAGTCTTTTGTGTTTTGCACTTTGCACCCGAATTATGTGTCTTGTATATTGTATGTGTATTTTCATGTTTATACTCCTCATGAGTATTTAGTGTATTTTTACGTCTTAATACGCTAGCTCGTATAACACATACTATATACACTTAGCACAGAAGTTGGTGATAAAATAATATATATTTTTCTCTCAAAAATATACATACTTATATCCATTTTTATTCTTGAAGAAATCCTCATTTCTTATCACCAAAAATTAGGGAAACCTTGGTAATAATCTTAATTACATTTTTAGGGAATAAGTTTCTCAAAAACTTATATTTTTCTAAGTGTCAAAATTTATAAAAATTTTGACAGAGTTTCCCCTAAAAATGAAGTTTTCCCATGTTTTCAAAACATGTGTTTATTTTCTTTTAAATCGTCAATAATCACCAACAACAATTATCAACAATAACCATCAACAACAATCACTAATTTTCCCCATTTCATGAACTCGAATATTTACAAAAATGTGTAGTAATTTACTAGCACATTTAGTAAGTCTTGTTATCTTTAAAAATAAGTTTAATTTCTTAAAAACTTTATTTTTAAAGAATATGAAGTTCCACAACTTCTAGTCGGTTTTTACGAAAATTATTTCTTTGTTAAAACTTTTGTTACACAAGTGTCCACACACTTGTTTGTTCACAAAAATCACTTTTGTTTGTGTAAGATCCGGTTTAGAACATGTGATTTCTTTTGACGCTTGGTCTTTTGAAAATACCACTTGTAGATACATAGATTGGCTAGTTTTAAACATTATTTCACAAGTAAAAATACTTTTACACAAGTTCATGATTCGTATGTGGTAGAGCTTCACCCTTTAACCCTTGTTTCATTCAAAACAACCTTATGTCATGATTCATGATCACGACCAAACCGGGTTAAACGATGATCCGAGCTACCACAACATAGATCGGGTCTAAATAATCACAAATTTCAATTACTACAACATTTACACAACTAGTGAGCTTTTAACCATCGTTTTTCATGTTTTTAGTAGACTTTAATGAACCATTTTGTAAGATTTCGAGTTTTAATCATTACACATCACATTAACCACTTCAAAATAGTTCAAGAAGGTGTATTAAGTAACATACCACTAGCTCGAGGCTAGGGAGGAATCTAAGCGCAAATGAAGTGGATAAAAGCTAGAGGATGAGGTCCTTCGATCTCCGAGTGTACCAAGCCTTCTTATGCGTGACACTTGACACTTGTATGATGTTGGAATGTGAAGAACAAAATCGAAAAATATGATGGATGATCAAGGGGTGTTTGGCCGAAAGTTTTTGAGGGAGAGGAGAGAGTAGTTTTATGGTGTTGGGTGGTGAATTGTCTAATGTGCCATCTCAAGGTATTTATAGACATTCCATATGGCATATTCCTAGCATATTCCTGGCATATTCCTGGAATATTCCTAGCATATTCCTGGCATATTCCTGGAATATTCCTAGCATATTCCTGGCATATTCCTGGAATATTCCTAGCATATTCCTGGCATATTCCTGGAATATTCCTGGCATATTCCTGGAATATTCCTAGCATATTTCTGGCATATTCCTGGAATATTCCTAGCATATTCCTAGGTTTTCTGCGTTGTCTGCGTTTTGCAGTGTAAGCACTGTGTCGCGTAGGAACACACGGTACGCGCTTAAACATGAAAAAAATAACGTTTTTAAGCGTTTTAACTTATTTTTTTTAACACGAACCTGATTAAAATTAAATTTTAATCATAACAGAATATTTGTGGGATTAAATATTATCCGGGCGGCCATCAGCGTTCGTTTCGCAGTTTTGTCGTAATTAGTTCTGCTCTTAAAGTGTGTTTCGGGTGCTTTTAGTGCTTATTTTTGCTTTCGCAATGTCTATAAATTAAACCCTTATATGTATTCTTGGGTTTTAATGTATTCTTGTCGTAGGACCTACACCTAGGCCTCCATTCTAATGTCTGACTGCTTTCTGCAGTTCTGTTGACACATTGTGTCTTACCGGTGAGTTTACTTAGTATTTTTTTTTTTGACGCAACGCTCTCGTTTATGCATAAAGCAATATTTTGTAGTATACAACGTGCATGAATTCACTTGTTTAACATGTGTTCAGACATTGCTGACAATTAAGCACATAATTGTAGTTATTAAATAATAATTAAAGTGTACGGAAGTTACCGGTTTGGTGCCAGTTGTCACAGTTACGCCGCGTATCAGTTTCAAACATAGAAAACCCTAATCGTCTACAGTCGTTACACAATGATCAACAACATCAGAACTTTATCCATGAATCACATGTTACCAGATTGACATGACGTAACTGTAATACTTATTCATTTAACCAATTCTAAACAAATAACATCATGATACACAAGCACCAACATATTATGAACTGTGAACGTAAACCATTACACCATCTCATACAGTGTTAGACCCTAATTCGTATTTGACAAAAAGTCACAGCGGAAATTCGTGCCATAAAATTTCTTTCATTACAAACGTCTTGACATACTTGAAATTTCATTTTATTATGTATCTTTTACAAAGATAAAGCATAAGTCCTGTTTACTAATAGTACATACTCAATTATTCCCGTACAATCTATCTTGTGACTCGGTCTTCGATCTCTAATCCTTGTGATAATCGCCCGTTATCCGTACAACCTGCACTCACCACATACATTCATAACATTAGCACACATTATAATAACAACATTCATTCACGTACACTTCACATTTCGTCTTCTTTCAAACTTTAAGCTTTTCATCTGCGTATCCATTTCCTGGTGAGGCTTCAATAATGTACCTGCATTACTTTTCATTCTCAAGGTACACCATTAATAACGTTAACCCTCAACGTGTCTAAATCATGCATACATAGGTACTTACATACATACATACGTACATACACATCTACATACGTACATATCTTTCCTACAACTTTACATACGTGCATACATTCATACATGTCTTTATACATACATACATACACATCTACATACGTACATATCTTTTCTACAACTTTACATACGTGCATACACTCATACATGTCTTTATACATACATACATACATACATACACATCTACATACGTGCGTACCTTTCCTACATCTTTACATACATGCATACGCCCGTACATATATTTATACTTACATACATACATACATGTCTACATACGTACAAACCTTTCATACATCATTACATACATGCATACACTCGTATATATCTTTATACATACATATATACACACCTACATTTGTACATACCTTTCCTACATCATTACATACATGCATATACTCGTACATATCTTTATACATACATATATACACATCTACATTCGTACATACCTTTACGTACACGTGCTAGATCACGCATACCTCTTACATAATCATACAATATTTACATGGGTCTTAGACTTAGCTTTATAACCCATAAACATCTAAGGAACCATCAAAATCATGTTTGGAAGGTCTGCCGTAGACCACGGATGACAAACCGGAGCCTACGATACATAAATCAACTTAAATAACAAGATTTCAGCTTTTGGAACTTGGGGAGGCCGTCGCCGACGGCCCTAGGGGCGTCGGCGACGGGCCTTGCATTTACCCGTAGCCAGAAACACCCGTAGACAGGTAAATAAGGCGTCGGGGGAAAATAGGTTTTCTAGAGCCCGTCGGCGACGCCCTCTAGAAAACCCATTTTTCTGCAGATCCGTTTCGTCGTCCGTACGCACTAAAACGCGCATAACTTTTGAACCGTTTACCCGTTTAACCTCCCGTTTCTTCCTACATGCTTGTAAATTCACATTCTATCATATGAACTTAAAATCCCATATCCGGATTAAGCAAATTCTTAACTTACATGCTATCGGCTTATTATTCATGTACGATTATTCGACCCGTTCATGTTTTTATCAAACATTTCATTCGTTTTAGCCCAAAACTTACACGAACCTTATAACCATAATACTTTTACATTATCCGGGGTTTCGTACTTGGGATTTACGTACCCGATGCCCGGTATCCGTTAAACTTATTCATTTCATTCATTTATACGAAAACAACTTGCTTAATACAATTTCAACTTGCTAACTTGATTGTCCATTAACCGTAACTCACAACCGGGTATTTATACTATTAATTCGCACCTCTAATTCTTGATTAGCGTGCTTATGTACCATTCTACCCTTACCCGGTTATAGCACCGTATTCATCACTTACGCAACCCTTCCGGTATAGTAATAAAACCACATTTTGATCCATTACCTCTACTTAGCGAAAATCATCGATTTCATACGAACCATCCTTATTTGTCCTCAATTATCATACTTAATTAACTAGCACATATCTTTACGTAAACAACTAAGAAGTGATTACGGAAATCACTTACCTTAAGCGTTCGTGTTCAAGCTTGCTTCCTCACCTCCTCATGACCCGTTAGCGTTCCGTTCTTGAGTCCATGCTAATGTGATCCCTATCCTTTCATGTCATTACAATCACATTATGGTTAGCACAAATGCTCATTCATACTAACATTCATTTCTTTCCATTCATATATTACTTGCATTTTTATTAACCAAATACCACATACATAAGGCATAGACTAAAAGTTACCTTGTTCCACATTCACGCAACTCAATCATCATCGTACACGACATGTAGATCATCTAGTACATAACACATTACTTCTCTACTATTATAATTGTGTCCGAAAGGCTAACCATGTTATTCATTCATTGTTGACTTTCAAAAAGTCAACTGTCTTACTTACACACTTTCAACTTATGAACATGTATCCATCTTAATATGGTAGAGCATAGTATTAACATTATACACATTTCATGATCGTATTAATAGACATATTAAACTACATGATCACCTAATTATATACACATGTACATACATAATCCATTTCTTCCACACCAACGTTTTCATATCTTCACAACTAACACCTTAACTCATACTTAGCTAACCCAACATCATTTCAACATAGCCTCCGCATGAACTATATCTAAAACGCACTTCTCATGTTAGTTTACTATCAAATACATTATTATCACGTTCTATATATAATTACCTATTACTTGCATACAATTTCACACATCATTTCCATTTAGACATTTCATCAAACACTTGGTGTGCGTACAACTTTCTAAGCCTAATGTACAAGTATTTTATGCATAATATTACAAGTTCATATCAAGATCATCAAGTTCCACTAGAATCATAAAATTCTCATAATATACCCAAATTAACTAACAATTACTCATTACATACAACATCATACATGAATTTTGCACAACAATTAAACATGTATGATTATCCATATCATCATCTTCACTACTACAAGTGGGTTTCATCCAAAATCATCAAATTACTTAGAATCTTGCATAGTTCATGTTCTATATGGTGATTCTAACACATGTACATGATCAATTTCGTACAATTTCATGGATTGTTCATAACCCACTTCATAGCAAGATCATTAAATCGTAAATTACAACTTACCACATGTTTAATAGGGCTAGATCATCAAGAAAACGTGTTCATGCATTAGTTTAGGCTGAAATCCTTCTTCAATTTGATGGTTTCTTGAGGGTTAGGGTTTACACCCCTCACTCCCTTCTCCTGATTGTTCTCACGCACACACACACCTTGTGTGTGTGAGATTTTTGTTTTAATTAAATTCACTTTCAACTTTGGCAATCCTAGTCCCTCAAGTTTATTACCCATCATAGTTACCACAAGTTTCAATCCTTTACTTAATTTGCTAGACATTTAACTAGGTTTACTAACCTAGTTATTATACCCCCTTTTGTTAAACATGATAACAAACTAGCAAATTAATAATTCGGTTTTGGGGCGTTACATACAGATCATCAAATCCTAGTTTTACAAGTATCATACTCATCAAACAATTGAATCTCAACATACAAATCCTCATAACCGTCTACCCATACAACCCTATGCAAAGATCATTAGACAGAAACAATCAAATCATTCTATTATGGCATCGTGCAAATCAAATACGATAGGAAATTGAATCGGTTAATTAATATCTATACATTAACCGGTTACAAGGCGAACTAGCAAGGATCCGAGAGAGATGATGGTGAAAGATGGCAGTTGCCGTCGCACAGAGAGAGGTCTAGGGTTGAAAAATGATTACTCAGACTTTTACGTAACCCTACCTCGTTAAATATGTAGTTGTAACGTGTTGGGCCCTAACTGGGCTTCGGAGAAATTGGGCCGGCGAAACACCCGTTTCGTCGAGGTGTTTGTGAGGAAGCTAGTTAGGTTGCGTGGTTTACTGGTTTTCCTGGGGTGTCACATCATCCCCCCGTTGATTTGGAATTTCGTCCCGAAATTCCGCAGTAGCTTCAGCCTCAGTAGTAGTTGCATTGTTGCCGCACAACTGGGGATACTTGAGTTTCATTTGGTCTTCTCGTTCCCAGGTGAACTCTGAGCCACGACAGGAGTTCCAACGAACTCGAACAAGAGGTATTCTGGTGCGCTTGAGGACCTTAACGTCCCGGTCTGTGATTTCAACTGGTTCCTCGACGAATCGCAACTGATCGTCGATAGTGAGCTCCTTCAAAGGAACTACGAGGGTCTCATCTGACAGACACTTCTTCAGATTTGACACATGAAAAACGTTGTGAACTCCACTGAGTTCTGCTGGTAGGTTCAGTTTGTAGGCCACCTTGCCTATTTTCTCTATGACTTCGAAAGGTCCAACATATCACGGATTAAGCTTGCCTCGTTTGCCAAAACGAACTACACATTTCCAAGGTGAGACTTTGAGTAGCACTCGATCCCCAACCTGGAACTCAAGTGGTTTCCTACGCTTATCAGCGTAGCTTTTCTGACGGTCACGAGCTGCCACCATTCGTTGTCGTATCTGGGCAATCCTTTTCATTGTGTATACTACAAGTTCTGGACCCGTGATCTGACTGTCACCAACTTCTGCCCAGCAAAGTGGTGATCGGCATTTACGCCCGTACAATGCCTCAAATGGAGCGGCTTGGATGCTGGTGTGGTAGCTGTCATTATACGAAAACTCCACTAACGGGAGATGCTTTTCCCAGCCGTTACCAAAGTCGATTACACATGCCCTAAACATGTCTTCAAGGGTTTGGATGGTGCGTTCATACTGCCCATGGAAATTTGCTCCCATTTCCATTGTGGTATCTTTGGTTGTTGGAGTAGACCTAATGGTTTCTGATATTCAGTCTTGACTCTCGCACAAGTCAAACATTTGCTGACGTAAGTTGCTATGTGAGCCTTCATGCTAGGCCACCAGTATGTAGTCTTTAAGTCGTGGTACATCTTATCCGAACCAGGATGTACCGAGTAACGAGACTTATGCGCTTCATCCATCACTAGCGCGCGTAAGTTTCCATAAAGTGGGACCCAAATACGCCCCGTTACATAGTAAGCGCCATCTTCCCTTTGTTCTAACCGTTTCCTTGATCCGCGTAAGGCCTCAGCCCTGACGTTTTCTGGTTTCAATGCTTCAACCTGAGCTTCTCGTATCTGAGCAGGAAGGCTAGATTGGATGGTGAGTTGTAACGCATGCACGCATTTAGGTGTAGTCTCCTTTCGACTGAGGGCATCGGCCACCACATTGGCTTTGCCCGGATGGTACTTGATCGCGCATTCGTAGTCATTCAAAAGCTCGACCCATCGACGTTGTCGCATGTTCAACTCCTTCTGTTTGAAGATATGCTCGAGGCCCCTGTGATCGGTGTAAATGGTGCACTTGGTACCGTACAGGTAATGTCTCCATATCTTAAGCGCGAAAACAACAGCTCCCAGCTACAGATCGTGTGTAGTGTAGTTCCTTTCGTGAACTTTAAGTTGGCATGAGGCGTACGCAATGACTTTATCCTGTTGCATCAACACACAGCCAAGACCCTGAATTGACGCGTCACAATAGACCACGAAATCGTCTGTGCCCTCTGGCAAGGAAAGAATAGGTGCGCTACAAAGTCTATCCTTTAAGTGTTGAAATGTTGTTTCTTGTGCATTACCCCAACGGTAGGTGACGCCCTTCTGAGTTAGTGAAGTGAGAGGTTGCGCAATCTTGGAGAAATCCTTGATGAACCTTCTGTAGTAGCCCGCCAAACCCAAGAATTGGCGAATTTCTGTTGGTGTACGGGGTGCAGGCCATGTCACACCCCCAAAATCCACACGCGGAGTATCACCGCTTGGAGGCGTGACTGACCAGGATCAAGCCACCAATCATATAGGACAACGTAAATAGTAAAAGTAAATGTCATTAAACTAAACCAATCCATATGAAAGGTGTTCAAAGCATAAGTATAAATTCAACGTTTAGCGGAAGCAAATGGGTAAAAGCCCAATCATAAGCAAAGTATGAAATGTCTAATGTTTAATCAAATCATTCACGATCCTTGTCCACAACGACCGCGCCTCCCTGTGCAAGCTCCATGTATACCTAACGACCTGCAAGGCATGTAACAGAGAGTCAACAACTAGTTGAACGAGTTCACAATAAGTAAGTTCGTAATAGTAAGTATGTTTCGTAATGTGTGGCTCTACTAGGCCGATAGTATGTTCTATTAGTGGGGGCTTCCCATAGTTGCATATACACTAGACAATTTGTAACCATAAGTGTTCTTCTTAATCCTGAGAACAGTAGTACGTACAAGGTTTACGTAGGTTTTACGTAAGTGTCCTTCACAAACCGAGGACAATGGTACACGGGGGTTTACATATGTTTTACGTAAGTGCCTGTCACAATCCGAGGCAGTAGTGAGTATAAGTTTACGTAGGTTTTACGTAAGTGTCCTTCGCAACCTAAGGACAGTGATGAGTGCAAGTATACGTAGGTTTTACGTATGTATCCTTCGCATCCGAGGATGATGGTAGATAGTCTAGTAATAGTGTAAGTACAATCCCATTCCTTCAATCCCATTCCCAACCCCGGGAATCCCATGCCTTGGTTAGAGTGTGAACTCACCTTGGTTTGCTCGGTATGCTAAACTATGTGCTCGAGAGTAATCAATCAATCAATCAAGGCCTAAGGTAATGCATTTACACACAGTCAGTTCATGTTGATCAAATTTCACATGCAAACAATGTCACAGAGTGCTTGGCAGTAAATCTCATGTACCACATAAGCAGTTAATTAATTTCATGCCATTCATGTACCACATCGTTGTCTATTGTAGTTTATTCCAATATAATCATCCAATAACACACTTAACAGAGTTAGCATCCAACAGAACTAATAATCTAACCGAATAAATAGAGTTTAACAGAGTTAATTGATTAACAGAATTAATCAACTTAACTTACAGAGTTGACATGCTTAACTGAATTAACAAACTCGGACCACATAAACATTCACAAAAGTCGGACATACATTACATATGAAATTCGGACAAGGCATCAAAGTATGAAACTCGGACCTTGTGTGTGTATCACAAAATTCGGACCAAATATCCAAGCATAAAGCTCGGACAAACATCCCCTTTAAAAGCTCAGACCTAACACCCCCTTTAAAAAGTCGGACCATGTCCCCCCCTTTACAAACTCGGACCAAATCCATTCAACATAAAACTCGGACCCCATCACCTTATGAAGTTCGGACCTTATGCTTATATCATAAAATTCGGACCCCCTTAACCTTATAAAATTCGGACCACACTTCTTAATGAAATTCGGACAAGGTAACATCACAAAAGTCGGACTAGTTAACATCACAAAAGTCGGACTAGGCATTTCACATAAAATTCGGACTCCATGTATTACAAAAAGTTCGGACCTTTCACACTTCACAAAACCCTGACACATTTATGAGTTATCAATATGCGTGAATTTCAAACCATTTACAGAAACAATGGAACAGTTACATACTACGATCAAAAACCCTAATCTTCATACTTTGGCAATGCTGTAATCAAATCAAAATCAAACAATTCTAGCATATCAGGCATCCTATTGTCAGCCATTTGATTAAGAAACTATTCATAACCATTTCACAATAATCGGAATCAATCAATAAACACAGAACTATTGTATGTAGAACTAGGGTTTTGCATGAATCGCATAATCAAGGATTAACAACAAACAATCATTAAACGTTTACCTTAGATTGATTCTAGATGAAGAGAGGGATCAAGAGTGATGATTGAGAGCTTGTGCCAATGATGAAGAAGATGATTGTAGGAGAGGATTGTAGAGAAATCTTGAAGATACGTATGATGATTTGTGAAATGATTTGTGAGGGAGGTTAGGGTTAAGAGTTACTAATCATTTCACTAACTACTCTACTCACCCCTAAGTATCATCTTTTACATAAAGCACACCCATCACAATATAATTTACAGTTTCATCACCAAGTTCATGTATTTGTCAAATCATTCGTAAAATAACTCATAGCCACGCACAATCACAGTACACTTTATCGAACCAAAACGTATACAGTTACAAAACAAAAAATTGTGTAAGTAAGCAACTAAACAAACAGTGAACGTGCAATAAATGCGAAAGTGGAATCTCGGAAACTCGAGTTGTCACATTATCCCCAACTTGAAAGAAATTCCGTCCCGAAATTTAGCATGCGGTTACTGAGGAAGCTAGTTAGGTTGCATCGTTTACTGGTTTTCCTGGGGTGTCACATCATCCCCCCGTTGATTTGGAATTTCGTCCCGAAATTCTGTAGTAGCTTCGGCCTCAGTAGTAGTTGCATTGTTCTGAAATAACTGGGTATATTTGAGTTCCATTTGGTCTTCTCGTTCCCAGGTATACTCTGGGCCACGACGGGAGTTCCAACTAACTCGTACAAGAGGTATTCTAGTGTTCTTGAGGACCTTAACATCCCGGTCCATGATTTCAACAGGTTCCTCAACGAAATGCAACTGCTCGTCGATAGTGAGTTCCTTCAAAGGAACTATGAGGGTCTCATCTGACAGACACTTCTTCAGATTCGACACATGGAATACGTTGTGAACTGCACCTAGTTCAGCTGGTAGATTCAGTTTGTAGGCCACTTTGCCTATTCTTTCAATGATCTCAAACGGTCCAACTTACCGCGGATTGAGCTTGCCCCGTTTACCAAAACGAACCACACCCTTCCAAGGTGAGACTTTGAGTAGCACTCGATCCCCAACTTGGAATTCGAGTGGTTTCCTGCGTTTATCAGCGTAGCTTTTCTGACGGTCACGAACTGCCGCCATGCGTTGTCGTATCTGTGCAATCCGTTCAGTAGCATCAACTACCATTTCTGGACCTGTGATTTGACTATCCCCCACCTCTGCCCAACAGGGAGGTGACCTGCATTTACGTCCGTACAATGCCTCGAATGGAGCGACTTGTATTCTGGTGTGGTAACTGTTATTGTACGAGAACTCCACTAACGGGAGACGTTTTTCCCAGCTATTGCCGAAATTAATAACACATGCCCGAAGCATGTCTTCTAGAGTCTGGATAGTGCGCTCAGACTGCCCATCTTTCTGAGGGTGATAAGCTGTGCTCATGTCTAATCGAGAGCCAAAAGATTTGTGCATTGCTTGCCATAGTTCTGAAGTAAATCGTGCATCCCGATCCGAAATAATGGAGGTTGGCACTCCGTGCCTTGAAACAACTTCTTTCAAGTAGACGTATGCTAAGGTAGAGAACTTATCCGTTTCTTTGATAGCCAAGAAGTGAGCAGACTTAGTGAGTCGATCCACGATCACCCAAATAGTATCATTCCCACGCTGGGATCTAGGCAGGCCAGTAACAAAATCCATGGAAATTTCTTCCCATTTCCACTGTGGTATCTTGGGTTGCTGAAGTAGGCCTGAGGGTTTCTGGTACTCCGTCTTGACCCTCGCACAGGTCAAACATTTGCCGACGTAAGTTGCTATGTGGGCCTTCATACTAGGCCACCACTATGTAGTTCTGAGATCGTGGTACATTTTATCCGAACCTGGATGTACCGAGTAGCGTGACTTGTGAGCTTCATCCATTACCAGCTCGCGTAAATTGCCATAATGTGGAACCCAAATGCGTCCTGTTACATAGTAGGCGCCGTCTTCCCTTTGTTCTAATCGTTGCCTTGAGCCGCGTAGGGCTTCAGCTCTGACGTTTTCTGGTTTCAATGCTTCCACCTGACCATCTCGTATCTGTGCAGGAAGACTAGACTGAATAGTAAGCTGCAAGGCTCGTACACGCCTAGGTGTAGTGTCTTTCCGACTGAGGGCGTCAGCCACAACATTGGCTTTGCCTGAATGGTACTTGGTAGCGCATTCGTAATCATTCAGCAGCTCGACCCATCGTCGTTGACGCATGTTCAATTCCTTATGCTTGAAGATATGCTCGAGACTCCTATGATCGGTGGAAATAGTGCACTTGGTACCGTAAAGGTAGTGTCGCCATATCTTAAGCACGAAAACAACAGCTCCCAGCTCTAAATCATGCGTTGTGTAGTGCCGTTCATGAACTTTAAGTTGCCGCGAAGCATAGGCAATGACTTTATCCCTTTGCATCACTACACAACCAAGACCCTGAATCGACGCGTCGCAATAGACCACAAAATCATCCGTGCCCTCTGGCAATGAGAGAATAGGTGCACTGCAGAGCCTATCCTTTAAGTGCTGAAAAGCGGTTTCCTGGGGATTACCCCAGCGATAGGTGACACCCTTTTATGTCAGTAGTGTAAGCGGTTGTGCGATCTTGGAGAAGTCTTTAATGAACCGTCTGTGATAACCCGCCAAACCCAAGAATTGGCGTATTTCCGTTGGTGTACGCGGTGCAGGCCAGCTCCTGATCGAATCTACCTTGGATGGATCAACATGAATCCCATCCTTGTTTACCACATGGCCCAAAAAGTGAACTTTAAGAAGCCAGAAGTCGCATTTTGAAAACTTAGCGTACAGTTGTTCCTTTCGAAGAAGTTCCAAGATAAGACGTAGATGCCGCTCGTGCTCCTCCTGACTCTTGGAGTAGATTAGGATGTCGTCAATGAAAACAATCACAAACTTGTCTAGGTAAGGCTTGCACACTCTGTTCATAAGATCCATGAAGACTGCCGGTGTGTTTGTTAACCCGAATGGCATGACTAGAAACTCGTAGTGGCCGTAGCGAGTTCTGAATGCTGTCTTAAAGACGTCCTCATCCCGGACTCTCAGCTGATGGTAACCTGACCTCAGGTCAATCTTGGAGTAGTAGCTCGACCCTCGAAACTGGTCGAGTAAGTCATCAATACGTGGTAGAGGGTAGCGGTTCTTCATTGTCACCTTGTTCAGTTCGCGGTAATCTATGCACATCCTGAAAGTTCCATCTTTCTTCTTCACAAATAGTACTGGAGCTCCCCAAGGCGAAGAGCTAGGACGAATAAAGCCCTTATCCAAGAGCTCTTGTAGTTGCTTAGACAGTTCTTCCAGTTCAGTTGGAGCTAAACGATACGGTGCGCGGGCTTTAGGTGCTGCTCCAGGAGCTAGTTCAATCTGGAATTCGACCTGGCGATGAGGCGGTAGCCCAGGTAAATCTTCAGGAAACACTTGAGGAAATTCGCGTACAACTGGGATATCCTCTATTCTTTTCTCTTTCGTTGATGCATCAGTAACTAGTGCCAAAATGGCAGTGTGACCCTTTCGTAAACATTTATGAGCCTTCAGGAAGGAGATGATGCCAACCACAGCACCACTCTTGTCGCCTTGAACTTCAAGAGGTCTTTACCAGAACGGGGAATACGAACTATCTTCTCCTTGCATAGGATCTCTGCTTGTTGCTGGGATAACCAATCCATACCAATAACGATCACGAAACTACCTAGAACTATAGGGATATGGTCGATGGAGAAAGTCTGACCAGTGAGGATAAGATTACAACCCTGAACTATGTGTGTGGCCTCTAGACTCTTGCCATTAGCTAATTCTACAACATGTTTGGTGTTTAGGGGAGTTGGTGCACGTTTTAACATTTAGCTAACCTTTAGAGACACATAACTGGTATCCGCCCCCGAATCAAACAATACAGTAACATAAAAGTCGTCGAGAAGAAACTTACCCATAACCACGTTAGGATCATTCCTTGCATCACCCTGCCCCAGCACGAACACACGACCCCTAGTATCATTGCCATTATTGTTTCCCCCATTGTTGTTGTTGCCATTGCCCTGATTGTTGTTATTGTTGTTGTTGTTGTTGTTGTTCTGGTTTCAGTTTAACTGAGGGCAGTGTCTTTTGAAGTGACCTTCAGCGCCACAATGAAAACATCCCTTGTTGCCCTGTTGCTGATTATGTTGTGCTTGCTGCTGCTGCTGCTGATTCTAATTCGCAGGCCGTGGGCTCCTACAATCCTTGGCCTCATGACCCATCTTGAGGCACCTCTGATAGCGACCCTTGTTGCACTGGCCACTGTGGTGCCTGTTACAATTGTTACATCTTGGGAGGTTCCCTCGATATCCACCCTGCCTGTGACTGCCCGAAGATTGCTGACCAGGGCTCTGATAGTTGTCAGTCTTTCGCTGCTGAACCTGAGACTGAACGGAAGCTGATCCCTTGCTGGAATCCCCCTCCCATTTCTCTTGTTGTCACTGGGAGTAGCAGGAGTAGCTGAAGTGGTAGCGGTGGCAGTAGCGCTGATACGTTTAGGCAGCTTGTTCTGTTCCACTGCCTGATCCGTGAGGCGATGAGCAAGGCGTTGAATAGACTGGATATTGTCAAGATTAGCCGATGTCACATGTGTGACAACTCGAGTTTCTGACTTTCACTTTCGCATTTATTGCACGTTGACTTTGACTGTTGACTTTGACTGTTTAGTTGTTTGACTGGTTTGACTTGTAATGTACACGTTGTGCTATAATGAAACGTATTGTGGTTGCATGATTATGTGTTGGTTGTTATAATATGAGACTTCTTTAGAAACTTAAACACTTAAACTGTTAGACCATGAATGAACTCCGACGAAACAGCAAGTGATTCGCCAAAGAACATCACGACGAAACAAAACCCGTTTCGTCAACCCAATCTCGACGAAAGGGGAGTGTTTCGCCGAGCCCGATTCGCCGAGGCCCAGCGACGGCCCAACACGTTGCATCGTGTATTTATCATGTTCTACGGGTCATTTGTTACAACCTTTGCAAACCACCAAAACCCTAGAGCTTCCTGTTCTCTGTGACGACAATCATGTGTTCCCGGAAACCCCGTATCGATCTTGTTGTTATTCTATTCTTCGCGGTTAGTATTTAATCTTGGCGTTATTGTTTGAGTTATATCTTTACTAACTGTTTTGCTTGCAAACGGTGGGATTTGATGTTCAATAGTGGTTTGTGTATATGTTTGCTTGATAGATCGAGATCACTAGGATAAATGCTATCGGTTACAATTTCCGTGTATCGAGATGTGTGTTGTTTTCTGTTGATGATTAGATTTAAATGTGAATACTATTGAATCTAGGAATATGCTCTCATACTAGGGTTAAATCATATCCTAGAATGATCTAAAGTTAATCCATGATTATGTTATGATTAATAATCAATGAATGTCGTGACTTCTGAATGATTACAATATGATTTCTGCATGATGATGACTGTATGATCTTCGTGTGATGATTGATGGCTGATTAGGGTTTCCTATGATATTCTTGTAACTGATTATATGCGACGTAACTGACTATTTGACGAAACGGATATGACGAAACACAAGTGTTTCGCCGAAATCGTTGGCGACGAAACAGCCACGACGAAACAGAGTGTTTCGTCAAAGTGGGTTCACGGCGAAACGGGAGGTGTTTCGCCGACTGGGTAATCCGCACAGTAACTTAACTATTTCTGTTAAAAACTTAACTGAGTTAACTAACTGCTGTTAGAGGATATGCATGATTTGTATGAACTCGAACACGTGCAATGTGCTACTTGGTGATTGTTGATGCATTGCCCACTGTGATTACACTTACGTGCCAACTTCGTGAATACGAACTAATTATGTATACGTGCGTACCTTAGGACGTGATTGATTAACTGTGAGCACATACTTAGCATACCGAGCAAACCAAGGCGAGTTCACACAGCCAAGGCATGGGGTTCCCAGGGTGGGAATGGGTTTGGATGATTTACCTGTACTTACTTAGCTAATGGAACTTAATGATATGGTCCTCGGGTGAGGAAGGTTATTGATAAGATACTACTAGACTAGTGATACTAATAGAACTGATCTTCGCATATACGCCGGGGTTGGCTGCGATAATATGACTAATCTTCGCACACATGCCTGGGTTGCCTGCGAACCATACACTAAACTTCGCACACATGCCGGGTGGCTGGGATACAAATATACCTAGTCTAGAATACTTGGGAAACTTTCCCCTAATCTTCGCATACACGCCTAGAGGGCCGCGATACGAGCTAATACGATACATGACTTAATGAACGAACACAAGTCTTACTATGCTATTACGATTACTGAGCTATTAACTGTGAACTCGCTCAACTAGTTGTTGACTCTCTGCCGCATGCCTTGCAGGACCCTAGGTACATCTGGAGCTTGCACAGGGAGGAGCATGTCGTTGTGGGACATGGATCGTGGATGCCATGTTATGAACCTAAACACTAGAAACTTATTACTTGCTTTGGTTTTACGCTAAGCTTCTGCTACCCTTTGAAAACTATACTTATGTTTTGAACACCTATCGTATTGAATGTTTGGTTTGCATTTACTTTTACTTGTTATTAATTACATGTTCAATATGATTGGTGGCTTGATCCTGGTCATGTCACGCCTCCAAGCGGTGGTACTCCGCGGGTGGATTTTGGGGGTGTGACAGATTGGTATCAGAGCCATTGGTTATAGAGAACTTGGTTTTAATATGGGAAAAACGTTTTTATTAAAACCAGACTATAACCAGAACAGTGCTCTTAACGATCCACAACGACGCTTCGCTCCACGTGCAAGACTCAACATCCTAGGTAATAAGGTTTATGTTTATTACCTGCTTGCTAGAACTACATAGAACTTTGCTCGTAGTATGCTTAGATTACATTGCCTACTATACATCATTACATGAGAACACCTATGTGCTTACACTCTTCTGTCATCGCACTACTCAGGAGCCATTCTCACTTATTCTACTTTTACTATGAAGATCATGTCGGGACGTGTTAACATGACTCAAGCCCAGTTGATGGCTCTCATTGCTGAACAAGTAGCTGCGGCACTTGCAGCTGCACCAGCAGGTAGTATACCCTGCGGATGGGATACACATTAGGATCTTTGAATCCTACATTCCTAAATCAACCCTTGTATTTAATATTGTCCTATTCTATGCACAATAGGTCAACACGCTCAACAACCTGTCTGCACATTCAAGAACTTCATGGACTGTCGTCCAAGTACATTCAGTGGCACAGAAGGAGATTTGCTTCCGCTGTGCAATGAAGATACTAGTCCAGTCACACCAGCTCTGATAATTTCGGGGTGTGACACTATCAACGTGTCTGTCTGAGTATTGAACTCCCATCAGTAATTCTAGTTTATCTGATAAATGTACTAGTTTCGTTCTATGCACTAATTCAACTATCTTATGTTGCATTTAACATTCATAAATAACATGCAATCGCGTGATGTATTTATATGTCTATGACAGAAATCAGAAAACCATTCATATCATTAATTCAATCATGCACAGTCATTAAGGCACAAACTACTGTTTATATTGTACGGAATACATGGAAAAGTGCCAGGTGTCACACTTTCATGGCTAGTTTATTTATTTTCAGCAATTTCATGCTGAAAGTCAAACAGTTTAACTACCGTTTGACTTTCGGTTTTGACCATGAATTTTTCAAATCAAAGTTCAATTGAACTTTTCAACGTGATCGTAATCACGATGGTTATAATCCCTAGAGATTATACCTACTAATTACCACGTTGACTAGTCGTACTGACGAGTCAAAGTTTCGGTCAAAATGCATGATTATGTGCATTTTGCGACGAAACTATTTTCGGGTGTCAAAACACTTTGTTTTGATACCAAATCAGTTTTCTAACTTAGTTAAACATGTTTTAACATGTTTAACTCGTCACTACTAGTTTAGTGCTTATTTAGGGTCGTAAGTCAAGCGGTCTTAACAACCGCTTAGACTTTCGAACCCGACCCGTTTGGTCGATCATTAGGATCCGACCAAACATATTTTGTGACCATAGTTGTATAGGGAATAACCTACTGAGGTTATACCTTATGGTCACCTTGTTTGGTTAGTTATTCGTTAAGTCATTTATATGCCCATTAAAAATGACCAAAATGCCCTTTTGAGCATAAATTCATTTTTAACATATGTAATCAAACTTTTGACATCTAAACTGATTTAATAACATTTTTAAACTTGTTTGGGCATGTAAGACTTAACATATGACATACATAACCATCCGACCTTATATTTACGCAAACGGCACGTTAAAGTAGCTTAAACTACCTTAACGAGTCGAAACGGGTCAAAAGCACTTAGGGTAACTTTCTAATCAGAATGTTAGGTCTATTAATTCATGCCATATGAGTTCCAATACTCATTTGATTTATAGAACTTCATTCTATCATATCCTCCAGTTTAGGATCCGATTATTAACATAGTTATCTATACTAGGTGTCGTTTGATTCCGTGATTTCTCAAGCTTTAATTGTTCTTAATTCCAAGACTAATAAGCAATCCCAAGTGAGTACATAGTCTCCTCTTTTACTTTTTGCAAATATTTTGGGGTGAGACACATGTGCCTACTTGTTACTTTCATGTTTTTTCATGCTTTTCATGACATATACTACTATGTTCATCTAGTACACATATAGTACATGATTTCAATTATGCTTTGCTATGTATGCTGACTGAGCATGCTAGCATATTGATTTCAAACATTACATTTTGCGGCATATGTTTACTCAACATATAACATTGATTTACATTACATTTCTGCTATGTATGTTGACTGAGCATGCTAGCACGTTGATTTCATGGACATTTCTACTTCGTATGTTTACTTAGCATACTTAGTACATGGTTTTCACATGACATGCTTACATTTGGTATGTTTAACGGGACAAAAATACATTCATTAACATTGATCACGCCGCTAGGTAGTATGTAATGGTACCATAGGACTTGACAAATCCCGTTCCCGGCTTCCTAGGTTTGTTTGGAAGTAGGGAATGACAGAATCCGAAAACATTTTTGATAAACCTTTGACTTGTTAAGGGTTTATCCGATAGTCTCAAGGCTTGAATGTATGCGATAAACATTACTACATAAATGTTCGTATCAATAAAGCATTGGTTTTGCAAAACATAACTTTTGATTTAAACTTTGGTTTATTCAAAGACATTGTTTTATACATTATACATATGGTTTGAGCAAATACTTTTAATTCACCATACATGACATTTGATTATACATGACATTATACATATGGTTTGAGTAAATACTCTTTATTCACCATACAAGACATTTGATTATACAAGACATGGTTTATACCTGAAATTGTGACATTATACATTGTTTACACATAACATTTGACATTGGTTAAACAAGACATTTTTGGTGGTTATTGTTAAGTGATTTAAATAACGTGGCGTGTGTAATATGATAAAAGCATGGTGGATACGCCGCTGGTACTTCCTATATAAGTGCTTTTATGATATTACATATCGTAGCGTTATCTAAACCACTTTGACAAAGACAAAGACATGACACATTTTATACAAATGACATATTTTCACAAAACATTGATTTACAAATGACATATTTTATACAAACTCATTTTTACTTGGTTATTTATTTAACCATACATCATTCTTTTATTATCATCTGATTTTCATATCGATTTTTACATGATTTTATAAAAGAAAACATTTTACAGGGTTCATGACTACTTTTTTGTTAAACATTTCTTTTAACTCACAAGTCATGAATCCTGCGTTAACAAAACCTATGTATCTCACAGGCATTTTTATGCTGATGTACCTATTTTCACATGTGTTTCAGGAGCTAATGTTTGATGATGATCGGGATACACTTAGGCGGACTTGGGCCTTTGTGACTTAAAATGAAGCAAGAATAGTTTAATTTATGTTATGTTTTTCTTTAATTCCAAGACAATGTAAACATTAATTCTAATAAAACCAAACTTTAAGTACCATGTGTTATGAAACAATAATTCTGTTACGACACTCCCCGACATTTCCGCCGCGGTTTGTTATTTTACGCGGTCGAGGTGTGACAGAAGAGTTGGTATCAGAGCTCATGATTATAGGGAATTAGGTTATTAGTAATGCTTTGACCCAGACTATAACCTTTCTAGGACCCTAACACAAGTTATCTTGTGTTTAGATCTTAAAACAATAAACATCACCTATCCTTAGGTGATTACCAAAACAAGAATACAAATTTCCAAAACGATTTTTAAATCAATCATCTATTCTTAGATGATTTCTTTTGGCCTTGTGCCATCCAAGTTTTCAAAATCTCGTCAAAGTTTAGGTCTAAATAATGTGAACACGTGCAATCTGGAAGGGTGGGTGCCTGTACCTCGAGTTTTCTGTCTAAGGCTAGAGTGTTTGTACAAATCCGTAATATCGGACCAGTCACTCTTACCTGGAAACTCTTGGGGTGAGTGTCCACTTATAGGCTAAAGCATGTCTTCGTGATACATTATTATAACCAATTTACTTTGATTAGTCACAGTGTGTCGTTTGTTTGTTTTGAGGTAAACGAACAAATGACCACCATCCTTACTTTTTGTCGATATTTATAACATCTCATTTTTTCATCATATCATCTCACTCGTTTTCTCTCATGTTTCCTCTTTTAGAATGCCTCCACGACGCAACGTACAACAACCTGATGCCGAACTGGCAACCATTATAGCATAGCAGATGGCTGTTGTACTACCAAATCTCATTACTCAAATTAACCAAGCCAACAACAATAACAATAATGTACCTGCTCCGTGCAACTTTAAACAGTTTAATTCGGCTAAACTGCTCAAATTTAGTGGTTCTGAAGGAGCAACTGGGCTCCTACAGTGGTTTGAGAGTCTTTAGAGTACATTTCGCCATGTCTAGTGTCCAAACAATCATAAAGTCAAGTTTGCTTCTAGTGTATTTCGAAAGAGGGCTCTCACGTGGTGGAATGGGGTAATGAGAGATCGAGGGGCTGATGATGCTTTGGGTCAAACTTGGGAGGAACTCAAGGCTCTATTGATGAAAGAGTTCTGCCCTCCTCACGAGCAGAGGGCACTGGAAAATGAGTTCCATGACCTTAGGCAAGACAGTGGTGAACACCGAGCTTATACAGACAGATACGAGGAGTTGAGCTTGCTTTGCCTGACAATGGTCACGCCTTTGGACAAGGCGATTGAGAAATACAATGATGGTCTACCAGATCCTATTAAGGATATTATCACTGGTTGCAACCCTACTACCGTCCGACAGGCCATCGAGCTCGCTGCTACTTTGACTGACTCTCAAGTCAAGAAAGGTAAACTCCACAGAAAGGGTGACAAGAAACAGTCCGACAAGAATGAGAAACAGAAGGGTAAAAAGGCTACTGAGTCTTCAAAGAAATCCAGGAAGCGTAAGGCTTCCAAGAATTTCGTTGTTGGGGCACATACTAATCAGGCTGCTCCTAATCAACCCGCACAACCACCAACCAAAAGGCAGTATGCTTGTAATGCACCTTTGTGTAATAAATGTAACAGCCACCACCAACCACATGTACAGTGCCGCACTTGCACTAACTGCGGGAAATCGGGTCATCTTGCCAACACATGCCTCTTTGCTCCTAACCAAAATCAGGCAGCACAAAACCCTGCTCAACAACCTGCATGACCTCACTTTCCTCCTGGTTTATGCTACAATTACGGGGACCTGACCCACTACAGAAATCAATGCCCGAAGTTGGCAAATGCAAACCAGGCTCAGGCTCGTGGGCGAGTCTTCAACATGAATGCAAATGAGGCACGTGCAGACAACGAGGTGGTGAACGGTACGTTCTTTGTGAACAACCAACCTGCTTCTGTTCTTTTTGATTCGGGTGCCGATAAAAGTTTTGTATCCTTAGCTTTCGAGCCTTTGCTTTCCATAACTAGAACAAAACTAGGAAAGCCCTTGACAGTAGAAGTAGCTAGTGGTGAACCCGTTGTACTCGATTCTGTTCTTCAAAATTGCTAGTTGAATCTTAATAACCATCTTTTTCCTATTGACCTCACGCCGATGCAACTTGGGGGCTTCGATGTTATAGTAGGGATGGATTGGTTAGCCAAATACCACGCAGAGGTGGTTTGTTTTGAAAAGATTGTCCGTATACCCTTTTCGACTGGTGAGATCTTAGAGGTTCGTGGTGAGAAACCTGCTAGTAGTCTTAAACTCATGATGTGTACTCAAGCCCAAAAATACCTATGAAAGAATTATGTGGCCTTCTTGGCACATGTCGTAGAGGAGAAAGGCAAAGGTAAGACTATTCAAGGTATCCCTGTTGTTCGGGATTATCCTGAGGTATTTCCTAAAGAATTACCTGGTTTACCCCCAGCACGCCAAGTTGAGTTTCGCATTGATCTTGTACCTGGTGCTAATCCAATTGCTAAATCTCCATTTCGTCTTGCACCGTCTGAGATGCAGGAATTGTCTAAACAGCTTCAGGAACTTTCTGATAAAGGATTCATCCGTCCAAGCTTTTCACCTTGGGGTGCTCCTGTCCTATTTGTGAAAAAGAAAGATGGATCTTTTAGGATGTGTATCGATTATCGTGAGCTCAACAAGCTCACCATTAAGAATCGATATCCCCTACCTCGCATTGACGATCTCTTTGATCAGTTATAGGGTGCTACTTGCTTTTCAAAGATTGATCTACGTTCTGGGTATCATCAGCTTCGTGTACTCAAAGAAGATATTCCCAAAACAGCTTTTCGCACAAGATACGGTCATTATGAGTTTACTATTATGCCCTTTGGTTTAACTAATGCTCCTGTTGTTTTCATGGACTTGATGAATAGGGTTTGTAAGCCTTATTTGGACAACTTCATCATTGTTTTCATTGATGACATTTTAATCTATTCTAAGACACGAGCTGATCATGAACAACATCTCTGTCTTACAATGGATCTTCTAAAGAAAGAACAACTTTTCGCTAAATTCTCCAAGTGTGAATTTTGGCTTAAGGAAGTTCAATTTTTGGGACACATTGTTAACGAACAAGGTATACATGTAGATCCCGCCAAAATCAGTACAATTAAGGATTGGGATACACCTACTACTCCTACCGAGGTTCGTTCATTTCTTGGTCTCGCGGGTTATTACCGCCGTTTTATTTCAAACTTCTACAAGATTGTGGTTACTCTCACAGCTTTAACTCAAAAGAATAAATCTTTTGAGTGGGGATCCAAACAGGAAGGAGCTTTTCAGACCTTGAAACAGAAACTCTGTGATGCACCTATCTTATCTTTACCTGAGGGCAACGATGATTTTTCGTATACTACGATGCGTCTAACTTGGGTCTTGGCTATGTTTTCATGCAAAGAAACAAAGTCATAGCCTATGCATCGAGACAGTTGAAAGTACACGACAAAAACTACACGACTCATGATCTTGAATTGGGCGCAATAGTTTTTCCTCTTAAAATATGGATGTGACAACCGGTGATTTACGACTCCTAATTACGTGATTAACAGACGATTAACGCGACTACGACGGATACCGACATTATTTTTACATGTTTTTTTTTAACTCTGAAATATTATTTTACTAGGCTACGGTGATTTCGATTTTAAAAACGTGTCTCGTAGGAATTACAAACCACTTACACATGAGCCCAAGCCCAAAACCACAAGCCTAAACCTGCACATAATATATTAAAATCTTTTCAAAATCTTATTAAGATCTCTACAAGATCTATACAAGATTTTTGTCTCCAAAGTTGAAAACATCTAAACTCTATACTCTATAAATAAGGGGTATTTCTCCAAAGAACACACAGACTTTAAGTCTGTCTCTCTCCCCTCTCTCGATCTATACATATACAAACAAGACATACACACTTCAAACAAACACAGAGAACATCAACTTTTCTACACACCCAAACCTCCTACCCTTCCCTCTCGTTCCCTCACCCTACTCTCAAGTAATCGGCCACCACCATCATCGGTGGCGTGGTGGACGGCGTCAGACCTCTGTTTGAGCGAAAGAGAGAGATCGGTGATGAGAGAGAAACCCGAGAGAGTTAGAGTGAAATCGGAGAGAAAGGAGAGCCACCGCTCACGGTGGCAGCGAGGCGGCGGACTAGCGGGACGGGAACAGAGAGAGGAGCAGAGATGGAGTAATAGAGAGAGAGAGAGACGCGAAGAAGAGAGGGCCGACACCCTCTTACCGGCGACCGCCGCCGTGCACGACGGAGTGATGGCGGTGGGTGTCTTGGTTCGATGAATTCACGATGATAAAGACGGTGGTGGATCTGGATGGCTGAACGACACCCCCCCCCCATTCGTTTCTCTGGAGCCGATGATGATGAAGACGATGGTAGTGTCCGTCTCCGATGAAGATAATGAAGATGATAACCTGTTGATGACGGTAAGTAGTTCTTTTTTTCGAGTGAACTTGAACTGAATTCGCACCTTTTAACCCATTTTCGTTTCATTGGAAGGACTTGGGTTCGGTTCAGTTTTGGTTCGATTCAGTCTCGGCTTGGGTCACACGGTTCGTACTCGGTTCAGTTTTCGCGGCACGGTTCGACAGTTGGGAGTGGTGGTGTTAGCGTTATGGTTCGGGTTCTGGTTCGAAAGTCTGAGCCGGTTAAACGTGGTCAAACAGTCAACAGGTCAGATTCGGGTTCAGTCAACTGGTCAACACGGGTCAAACCGCAGTCAACAGCAGTCAACTGTCAGGTCAAACACGGTTAACTTAAGACCCAGTAAAGTTCAAACAACACGAAATTTATCTCGTTAGTTTAATTATAGTTCTAGATTTCATATTATACGCGACCGAGCTCGAAACCGAATACATTTAGTGAATTACTTACGATTTTGCATATTGACGAAAAGTTTATATATATTGTTATATTGTGAGTAATTGATTGAATTTTGAAAATAACAACAACTCGTGTTGTCGGGGGAGTCCAAAAACAGAGGAAACTCTGCCCGTTTTTCGAAAAAATCCGTAATATACAACGCGTATTATCATAAAATAAAACTATTGGATTCAAATAATATTTTATAAAAACAAATACAAATATAGAATTTCTTACGACGACAATTTACAACTTTCGAAAGCATCGATTTCCGAAATTATTTACAACAAATAAATATAGTTATTATATTCTAAACTTTGAAATTCCGACAATTCTTTTATAAAAATAAATATAGTTTATATATTTATTTTCGAATAACAAACAACATGACTTCTTTTTATAAAAATAAATATAGTTTATATATTTATTTCGAATATCAGACAACACCAATTCTTTTATGGAAATAAATATAGTTTTATATTTATTTGAAACATACATCAACTCGATAAATCTTTATAAAATAAATATAACTTTTATATTTATTACAAAACGCCTAAACGGCACATTATATAACATACATTTCAATGTACGAGTTTGTTATATGTTATTTTCATATAAACTTTTACACATACGACTTCTCAAGACGACTAACGCAATGATAACGATATATTTATATGTTTTTATATAAATATTTATTTATTTTAAATCTCTCGAGAACTAATTCTTTCCAAGACTTATTAATAACCAGCAACAAACGAACTACAAGTATAACTTATCGTTTTCATTAAGTTAACAACGTACCAACGAATCGTTCGGTTAACGATTCGGTAGAGCTCGGTGACACGTAGATTAGTTACCGCTTTTGTTTAGAAACTTATAAGATATTCCGTGTTAGGAATATTGTAGAATGCACGCTAGCGAGTCTCGTCTTGGAAACGACATCACGAAGTCGTAATTAGCTAGCTTTGCACAAGGAATATTCAGGTGAGTTCATGGTTGTAAAACAAGGTTTCCAAGGCCGAGTACTCTCCGGGTAGTCGCTACAAGGTAGGCTGCCGAGCCGACTTTCTTCGACTCCGCCTAATTATTCGGAGTTGGTCAAACGTGGTCAACCTTGGCCAGAATTGGATCTAGTAGGTCAACTCGGGCCTAGTTTGACTTAAATAATAATAAAACATAATTTCTATGCCTATCATATTAAGGAGTAAATATCATTTTCACATATTTTATTATAAATATTAGTAAATTTATGTTACTTTACATATATTTAATCTCCAACAAGTAATTTCTTTATAATTTAACATGTCCGAGTACTCTCCGAATACTCTCCGCCTAGACCGAGTACTCTCAACTCCTCGGTCGACCGACTATGGAGCGCCTAGCGACTTTTGCAACCATGGGTGAGTTCATAACCCCACCTTTTTACGGTTTTACATTTTTCTAAATGTTTTCGGGGTGGAAAGACATGCACTTTTTGCAAAGCATACAAGGTTTTCAATAAACATGAATGACATATTTCTAAACCATTTTACAAGCAAGTTTTAACTGACATAAACGGTTTACGAAAAGCTTATGTTCTATACCGGTTTTTCAAGCAAGAGTATTTTTCGAAATGTGCATACACACGAATTCTAGTTTTCTAAACTACGGGAAAATACAAGTACAAAGAGGTACATTAAACTAAGGAATGGCACAATAGATCATGTCACAAATAGGGTAACATAAGCACCATTAATCAGTTACATACCAAGACCGCAGAACAAAAGGTTAGATCTAATGGGTTTCAGGCAGCCACACTCTTGGTCGCTCTAGTACCAAGCAGTGCTTTTGTGTCCCTAGGCGTGAATCGACAGTTGTGGATTCGACAGCTAAAAATGCCTATGGTTTGGATGCTTCCTATGTCGTTACATATGTTAGTGGCCTCGCGAACCATTAGCAATCTCGTATTCCTTACATATACAGAACTCAGTTTCAATACGTCTTTACAAATTACATACCATGTTTTATACAAATTCAAAGCACAGGATTAAGCATGCATGTTGTCAATATCAGGGTGGACATTGACGGTTACACAGATTTTACAAATACAAGAGTTTACAAATGCATGGTTCTACGAACATAATGCATTTACAAATACAAAGTTTCCATATAACATGAAAACAAAATGATTTATAAATTCGTTTTCTCAATAATATTTCACAAACCGGTTATTCAAAAGATTTATTCAAATCTTTTACAAACAAACTATGAATTCGCTCAACATTATGTTGATTTTTCGCATGTTTCTTTCTCAGGTTACTTTTCAAAGTTATGGCACGGTTGGAATAGGAGAACCATTGGAGATACAAGTACTTAGTGGGCGTTAAATTTTTAGAAGTCTTAGCTTATTTGCTTCCACTGTGCAATGAAGATACCAGTCCAGTCACGCCAATGCTCTGATATTTCGGGGTGTGACAATGGAGACACTACCTGTACGGTACAAAATGTGTAGTGTTCAGTGACCATAAAAGTCTCCTTCATATTTTCAATCAGAAAGAACTAAACATGAGGCAACGACGTTGGGTTGAACTTCTAAACTACTACGATTGCAAAATTCGCTACCATCCTGGTAAGGCGAATGTCGTGGCTGACGCATTAAGTCGTAAGGAACGTGTCAAGCTTCACTGGGTTCAGGTTCGATCTGATATTCAGACCCGCATTTCTCAGGCTCAACATACTTGTGTTACACAAGACTTGATGGGTAAGGAATTACCATATCATATTAAGCCTGAGCTTGAACTAAAGGACAATGGGCTATATTATTTCATGGACCGTTAGTGGGTCCCAAGTCAAGACAATCTCCGCACCTTGTTAATGGATGAAGCTCACAAGTCTCGTTATTCGATTTATCCTGGTGTAGATAAAATGTATAAGGATCTTCGAACCCAATATTGGTGACCGGGTATGAAGAAAGACATTGCCTTATACGTGTCTAAATGCCTTACTTGTCTCAAGGTTAAGGTTGAACATCAACATCCCTCTGGATTATTGGAGCAACCAGAGATACCGGTTTGGAAATGGAAAAACATTGCTATGGATCTCATTAACAAATTGCCACGAACTATTAGAGGTCATGACGCCATCTGGGTAGTCGTTGATCGTCTAATCAAGTCAGCACATTTCTTGCCGATCCGTGAGGATTTATCTACTGACAAACTTGCTAAAATCTAGGTGGATGATATTGTATCCCGACGTGGTGTTCCTTTGAACATTATATCTGACAGAGATGCTCGATTCTCGTCTCACTTTTGGAGAACCATGCAATCTGCCACGGGAACCCAACTTAATTTGAGCACAGCTTATCATCCGCAAATGGATGGTCAATCTGAAAGAACAATCCAGACACTGGAGGATATGCTTAGAGATTGTGTGATCGATTTTGGTGGTAGTTGGGATTCACATCTACCGTTGATCGAATTATCCTACAACAATAGTTATCACTCTAGCATCAACATGGCTCCTTTAGAGGCTTTATACGGTCGAAAATGTCGTTCACCGGTCTGCTGGAATGAGATAGGTGAAGCTCAGCTTACTTGACCTGAACTCATTCTAGAGACTACAGATAAAGTCAAGAAAATTCGTGATAACCTTCAGACAGCTAGAAGCCGTCAAAAGAGTTACGCGGATAGACGATGTAAGCCCTTAGAATTTCAAGTCGGAGATCGTGTCCTACTCAAGGTATCCCCTTGGAAAGGTGTGATTAGATTTCGAAAGAAAGGAAAACTTGCACCAAGATATGTTGGACCATTTAAGATCATTGAAATAATCGGAAAAGTGGCCTACAGACTAGAGCTACCTCCTGAACTTGGAAACTTCATCCAACCTTCCACGTGTCTAATCTCAAAACGTGTTTAGCTAATGAAAACCTCCACATACCACTTGATGAAATTCACATTGATGACACCATGCATTTCGTTGAGAAACCTGTGGAAATAATGGATCGTGAAGACAAAAAACTCAAACGCAAGCGCATACCAATTGTTAATGTTCGCTGGGAATCTAAACGTGGCCCATAATTTACTTGGGAATGTGAAGATCAAATGAAGGCGCAATATCCACGTCTATTCTCACAAATTTCCTCTAAATAAATTTCGGGACGAAATTTCCTAAAGTAGGGGAGACTGTGACATCTGTGCTTGTGTAATCATTGTATAACTCCAAACAATTCAAGTATCAATAAAACAATGTGTTTTGATCCCAGTATTTGTTTATTTATGTATGACTTTAATACGTTTTGATTTTTGTTCGATTTCAAACTCTAAATCGCTTTCTAGAAAGTTATACGCAAACTGATGCGTAAACGTAATCAGTTTAATGACACAAACACTCTGGGATAGTGACATAAGCTTAACATACCTTAAATAACCTTTACATAACTTAGAAATAAGTTTTGAAGGGTTTGGTATGGCAGAAACAAGTTTTTTTTTTTTTTTGGGGGGGGGGGTAAAGGGTTACCCCGGTGAATATTATACCAACCAAAAAAACCAAGTGAGAGACAGAAAATCTCCCAGTTCTCAAGTATGACAGGCCATACAAGAGTACACTAAAAAACACAAGCAAACACGCTAAACAACGAAGACAAAGCACTATATGCTACACAAACCAAACTCTAACACGAGACCTACTTAACCACAATCATCATCCGCCACAATAAGCCCTCGCGGTAAACTCCAGTCTAGCATTACTCGAGCCATTTGGACAGTACTCTTAAATCTCATGGTGTGAAGCTTCATTCGAACAGTGGATAAGATGACCTCTATCAGTTGGTTTTCATTCCTCCTTTTCGTTGAAAAAATCCTTCTATTCCTTTCTTCCCACACAAAGTAAGCCGTAGTACCAACAACAATTTTTGCAATCACATGGGTAGCCATCTTCGAGTTCGCTATACCAACCAGGAAATCAAAGATCACACTCCATTTATTCTGAATAGACTCCATTCCAGCTTTGTCACGAACCCCATACCAAACACTTTCCGCAAACTTACATTCAAAAAACAAATGCTGGTGAGAATCTGGTCCCCGCGTACATAACAAGCAACACAAGAGATTATAATTCGTACTTTCCGAGTTCCACTTGCTCATGACATCTTGAGTTTTCAGTTTTTGATGAATAATCAGCCACATAAGAAAGGAATGCCTCGGGATAGCCTGTGGAAACCAAACCACTCTGGACCAACCTACCTCATTTTGAGCTTGACGCAAATCCTCCCATGCCGTATAAGTAGAGAACTCCGAAAACATACCCCTCCTAGTTCGCCACATTAACCTATCTTGTTGACTCAGATCCAACGTTATATCTTTCAAACTAATCAGCCCTGGGAAACGACTAACCCAAGCTATCGGCCATCCCCAATCACCATTTGTATTGACATCAGCCAAACTTGAACTCATATTAAATCCCGCATTTGCAATACTTCGAGGATTAACAATGCTACTAAGCGGACATACATCATCCCATACGTCAAACCAAGCAGAAGTATTCATCCCATTACCCACCTCCGTCCATATATGATTACGAATAAGCGACCTGAGACTTAGCATTTTACGCCAGCTTCAAGTAAGATTATTCTGCACAGGCACATCCCAAAAACATCGATCCCTGATACGGTAAGAATGTATCCATTTGACCCATAATGATTCCCAGCTAGTAAGCAGACTCCACATATGAACAACCATGAGAGCGTTATTCATATCCCCCACTCTACGAATACCAAGCCCCCCTTCACTTCTTGGCAAGCAAACCAAACGCCACTTCACTTTAGCCTTTCCTCTAATATTATTACCTTGCGTCCACAGAAAAGATCTCATACGTTCCTCTAGCTCTTTAATGATACGTTTTGGCAATATAAAAACCGATGCCCAATACAAGTGCATAGAAGATAATATCGATTTGATCAGTTGCACTCTACCCGCAAAAGATAACGTCTTGTTCTTCCAGTCCATAATTCTAGCGTCCATGCTCTCCACAAGCTTTTTACAATCCTTCTAATGAAGCCGAGACGAAATAAGAGGGACACCAAGGTAACGAACCGGTAACACCCCCTCCTCAAATTGTGTTATAGACCGAATACGAGCTTTGACCGACTCCGCAACATTACCAAAAAACACAGTGCTTTTCACCATACTAGGAACCAGACCCTACATATTACTAAACATATTAAGGGATTCCATAATAACTTTTTCCGAATTATGGTCACCTATAGCAAAAAGAAACAAATCATCTGCTAAACAGAGGTTAATAATTTTTTGTTTATCACATTTATTATGAAACCTGAAATCCGCAGAGCTCGACACTTGCTTTTGAAGAATCAAAGTTAGCACTTCCATAACCAAAGTAAAGATGTACGGTGACATTGGATCACCCTGTCAAAACCCTCGTTTCCCTTTAAAATACCCATGGAGACTCCCATTTATAGCCATAGAGAACGAAGTCGAAGCAACACAAGCCATTACCCATTTGACCATCTTGGGATGAAACCCAAACCCCTTCAAAATCTGCTCAATAAACTCCCACTCTACCGTATCATAGGCCTTCTGAATGTCTACCTTAAAAGCACATCTCGGCGGACCAATATTACGATGATAGTTATGCATTAGTTCCTGAGTCAAAAGAATGTTATCAGAAATTCTTCGACCTGGAACAAACGCAGACTGGTTAACGCTAACAATATCCCCAAGCCCCACTTTGATTCGGTTCGAAATTATCTTGCTAATACACTTGTAAAAAGTGTTGCAACAAGAAATAGGACGATAATCCGTAACCAGTGACGGGGTAGTAACCTTCGAAATTAATGAAATAATCGTGTGATTAAGCTGATTAAGCAACAAACCATTATTGAAGAAATCCTTCACGGCCCGACAATCATCCATGCTCACAATATCCCATGCCCTCTTAAAGAATATCGACGTGTACCCATCTGGCCCAGGCACCTTATTCCCCGCTATAGAAAACATCACATTTTTAATCTCCTCATCCGTAACCTGACGAACCATATAATCGGCCCTCTCCGAAGATAGAACATTCCGAAACAAATCAGGTGTTGGTTGTAAATTAACATTACCTCTTGTACCAAAGAACTTCATGTAGTGGTCCACCAAAGCTTTAGGCACCGCCTCTCCCTGATACAAATTTCCCGCTACATCCTTAATCGAAAATATCTTACTTCGATGATTCTTTGCTTTGACCACGTTGTGAAAGTATTTCGTATTGGAGTCTCCCAGCTCAAGCCAATCCACCTTCGACTTCTGCTGTAAAAAGAGAGCTTCATCTCGAACCGCATCCTTATACCCTTGTAGCAATCGGTCTTGGTTATTCATCAGCTCCTCGTTACTTGGATTCGAGTTCAACAGTTGCTGACACTCATCTAACATCTTCCGAGCTAACATAACTTTCTCATGCAAGTTCCCTTGTTGATACATAAGTTTCCGCATTGGAGATTTCAAACACTTATGTTTATTCACAACTTGAAACATTGCTTGACCATTAACATCCGTCTCCCAAATTCTCTTCACCTCACCCATAAATTCTTTCTTATCAGCCAGTAAATTAACAAATTTAAAAGGCTTAGCTTTGTCTCTTTTAATATTTGGTAACACTAGAGTATAAGGGGTATGGTCCGAAACACGGTATGGGAGAAAACAAGCAGCAGCATCAGGAAAAGCATCAATAAATTTTGAGTTCCCCATCACTCGGTCTATCTTTCTAAAAATCGCCTTACCTTTTTTTTGCTTATTGGTCCAGGTGTAGTGTAAGCTTGAACTATGGACATCAACCATCTCTATATTATTGACACAATCCTTAAATTCCCTAGTTCCAATATTTGACGTTGAGGATCCAGACAGAGTATCATCAAGAAACAGAATCGAGTTAAAATCGCCCAACATAACCCAAGGTTTGTCACCAACGAACATGTTATGTTTACACAGATCATTCCACAACTCCCTTCTAGTATTGTAATGGTTTTTAGCATTCACAAAGGAACAAAAAAACGATTTCCTATCAAGCTTAAACGTAATATGCGAATGAATAACCTGATCAGATTGATGAAGAACCATGACATCCACCAGATTAGCATCCCATCCAATCATAATACGAGTCCCTCTAGTACAGCAACTCGCATTCGACACCCAGTTCCAAGACTGACAAACATTTTTACCAACATTCGAGACATTCGAAGCATCCACATGAGTCTCTAATAAAGCACAAACCTGAACCTTAGTTTCAACAATAACATGACGAACCTCCTTTTGTTTTAGCGAGCGGTTCAGCCCCCTAACATTCCAAGCAACGATGCTACCCATTGATAACCCCATCACTAGGTGTGCTTGCACCTTTAGAATTATTACCCTCCAATTTTCTATCCATGAAGCTTGGAATTTCCGCTGATAAATCATCGACTGCAACATCATCAGCAATAACCTCTTCTGTGCCACCTCTACTACCCTTGCTAGCTTTAACCGGCTGATTACTAGAGCTTTTAACATTATCTGCTATTTGGTTCGTCTGACCCGTATTACCTCCAGGATTACTAGAGTTTTTAACCTCATGTTTGTTCAACACAGCATCATCCTGAAGCACATCAAACGGATTCGAAACCCCAACCCGAGATGAGGAAGCTGTGTCCCTATCAGACTTGTTAACGACCGGCCTATAAACCATTCTTTGTTTATGTTTTTGCACGTGAAAAATCGGTTGGCCACCCTTCTTATTTTTACCTTTAACATCTTGAAATTCATCGTTTCGCTTATTACCATCATCAGTAGCCGTATGTTTCGCATTTTTTGGACAAGTAGAACTATCATGTCCAAACACACAACACGTAGAACATCTAAGCGGCTCCCAATCATATTCAATCTTAACTTCTGCTTTAGAATAACCCTTACCATCCATAGACGGAACTGCCACCAACACACTATGCTTTAACTCCTTCCCAGCATTAACTTCAATAAGGGTTCTCGCAAAGCTACTCCTACCCCAAGATTCCGAGCACATCGACGCCGTGTATGAATCAACCATTTTTGGCACACCAATCTTAGATGCCAGCAAGCTCAATCCATCCTCAGTAAACGCTGGAAGCGGCACATCATGCATTTTAACCCACACCAGGATATCAGTTATTTCCTCTTTCATTAATGTAGCAGACAGGGACCATTCTTTAAGAATAATCGGCACGTTTCGAATAGTCCAAGGACCGTCCTCCATCAGTTGTTCCAGTCCCTTCTTTGTTTTGAACTTAAAGAAGAAAAAACCTTTCGCATTCATCATCATCCTCGTTAAACCATATTTAGCCCAATTATTCTTCACATAATAATCAACCACCGGTTTAAGCTAATCTCTTCCCCAAAAAATAACCATATAGCGTATTTTCCATTCTTCTAAAGTTTATTTTCACTCCCTCCTTTTGTGCCTGAACTACCTTTGCAAACGTTAGAGGTGGCCTAGTTTCATTATCCTCATCAGTTTCTCCATTAAACTTCCCATCCTCATGCAGCTGTGGATCTTTGCTAATGTTTGTAATATGCGGTGTACGGAAATCAGCAAATGTTGGGAAGTTAAGCATCTGCTTCCCCACTGGTTTTGATATCTTGGACAAACCATCCAAGATCGACGGACCAGCGGTCGCGTACACACCCCTCCTAGGCATCAAAGGATTCCCATCAACATTCGTAACCCTCAATCCAATTCCTCTCGAAGAAATCGTACCACCATCATCCCTGATCGTGCCATAATCACCGATCTCCCCACTACCATCACTTCTTCCCTCAATGCAAGCAAAAACAACATGAAACAAAGAACAACCAGCCGAAACAAAAAGCACAAGAATAAACCCTAATCTAGCTCGACGAAAATAATGAAATAAAAACCCTAGATTCAATTCAATCCTTTCGCTAACAAGTTCGAATCAGATGTATTGATAAATCAATACTCCAATAGTCAGACTATTATATGAAAATCATGAAGAAAAATCAAAGGTTGCAAGAGGAGCCAAAGTCGCCATGCTAGAGTGAGAATTAGGGTTTTTTTTGGCAGAAATAAGTTTATTCGATCACAGGGACTATTTGCATCAAACTGCAAAAGTCTGCCGATTCATGTGGCAACGTACACTTCGGAACATGATCATAAGCTAAGCATACCCTAAATACCCTTAACATAGCTTAGAAATAAGTTTTGAGGGGTTCGGTATGCGAAAATACGCTTATTTGATCACAAGGACTAAAAGCGTAAAAAACTATGGAAGTTTGCATTTACGCGCATATCTTATGTTCTGGCCATATCCGGACATCCAAAAATTTTTGTAATCACTAAAATATTAGTGATAGGAATGCAAAAAATACCATTCGTCGCTTAATTTGGATCGTTTTCGCGTCCGGTCGAGTTTCTTCGTAATTAACCGAAAAAACGTGATCGTACGGCCAAACGAACTGACATCCATAATATTTCCAAGCAAATTTCAAGTCCACTATACTTTAACGTCCTTTTAGAGCCTTGAAAAAGGCTTAACGGAGGTTAAATACGTCAAAAAATACACTTAAGAGTGTGTAGGGACTGAAATGGTAAATTCTGAAACTTGCAGCCTATCCTCGCGTCGCGCGACACCCTGGTGGTGTCTCAGTCATGCCGCGCGACCCCTAAATTCGACAACAGCTTGATTTCCAGCTTCCAGCTTGTTTCCGTGTTGGTTCTTTGATGGTTTCCTTTGTTTGGTGACTAAGTTAACTCTTCTCCAAGGCTTCTAACATGGACTACACACTTGGATGGTCAAGATTATTACTTGGGGAACACCTAATCCACTTGTCATGATCTTGTACACTTCCAAAAAGTATAAATAGCAAGCTTCACTATCCCATTTCATTGCTCATTTCCTCATTCTTCTCCTCTATAACTCTAAGTGGAGGCTACCATCTATTGGAGGCCACCTACCTGAGTTTTTCTAGTTCATTTTTTCAGCCTTAGAACATTTTGTAAGTGTTCTTTCATGGCTAGTTTATTTATTTTCAGCACTTTGAAGCTGAAAGTCAAATAGTTTGACTACCGTTTGACTTTTGGTTTTGACCATGAATGGTCAAATCAAAGTTCATGAACTTTGCAACGTGATCGTAATCACGATGGTTATAATCCCTAGCAATTCTACCTACTGATTACCACGTTGACTAGTCGTAGTGACGAGTCAAAGTTTCGGTTAAAATGCACGATTATGTGCATTTTGCGACGAAACTATTTTCTTTTTTGGGTAAAAGGGTATACCCTGGTGATTTGTATTACTATCAACCAAATAAAAACAAGTAGAGGGCTGAAAAACCACTCTAGTTCATTGGGGTGACATGCCACCTCCAATGTAGAACAAGCAAACAGCTAACTATACGACTACATGAAAACAATTAAACATCTAACATCTAGATGACTATAAAATTTTTGCTATTCATCCATTATCACGTTAGCCGATGCAATCCTCCAATCTTCCAAGATTCTTCTTACCCGCTCCGAATTCTTAAATTTGAACGAGTGCAGCTTCAGTCTAACTGTTTCCTTTATGATTCCTTCCACTGTCTCTGGCGGCCTTAGTTGATTTTTGAAAAACCTGCATTCCTCTCTTGCCAGACGTAATATGCTGTCGCAGCCATTAGAAGCTTTGCAATAACTACACGGGCTGATTTTGACTTAGCTCTCGGAATTAGCCAGTTAGCAATCGCTTCCCACTTACCTGGGATGTGACTCATACCACCTTTCCCTCTTAATCAACTCCATACTTAACTAGAGTAGGAACATTCGAAGAACAAGTGATTATGGGTTTCAGCATCCTACTTGCATAGTAAGCAACACATCAAGTTCATACAACCAGCTTGTTGATTCCACTCCTGAATTCGGTCTTGGGTGTATAGCTTTTATGCAAATATCAACCAACAAATAAAAGCATGCCTTGGAATAGAAAACGAATTCCAAACCAGATTATGCCAAGTAGCTGGCTGGCCGCGGGTTCTAAGGGTGTTCCAAGCCAACTTTGTGGAGAAAGTTTCAAGATTACCTTCCTCATTCTTCCATTTATATACATCAGCTCTCGATAGGTTTAGTTGCAAAGGGCTTAGATCATACAGAATAGGAAATACATCCCTCCAAGCCGCTGGCCAATCCCATTGAGAATCACGAACGACTTCCGATACGGTAGAACGAATAGAGAGGCCTTCTTGATTCATTTGTCTAGAGGAGACATACAAACTAAGAGGACATATGTCACACCATCGGTCAAACCATAAAGACGTATTTTCACAATTTCCTATCTCCGACCAAACATATTCTCTAATCATTGGCCTCAGAGTTAACAATTTTCTCCAGCTCCAGCATATATTATTTTGAATAGGGATGTCCCAAAAGCTTCGATTTTTTAGTCTATATGCATGTATCCATTGAACCCATAGTGAGTTCCGAACTGAGAGAATACTGAAGATATGATAAGTCATGAGCACTTTGTTCACATCAGCCATCTTTCGAATCCCCAGCCCACCTTCATGTTTAGGTAAGCACACAATACTCCATGCAACTTTGGCTTTACCCTTAGTTATTGCCCCTTGACTCCATAAGAAATTCCTCATTTTCTGTTCAAGATCTTTAACTATACTCTTAGGAAGGATGAATATAGATGCCCAGTAAACATAAAAAGCTAAAAGAACTGAGATAATAAGTTGCAAACGACCCGCAAAAGAAAGAAATTTCGCTTTCCAATCCATTATTCTCTTCTCCATTTTCTCAGTGTGTATTTTACAATCCTTGTTCAATAATCTGGTAGCAATAAGTGGAACCCCAAGATACTTAACAGGTAACGCACCCTCTCCAAACGGCATAACATCAAGAATACGCTGCTTGGTTCGGGCTGGAACATTACAGAAAAGTGCAGTACTTTTCGGCAAGCTAGGCACCAATCCAGACATGTTTTTGAACGCATTAAGGGAATCCATGATAATTTTAACTGATTGTACCTCACCTCTAGTGAATAAAAACAGATCATCTGCAAAACATAGATTCACTATTCTTTGTTTATCACATTTTGCATGGAACCTGAATGAAGATTCTATTCTGGATGCCTGTTGTAGAATGGATGTTAAGACCTCCATAACCAGCGTAAACAGATATGGGGACATTGGATCTCCTTGCCTTAATTCCCTTTGCCCCTTAAAATACCCATGGAGATTTCCATTGATACTCACTGAGAAAGAAGACGAAGAAACACATCTCATAATCCACTCTACCATGGTCGCGTGAAAGCCAAATCCCAAGAGAACATTCTTCAAGAAGATCCAATCCACTGTATCATATGCTTTCTGAATATCAACTTTGAAAGCACATCTTGGAGCTCCAATATTACGATGGTAATTGTGCATGAGTTCTTGAGTTAGAAGAATATTGTCCGAAATGCGTCTACCCGGAACAAAAGCCGACTGGTTTAGACTAACCACATCTCCAAGGCCCTCTAACAATCGATTTGATAAAATCTTGCTAATACATTTATAAATAACATTGCAGCAAGAAATAGGACGATAGTCAGTAACCGAAGCTGTAGTAGGCACTTTTGGAACCAACGCGATGATCGTATGATTAATCTCCTTCAACAAACTGCCAGATTTAAAGAAGTCTCGGATTGCAACAGTAATTTCATGACCAATTATATGCCATGATAACAAAGCTCCTGGTCCTGCGACGAAACTTTTTTCGGGTATCAAAGCACTTTGTTTTGATACCAAATCAGTTTTCTAACTTAGTTAAACATGTTTTAACATGTTTAACTCGTCACTACTAGTTTAATGCTTATTTAGGGTCGTCAATCAAGCGATCTTAACAACTGCTTAGACTTTCGAACCCGACCCATTTGGTCGATCATTAGGATCTGACCAAACATATTTTGTGACCATAGTTGTATAGGGAATAACCTACTGAGGTTATACCTTATGGTCACCTTGTTTGTTTAGTTATCCGTTAAGTCATTTATATGCCCATTAAAAATGACCAAAATGCCCTTTTTGAGCATAAATTCATTTTTAACATATGTAATCAAACTTTTGACATCTAAACTGATTTAGTAACATTTTTAAACATGCTTGGGCATGTAAGACTTAACATATGACATAAATAACCATCCGACCTTATATTTACGTAAACAGCACGTTAAAGTAGCTTAAACTACCTTAACGAGTCGAAACGGGTCAAAAGCACTTAGGGTAACTTTCTAATAAGAATGTTAGGTCTATTAAATCATGCCATATGAGTTCCAATACTCATTTGATTTATAGAACTTCATTCTATCCTATCATCCGGTTTAGGATCCGATTATTAACATAGTAATCTATATTAGGTGCCGTTTGATTCTGTGATTTCTCAAGCTTTAATTGGTCTTAATTCCAAGACTAATAAGCAATCCCAAGTGAGTACATAGTCCCCTCTTTTACTTTTTGCAAATATTTTGGGGTGATACACATGCGCTTACTTGTTACTTTCATGTTTTTCATGCTTTTCATGACATATACTTGCTATGTTCATCTAGTACACATATAGTACATGATTTCAATTATGCTTTGCTATGTATGCTGACTGAGCATGCTAGCATATTGATTTCAAACATTACATTTTGCGGCATATGTTTACTCAGCATATGAGCACATTGATTTACATTACATTTCTGCTATGTATGTTGACTGAGCATGCTAGCACATTGATTTCATGGGCATTTCTACTTCGTATGTTTACTTAGCATACTTAGTACATGGTTTTCACATGACATGCTTACATTGGTTATGACATTTGGTATGTTTAACGAGACAAAAATACATTCATTAACATTGATCACGCCGCTCGGTAGTATGTAATGGTACCATAGGACTTGACAAATCCCGTTCCCGGCTTCCTAGGTTTGTTTGGAAGTAGGGAATGACAGAATCCGAAAACATTTTTGATAAACCTTTGACTTGTTAATAGTTTATCCGACAGTCTCAACGCTTGAATGTATGCGATAAACATTACTACATAAATGTTCGGATCAATAGAGTATTGGTTATGCAAAACATAACTTTTGATTTAAACTTTGGTTTATTCAAAGACATTGTTTTGTACATTATACATATGCTTTGAGTAAATACTCTTAATTCACCATACATGACATTTGATTATACATGACATTATACATATGGTTTGAGTAAATACTCTTTATTCACCATACAAGACATTTGATTATACAAGACATTGTGATATTATACATTGTTTACACATAACATTTGACATTGGTTGAACAAGACATTTTTGGTGGTTATTGGTAAGTGATTTAAATAACGTGGCGTGTGTAATATGATAAAAGCATGGTGGATACACCGCTGGTACTTCCTATATATAAGTGGTTTTATGATATAACATATCGTAGTGTTATCTAAACCACTTCGACAAAGACAAAGACATGACACATTTTATACAAATGACATATTTTCACAAAACATTGTTTTACAAATGACATATTTTATACAAACTCATTTTTACTTAGTTATTTATTTAACCATACATCATTCTTTTATTATCATCTGATTTTCATATCGATTTTCACATGATTTTTTAAAAGAAAACATTTTACAGGTTTCATGACTACTTTTTTGTTAAACATTTCTTTTAACTTACAAGTCATGAATCCTGCATTAACAAAACCTGTGTATCTCACGGGCCTTTTTCTGCTGACGTACCTATTTTCACGTGTTTCAGGAGTAATGTTTGATGATGATCGTGATACACTTAGGCGGACTTCGGCCTTAGTGACTTAAAATGAAGCAAGAACAGTTTAATTTATGTTATATTTTGTTTAATTCCAAGACAATGTAAACATTAATTCTAATAAAACCAAACTTTAAGTACCATGTGTTATAAAACAATAATTTTGTTACGACACTCCCCGACGTTTCTGCCATGGTTTGTTGTTTTACGCGGTCGGGGTGTGACAAAAAAGCAGCCAAAATCCAATAGTTATATTATGTAACACCTCGCAAAATCAATGTCCAATATAATGATGACACATGTCATAAACCTTGATCATGTAAAAAGATAACTTTGAGGGACTAAAGTTGTCAAACAGTGTAAAGATGTATGTGGAAGGATCAAAAGTGTCAACATGCCAAACTTGTGCCTCTGATTGACTTCACACGATGTTCGTATTCTTTATTGGATAAATTGTTGAACACAAGAAGCCGTTTGTGCTTAAAATCAAGAGTTTACAAAGCTTAGAGGTTAAACGTGTCAATATGTTAATTGTTACCTCTGAGTGACCTTTTAACGATCCCGAAGCATTGTAATATTTTATTATACTCTCACGAATATCGGATAATGATTTCGTGGAGTTTCGATGCAAATAAGTGATTAAAGTTGTAGTTTCCAAGAAATAGGGATTAAATTCGTCAATAAGAGAAACTAGTACTTTTCGGGTGATCTCGTAACTAACCGGGAGCTTAACGATGTTTATTTTGTGACCCAAGACACTTAAAGGTTAACTATGGGGATTAATATTGCAATAAACGAAAGTTATTTAAATTTAAAAAGGACCAGGGACTAAAAATGCAAAGTTTGCAAAGTTTTAACCGGATTTAGAGGTCGTCGCGAGGCGCGTAAGCCACCGCTGATGCCTACGCGGGCCGCGACCAAGCTGCCAGCGACCAAAAATAGGACAGCTGTATGTTGCAGCCTGTCCACCGCCATTGCATGGTTTCTGAGCGATACCAGGGGCAGGTTAATGGTTTTTACTGCCATGGGGACACTTGTATACATCTGGTAACTCCTAATCACAGCTGGAATGATCCTAGAACTCTCAATCTCCTATATTGTTTTGGTTCATTTGAACTTGCACACTTCAATTTTCACTCTCAACTCATCTCTGATGTAACATCTGTGCTTGTAATCATTGTAAACAGTTCAGTTATCAATGAAATAAAGTTATTTTATCCCTATGTTTGTTTGTTTATGTTTGATGTTTTTCATGTTTTGACTTTTGTTCGATTTCAAACTCTATATCGCTTTCTGGAGAATTACACGCAAACTGGTGCGTAAACGTAATCAGTTTAACGCGACAAATACTCCGGAACATCAATTTATGCTTAACATACCTTAAATAACCTTTACATAACTTAGAAATAAGTTTTGAAGGCTTTGGTATGGCAAAATCAAGTTTATTCGCTTACAAGGACTAAAATTGACAAACTGCGAAAGTATGCCGATTTGAACTGTAACGAACATTCCGGAACATGATCATAAGTTAAACACACCTTAAATATCCTTTACATAGCTTAGAAATAGGCTTTGAGGGGTTCGGTGTGCTAAAATAAACTTTTGGGTCATTCAGGGACTAAAAGTGTCAAAAAGTGCATAAGTTTGCATTTTCGCGCATAACTTACGCTCTGAATACATCCGGACATCCAAAAATTTATGTAATCATTAAAATATTATGTTTTAGTGATTGGCTTGTTTAAAATGCATTCGTCGCGCAATTTGGACCGTTTTTGCATTCATTACGACTTTCGTCGTAATTAACCGAACAACGCAATCGTACGGCCAAACGAACCGACATCCGGCATATTTTTGAGCATGTTTTATGTTCCCTATACTTTAACATCCTTGTAGAGCTTAGAAATGGGTTTGACAGGTGTTAGAAGTGCCAAAACACGACCATACGCGCACAAGGACCAAAGCTGCCAAAACTGAAACATTGCTGGTCTGCAGGGTCCTTACGGACCGTATGGACCTGCTTACGGTCCGTAAGCAACCCCCAGAACAGCAGAAAGTGCTTTCCAGCTTGTTACAGCTAATACCCACTTGTGCACATGGTTTTTGGGTTTCTATGGGCTGGTTTGTGTGCCTATCACGGTACCAAATCAGAATTCAACAAGTGTACGGCCTAGATCGTGCCCCCTTCTCCAAGAAACGATCCTAACGGTAGTGCTTCACCTATAAATACCCAACCCCACTTCATTCATTTCCCACATTTGATCTGAGTTTTCTCTAAGTGGTTGTGTTTGTGCACTTCCTACCTGAGATTACTTGGAATCAAACCTTGCGGGGACCTTTTGTAAGTATTCTTTCGCGTTTTTCATTCGTTTTAACGTTAAAGTCAAATTGCGTTTGACTTTCTGCATTGACCAGTTTATGGTCAACGCGAAGTTCGTTTGAACTTCATAACGTGAGCGTAATCACGATGATTATAGTCCCTAGTGACTATACCTATTGATTACCACGTTATCTAGGCTCAGTGACGAGTCGTAGTTTCGGCCAAAATACGTTTTCTCGCGTATTTTGTAACCAAACTACTTTAGGGTATTAAAACCGTTCGTTTTAATACCAAACCTGTTTTCTAACTTTACTAAGCATGTTCTAGCATGTTTAGCTCGTCGCTTTTAGTTTTGTGCTTATCTAGGGTCGTAAGGGTAAGCGATCTAAACAATCTCTTATGCTTACGAACCCGACCCATTTGGTCAATCTTTAGGATCCGACCAAACACTTTAGGTGACCATAGTTGTATAGGAATAACCTTCCGAGGTTATACCTTATGGTCGCATCGTTTAAGTAGTTGTATGATAGGTAACGTATGTGCCTTAGGTAAATTACCAAAATACCCTTTTTGCACTAAAATTCATTTTAAGCCTATGTAACATAACTTTTGACATATAACCTGTTTTGGCAAAAATATTAAACATGTTAAGGCATATCTTGCTTGTCATAGGACTAGTTAGGCTTTCCGAACGCGTTTTACGCGAACGACGCATTAAAGTAGCATAAGCTACCTAAACGGGTCGTAATGGGTCAAAAGCACTTAGGATAGGTTTCGTTTTAGTACATAGGCTTTGTTAAACCATATTACATAAGTTCCCATACTTATTTGGTTTACGAACCCTCGTACTACCCGATCCTCCGATAGGTCCGTTTATTAATGTAGATACCTATATTAGGTGCCGTTTGAATCCGTGATCTTCTAGCTTGCTTGGTGGATATCTAAAGTCTATTAAGCAAACTCAGGTGAGTACATAGACCCCTCTTTTACTGTTTTCCAAACATTTTGGGGTGAAACACATGTGCCTACTTGTTACTTTCGTGCTTTCTTGTTTTCACATCATATGTTGCTATGTTCTTTAGTACACTTATAGTACGTGATTTCATTACATTGTTTTACTATGTATGTTGACTGAGCATGCTAGCACATTGATTTACATTACATTGTTTTGCTACATATGTTTACTTGGCATATTAGCACATTGTTTTACATTACATTTTCTGCAATGTATGTTGACTGAGCATGCTAGCACATTGATTTACATGACTTTTCTGCTTTGTATGTTAACTTAGCATACTTAGTACATTGTTTTCATATGACATGTTTACATTTGGTATAACATTTGGTTTGCATAAACGGGACTTATATACATTCATTAACATTAGCTACGCCGCTCGGTAGTAAGTAATGGTACCATAGGACTTGACAAATCCCGTTCCTGACATCCTAGGTTTGTTTGGGTGTACGGAATGACTGAATCCGAAAACATTTTTACTTTGATAACCTTTACTCTAAGGTTATCCGTCTGTCTCAAGGCTTGGATGTATGCGTTAACTTACCACATAAATGTTTGTATCATTAAAACATGCTTTTACTTTGCAAAACATAACTTTTTGATATACTCAAAATACTTTGTTTTGTACATTTATACATTTGGTTTAAGTAAACACATTTTACTTAACATACATGACATTTGCTACACATACATGACTACATTTTGGACTATTAAACATATGACAAAGGTTTAGACAAGAACATTTGATGGTTGGTTTAAACATGGGCTTTATACATTGGTGATTTGTTTTAGTGACTTAAGTAACGATATGTGTGTAGTATGTTACAAGCATGGTGGATACGCCGCTAGTACTTCCTATATATAAGTGCTTGTATTATATTACATATCATGGCGTTATTTAATTCATTCAATTTGGACTTATACATTTTACTCAAATAACATCTTTTTCACAAGACTTTGTTTTACAAAACAATTTATTTTATACAACTTATTTCTATTTGGTTATTCTTTAACCATACATTATTCTTTACTTATACATATCATCTGATTTTATTGCTTTTCAATTGATTTACAAAACAAAACAACTTACAAGATTCATGACTGAATTTTATTAAACATCTTTCTAAAACCTAAGTCATGAATCCAATTTTCACAAAACCTATGTTACTCACAGGCATTTTTATGCTGACATACCTATTTTCACATGTGTTTTCAGGAGCTAATGCATAGGATGATCGTGACACGCTAGGGTGGACTCGGGCCTTAGTGACATAAAACAGAGCTAGACTTAGTTTTATTACGTTATGTACTCTTTATTTAAGTAGTTTTAAGACAATATAACTTGTTGGTTCTTGTTTTGAACAATGTATTCCACCCTTGGGTGATGAATAAAATATTATTTTAAATTACCATGGTTGTTTGGTTTGCGCAATGTATTCCAAGGCATGCTTTCCTGATGTGGTTGATTATGAGAGGTAAACTGCTGACTCAGGATAAGATTTTGCAATGGGACTTAGCTCGAAGGAAGAATATGAACATGATGTGCTGCTTATTATGTTATGCGGATAATGATTCTCATAGTCACTTGTTTTTATAGTGCAAATTCTCTTCTCAAGTGTGGGTTTCGATCAGACAGAAGGTTGGTATGGAGTCTGTCCATCCAAAGTGGACAGATATTGTTGATTGGTTGATTCCTCGTGCTCGGTCAAAGTCTGCGGCCAATTATGTTGCACGTCTTCTGGTTGCGGCTAGTGCTTATATTATCTTGCAGGAGCGAAATGCTAGAATTTTCAAGAATCAATTGAGGCCTCCTGAAGTGATAAGCAAAGTTATTCTTAATACGCTTCGATACAAGCTTATGGGAGCGAAGCTAAGGAACCCTGCTGTGACAACCCTCACTAAACCAGGTATCCGTACGATTTAATTAATAATTAATTACTGCTTAATTACTGTGCTTGCTTGAAATTACTGATGAACTGCTACTTGATTTCTGATACTTGCACATATCTGCATCATACTTTAATTACCGTCACTACATTATTTACATACTGAACTCTAGTGACAAACATGATGCACAAAAGCACAGTAGCACTATGAACGGATAACCTACTGAACATGCTGATAAAGCCAGCATCAGGCAGGTACTGCCTCTAAGGCCTGTATAAGCCAGAGATAGTTACTACACTAGTTGTGAGTGTAGGGATACAAGGGTTGTAAAACTGCGTCTCTAGGAATAAGTTACAATGACTGGATGTGCCTAAAACGTACTCTAAGCACAAAACTCAGCAATTTAATAAACAATTCAGCTTCTAGCTAACTAATAAAGTGCCAAAACATGAGAAAAATATTACTAGACACTTTCCAAAGTGTCGGGAATAATTTGTGTCACTAAAAATGGTATTAACGACACTCTAAAGCTTTGTTAAGCGCTTTAACGGACTACTATCCAACCGAACAACCGGACTATACCCGGAACATGAAAATATTGTTAATAACATTATTTGTCTTTTTCTGAGCCAGTTAGGGTCTCTGAATACCCTAACACTCGCTATAAAGCACAACGCACAACTAACCTGGTTAATACTTAACTAACCTAATTAACCTAACTATAACTAACTAATTAGTTGAAAATGAACTAGAACCCCCCCCCCCCTTGGCCGATTTCGGTCACCTTGTGACCCCATGGTACAGCATTTTTTATTATTTTATTTCCTTGTGTCCCATATCTAAGTGACATAAGAACCCTTGGACCATAATCTCATCTTTGCCTATAAGTATCTAGTCTTGCACACATGAACACTCACATTTCACAACACCACTCAAACACTCTCTCTTGCCCTCTATAAGCTTCGGCCGAGATCCCCTATATACATCCATCCATTTTTCGATTTCACTCATCACATTCCAACATCACACAAGCATTAAGGATCACGTATAAGGAGTCTTGGTGCACTCGGAGCTTGAAGGACCTCACTCTGTTGCTTTTATCCTCTCATTTTGCGCTTAGATTCTCCCCTAGCCTCGAGCTAGTGGTAAGTTGCTAAAATCACCTTCTTGAACTATCTTAAAGTGGTTAAAATGATTTGTCACTGTTGAAACTCGTAAACTTACAAGATGATGCATTAAAGTCTACTAAAAACACTAATATTGATGGTTAAAAGCTTATATGTTGTGTAAATGTTGTAGTAATTGATTTGTGTGGTTATTTGGACCCGATCTATGTTGTGGTAGCTCGGATCATCATTTAACCCGGGTTGGTCATGATCATGGATCATGACATAAGGATGTTTTGGAAATAACAAGGGTTAGAGGATGAAACTCTACCACACACAAATCATGAACTGGTGTAAAAGTGATTTTACTTACAAAATAGTGTTTAAAATTAGTAGATCTACGGATCTACAAGTGGTATTTTCAAAGGACCGAGTGTCAAGGAAATTATGTTTTCTAAAGATGGATCTTACGTTAACAAGAATGATTTGAGAACACACAAGTGTGTAAGCACTTGTGTAGCACAAAGTTTCGACAAAATAACAATTTTTGTAAAAGATGACGAGAAGTTGTGAAAACAAAATTTCTTTAAAAGCAAGGTTTCTACGAAACCGGACTAATTTATATTAAGATCCGCTAAAAGTAATGAGATTTACTTCGTATTTTTGAGTAAATCACAAGTTCATGAAATCTTTGCGATTTACATATTTATTAACTAGATTGTTGTGTTGAGTATTGTTTTGATTGAATAAGAAAACTGGTTGATTGATTTATAAAAGAAAATGATACGCTTGAAAGCGTGGCCACCTCCAGTTACAGAGGAAACTCTGGCGAAATTTTTCCAAAAACCTAACACTTAGAATTATTTTCACTATAAGTGTTAGAAATACTTTTCGACATGTTTTCAAAATATAAGTTTCGCCACGACTTTATTTACAAATATCGGAGGTGGGATTTTCACAAAATTAAACGTGATAAATATATATTTAGTAAATATATTTTTCACAACGTCACTTGTCAATTATTTTGCAAAGTGTATAAATATTGTTTTTAGGGTAAAAATAATATTATCAAACGTTAACGAATCCAAAATAATACGAACGCCTTCACGATAAATATATAAGTTACACCGGTAATTATTATTACCACTCGATCGTTAAAATGTAACTTACGCATTTTACGGAAATATTTATGAACGCGTATTATTGTTAAAGTATTATTTTGGGAAAATTATGTGGAGCAAAAATATAATATTTTTTGAGAAAAATATTTATATTTTGAAGTTAGAAATAAGATATATTTTAAGTAAGACTTAATAATATATCTCGTACACACATGTATTAAATCCCCCATCCTTGGGAAGGAAAATAATTACCAAGTATGCGCAGAATGTAAACACGAAATAGTTGTCTAACTATTTCCCAAAACTTAAACCATAAAGTTAAGGCACGGCCGTCCGTCTAATAGAGTTAGCACATGTAGGTCGTTGCACAGCTGCTTGACTTGGAGACATACTTGGTAGAGACGCACCGCTGTGAGTTCATGTCCCCCTTTTCTCAAGGTAGGACCGAGGGACAGTAGCGTAAGGAGGTTTATTATTTAGATCATGTGAATTGGGTAGGCGGAAACTTGAGGCCATTAATCCTCAAGGTAGGACCGAGGGACAGTAGCGGTAGATCTATCTGGGTGTAGCGAGCCCAACCCCTGAGCCCGCCTAATGGACCAGGTGGTGACTTTGTACCCATCGCAAAATCTGCTAGGTTTGAGTCTTCCTACTTGCACTTCACACATATCAATGGCCTTGCAATCCATTGGTGATCTCTTTTTCCTTATTTGCTACATACCAGGATTTTATACATACGAAGGTTTATTTACTCACTTACACATGAACTCGCTCAACATTATTGTTGATTTTTCAACTTACATAGGGAATTAAAGGATCTGGCACGGTATGGCACGATTTCCCGCTGCACTAGTTACGAGGTCATCCAAGTTTAAGGGATGTGACTTCTTCCTGGACGAGTCACAGTTCTTAAACTGTGTTTATGTCATATTGATGTTTGTGTCTGTTGAACACTACTTATGTTGTTAGGATGTGTTTCCGTTGAGACAATGTTATGGTATTTTACTTTTCAAACTAAATTTAATGGATGATCTTGCACGGTTTTTAAATTCATATAGCTTGTTATGGTTAAGCTATGGTATTAAGAAGTCACACCAAATTAACCACGCTTCCGCAAAGCCAGGGTGTGACAGCTTGGTATCAGAGCCTCGATCATAGCGAACTAGGATTCTTTCTCGAGTCTAGACTATGATCACTAGGGCTCTCACGAAAACATTTTTACTGCATACCACTTAAGTCCAGATCAAAAACGTTTTTATAAACAAATGTTGAGCACATTTTATTTATTATTTATAGGCTCAGTCTTGGAGGCTGAGGCTCGGTCATGGAGACCGAGGCTCGATCTAGGAGATCGAGGTAGATGGCTAGTGAGACTAGGGAGAGTAGGCTCAGTCTTGGAGGCTGAGGCTCGGTCTTGGAGACCGAGGCTCGGACTAAGAGATCGAGGTAGATGGCTAGTGAGACTAGGGAGAGTAGGCTCAGTCTTGGAGGCTGAGGCTCGGTCTTGGAGACCGAGGCTCGATCTAAGAGATCGAGGTAGATGGCTAGTAAGACTAGGAAGAGCAGGCTCAGTCTTGGAGGCTGAGGCTCGGTCTTGGAGGCCGAGGCTCGATCTAAGAGATCGAGGTAGATAATAGAGCAGTCTTAGAGGCTGGGAGGCTAGTGGGACTAGGAGAATTATTTGATTGTTTATTGTTGACTAACATGTTTATAGGATTATATGATTGATTGTTATACGTATATGTGTTTGTGTTACAAACGTCATGCTTTCATCATGTACTAGAAAGATGGACACTACGAATCCCATGGCCATAGTATCAGACGACTTAGTTTCATCGGAGCACGAGGTGTACATTTCCGATACTACCGGCACAGACAATGACGACTTTCAGCCCTTTTGCGCTGCCTGAAGTCGTAGCAGAGACTAATGATGGCCATCTTGTTGGGAATTTGCCACTCGCGGTGATCCCTGCTCCTGTGCCCCTTGCCACTTATCCTGTTGTTGATATGCCCCCCCCCCCCGACGTGGCCTCTGACGACGATAACGATCTACTAGAGGAGGACCCATTCGAGGGCGAGGCCCTATTGCTGCTGGTATTAGCCTACTGCTTGCGGACGCTCCTGCAAGGGGAAACTCATGCCCATTCCCCTGTCCCAGACTCATTTGAGTTTCTGACATCCGCATTTTCGCATATACAGGGAGTGCAGCACCATTCACACGACGCCAACCCTGATACGACATCATCAGCTGCACCGGTTCCCGCACACAGCTTTGAGTTTGATCACAGTATTAAGGGTGATCTTGTTCTTCCACCTGGTTTTGATCCAGACCATGACCTTGAGTTCATACACTTAGACCAGCCCTTGGAGGATCCTGTAACCCCCTGTGATGGTTGATCCAGCTGATTTTGAGATGGAGTTTGTTGATCAGGAGCCAGTCGTGGCCCCTGAGCCAGGCATTGCTCCTAACACCGCATTGGAGCATGACCCTGTTCATGCCGATGCACCTGCTGTTGCTCCTTGATTGATCATCTGCTTGGACGAGAGAAAATTTGGGGTAACTGTGCAAGACAATTTATTATTACGGGGGCCCACGTAATAATGACTTGTAGTGCACAGAAATCCTGGTGGACTCTGCGGGTCAAGCTAATGAAAACCAATGTAGCAGGAAATAACTCGAACACGAATGACCAAGGCGATGAAGCCTCGAGTTCATTCTATTTCAAGCAACAAGCCAAATTGGCAAGCCTATGTGAAGGCTCAGAAATTTATTTCCCCACCCATACATTGAGTATATTTGCGTGTAAAATTGGGTGAGTACATGATGGCTTATGGTGCTATGTATCTCATAGACAATTGGAAAGTTGTCTAACCCACTTCATGCCATTTCGGCAGAAGAGAATGCCACCCAGGCGTGACACAAACACCAGTATGTTGCCAAGGATAGGAGCCGAGCTGCAAAAACGCATCTCACAGGAAAATGCATGACATGAAGCACTCCGCGCTAAGCACAGCGATGGCACTACTGGAAATAACCCCCCCCCCCAACTGACCGCACCTATAAGCAGTTCCTGAACTGCAAGCCTTTGAACTTCGACGAAACAGGAAGCGCCATTGCATTTGTTCGTTGGTCCGAAAAGATTGACTCCATTCTAAGAATGACTAACGGTTCGCCCCAACAGAGTGTTACCTTTACCTCGGGGTCATTTCTAGATGGCACACTCTCATGATAGGATCTTCGGAATTCAGACCCTTGGTAAAGATGCTGCTTATGCACTGAGCTGGGACGAGCTCAAGGAAATGATTGAGGAGAAATGTGGTTCTAAGACTGGAATAATAGAAGCTTGAGATGGAGTCCTGGAATTTGAAAATGGACGAACCAGAGATTCCTGAACATGTCCAGCGATCGCACGACTTGCCTAGGGTCGTCCCCTACTAAGTCATAAATGTTGTATGATACAGTTGGGTACCTGTAAACCTTGCATTTTGGTCTCGATTTGTGGCAATGCAATCGCAGTGATCTATTGTTTATGTTCTATGACATGGGATGTTATGTGGCTGATTTATTTATAACATGAGATGTTATGTGCTGATATTGTTGAGTACATACGTACGTTTCACCTGCTATGACCTAACCTACGTAAAACATCTTTTATAAGATGCCACCAAGACGCGAAATGCGCATGCCCACCTCAGAGGCGGAGCTTCAAAAGATAATTGTTGCAGCTATAGCACAGCACGAGGCCCTACGCTCCGAACCTAGCAGAGGCACCTCAGAAAATAACGGTTGTTCCTACTGGCACTTCCTCAATTACAAGCCTCCGAAGTTCAACGGCATTGGGGGTGCCATAGCTTTTGTGAAATGGATTGAAAGTATGGAATCCATCTTTCGAATTAGTGGTTGAACGCCAGAACAACAAGTCCCATACGTTACTGAGTTGTTTCAAGATGGAGCTCGATTATGGTGGAATCTTCAGGTTCGAATAATGGGCCTAACTACAGCATACGCGTTAACTTGGGATGAGTTGAAAGGAATAATGCGTAAGAAGTATTGCACCCAAACAGAAACACAGAGGTTGGAAGGTGAATTCCAGAGTCTGATAATGGAAGGTCCGAAAATGTTGAAATTCATGCAAAGACTTCATGATTTGGCACGAGCCGTTCCGTACTTCGTAGAACCAGAATTGAGGAAATTAGGACATTTCATTTGGGAACTGGCACCTCAAGTCCTGAGCTTAACGACAACATCTACGCCACCAACAACTATGGCTGCAAGTAAGATGGGCTTGGCACTCGTTACGGAAGTCATTAGACTAGAAAAACTTGCAAAACCTGACAAGGAGACTCACGTCGAGTCATCCGGAGGTAAAAAACGGAAGTTCTCGAACTTCAAGCAAGGCACTAGTGGGGTTGATAAGAAAGGAGAGTCAAGCGCGCCAGCCCAGGTTACAGCTGGTAGTGGAAAGAAAGGAAAGGGATATATGGGCACTCAGCCCAAGTGCAACACCTGCCAGCGTCACCATTCTGGCCGGTGTAGTTTGAAAGTATGTGAAGCTTGTGGAAATACTGGCCACTTGAAGGATTCTTGTTGGGCCATAGCTAGCCAGAGAGGCCAGGGAGGATTCGGAAACAGAAACACCAACCGGGGCGGAAATGGAAATCGCCCATAAGGGGACAATGGAGGTGATGGAATTAGAGTCAACAATGCTAATCAAGCGGGCGCGGTGAATCGTAACCAGAGGAATAATCAAGCTGGAAATGGTGGTGGAAATGGGCAAAGATCCGGATGCTTCAACTGTGGTGACCTTGGGCACTACAAGAGGAACTGCCCAGAGTTGAACCAAGCCCGTGGAAGGGTTTTCAACATAAAAGCGAGGGAAGCGCGCCAGGATCCCAATGTCGTTACTGGTAAGTTCCCTGTAAACCAACGCTATGCATCCGTTTTATTTGATACTGGCGCCGATTATAGCTTCGTGTCATTAGAGTTTAAGAATATGCTTGGATTAGCCGCTAGTAAGTTAGATATCCCGTACTCGATCGAATTGGCTAATGGAAAGTTAGTAGAAGCCAACGAAGTTATCAGAGGTTGTGTGATCGAATTGGGAGAGCGTGAGTTTGCTCTGGATCTACTACCGGTCCAGTTGAGAAGCTTCGACGTGGTAGTAGGAATGGATTGGTTATCAGGCAACAAGGCTGAGATAGTTTGTCATGAAAAGGTAGTTCGTGTCCCATTCGAAGATGGTGAAACAATTGTGGTTCACGGAGAAAAGCGTGATACGCCGTTAAGGATTATCAGCTGCCTCAAAGCGCGAAAATGTTTACAGAAAGGATGTGCTGCCTTTCTGGTAGACATTGTAGATAAGAAAGCTGAAGAACCGAAGATCGAAGACATCCCTGTCGTGAGGGAATATCCAGAAGTCTTCCCAGAGGACTTGCCTGGATTGCCGCCTCAGAGGCAAGTAGAGTTTCGCATCGATTTAGTTCCAGGCGCCGCGCCTGTGGCTAAGGCACCCTATAGACTTGCCCCGTCTGAGATGCAAGAACTGTCGACACAACTTCAAGAGTTGTTAGACAAGGGATTTATCCGACCAAGCTCCTCGCCTTGGGGAGCTCCGGTCCTGTTTGTCAAGAAGAAGGACGGTAGTTTCCGTATGTGCATTGACTACAGAGAGTTGAATAAGCTGACGATCAAGAATAGATACCCTCTGCCGAGAATCGACGATCTATTCGACCAACTGCAAGGTTCAAGCTTTTACTCTAAGATCGATCTTCGATCTAGATACCATCCATTAAGGATACAAGAGGAAAGTATCCCGAAGACAGCCTTCAGAACTCGTTATGGACACTATGAGTTCCTAGTTATGCCGTTTGGGTTGACAAACGCACCTGCAGTTTTCATGGATTTGATGAACAGCGTTTGCAAGCCGTACCTCGACAAGTTCGTGATTGTGTTCATCGACGACATTTTGATTTACTCTAAAACAAAGGCTGAGCACGAACAACATCTAAGAGCTATTTTGGAGTTGCTAAAGAAGGGACAGCTGTATGCCAAATTCACTAAGTGCGAGTTTTGGCTACGTGAAGTCCAATTCCTTGGACACGTGGTGAATGGAGATGGAATTCATGTTGATCCCACAAAGATCGAAGAGATCAAGAATTGGGAAACGCCAAAGACGCCAACCGAGATTCGGCAATTCTTGGGTTTGGCTGGCTATTATCGAAGGTTCATTGAGAATTTTTCAAAGATCGCTCAACCATTGACGCTCCTCACGCAGAAAGATAAGAAGTTTGATTGGGGAATCAAACAGGAAGAAGCATTCCAGATATTGAAGGATAAGCTCTGCAACGCGCCAACCTTAGCATTACCGGAAGGTACAGATGATTTCGTGGTATACTGTGACGCCTCACATCAAGGATTGGGTTGCGTGTTGATGCAACGCCAAAAGGTTATTGCTTACGCGTCACGCCAGCTGAAGGTACATGAAAAGAACTATACCACACCTGATTTGGAACTAGGCGCAGTGGTTTTTGCTTTAAAGATCTGGAGACACTACTTTTATGGTACAAAGGGTACAATCTTCACAGATCACAAGAGTCTACAGCACATATTCAACTAGAAGGAGTTGAATATAAGGCAAAGACGATGGGTAGAGTTCTTGAATGACTACGACTGCGAGATAAAGTACCACCCAGGGAAGGCGAATGTGGTCGCCGACGCCCTAAGTCGAAAAGAAAGGATCAAGCCCATAAGGGTTAGGGCTTTAGAAATGATTATTCAGACCAATCTTTCCTTGCACATTCGTGCCGCGCAGAAAGAAGCCCTCAAGGAAGGAAACCTTGAAGAAGAATATCTCCGTGGGAAGGAGAAGTTATTGGTACCAAACAAGGAAGGAACGTTATGTTTCGAGAAAAGGATTTGGGTTCCTTTGTTTGGTGGTTTAAGGAAGGTTATTTCCGATGAAGCTCACAAATCGCGGTACTCTATCCACCCAGGAGCGGATAAGATGTACCAGGACCTAAAAGATTATTATTGGTGGCCTAGGATGAAAGGCGATGTTGCTGTTTATGTGAGCAAATGTTTAACATGCACTAAGGTTAAAGCGGAATACCAGAAGCCCTCGGGACTTCTGCAACAACCTGAAATTCCCAAGTGGAAGTGGGAACAAATCTCCATGGATTTTATTACGAAGTTGCCAAGAACGCCAAGAGGCCATGACACTATTTGGGTGATAGTGGATCGATTAACGAAGTCAGCGCACTTCTTACCTATCAGAGAGAAGAATAATACGAGCAAGTTGGCTGAAATTTACATGAGAGAAATTGTTACACGCCATGGAGTACCTCTCTCCATCATCTCTGATAGAGACGGAAGGTTCGTATCAAGGATTTGGCAATCCTTCCAAGAAGCTTTTGGCTCGCAATTGAATATGAGCACTGCGTTTCACCCACAGACCGACGGTCAAAGCGAACGGACGATACAGACTTTGGAAGACATGCTGAGAGCATGTGTTATGGATTTGGGCGGTAGCTGGGATAAGCATTTGCCTTTGGTCGAAATTTTCATACAACAACAGCTACCACACCAGTATTGGTGCCGCGCCATTCGAAGCTTTATATGGCCCAAGTGCAGATCACCGCTTTGTTGGTCTGACGCAGGTGATAGACAGTTGGTTGGTCCTGATGTGATCCAGGAAACCACAGATAAGATTGCACAGATCCGAGATCGCATCAGTGCGGCTCGTGACCGTCAGAAAGCCTATGCGGATCGAAAAAAGAAGCCTCTGAAATTTGAGGTAGGAGATATGGTTTTGTTGAAGGTATCACCCTGGAAGGGTGTGGCACGCTTTGGGAAGCGTGGGAAGTTGAATCCGCGGTATATTGGTCCATTCAGAATCTTGGAAAGAATTCGGTCCATAGCATACAAGTTGGATCTACCTGCCGAACTGAATGGTGTTCACGATACATTTCATGTATCCAATTTGAGGAAGAGTCCAACGCAAGATACCGTTGTCATTCCTACCGACGAAATTCATGTCGACGACATGCTCCACTTCGTTGAAGAGCCTGTTGAGGTTACGGATTGGAAAGTGAACAAGACCCGCCGGAGCAGTGTCAAGCTCGCCAAAGTTCGTTGGAATACCAGACATGGTCCTGAATACACCTGGGAGCGTGAGGACCGGATGAAAGAGAAATACCCCCACTTATTTCCCAAGAACCCTGCGACTAGAAGCAGAACCTAAAATTTCGGGACGAAATTTTTCTAACGGGGGGAGAATGTGACAACCCTCACTAAACCAGGTATCCGTACGATTGAATTAATAATTAATTACTGCTTAATTACTGTGCTTGCTTGAAATTACTGATGAACTGCTACTTGATTTCTGATACTTGCACATATCTGCATCATACTTTAATTACCGTCACTACATTATTTACATACTGAACTCTAGTGACAAACATGATGCACAAAAGCACAGTAGCACTATGAACGGATAACCTATTGAACATGCTGATAAAGCCAGCATCAGGCAGGTACTGCCTCTAAGGCCTGTATGAGCCAGAGATAGTTACTACACTAGTTGTGAGTGTAGGGATACAAGGGTTGTAAAACCGCGTCTCTAGGAATAAGTTACAATGACTGGATGTGCCTAAAACGTACTCTAAGCACAAAACTCAGCACATTAATAAACAATTCAGCTTCTAGCTAACTAATAAAGTGCCAAAACATGAGAAAAATATTACTAAACACTTTCCAAAGTGTCGGGAATAATTTGTGTCACTAAAAATGGTATTAACGACACTCTAAAGCTTTGTTAAGCGCTTTAACGGACTACTATCCAACCGAACAACCGGACTATACCCGGAACATGAAAATATTGTTAATAACATTATTTGTCTTTTTCTGAGCCAGTTAGGGTCTCTGAATACCCTAACACTCGCTATAAAGCACAACACACAACTAACCTGGTTAATACTTAACTAACCTAATTAACCTAACTATAACTAACTAATTAGTTGAAAATGAACTAGAACCCCCCCCCCCCCCCTTGCCGATTTCGGTCACCTTGTGACCCCATGGTACAACATTTTTGATTATTTTATTTCCTTGTGTCCCATATCTAAGTGACATAAGAACCCTTGGACCATAATCTCATCTTTTCCTATAAGTATCTAGTCTTGCACACATGAACACTCACATTTCACAACACCACTCAAACACTCTCTCTTGCCCTCTATAAGCTTCGGCCGAGATCCCCTATATACATCCATCCATTTTTCGATTTCACTCATCGCATTCCAACATCACACAAGCATTAAGGATCACGTATAAGGAGTCTTGGTGCACTTGGAGCTTGAAGGACCTCACTCTGTTGCTTTTATCCTCTCATTTTGCGCTTAGATTCTCCCCTAGCCTCGAGCTAGTGGTAAGTTGCTAAAATCACCTTCTTGAACTATCTTAAAGTGGTTAAAATGATTTGTCACGGTTGAAACTCGTAAACTTACAAGATGATGCATTAAAGTCTACTAAAAACACTAATATTGATGGTTAAAAGCTTATATGTTGTGTAAATTTTGTAGTAATTGATTTGTGTGGTTATTTGGACCCGATCTATGTTGTGGTAGCTCGGATCATCATTTAACCCGGGTTGGTCATGATCATGGATCATGACATAAGGATGTTTTGGAAATAACAAGGGTTAGAGGATGAAACTCTACCACACACAAATCATGAACTGGTGTAAAAGTGATTTTACTTACAAAATAGTGTTTAAAACTAGTAGATCTACGGATCTACAAGTGGTATTTTCAAAGGACCGAGTGTCAAGGAAATTATGTTTTCTAAAGACGGATCTTACGTTAACAAGAATGATTTGAGAACACACAAGTGTGTAAACACTTGTGTAGCACAAAGTTTCGACAAAATAACAATTTTTGTAAAAGATGACGAGAAGTTGTGAAAACGGAATTTCTTTAAAAGCAAGGTTTCTACGAAACCGGACTAATTGATATTAAGATCCGCTAAAAGTAATGAGATTTACTTCGTATTTTTGAGTAAATCACAAGTTCATGAAATCTTTGCGATTTACATATTTATTAACTAGATTGTTGTGTTGAGTATTGTTTTGATTGAATAAGAAAACTGGTTGATTGATTTATAAAAGAAAATGATACGCTTGAAAGCGTGGCCACCTCCAGTTACAGAGGAAACTCTGGCGAAATTTTTCCAAAAACCTAACACTTAGAATTATTTTCACTATAAGTGTTAGAAATACTTTTCGACATGTTTTCAAAATATAAGTTTCGCCACGACTTTATTTACAAATATCGGAGGTGGGATTTTCACAAAATTAAACGTGATAAATATATATTTAGTAAATATATTTTTCACAACGTCACTTGTCAATTATTTTGCGAAGTGTATAAATATTGTTTTTAGGGTAAAAATAATATTATCAAACGTTAACGAATCCAAAATAATACGAACGCCTTCACGATAAATATATAAGTTACACCGGTAATTATTATTACCACTCGATCGTTAAAATGTAACTTACGTATTTTACGGAAATATTTATGAACGCTTATTATTGTTAAAGTATTATTTTGGGAAAATTATGTGGAGCAAAAATATAATATTTTTTGAGAAAAATATTTATATTTTGAAGTTAAAAATAAGATATATATTTTAAGTAAGACTTAATAATATATCTCGTACACACATGTATTAAATCCCCCATCCTTGGGAAGGAAAATAATTACCAAGTATGCGAAGAATGTAAACACGAAATAGTTGTCTAACTATGGATTAGGATCAAATACAAAGGGTCCTAATTGTAAGAAGTGTAAGAAGGATTTATAGAGTGACAAGTGTCCAATAACCTAAAAAACCTCACTACACAAAAAAACCCCACTACAAAAAAAAAAAAAAAAAACTTAAACATCTACCACCACCAAAAACCTAACCCCCCCCCCCCCACATCACCCACCCTAAAAATTTTTTTTTTTATTGCCGAGAGGGTGGGGGTGGGGGGTGGGGGTTTAGGTTTTTGGGTGGGGGTGGGGGTGGGTGTTTAGTTTTTTTTAGATTTTTTTTTAGGTTTTGGGGGTATGGGGGGGGGGGGTTTAGGGGGGTGGGGTGGGGGGGGGTTAGGTTTTTTTTAGGTTTATAGGGGGTGGGGGGGTTTAGGTTTTTTGGGGGTTTTTTCGTGAGGTATAGTTTTTTTTTTTTTTTGCGGGGGGGGGGGGGGGGGGGGGTGGGGGGGTTTAGGTTTTTTGGTGTGGGGGTGGGGGGGTTAGGTTTTTGGGTGGTGGTGGGGTGGGGTGGGGGTAGGTGTTTAGGTTTTTGGTGGTGATGTAGTGGGTTTAGTTTTAGGTTATTGGACACTTGTCACTCTATAAATCCTTCTTACACTTCTTACAATTAGAAGCCTTTGTAGAATAACTTGACCCGTCTAACTATTTCCCAAAACTTAAACCAAAAAGTTAAGGCACGACCGTCCGTCTAATAGAGTTAGCACATGTAGGTCGTTGCACAGCTGCTTGACTTGGAGACATACTTGGTAGAGACGCACCGCTGTGAGTTCATGTCCCCCTTTTCTCTTAACCGTTTTCAGTTTTCTATGCTGCGGGGGTGAAATACATGTTACAATGTTTACGAATACTTTATACATGGTATGGTTAGCGTAAGGAGGTTTATTATTTAGATCATGTGAATTGGGTAGGCGGAAACTTGAGGCCATTAATCCTTATTTGCTACATACCAGGATTTTATACTTACGAAGGTTTATTTACTCACTTACACATGAACTCGCTCAACATTATTGTTGATTTTTCAACTTACATGTATTTCAGGGAATTAAAGGATCTGGCACGGTATGACACGATTTCCCGCTGCACTAGTTACGAGGTCATCCAAGTTTAAGGGATGTGACTTCTTCCTGGACGAGTCACAGTTCTTAAACTGTGTTTATGTCATATTGATGTTTGTGTCTGTTGAACACTGCTTATGTTGTTAGGATGTGTTTCCGTTGAGACAATGTTATGGTATTTTACTTTTCAAACTAAATTTAATGGTTGATCTTGCACGGTTTTTAAATTCATATAGCTTGTTATGGTTAAGCTATGGTATTAAGAAGTCACACCAAATTAACCACGCTTCCGCAAAGCCAGGGTGTGACACCTGCTAATGTGCAAAGGCTTCTTGAGGAGTGGAAGATCTGCGGCAATAACATCAGCGACGATGGTGGCTAGTTTGTTTTAGTTCTTGTTGCTTTCATTTTGTTCTAGATGGTTGTCTAGGTGGTTTTTTTTCTTTTTGGGTTGTAGTTTGTTCGCTTGGTTTACTTTCATGAGGCATGTCTCATGTTTGAACTAGTGTAGGTTCTCTACACTACTTGTTTGTTTTGGTTGTGAATATATAGAATCATCGGGGTAACCTTTTACAAAAAAAAAAAAAAAAAAAAAAAAAAAAAAAAAAAAAAAAAAACTACGTCACGATACTCCACGCCGGGCCTAACGGTATTACGTGAAAATATCGGGGTGTGACATATTAGAAGGGACAAATATGTTATTTGTATATAGATGTGAAATTCATTATAAAAGAAATTTGTCAAACAAGGGAACTCATCATTCTTCCTTTGTTGCTTCCTTTGTTATTTTCTTTATCTTAGTTGTCGTATATGTAGTTGTATTTATTTATTTCCTTTCCATAATCTCTATGTGAGTGCTAAGTGTGTAGTCGTCCCTATGTATATAATTTGCTCCTTAAATCACATTATAACATGTCTCATGATCTACAACAATATTTAACTATTTTAGAAGACGATGTTGAAAATAAACTATCATTTTCCCCATGATTCAAACCACGATCGCGAAGATCATACCAAAAACTCCAAGCTTGAAACGTTATCCACGACTCAAAGGGCTATACAATAACGAAAATGGAGAGAATTGTGATCTAACTTACAACACTTATAATTGAATCAAGCTCGGCAGCCCGGAGGCACAATTAATCCACTGTAAATTGGCTTCACGTTGCAACATTCTTGATGTGCATGCCCGTGGCGACCTTGGTATCTCAAGTTAATGTTGGAAATCTTCACATTTTCGCAACCATTATTGGCTTTACTACACCTAAGCTTCACCACTGCTGGTGTAGTCGCGGTACCCTTAATGTTCTTGATGCAAACTTTGTGAACCTTCACCAATGATGGTTTCTGTACGACTTCCATCGAGTCAGGAATAAACAAGAAATTGGCTCATATATGATATATCGCAAGATATAGCACGTATCATTTAACAAAAAGTTTACACAATTTTATATAGGATTTTGCTCATTTCTGATGCATATCAATGATTCTCCTTTCTGTATTCCATTAATTTTGCCCTGCTATAAACTTTTTAAGTTAACATTCTTTTACAGCTAAATTCCACCTAATGATGTAGTTGCAAGAATTTGAACTCACGTTACTTTTGAAATAAATTTTTTTTGAACGATAAATTTAGATCACTGACGGACCACTGTAGTATTATCGTGCCACTAGTGGAACCACCCGACCGTATCCATTTCCACTAGACATAATGCCTATATTTCAATTCAGGAGAAAACCCAACAAATATGAGAAAAAACCCATTGTGGGAATCGAACCCAGGACCTACTGGTCTTAAAGTCTTACCCCACCCCAAAGATACCACTAGGCTATAATTAAGAGAAAATTACCATTATAGCCAAGAATAAAGTCAACTTACCAATCTAGCCAAGTGATGAGTCTTTGGAAGGACTGTCTCTAATCCCAAGGCGGCTGATGCCTCTTTTTGTTCCTTTTTCACGCCCGCGACTCTCCAATCGACACGTGTAGCAATTATTAATACTTCCAAAGTGACACATGCGAAGCCTCTCATAAGAGGCAAGCTATCCGGCTTGCGTCTGGCTTCAAGAAAAACTATCTAATGAGTTTGGAACCTATCTAATGAGTTTGGCACAATTTTTTAGGGCACATGTTTTGATGAGTTGGAAACCTATCTAATGAGTTTGGCACAATTTCTAATGAGTTTTGATGGCACATTTTAATTAAAAAATTAAGTTGGATGCGTTAGCGACGCATGGCAAGCGTCGCAAATACTTCAAGATCTTCCGTGACAGCGACTGATGTGATGGGTCTGACAAAAACGCGAAGGATGCGTCGCCGACTCATGTGATGCGTCTGAAAAACTGACATTTTGTTGCGTTACAGACTCATCCGACGAGTCTTGTACGGACGCATTAAAAGCTGAGTTTTTCTTGAAGCCAGACGCAAGCCGGATAGCTTGCCTCTTATGAGAGGCTGCGCATGCGTCACTCTGGAAGTATTAATAATTGCTACACGTGTCGATTGGAGAGTGGCAGACGCTAAAAAGGAACAAAAACAGGCATCAGCCGCCTTAGGATTAGAGACGGTCCTTCCAAAGACTCATCACTTGGCTAGATTGGTAAGTTGACTTTATTCTTGGCTAAAATGATAATTTTCTCTATAATTAATCCATGTGCACTTTTGAAACAATATTACTAGACCACTAAGTCATGAGTTTGTGATATTTATAATTAATCCATATCCCTTTAACCTATAAAGGATTGTGTAAACGTGCCACATTTTAACTGAGTGTAATCTCTTTGTCAAGTCAGTCGTTATACAAGCCGTGTAACAGGGTGGATGTTACTTATACGGGTCGTATAAAAGAGCAACGTTCGTATGCTACATCTGATTGATACACACCGTATAAAAGGGTGAGTATGTGTGCTACATCTTATACGGGCTATATAGACTTTTTTTTTTCTTATTTTTTTATAAAAAGCCAATTAAAATTCAACAACAGGGTGTGCGTTTAGAGTTTATAAAACTCCTTTTATTTGTATGAGTTAAATGCAGGGTTCGGGATGTAAAAGAGTTTCAGAAGTTGCATGAATTACGTACCTGTTTTGTGCATGCACCATGCGGGCAATAATCTTGCTCAATGATAATAGGGTTTTCAACTTTATCCATGGTAAGATCTTCAAATGTCATATCCGCAACCTCTCCTGGAAGGGAATCAGGCCATGTTTTGATCCGAACCCCATTCTGCGTGCACGAGAAGACGCAGTTCTTCACGAAAACTCCCCTCACCGGTTTCTCTCCCGGGTTTCTTCCCAAACTTCCCACACTAATACCATGTCCCGGGCCACATTTCACACCCTCAATGCGCAAGTTTTCACACCCATCCCCGATCGAGATGCAATCATCACCGGTTCTAATTACGGAGTTCTTGATTGTGATGTGCTTCGACCACCCTAGGTGGATTCCATCAGTGTTTGGGCTCTCTGCTGGTGCCAGAATCTTGAAGTTATCAAACGTTACATTCGTACACGACATCACGTTAGAATGGAAATTCTTGCTGTCCTTTGAAGTTATTCCCGTGATTAAAGAGTTCTGGATGAAGTTAAAGCTAAGATTCTGTTTCATTACAACATACAACGGCCGATATAAGTCATTACTCCATCCCACATTAAGTTCATGGACTTGTATATATGAGTGCAAAAACCTTGATTTAGTCGGAACATGCATATTCAAACGCATGCATGATACTTTTTATTGTGCATATTTTCAACCGTTTTAACTAAGGTTTTGACATGATAAATGTTTGTTTATAATATATACACATACATACATACTGTAGGCCACACGGTTTTTTGCTATGAGCATTTTTCTTCGGATTGTTGGATGGCCATGCCATGGCTCCTCCAACACCATCTAACGTACCACAACCTGTAACAATATAATCAATCATCATCATCACAGTTTTTTCCAAAATGTTTTTTTTTTTTTTTTTTTTCTAAACCTTGTTTCACAAATGTGGCCAAAAATATATATTTAAAAAAACTGGTGTCTCCGGACTTCGCACCAAACCGTGGTTTAAGCTTTTTAAACAAACCACGATTTGCATGCGAAGACCACTCACATACCAAGGATTCGATTGAAGTAAACACGTTCCGGACTTAGCAAGTTAGGAGACATGGAAACAAAAATATATTTTCCCCATATGTGAGATAAGGTTTTAGAAAAAACAACATTTTTGAAGCATGCTATATTGGAACGTTATTTATTTGAATGTCTAAAATCTATTAGATGTCAACTATTATGTACCTGATAATGTCATGCCATTCAGGTAACTAAATGTAATCCATTGCTTTCCTTTTGGAATGAGCGCAGGATCCTTGGGACCTGTCAAAATCGCATCGATTCTAACCTCGATTGGTGCTTTGCAAGGTCCACGAAACTCGAACACGTTCAAGCAAAAGTGACCTTTAGGAATGATCAGTTTGCTGGGTTTTGGTGCACAACATGCGGCCTTCCATGCAGCATCTAAAGCCTAGAAATCAATTGCATTGACACCATACAAGGAAAGAACATTAATATTAATATTTTAGGATGAAATCATAGGGTTTTTAAGTTTTTACCTTGCTGATTTCGGAACCAGGCCTTGCACCAAACTTCGTGATGTCGAATTCATGAGCCTTCGATACTGCGATGAACGTAAATATAGCAAAAACTATTGTTGCTTTGGAGCCGGTCATGACAAAATTTTGGTTCGGATTCAATGATTAGATAGATATCTGAAACATGATTTAGTTTTGCTATTTATGATATCTGTGAAGTCAATTTATTTCAGATTGTTGTCTTATTTTGGATTTGAATGGCAGGAATAGATTGATGTTTTTGGACCAGAAAGGAGACTTAACACTAGAATTTCTTATTTTAGAACTCTTACAAACAATGCACGTGATTTCGAGTAACATTTAATTATAATTACGAAAAAATTATTTTTATTTTGAGTTAGAAAGAAAATTCAAAGTGTTACCTTTTATATCGTACACTTTAGATTGACAAGTTTTAAGGGAAGAAATGTATAATGGTTTTTTCTTACTTGGGGCATGTTTGGCTAGGATTTTTGAAACAACTTATTAGCTTATTGACTTATTGACCCCTCCCCCCTCCCGTAGTGGGGCGTTTTTTTTTTAAATTAAAAAATAACGCCGAAAAACGCCAAAATCCCATTACATAGGGGCGTTTTCGGGCTTTTTTTCGAAAAAAATTGGACCCACGTTGTTTGAAACACGCCGAAGCCCCCCAAAACTTGATTTCTTTGCCCAATAAGATCTTGCCATGTGTGTATACTTAGTTTTAATTAAAAAAAAAACAAAAGATGGATTTAAAAAAAAGGAAGAAGAAGAAGTTGCAGGAGGTTCTCGATGTTTAAAGAAAGAAGAAGAAGTTGCAAATTAAAAAAGGAAGAAGAAGGTTTAAAAAAAGGATTTTGCATTTAAATCCCTAAAGTTTAAAAAATGGATTTAAACTTCAAAAGTCCTTAAAAAAGATTTTGCATTTCTGTCCCTAAAGTTTTAATTAGTTTTAATTAGATTTTGCCAATGTAATTTTTTTTTACTTTTTTCTGGTTTTTTTATTTCTAGTATTATATTTTTTTTAATTTAATAAAGTATTTTAAGTTTTTAATTAAAAAAATAATTGTTTAATGATAGGAAGGGGCGTTATTGGGCATTATTCCCACTACGCCACTTTTGCAATAACCCCCAGTAATGCCCCCATGCTGACTGGACTGCCACGTGTCGTAAAACGCCCAAGGGTGGGGGCATTATTGCTCAAACCACTACACATGGTCTTATTGTTTTTTTCCCTTCACATACACCCTCATTGCCAAACATCATTTTGAAGCGTATGACTTTTCAAAAAGCCAATAAGTCAATAAGTTATTTCAAAAAGCTTAGCCAAACATCCCCTTGAACCTACTTCACCCCCAATTTTCAAACGGTTATAACTTTTTTATACGTTAATATTAAAAAAAAAAAAAACTACACCGTATTAACGAGCATTTTATTCTTTTTAATTCAAGCAGACCATTGCTATAGTTTTCTTATGTTTTTAAAAATTTTATATTAGAACCTATAAAGTTACATGATTATGTTCCATTACATTACGTACTAGAATATAATCAATGAATACCTAAATCAATGGATACTCATTACTTGATTACGTAATTACGAAACAATAGTTGACTATGTATTATTACATGATTACGTGATTTTGAATACCCATTAGGCCAGAGGGTGTGGCTTAATGCCACCACACCACCTCAACATTTATGGCGCCCCATGGCGCTATCCACCATCCCGTCGACTTTAAAGGGGGGTGCTATAGGCCTTCTGCCACCGTGCTAACGAGCAAGATTGAAGGGATCCAGGGAATGTCGATCAACTATCCGTTGATCAACTATCTTTTCATCAACGATAACTTTAAAAAAAAAACATTAAGCTTAAAATTTAAAATTTGCCTATAAATACCCTATCCTTTTTATATGTTTTTTTATCTTTTCTTCCTCTACTCTTTATTCAAAATCTTTACCCCTTTTTTATTTTTCATAATCACACAATGTTTTCCAACAACCAAAACGTGTGGGATCCCAACCATCCGTTTTAGCAAAGTGGACCAAATAATCCCAACAACGAGCAAGAAGATCGTTATCAAAGAGACCCGCGAATGGGTGAGCTTGGATATTATCCGATGCCACTGACGTGCGTGCGGGTGTATATATTTTTAGTTATATTTTTAGCTCTTTTTACTTGCCGATTTCAAGTTTTAGATTTATAAAACACGATATTCTATTATCACTCTACACACATGCTAGGGCAAGTATACCCATCGCGGACGTAGAATAGTAATGGCAAGATACCGAGGCCATCAAAGGATACAAGAGCTTTTAGTACCGGCTTATCATTAACGTCTAATCGAACCAACTTTTGAGAAAATATTTTTAAACTAATTAAAAGATAAAAACAGAAAATAAAATAAAAATGATAGACAAGAAAGAATCACTTGGATCCAACTTATCTTTCATGTACCCTTTTAATGATTTCCACACTTTGGGCGTTTTATGAGATTATCCTAGTTATAGTAGTAGGCCTCTCTTTTGGAGGCGACGTTACCCTCAACCTAGTGGTTTGAGTTAGCAATAATACAATCCTATTAGCTCGGAATATTGAAAGATAATTAAGTAAGTTATTAATGCAAAATGTGGTGGACCCCATGTAAAAGGCGACGATCACCCTTGACCTGTTGGTCTGTGTAACACCCCGTGTTACGAAAGTCAAAGTACAAGTCAAAGTTAAAGTCAAAGGAAGAAAAGATTGCTAATTGCGATCTGTCACTCCTTGCTTAACTATGGATTGTACACTTTGACTTGTAATCGAATCTTCTATTTTATTGACTTTAGTTTTATTATGTGGAGTATCTGTGAATAATCGAGATTTAATCGATGTTTTATCGCTTTATCGCTAATCGCTATCGCAATCGCATTCGCAACTCGAATTATGCGTTCTAGAAATTATTTTACGTGTGTGTGCTAATTATGTGTTACTTGTGCATGTTTATTTATGTTTTGTGGTAATTATTCGAAAACGCAATCACAACTCTATCACAATCGCAATTCAAACGTAAACGCTAAACACAAGTTATAATCCTCCTAAATAACTTGGTGATTGTATGTTAGATATAATATTTGTATGGTTATTATTAATTTATCGCATGCTCAATCGATACTCGCTCAAACGCATCACAACGCTCAACACGCGAAACGAAACGTCGAAACGCAACTCATCGGAGCCACTCGATCCAATGACCATTCAATCGAATGGCCATCCGATCAGATTGTTACACGATCGGATTGCCATCCGATCGAAGTGTCATCCGATCGGCACGCCATCCGACACTTGCTCCTCCTTTCCCTTTTTGGCAACCTATAAGTACCCCCTGTCATATCACCAAAGTGATGTGACAGCTCTCTCTCATTCGACCAGCGCTCAAGCTCACTTTTCTCTCGATTTCTCGCAATTCTTGTAAGTTTTCAATTCAAATCTTGTACTTCTATGATCTACACACACTTCTTCATCATTTTCACCTTTGAATCTTAACTTTTAACCGTGAAATCAGTGGATTTGAGGTGTTCTAGGGTGATGTCATCATGGAGTTCTTATGAACTTCAAGAGTTGGCTTCATTCCACTAAGAACAACTTAGATCTGAAGGATTTCCACATGATTAAACGATGTTTTCGCATAGATCTAAACATCTTCAAAGTTAAAAGGATTGAAAGATGCATTTCTAACTGTTGATACATATTTGTGGACACGACTCACGGAACGAGAACTCGAAGACCAAAGACCATCGAAGTTCGAGATGAGTTTACAACTATAGAAGATAAAGACAAAGCTACAGCCAAGGGGGAGATTGTTGATGCACTTGTGTCTGTACTTTGTCTGTATTCGGTCTATATGTAAACGATGTCTTTGTCAGTCCTGTAAGTTGACCAAGTCAACCGTCCTCCTGGTTTGACTTGGCTCAACAGTTAGAAATATATTATGTGAAGTGTCTGAGTCGAAGGATGAGCAATCGAAGGATTATGTCTATCCTTCGATTGGCTCGAAAGATAAACCACGAAGGATACTGATGGACTTCGAAGGATATGCTATCCTTCGAAGTATATATGGATCCCGGATCCTGAACATAAATCAAACATTTAAACTTTGCCCAAACCCTAACCTCCCCTGTTTTATCAAGGTTCAAAACCCCTGTTATGATCATTCAAACCAGCCTTCAAACAACAATGTTCATAACATCCACAACATATACAGTAACATTACATAAACACAGAAACACTAAATCATAGGCTAAACATTCAAAATTTCATGAATAAAAATAAGAACATTAAAGAATGAATCAGAGTCAGTGATATGTTTATGAAGTTTTGATTTGTTGTTCGTTAATAGATTAAAGCATAACATCCTACCAAGATAATGTTATGAAATCCTGAAAATCAAACAAGTGTTTTTGAAATTTTGGCAGAGTTTCGAGAGGGTTTTGAGGTTTTTGAAAACTGATAATGATGAGTGATGAAGAAGACAACTATTTATATTCCACCTTGAAAGTTGAACCGTCTCGAAGGACTCAAACCGTTCGAAGGATGGACAGCTGTCACGAAGGATTCTCTTTTGTTCGAAGGATCCATATAAGGTTCGAAGGATCCAGATATTTTAAGGATCTGGATCGAAGGATGCCAGATATTTTTGGATTCTTCGAAGGATATCCTTCGATATAAAGCCATCTTTCAAGGGTTCTAGTCAACTCGAAGGATCACTTGGTCAAATCTTTCGTTGACCAACTATCTTTCGATGGAGACTGTTGACATTCATTGACTTTCTTTGACCATCTGATCTTTCGAGGGCCATTGCTTCCTCGAAGGATCAGATTTCCACCAACACTTGGATTTTTAGGGAATTTCCAATTTAACCCTTCAACATTTGAGGTTTTTCAGAAATGACCATGTTGAAAATTGTCCGTTATGAAGTTCAGCAAGGTTAATTTTATGAAGTAATTCGGCTTGTCAGGTATCGGATCGAGCACCAACATCATTCAATCAAAAATAAAGTTAAGATGAAAATCTTTTTGGATTTTGAAGTTTGATAAAAATAAAAGGCAACAATTTTAAAATCCTTTGAATGTTATCAAACGACATCACCGCTAATGTCGTGCTGATATGCACCAAACGACAAAAACTGTTTTAAAAATTAAAGCAGTAAATTAAGCAGAAAGTAAATATGTACAAACACAACAATATTTTTGCGAGTTTCTGGCGAAGAGAATCATATCAGCTTGCGGTCTTTTGTCAAAACACACTTCCCTTTTAAAATTCTTTTACAGAAGCGGATAAGTATTCTACCACAATTACCGATATTGTTGTCCACTTAAACTCAACGATCAGGTGTAATCATAATGCACTTGTGTCTGTACTTTGTCTGTATTCGGTCTATATGTAAACGATGTCTTTGTCAGTCCTGTAAGTTGACCAAGTCAACCGTCCTCCTGGTTTGACTTGGCTCAACAGTTAGAAATATATTATGTGAAGTGTCTGAGTCGAAGGATGAGCAATCGAAGGATTATGTCTATCCTTCGATTGGCTCGAAAGATAAACCACGAAGGATACTGATGGACTTCGAAGGATATGCTATCCTTCGAAGTATATATGGATCCTTCGATGGCAATTGTGGTCGACAGATAGTCCTTCGGACAGTCTGTCTAATCCTTTGACCAGACCTGCTGTGTGTGGGTATAAATACCCATGTAGTGTGTTGTGTTAAGTTAGACAAGAGAGAGACTTGAGAGGCTAGTGAGATAGATGCACACATAGAGAGAGCTTGAGAGCATTCTATCAAAACACACACACACACACTAGAGAGTTTGCAAGTTAGATTTGTAAACATTGTGCTTGTAACCGGAACCTTCATTCGTATTAATACAGTGGTGTTAATCGGTGAATCCTTGTGTGTTTGTGTTTATGCTTGTCTCAACCCGGTTTGCTTGCTAGCTTGGATTCCGCACTCGCTAGTGGGTTTGTATAACAAGGTTTGAGGTTCGTCATCCTCCGAAGAGGGACCTACAAGTGGTATCAGAGCTAAGGCTCTTTACCTTGTTTAAAATCGGGTTTTTGTTCAAGTCCTGGGTTGTTTTTTCGTCAGATCTGGAAAACCCAGTCGCCATGTTCTTGATGTGTTCTTGAAGTTCGTGACAGATCTTCATATTTCGAAAGATCATTCTTTTCTCGAAGGATTATCCAACAACCTCGAAAGATCAAATCTGTTCGAAAGACAGAAACTGGTGAATCATCTTTCGAGACCGAAAGATCTGTGCTCGAAACCCCCAACAACTTCGAAGGATACTTTATTAATTAAAGTGCACCGCCCAAGACACTTGTTGTTTTGCTGCTGGGTTCTCGGCCCAAGTCACCTCCTGAAGTGACCAATTATCATCAATCCGGCCACCGCCAAGAAAATAATCATTTTGAGTTCTCACAATTCTTGTTTGTTCTGCCCAAGAAAACAAATACTTTTGTTGACTTTTGTTGGATTCAAGATAAGACGCCGCCCAAATAGACCATTTAACTTTTTGTTGTATGTTGTCTGGGTTCTTGGCCCAACGCACCGCCCCAAGTGTTATTAATATGAAGTGTGCACCTCCAGTGACCAATAAAAGATGGGAAAGGCCATGTTTCATTAACAGCCCATTTTCAACATTGTAAAATTCGGAGGATCTTCATTAAATCACCGTCATTTCATTTAATTGGTTGGTCATCACCGTCCAAGTGTTCAATTAGATAGTCCACCGCCCAAGTCAACAAATTGAATTTTGTTGTGTGTTGTTGGTGACCACCGCCAAAGGGACTATTTTTGTTGATTGAAGAACCGCCCAAGACACCCACTAACAATTGGGTTGTTTATTGTTGGGGTTCAACTAAAAAAAAAAAAAAAAAAAAAAAGGGCAACGGCCATGTGCTCACCTCACAACAATTAAAAGATATTTTTTGTGTGTGATCACCTCACAAGGCACCGCCTCAAGTATCCAATATTTGATTAGTTGTTGTTGGTGATTGGTGATTACCGCCCAAGTGACGTGATCACAGCCCAAGATTCGGCCCAGGTGCTTAAATTAAAATTGTTGACTATTGTTTCAGAATCACCACCCAAAGTGACCAAACTTTTGGTTGTTGTTGTCTTGGTTCTCGGCCCAAGGCACTTTTATTTATTTGTTGTTGGGGTTCAATTAAAACAGGCCAACAGCCCATGTGCTTAAATTAAAGCCTTGTGTTCAGCCCAATGCACAGCCCAAGTAGCCAATAATTTTTGATTAGTTGTTGTGCACAAAGCCCACGATTAGAAAATCAACTTACGAAAGATCATCTTTCGAGACCGGTTTGGTATTTATCTTTCGTGTGATTTTTCAGTTGATCCTTCGACAGTGGAAAATACACGTGTACAAATTGTATCTCCATCAAGGGCCGAATCTCCCACATCATCTCGAATAACTGCAGAAATGGGAATAAACGGTCAATGGGATCCATCCGCATGGTCTTTGAATCCGTATTCATCTAATACGCAATCATCTACTTCTCAATCTGATCAAGATTTCAAGAATGCTTGGATGCAGGCTATTACCCCACGTTCAACTGCCATGATATCTGCAAATCAGTGGGCATCAGTTACCAATCAAAGGCAAAGTGAACCGAAAAGAACAACAGATTGGTTTGGCAATCCAATACAAGCTCCTGTAAAGCCGGCTCCAACCACAGACTTGTCTGGAAATCCATTACCCCCAGTTGGTTTACAACACCATCGTTCTAATGTTGAACCATCATCTCTTGATTCAAAGAACAGTAGTCAGACAAAATCAGCGTTGTATGCTGAAATTGTCAAAGATGCAAGCAATGGTGAATCCTCGGGAAATGATGACAGTTCTGAACATGACGGAAGTTCAGATGAAGATGTTTCAACTTCAGTTGAGGGTGATACAACTTCAAGTTCAAGCGAGAATGGATCTAAATGTGAATCATCAAGGGAGGTTATTAATTCTGATGCAGAAAGGCCAACACCTGAGAGTGATTCCAGTCAGGTATGTGATTCTAAACCTGACTCTATTTCTGCTGCTGTTGAATGTATTAAATGTCTTGAATATGCAGAAAAGGAAAGTCTTTTTGAGATCACACACAAACACAATCAAGAGTTGATTGTTGATCTTGCAAAAGCATCTGAGGCTAATTTGTTTTTGACAAGAAATGAAAAAGAGTTTAAAGATACAATTGCGTCACTTAAACATGATGTTTCTGAATTACAAAAGGCTGTTTTGAGAAAACAACATGCTAATAATAACTTAATTGACACAATTGAGAAACAAATGGTGGAGTTAGCTACAGCTCGATGCGAGTGTGATGCAATCAAGCAGAAATTGGACAGTTATTCCAATTCCCGCTTTGTTTTGGATCACATCATCAGTGTTCAAAAGAAAAAGGGGGATAAAAATTGTATTGGATACAAAAAATGTCCTCCCCCAATGAGCCACAATTATTCAAAACAGCCTGATGACGAGGATATGCCCCGTTTTGAACCTACTGTGCCACTTGCGCGAGATGACTTTGCTGCAGGCCTCGGGTTCAAAACTGGTACATCTTCCTCGGAACAATCAGCTTCTGAGAATGTTGAAAATTCATCGTGTGAAAAGGAACAGGGTCCTCCCATCATTGAGGATGCTGACTCTTCAGACGATGAATCTGAAGAGAATGAGAAACCACAGCCTAACTCGGTTACACCAGACATTCCAATTGAGAATCACATCTTGTGTGATCCCCCAGTGAAACCGAGTAAGGCTGAAACACCAAAGGCAGTGAAGCCCAGTGTACCTAACAGTGAAAAGAATAACTTGTTGTATACGCTCAAGGGAGACTGCAAAATCTATTCTGACAAAGATTTTCAAATCAAAAATGTAAACCAAGATTTAATTGAGAAAGTTTTTGAAGGACGGACTGATAAGTTTTTGGGAAACAAAGGTAACAAAGTGACGGTCACTCAATGTGAACCAATTCCATGTGAGCAAATAAGAAAACAATGTGGAAACCAAAAACTGCCAGTTGAGCGGAAACAACAAGTAAATTCTGGAAAGGGTAAGGGCAAGGTACAGGGAAAGAAGGCTCAGAACAAGAATGTTCAAGCACCAGAAATTCAGCAGCCTAAGACTGAACAACCAAAGGTTCAACAACCTAAAGTTGAGCAGTCTAAGGCTACTCAACCTAAGGCTACACAACCTAAAATTCAACAATCTAAGGTTGGGCAACCTAAGGTTCAAAGGGTGCAAAACAAAAGAGCTCCAGCTAAGAAAAGAGAACAGAAAGTGAACTTTGTTGGATCAAAGGGTACGGACAAACTTGAAACATTTCAAAATAAATCTAACATTGATTTTGTAAAACAAGTTAGAATTTTAAAACGAAATGATCAGAACAATTATACCCAACACACAAATGGATGTGACTTAGGTCCAAGCACATCTAGATCACAAAGTTCAGTGTCTGGTTCTCCGTCTGGTCATCAACATGTTTCTCCGAGGCTTGTAGAGCGGAGAATGTGTTTTGAATGTGGTACAATTGGACATATAATTCGAAATTGTCCATATCTTCATAAGTTGAAAGCAAAGGTTGATGATCCCCATGAACAACATCATGCCGCCCAAGAGAATAGAAAAGGCAAACAGGGCGAAAACAAGAAAAAGGATCGGAAGATAAACTTCGTGAAATCAAGAGGGACTGATAAAATTGATACTTTCAAAAACAAATCCAACAAGGATTCTGTTAAACAAAGTAAAATTTTGAAAAGAAACAGTCAAAACAACTATACACAACAAACAAACGGTTGTGATGTAGGACCAAGTACCTCAAGATCACGAAGTTCATCATCCAGCTGTTACAGTTATGATACTCCGAGGTTTGTTGAGCGGAGATCATGCTTTGAATGCTGTGAGTATGGACACATCATTAAGAATTGTCCATATCTCACCAAGAGAAAGTCAAAAGTTGATGCCCCCCATGGTAACAATTACCATAAAAGACCTGTTTCACCAAAACAGGACCCTCGTTTTGTTAAACAACGAGAAAAGAAACAGAAAAAGAAACAAAGAAAAGAAGTTGAAAAGGTTTTAAAACCGGAGGTCATCCTAACAAAATCTGTTAAATCGGATGTTAAACATGAAAAACAGAAACAGATTTGGATACCAAAACCGGTAACTGTTTCAGGGGGAGCTACATCAATTCCGAATCATCGGGAAATGGATGTTACAATTCTCGATGATGACGGACGACCCAAGTCTGTGAAGGCTTGGGTCCCCCTCTCCAACTAATCTCTGAATGAGTGTGCAGGATGTTCCAGGAGGAACTATTGATAGTCTTAGGATTGTTGATAGTGGAGCGTCCATGCACAAGATTGGCAACATAAGGCTCCGAAATATTGTTATATCTAGGAGAATGCTGTGCCATTGATGGAGAGAGAGGAAAGAAAAAGGAAAGAAGAAGAATATGTTGGTGAAAGAATGCGACCAAATGAAGAACGTGCAAAAATTGGTTGTTATGGTTTTTGATCAGGTCCTCAGGAAAGAATACAATGAAATGTGTGCAGAAGCCTTGGCATGGATTGAACATCCGCACATCATTTCTGAAAGAGAAAGTCAAAGACCTTCGCTGGTGCAATATGGAAGGCCAGCCGGAACCAAAGGTTTTTGATCGTGTTGCTGTGAAGAGGTTTTTCAGTAGCTACAAAATCGACTTTGAAGTCCACACAGGGTGGATATCCAGTTTGGGAGAGTGCTCAGATTCCTTGCAATGCACGAAGCAGTTGCAGGATACGGTTTTGAATTTCTAATCTCTCCTATACTTGTCGATATTTAAGCTACTTTATGAATTATATCGTCTTGTACAGCACTCTTTGGCCTGACACGTTGATCTCGTATATCACCTCACACGTGATTGTTTCTTTATGGAACTCGTCAATGTTGTCTCGGTCCGCACCGCTTACCGACATGCCAACAGATTTTTCCAAAATTCAATAAAATCATTTCTGATTAAAATTAATTTTGGTAAACGGCATTGAGGTAAAATACGAGTAAAACCATCATCGGAAAATCATTTTTGTAAATACCTTTATGTTTTTCAATTTATCTTAGTTTATTGATTTTAGGGGGAGTAAATCCAAAAATCTGAAAATCCAAAAACATCGAAAAATTTCAAAAACACAAAAACAATAGAAAATCAAAAATGAGTTTCCTGGCGAGAAAAAGAGAAAGTGATAGTACATCAGTGGTCTATACAAACCTCTTTAAACCTTAAATGAAAAACGATAAGCAGCTCTATATAAGATGTATCGGTAGGCTCACAATCATTTTAAAGTGTGCAGGGTGATATAAATCTTAAACCGACTGAAGACCAGGTGGGAACCATTCATTGGCATATGGTCTTAGTACCGAAATTTCGTTTGATGGATTGCCGAGGTTCTGAGATATTCGGTCTTTATGCTTCTTATCATCCGGGTATCATGGTTGCTTCTATAAATAGACTAAGTCTAAGATATTCCATGATACCATACATACGTGTACATAATACATATTTCATTTTGCATTCGACCTCAATAAGTGATAAACAATCACATGTCCATATCAAATAAGTGATAAAATATCACATTTATCCGGGAGTCAAGTTCGTCTCTCTGCTGTACGGAAGTACTGACCTGTTCACGGACTTGCTTCTGTGCCCTCATGCATTGAAAATCAAGTTCCTCATCAATAAGTGATTATATCACAAAGGGCTTGTTTTCAAACCAAAAATAAGTGAGAATCTCACATCATATACGGTCAAACAGATGATAATCGGTATACTCACCGGTAAGATGAACCCTCGTACATACCTTGATACGGGAATGTGTCGTGATGTGGATGAACACCGGTCGGTAAGTATAAATCATACATTAACGTATCCTCTAAACATGATTACATCTGATAAGTTGAGCTTAAGTGGACGACAATACCGATAATTGTTATAGGATGCTTATCTTAATGTTAACTAACTGAACAACAAGAGCGCTTTGGAATGACCGTACACTGATATGATTCTCTTACCCTCGAAACTCGCAAAAAGAATGTCTGTATATATTTATTTACTGCTTTCAGTATTTACATTTAGAAAAGTCAAAAATACCAAAAAGATTTTAGGTGTGTTTTAATTTAACCTTTATAAAAGCCAAAAAGATTTTATTTCTATTTTATTTTCGATCGTACGATGTTGGAACTCGAGTCTTCGTTGCCTGAAACCTGAACGAAAACCGAAATGACTAAATCTTCATAAACAGTCGAAATTTGCATGTTTTGAAAGTTGAAATCTGAAATTGATAAATTTGAAAAACTTTCAAACTGTCGGACGGTGTTTGATTGTGACATGGTCATCCGTGTGTCACTTGTTTATGATTAACTATATTCCAAGCAGTTGTTCTCATTACGCGTTTAGATTTCTTGCATGTGCAGATTCTAAATGCTAGGAGAACATGGTCGATGACAAGCTTCGGAATGAAGACACGACGTGAAGGCACTCAACTGATGAAGATGATCGAGTTGCCGCTGGCCATCATCAACACCACAAGGATCTCACTTCATTAAGATAAAGTATTTCACGAGCATAACTCAAGGGGGAGCTTATGTTAAGGGGGAGTTTGTCAACACACTTCCTATATGATACGGGTAGTTTGTTGATACACTCTCTGCTCTCAAGATGTGAAGACTTTCAAGATCCTCCGACATTGAAGACATCAAAGGCGAATCTTGTGAGTAGTGTCCAAGGGGGAGTTTGTTGATACATATTTGTGGACACGACTCACGGAACGAGAACTCGAAGACCAAAGACCATCGAAGTTCGAGATGAGTTTACAACTATAGAAGATAAAGACAAAGCTACAGCCAAGGGGGAGATTGTTGATGCACTTGTGTCTGTACTTTGTCTGTATTCGGTCTATATGTAAACGATGTCTTTGTCAGTCCTGTAAGTTGACCAAGTCAACCGTCCTCCTGGTTTGACTTGGCTCAACAGTTAGAAATATATTATGTGAAGTGTCTGAGTCGAAGGATGAGCAATCGAAGGATTATGTCTATCCTTCGATTGGCTCGAAAGATAAACCACGAAGGATACTGATGGACTTCGAAGGATATGCTATCCTTCGAAGTATATATGGATCCTTCGATGGCAATTGTGGTCGACAGATAGTCCTTCGGACAGTCTGTCTAATCCTTTGACCAGACCTGCTGTGTGTGGGTATAAATACCCATGTAGTGTGTTGTGTTAAGTTAGACAAGAGAGAGACTTGAGAGGCTAGTGAGATAGATGCACACATAGAGAGAGCTTGAGAGCATTCTATCAAAACACACACACACACACTAGAGAGTTTGCAAGTTAGATTTGTAAACATTGTGCTTGTAACCGGAACCTTCATTCGTATTAATACAGTGGTGTTAATCGGTGAATCCTTGTGTGTTTGTGTTTATGCTTGTCTCAACCCGGTTTGCTTGCTAGCTTGGATTCCGCACTCGCTAGTGGGTTTGTATAACAAGGTTTGAGGTTCGTCATCCTCCGAAGAGGGACCTACACTAACTTTCTTTCAGCTCTTTTACACTCGATGCACTCAAAACCGATAGAATCGGAGCTCATTCAGACCCTCTACTCTTCTCTAGTGATGTGTTGGTTTGAGATCTGAATCCTATCAACGGACAACTGATTTCGGGTTGAACATGAAACCACCTGTCACGAACAGTTAACTGGGTTGATGGAGTTTCTGTTGTTTAAACACGTTGTCATACTGTCTCGAGCAAACCGCAAAACTTTCAAGATAATCAAGTTCAAGACGATCAGATTGTGGGACGGATTGTCGTCCGATTGGATTGCCATCCGATCAAACCGCAATCCGATCGGATTGCACTTGGACTTCAACACTTAAACTTTTTTATCCTAATTTTCAAAGATCATCAGTTTCTAACGGATTGCCACCCGATCGGTAGACCATCCGATCGAGTGACAATCCTGCTGTGAACTTGTTCTCCAAAGAAAGGTCTCGCCGGACGGATCGCCATCCGATCGAACTGCCGTTCGATCGAACGACCTGAAAGGTAGAGATACTTCTATGATTTTAAAATGCTACAAGAAAACTTCAAAGCCATCATACACAAACACATCCTTACCAAACGAATGTCAATCCGACCGAATGGCCATCCGATCGGATGACCATACGAACGGATTGACATCCGATCGAATGACCATCCGATCGGATTGCCATCCGATTGGATTACCGTTCGACACTTGCTCACTTTTGCACCGTTTTATGCGTTGTTCATTCGCTTATGCTATTGTTAACTGTTCAGGCTAAACTCTCAGCACTCCCTTCAATCCAAAAGAGTGTTTACTTGTTAAACACGATCTGTGAGTATACTCGATCCCTTTTTGTTTTACGCACTTTTAGGTGTTACATACGTTACTTATTCAAATCACAATCGACACACAACGCAAACACAATTTATACGCTGACCGTTAATGCATGCTACGTGCTATTCGATGAATGCTTGTATGTTATGTTAACATAGTGATTGTTGCCTGACACCTTAGCAACGATAGTACTATAGTTTGGACTCAGCACCTGTCGTGGACAGGGATTGTTAAGGGCCTTACTTCACGTGTCCCAGTGGGATGTGTGTTGCGCATTCTACAACTCGCAGTCACGTCTGTGCATATTTCGTTGTCGATAACCTACTAGCTTTCACTTTGCTACATGTTACATGATGGTTATGCGTAAACGATTTCAAACTCTATTATACTATTAAACTTGTATGCTCACCTTTACACTATGTGTATTGACCTCTATTTTAACGTATTTGACAGGTGTTTGATTGCTTAGGACGCTTGCTTGCTTTCATGGAATCGAGCCTAGGAGAGTCTAGAAACAAACAATTTAAATCTGAGTTGTCAGAACAATTTTATTTGTCTTTGAGATATCTATGTCTGTAATAGTTGATTTACTTGATGGGTTATGGTATGGGACATAATATTAACTATCCGGTAATTTAGTTGTTATGGAATTTCTCTTGGACAATCTGTTTCGCTCAGTGCCGCGCCCCGATGTTTCCGTCATCGGTTGTGGTGTGACAGATTGGTATCAGAGCCATAACTATTGGGAATTAGGCAAGACTCGACCTAGTCCGGGTCGATGTCTTAGAAACGACCTAGTCTATTGTCTAAGTACCAACAGACCGACTTGTGCATACCCTGTAGGGGTTTTTGTACGAGCTTACTTGCTATTCTCGCTCGCACTCGCTGAACACTATCACTGCACGCTATTTTCAAAAGTAAACGAGTGATTAGATCGAGACTAGGTGTGAAAACCGCAAACTCTCGATCAGATCGCTTGTTCGACCCGCATTTTTACTATAAACAAGAGAATTTGTGTTGAATCAGGAGTGAAATCCATACTTCGGTGCAAAATTTTCCTCTCTATCTCATCAAAACAGGAACGAAGTTGTTAAGTCAGGGGTGAAACCCAAACCTTGACGACTTATTCCGTTCTTTATTTTGGTTTTATAGAACTCTCACCAAAGTCTCGACGGACTCCAACGACTTGAGACACGCTGTAACGGGAAGGATGCGTGTCGTTCGCCCAAAAATCGAGGCGAGAGCACAGTCCAGAAGGCCAAAGTGTACACTTAGGATTCTATTGAATAGTCGAATCACTTTGGGTAGTCAACGTCTATCACGCCGAGACAATCTATCTTTGATTTTATGTGTTTCGATTCTGGATTTCGCTGCCGCTGAATCTTATATTTGTCGTTTTATGTGGAATTTTATGCATTTTATGCGGTTTTACCTGTTGATGTGTTTCGATTTTTGGTGATTCATACGATTTTCGCATTTTGCTTTGATCGACACACAATTCGCACTGCACATCTATCTCAATACGCTAACAAATCGCATGTGGTGTTACTCGCTGTGTACTCAATGATCGCAATCGCTATTCTCGAACTCGCGGACATTGAATGTAGGTGAATACGTGCAAAATAAAGTGTGTCTTCATGGTTACGGTGCGCCTATGTGCTTATGTGTTTACGTGCTCTGTGCTCTACGTGTTTATATGTTTCTGTGGATTGTATGCCTACGTGAATGCGTGCTTGATGTGTTCCTATGCTTTATAAAATAGCTTTTGGTGAATTCGCTAGACTATATGCTAGGATTAATCGAAATTGTGTTTGAGTCCTATGGCGATGTCTGTTGCAGACAATGTCATCATTTGGATCATTTCACTCTCGCTCCGCTCGTCGCAATCATGAGGACAAACGCATTGCTGCTCTCGTCGCTAAGCAAATGGCGAAAGTTATACCGCAAATTGTTAGCGAGCTAAACGAAAACGCTAGCAAGTCTTCTGAAGAGTCCAGGACTGATGCTCCTAAATCTACTTTTAGCTTCAAGCAGTTCAAAGACTACGACCCGAAGGAATTTACCGACGAAGATGGGCCTACGACCATATTCTAATGGTTTGATTCAATCGAAGTCACCCTGCGCTAGAGTGGCTGTCCTGATAATCTCCGTACAGTTAACGCTACCGGCGTCTTCCAATCCCGAGCTCTAGATTGGTGGACGGCCGAAAGAAACAAGCGCGAAAATGACGCAGCTTACGGGCTGACGTGGGATGAGTTGAAGGACATCATGATGCGAGAGTCTTGCCCTCCCCACGAGCGCCAAAAGTTGGAGGACGAGTTCTCGCATATCAAACAGGAGGGTGGCGACAATGCTGGTTTAACTACTCGCTTCAAGCAGCTGAGTATCATTTGCCCTGGTCAGGTTACTACCCCCGAAATCACCATCAAGAAGTATATCCGAGCTCTACCAGTTTGCGTGGCTGATTTCGTTCAAGCTGTGAAGATGACGACTATCGAGGAAACCTTCCTTCTCGCCGCTGAGATCAACGACAAGTGAGTTAAGGCTGGTTACTTTGATAAGGCCTCCAAGAATCTACACCAAGTTACCGCTGCTCCCACCGCTGAAGCCGCCACCGCACCGCAATCTTCAAAGTCCTCCCGTTGCAAGAGAAAGAACAGCAACTCCAGCAACAAGAATTGCGCTGTTACAGCCACCGTTCCGCTCCAAACGGTACCTGCTCAACCGCAACCCCAACACCGCCAAGTAGCGGTGCCGGTTACCAACGCACCGCTGGCTAAGCGTGCGTACACTGGTCCTCACCCGGCTTACCCTACCTGTACTTATCATCATCCTGTGGGGATTGCTTGTAGATACTGTGTTCACTGCAACATGTACGACCACTTCATCGCTAACTGCCGTACTGGTCCACGTCAAGCTCTAGTTCCAACTCAAGGTCAAGCTCCTGCTCAACAAGCTCTACTTCCTGCTCCTCAAGGCCAACAAGCGGCTCCTGCACCCGCGATCCACGCTAGAGCTTGCTTTGCGTGTGGTGATCCCAACCACTTCACAAACATGTGCCCCAATCGGGTGGTGAAGCAAGAGCCACAACAGTAGCAACCCCAGCAGCAGCCTCAGCAATAGCAGCAGCAACAGCCAGCAGCCCGCAGACGTGCTTTCAACATCAACGCCTGCCAGGCCCAAGCAGATAACAATGTGGTAAATGGTACGTTCCTTGTGAATGGTATATATGCTTCGTGTTTGTTTGATACTAGAGAAGATAACTATTTTGTATCATTTGAATTCGAAAAAACTCCTTAATCGTAAGTGCGCCCATCTCCCCTCAACATTCGATGTTGAATTTGCCACTATGTAACACCTCGCAAAATCATGTCCAATGTAGTAATGACACGTGTCATGAACTTTAAACGTGTAATGAATTGATTTCGAGGGACTGAAGTTGACAAACGAAGACAGTATGTATGTAAAAGGATCCAAAGTGTCAATATTTGAAAATTTTGCCTTTCAACAACCCTACACGATGTTTATACTCTTAAACGAATGGATTGTGAAACGTATGAAGCCGTTCGTGAATGAAAGTGAAAGTTTACAAGACACGAGGGTTAAATGTGTCAACATGTTAAATTACTACCTCTAAGTGACCTTTTAACGAACCTGGGGCTTTGTAACGATTAATTATACTCTCAAGAACAAGTGATGAAAAATTCATGAGGTTTAGATATCGTTTGATATTAAATACGTTAACTTCGTAAATAAAGGGTTAAAAGCGTCAACGAGGCAAAACTTGTGTTTTCGGTTATCGTTTAACTAAACCAGACCTAATGATGTTTGGCTATATTCTGAGGATCATCAAAATAAAATAATTAAAGAGGGTTCGCTGCCTGTTTGTTACCTGGGAGTTCCATTAATATCATCTAAACTTGCCTATAAGGATTGTAAAATTCTGGTTGAAAGAATGGACAAGAAGATTGATAACTGGATGACGAGATCTTTATCCTTTGCAGGTAGATTGCAGCTGGTTAATTCGGTTCTTTTCAGCTATGCACATTTATTGGGCTTCAGTTTTTCTCTTGCCAGCTAAAATTATGAGTGATCTTGAAAGACGTATGCGTGCTTTTTTATGGAGTGGTAAGAACCAGCTGAATGTCAAGCCTAAGGTTTCTTGGAAGCTGGTTTGTCTTCCCAAGAATGAGGGTGGTTTGGGAGTTTGCTGCATTGCTGATGTCAACAAAGCTCTTATTTCGAATCAAATTTGGAGTATATTGGCGAATAAGAAGTCTCTATGGGTTCAATGGATTCATACCTATAAGCTCAAAGGGAGAAGTTTTTGGGAGATCCCTTGTCGCGGTAGTATGACATGGGGTTGGAGGAAAATTCTTACTATGCGTGATTTAATCCGCCCTTATTTGTGGAAGTCTATCGGTAATGGAACTAATACAAATGTGTGGAGTGACACTTGGTGTAGTGCTTGTCCCCTCCGTGCTTATATCAGTCCGAGACTTATTGTCAATGCAGGATTCAATCTGCAATCTTCCGTTGCAGATCTAGTGGACTCTAGTGGTCATTGGCGGTGGCCAGTTGCTTGGTACGACTTATTTCCAGTTTTAATCAATATTCGTGTTCCGGCTCTTCATGACATGCAGGATCGGCTGATTTGGATAAATTCTGAAGGGAAATCATGTCATTTTTCTTCGTGGGTGGTCTGGAACAATATTCGTTATCGTGAGAATGTAGTTTCATGGATAAATATGGTATGGTTTAAACAGTGCATCCCAAGACATTCGTTTCACTTGTGGTTGGTCATTAGAAATAAATTAAAAACTCAAGATAGATTGTCCAGCTGGGAGGCAGGTAGTGCTACAAATCTGAACCTCATGTGTTGCCCTTTATGTTATCACGGTCAGGACTCGAGGAACCATCTGTTTTTTGAATGTTCTTATTCTTCGGAGGTTTGGAATAACATCAAGGATTTGGCTAATATGGTTGATGTTAATGGCCGATGGGTTGATATAATGGCTTGGATGAATCAAAATTCTAATGTTCAACAACCGGTTAATATTGCGAGCAGATTAGTGGTTGCAGCAGCGTCTCACTTTGTATGGCAAGAAAGAAACTCTAGGCTCTTCACTCGAAATCAACGTACGGCGATGTTTTTATCTCAGGAGATCATTAAAATAGTCCGAGTGCGCCTTATGACTTTCAAATTCAAACAGGGATTTGCGAATAGAAGTTTTCTTCAGAAGTGGAGCATTCCTAGCAGCAACTTGGATATCGATCCTGGCTAGATAGTTTTGCGTGTTTATATGGGTCGTTTCGGCTGGGTTGGGCTTTGTCCGTTTGGTTGAGTTGTTGGCAGTTTTGTTTATTTTTTGGTTGCTTTCTTTTTTTCTAGTATTGGCATGTCAAGTCTAGAGGGTGTGTAACATTTCAGTTGCACTTTTGTGCTTATTGTTTTTAATAATATTCACCAGGGTAACCCTTTACCCAAAAAAAAAGGATCATCAAAATAAATTTTATGGGTTAAAAGTGCTTGAAATGAAAGTTATTATGTTTTAAAAGGTCCAGGGGTTGAAACTGCCATGTTTGAAACTTATTATGCTGGTCACCATAGGGGTGGCGCTGCGCCACACCAACACCCATATGCCGCCGCGCGACGCGATGGCCTGAATTTCGCAGAATCCATGCACAGGTGCAGGTTTTGCACCTCTCTTCTTCAATTCAGCCTTGCACTCACATGAACTCGAAACAAGGGACTATTTGCTGGTTTTCAAAACCATTGTAGACACCTGTAATGATCTCTGAAGTGCCCTAACACCTGTAAAGATCTGGTGATGGCCTCTTGTAGTATAAATAGGGGCTTAGTGTTGTTTCTTTCATTGCACAAGTTCAAAATTCTCATACTCTCAATTGCTAAGCTTTCGATCACTTCTGTGGAGCATCCTGGTTATCTAGGAAGCTTTCTCAAGTTCAATATTCGTGCTAAGGACCCTTGTAAGCATTCTTAGCTTCTGTAGTTAAGATTTTATTAGCTTAATGACCGAAAGTCAAAGATATCGTAATAATACTTTGACTTTGTGATTAATTACTAACGATCCAGCCATTATTCGATTTGAAAGTGGCTATGTGTTGGTAATTAGGTAGGTGTTAAACCCTTAAAAGGGCACCTTCTAATTATCACGTTATCTCAGTCAATTGTCGGGTCAAAGTACCTAACAGAAAAGTCAAACGAGTCAGTTTTTGCAAAATAAATCATAACTGATAATGTAGAAGTTATAAAATATAAGAACATGGTTAGGCATGTTCAACCTGACAATTTTGAGTATTAGGCTCGGTTCGCAACCGAAAGTCGCAAAAGTAGACTTTTGCTTTGACTTTCAGTTCTGACCCGATTTAGCTTAGTTTAGCTATGCCTTAGGATTCCTTTGTGACCATATTATATGTTAGTATAACTCTCTGAAGTTATACAACATGGTCCCTTAGAAATCAGAGGTTACATGCATGTTCCGTTATTTGCTTAAAATTGACTATTTTGCCGTTTTGTTATTAAAACGAGATTTTTGAAAATGTGAGAGGACAAAAATCTTTATTACTGAATTATAAGTATGTCCTAAAAATTTGACATCAGTTTCTGGTCTCAAATAAAAGTTATGCAAGATATCGTAAAACAAAAGCTTTTTGTTAATTAAATTGCATTTTTGGCATAAATCATGTTTAAACCCAATTTTCGGCACCAAACTTGCTACCCACTGTTATGATATAATATTTAGGGATTTTTGGAGATTTTTGTCAAATTTTATATTGATCATAACATAGAGTTCTTGCATGGAGTCGGTAATTCACGATAATGCCCTTTTCGCTAATAAAATGAGTTTTACACATCATTTACATGTCAAACCTTTTTCTACTAATTTCATATATTAAATAAAGTATTTTAAGAAGTTAAGACTGATCAAAATCTCAGATTTCCTTAAACATATCAAATATCGTCAAATATCGACTTTTATGCGAATTAGGCGCATAGTATGGTCTAAAACCATATTTAGCACCTAAGACTTGTTACCTACTGATTTTAAAAATAAATTTTTATACTTTAATAGTAAGTATAAGTCTTGAACTCAGATTTCCAAATTTAACCTTAAAAGCATATGTGAAATGACCAAAATGGCCCTACGGTGCATAGTTTGGCCATAAATGATTAAACACATATATGTATGATATCTTGCTGATATAACAACATAAAATAAATAATTTTACAAAATTTTTTTAGACGAGAACCTCAGCTTATGTTTGAACCTCTTTTATAAACTTTAAAATGACCAAAATACCCTTTCGGGACTTAAATTGGTCTTAAATACATTTGGGGCATAATTGTTGATATCCTACTGAGATCACAACATATTTTAAGCCTAATAACTATTGGAACTTGTATATGACTCATCCGGTTACCCGTTATGCATATACGCGTTCGGTACGTTTTATGTAACTAGTTTGCATAAATAAGCCGAAACGGGTCAAACCTTATCATTTTTACTTCAAAATCCAGAATGTATTTAGTTTACCCATTTTATACAAGTCTTCATACTTGTCGGGTCTAAATCACATTCCAATCCGGTCACCGCTTAATCTTGCGTTTTGTACCGTAAACTTTCCTTTAAAACTAACCGGTCAAAGTTACAACTTAAATAAGACCCGTTATGAATCTAATAGGTTATTAAAACCTTCGTTCCAGATTAGGAGCCCAGTAAAAGCTCCCTGTCCTTGCTTATTAGAATATACGGATGAGAATAAATTACATTTTAGCTCAGGTAAATACTTTTAACTTATTTTCCCTTATACGGGCTTGGGATACGGTAAATTTTTACCGCTTGGTCGGGTATTGAATATTTAATCGATTAGTGGTTAAATCATTGAGATAACTCGTTTTAATCTGTTTTGTTTGATACAAAGCCTTTGGGGGTTAATATGACCGTGTACTGGATATTCTCGACTCATTCATTTGAAATAGCCACGACTTAAGCACGGGGTGTAGGCATACACCTGACAGTTGCGTAAGTAAAACGGTATCTCACTCGTGAGGAACTTCTTGTGGGCTTATACTAGTGGTGTGTCTATTAATCTTGTAACGGCTCTTCTATTCTGGTCCTGAACGTACGACAAACATATAAATCTGTATACAAGATTATTTTAATAATTGTCCCAAGTTATAAAAGAATATTTGTGCCTTGTGCATTTAAATCAATTTTCTTAAATGTTTTCAAAAGAGTCAGTTAATTGTATTTACCAGTGTAAACTGACGTATTTTTCTAAAGATTAAGTGCAGGTACTACGCGTATTGGGCTGGAAACTCCTGAGTATTAATTAAAGAGTCTTGCAAGCTTTTAATACTTAAAGTCTGTTGAACAACATTTTATGTCACACCCCCAAAATACCACATGCGAAAATCGCCGCGGGACGTGTGACGTACCAGGATCCAAGCCACCAATCACATTGAACTACGTATAATATTTAAATAAAACATTCCATTCATTTCAAAATATAATTCCAAGTCATAAGTTAAACCAAAGTAGATGTTCAGCGGAAGCATAATGTAAACTGTAAATCAAATGTTTCAAAACATGTGTTCATAATCAACAAAGCAAGTATCCAAGAGTCTCGACCCATGACCACTCCAGCACTCCCAGTTAGTAAGTCCATATCAAGAATCTAACGACCTGCAAGCATGCAGACAAGTGTGTCAGACGACACTGGTGAGTTCAAAGTTTTGTTAACATGTTTAGTTACCAGATATGAGTGTAAAACAGTTCAATGATTTGATTTGATGTTGTTATTAACTCGATAACCGCAGATGGCTACAAGATTTATTTGCCCAACCCCAATGTCTCTATCAAAACATTGGTCAAGTGGTTAAGGTAATTAGTTCACGCCCGTCCTCCCCGGTACGGTGTGAGGGTGCCAAACCTAATAGCGCTATCAACTAATAACCTCGTTCCCTCCCCGGCAACTAATCGGTAGATGTAAGGGGTCTTATCTATAGAAATGAGTGTAATAACCAACATCCCAATAACCTGACATTCCTCCCTGGAACGTTACCCTATATCCCTCCCCGGGATGCATGCTTGGAAAAAGAGGAGTGAACTCACCTTGGTTTGCTCGGTATGATTAGCTACTTGTTCACAGTTAATCACTCAAGCCTATGGTATCCATGTATACGTAATCAGTTTATGTTCGCATGGTACACCTATAAGTTTATAGTCACAGTGTGCATTTAGAATCACAATCACTAAATAACACATAACAGTTATTCAAACCCACGCAAAACCATACTTCACATCTATGATTCATAACAACACTTAACAGTTAACGGTGCCATCCATAAAGCTAATTCAATGTTCCTCAGTCTTCACTATCATCATTAACAGTTAACAACATAGTTATTCATTATCTTAAGTGTTCTAAGTTACAGTCTATTGTGAACTACCCACTGGGTGGCGAAACTCCAAGCGGTGAAACATCCAGTGTTTCGTCAAGTTACTATGTGACGAAACATATAGTGTTTCGTTGAGACCATAATGCGACGAAATATGAATACTTCATCATGACAGGATTGGACGAAACATCACATGTTTCGTCGAGGGTTACTCCACGTCATCCTCATCGGAATAATAAAACAGTTACAATTCTTATGACCTCTAATAGTTATCGAATTATCGGTTTAACAGTTTCAACAATCACTAATAAATCCACGATTTAACATCTTAGTTATGATCAATCATCGAACATTATGATTCATTCCAACCCTAGTCATTTCATCGAACTGTTAAACATTTCATCAATTGTTAATCATCAAGTATCCAACAAAATACGCGAAATCAACGATTCATAACAAGAGCATTCTAATCGTATTTGTGTTAATAGTCAATGACATCATTCCTATGAATTAAACCTTGATAACCAATGACATCATTCAAATAGTTCAAACCCTAATGGACACAACATGTATGATCTCTAATAAAACCCTATATTCACAGTAGATCAAAGACACACATAACAATCATCAAACATAGATCATAGACAACACATGACAATCATCAAGCAATGTGTAGTGAGATGCTAACCGATCGATGGGACGATTACGAGAGTGCACGGAGGCTTCGAGGTAAAGATGGGTGCTTCCGAAAGTTCAAGGAGAGAGCTAGGGTTTGATAACAATAGACTTACGTGTCACTGTGCGAATACAAAACATATACTAAGTCACTACTAGGCCTCAACTAGGCTGAAGGCCCATACAGCGAAACACCCTTGTTTCGTCGGTCGGAATAATGGCGAAATCCCCCCCCCCATGTTTCGTCGAGTTCAATAATGACGAGAGACCTTAGTTTCGTCGAGTTTCAAGACAAGAGCCTAAGTTATAAACATGCACAATTAATTCTAGTAACTATCAAGACTCTACTCTTTCAACAGTTACAAGTTTCATACACAAACAAATCACTAAAATAGAATTACGACACAAGCGATACATAAATGAAAGAACTTGAAATATCGGGTTGTCACATCATCCCCAACTTGAAAGAAATTCCATCCCGAAATTTGATAAGCAATCCACAAAATAATACGGTGTTAAATCAGGTTGACTGAGTGTTATCCGCGGGTGCCACATCATCCCCAACTTGAATGGGAATTTTGTCCCGAAATTCACTAGTTGTGCCAGAATTAGACTTGTCAGTTGGGAATAGATGTGGGTACTTGAGCTTCATCTGATCTTCACGCTCCCATGTGAACTCCGGTCCACGTCTTGAGTTCCAACGAACTCTCACAATCGGAATTCGGCTATGCTTGCGGACTTTGACTTCCCGGTCCATGATTTCAATAGGTTCCTTGACAAACTGCAACTTGTCGATTTTTAGCTCTTGAAACGGTACCACAAGTGTTTCATCGGACAAACACTTCTTTAGCTGAGAGACATGAAAGATGTGACAACTCGAGTTTCCGAGATTCCACTTTCGCATTTATTGCACGTTCACTGTTTGTTTAGTTGCTTACTTACATAATTTGTTTGCTTTGTAACTGTATACGTTTTGGTTCGATAAAGTGTAGTGTGATTGTGCATGGTAATGAGTTATTTTATGAATGATTTGACAAATACATGAACTTGGTGATGAAACTGTAAATTATATTGTGATGGGTGTGCTTTATGTAAAAGATGATACTTAGGGGTGAGTAGAGTAGTTAGTGAAATGATTAGTAACTCTTAACCCTAACCTCTCTCACAAATCATTTCACTAATCATCATACGTACCTTCACCATTCCTCTACAATTTTCTCTACAATCATCTTCTTGGCACAAGCTCTTCATCACTTTTGATCTCCCTCTTCATCTAGAATCAATCTAAGGGAAACGTTTAATGATTTCTTGTTGTTAATCTTTGATTATGTGATTCATGCAAAACCCTAGTTCTACATATAATAGTTCTGTGTTTATTGATTGATTCTGATTATTGTGAAATGGATATGATTAGTGTGTAATCACTTGCCTAACACTAAGATGCCTGTTATGATATGTTATGATAGAGATGTTTGATTGATGATTAGATTACTGCAATGCAAATGTATGAAATTAGGGTTTCTTGATCGTAAGTGTAACTGTTCCATTGATTCTTTGAATGGTTTAGAATTTCACGCATGTGATAACTCAGAGACTTGTGTCAGGGTTTTGTGAAGTCACAAAGTCCGAACTTTGTAGGTAGTGTTTGATCCGAATTTTGTAACATGCATGAAGTGTCCGAACTTTACACATGAGGGAATGGTCCGAACTTTATAAATCACACAAGGTCTGACTTTTATGTAACTTAAAAGGTCCGACTTTTATGTAGCACATATGGTCTGAATTTTTGTATGCCTATAAGGGTCCGAACTTTAGGATAATGTGTTGGTCCGACTTTTGTTTGGTGGTATGGTCCGACTTTGTTATGTTGAATGGCAAGTCCGACTTTTATTAACAAGTATATGGTCCGAGGTTTAGTGGGATGTGCAAGGTCCGAATTTTAATAACATGATATTGTCCGAGTTTTGATTATAAGAGTGCTTGGTCCGAATTCTTTGTGATGCACACTCAAAGTCCGACTTTTGTGATATAAATGCTTGTGGTCCGAATTTCTGGTGGATGATTGCTTGTCCGAGTTTGTTTATAAGGAAACAAGGTCTGAGCTTATGATAAGGAGACATGACCTGAGTTTTAGATTGAAATGCATGTCTGAGTTTTATAAGGGAATGTATAATCCGAGTTTCTGTTAATTCAGTTAAGCATGTCAACTCTGTGTTAATCAATTAACTCTGTTAACTCTATTTATTCAGTTAGCTTATTTGTTTTGTTAGATGATAACTCTGTTAAGTGTGTTATTGGATGATTATATTGGAATAAACTGCAATAGACAATGATGTGGTACATGAATGGCATGAAATTGATTAGCACTTTGTGACATAGTTTGCATGTGAACTGTGACCAACATGAACTGACTGTGTGTAAATGCATTACCTTAGGCCTTGATTAATTGATTGATTGATTACTTTCGAGCACATAGTTAGCATACCGAGCAAACCAAGGTGAGTTCACACTCTTACCAAGGCATGGGATTCCCGGGGTTGGGAATGGGATTGAAGGAATAGAATTGTACTTACACTGTTACTAGACTATCTACCATCGTCCTCGGATGCGCAGGATACATACGTAAAACCTACATATACTTGTACTCACCACTGTCCTCAGGTTGCGAAGGACACTTACGTAAAACCTACGTAAACTTATACTCACTACTGCCTCGGGTTGTGACAGGCACTTACGTAAAACCTACGTAAACCCCCGCGTACCACTGTCCTCGGTTTGTGAAGGACACTTACGTAAAACCTACGTAAACCCTGTTCGTATTACTGTTCTCGGGTTAAGAAGAACACTTATGGTTACAAATAGTCTAGTGTATATGCAAACATGGGAAGCCCCCACTAATAGAACATACTATCGGCCTAGTAGAGCCACACGTTACGAAACAAACTTACTATTACGAACTTACTTATTGTGAACTCGCTCAACTAGTTGTTGACTCTCTGTTACATGCCTTGCAGGTCGTTAGGTATACATGGAGCTTGCACTGGGAGACGCGGTCGTTGTGGACAAGGATCGTGAATGCTTTGACTAAACATTATGACATTACATACTTATTTATGTTGGGCTTTTACTCATATGCTTCCGCTAAATGTTGAATTTATACTTTTGTTTTGAACACCTTTCATATGGATTGGTTTGGTTAAATTACATTTACTTTTACTATTTACATTGTTCTATATGATTAGTGGCTTGATCCTGGTCAGTCACACTCCCAAGCGGTAGTACTCCGTGTGTGGATTTTGGGGGTGTGACAGATTGGTATCAGAGCCATTGGTTATAGAGAACTCGGTTTTAATAAGGGAAAAACGTTTTTATTAAAACCAGACTATAACCAGTACAGTGCTCAACGATCCACAACGACGCCTCGCTCCACGTGCAAGACTCAACATCCTAGGTAATAAGGTTTATGTTTATTGCCTACATGCTAGAATTGCATAGAACTTTGCTCGTGGTATGCTTAGATTACGTTGCTTACTATTCGTTATTGCTTGAGAACACTTTTCATCGCACTAATTGCGAACCTCTCTCACGTATGTTACATTTGTTATGAAGATCATGGCTGGACGTATTAACTTGACTCAAGCCTAGTTGACGGCTCTTATCAACGAACAAGTTGTTGTGGCACTTGCAGCTGCACAAGCAGGTAGTATACCCTGCAGTCGTAACTCACACTAGGATCTTTAGATCCTACATTTCCTAAACCAACTCTTGTGTTTAACCTTGTTCAGTCACGCTCCCAAGCGGTAGTACTCCGCGTGTGGATTTTGGGGGTGTGACAAAAGACGTCATGGACGTTACCCAACTCAGCAGGTAACTCCAACTTGTAGGCCACTTTGCCAATTCGCTCAAGAATTTTAAACGGCCCAACATAACGAGGGTTTAGCTTGCCGCATTTTCCAAAACGCACCACACCCTTCCAGGGTGAGACCTTCAACATAACATGATCATTAACTATGAACTCCAAAGGTTTTCTACGCTTGTCAGCGTAGCTTTTCTGACGGTCGCGCGCTGCTGTCATCCGATTCCTGATTTAAACAATCTTTTCTGAAGTTTCCAACACAAGTTCTGGGCCTGTGACCTGGCTGTCACCCACCTCGGCCCAACAGAGAGGTGAACGACACTTTTGTCCATACAATGCTTCGAATGGAGCTGCCTGAATACTGGTATGGTAGCTGTTGTTGTAAGAAAACTCTATCAAAGGCAAGTTGTCACACCCCCAAAATCCACATGTGGAGTATCACCGCTTGGAGGCGTGACATGACCAGGATCCAACCACCAATCATATTGAACAATGCAATTAAGTAAATAAAACCAAACCCAATATAATTGGTGGTCAAAAGAAACCAAACATGTTTAAGTAATCAGCGGAAGCATAGTACGCAAAACTAAAACATAAGTTCAATAAGTTCATAAAGTTCAAATGTTAAGCACGGGACATAACAGTCCATATCCCACAACAACCTCTCCTCCTTGTGCAAGTTCCATAAACATCTAACGACCTGCAAGGCATGTAACAATGAGTCAACAATAAAGTTGAGCGAGTTTACAGTTGGTTGTTTAGTTTTAGAAGTTTGTTTTGGAAACCATAAGTTGTTTCGTAAACCACGAGTTAGCCAGTATCTTTGTTTTTCCCCAAACCATATTCCATAACCAGTGGGGGCTTCCCCATGTGAACCACTAGACCGTTACCATATCGATAACTGATGAAAGTAAGTTGTGCCCTAAGTCAATGTCTATCATCATTGACTGAGTGCCCAGATCCATTAGTACACGCCCATCCTACCGGCACGGTGTGAGGCTTGTCAACCCTAATAGCGCTATTAACTAATGACCCGCTCGCCATTGGCCCGGCGATTAAGTCGATATAAAAATGAGGGACTTAATGATAGAGTTTTGTCTAGTAAGTTTTAAGGTTGTTGTCCGACCCAAGGAGGACGAACGTACGTATTCTACCCAAGGAGAATATGCAGGATTAATATTGGCATCCTACCTATGGAGGATGGCGGTACATATCCTACCCAAGGAGGATATGCAGGTTCCGTTTTAGTTCTTTAACCCATTCCCAACCACCGGGAATCCCATGCCTTAGAAAGAGTGTGAACTCACCTTTGGTTGCTCGGTTTGACTCTCAAAATAGCTAACAGTCAAGGTCGGTCAATCACGTCTTAATATGATTTCCAGTTAGTCATTTAGTGGTTTCAAATAGAGCACAAAGTTCCTACACGTATCTACTACATAACATGCACTCACTTTAATAGTTCACGCCCATATAAACATTCCACCTATAGCTACTCAAGAACAAGCATACGATATTGCACATAACACTTTCATTGACATATAACACGTTAGATCATTATCGGATAACATAACCGATATTTAGACATGCAAATCACTAGTTATATTGTTTCAGCTTGAACATCCAAAACTGGACTGTTTTCGGGTACTTTAATAAAATAGTTAACTTACTCCAAAAATTCCCAAACTTTTACAGAATCTTTTAAACAATCCAAATATTACCATGTAAAAATATCGGGATCCAATTCATTACCAATATTTTATAAAAAATCATTTACCGGACTACAATTCATCGTAAGTCCGATTGATGAAATTCCAGTTGGAGCATTACAACGACATCAGTGGTCATCTACAGTACAAATTTCATGAGCTAATTCTATACAGATTCCAAGTTATGAAGAAAAACATCACACACATTTTCTGCAGTAAAAACGCAGTTTTTGCTGCTGTACAAAACGGACCTTTAAAAATAGTAAACGACCTCAAAAAAATATGATTCCAGTGCCATTTGATTCGTTTTTCGAAAATACATAATTTAGACTTCAGAAACTCAATTTTTCGATTTATAACGGTCCGTTTACAGCCAACTGAAGTTGGCTGTAAATGTTACTCAGCATGCTGTTTATAGCTTAAATGCCACTAAAATGTACACATACGATCACCATACTTTCTAATAAAGTTCCATATGATGATCAATCATCATATTACTAGAAATCAACATGCAATCATCATCCATCTACTAAACAACATCAATCTAACAATATATCATCATATCATCATATTTCATCTCATGATTCAAGATTCAAGTCTTTTAGTGTTCTAGTTATTTTATCATAATACAATCTTTATCCACTAAAACATGAAGTAAACAAGAGTTTAAAGAAGTCTTACAACTAGATTAAATCCAGGGGAGATCACTAGAGAAAAGGTGATGAAAGTGGATGATAAAAGCAATGGATGAAAGTTCTTCAAGCTTCAATCTTCACAAGACACCTTCTAGTACTTGGATTGAGCTTGAAAATGGAATGATGGTAGTTGCAAGGTGGTGGTGGCGGCACTAGAGTGAGACGAGAGGGAGAGGGAGAGGTTAAGGGAGGTGGTGTGAAGAAGTTGTGAAGTGAGAGAATGAAAGATCTTGTGATCTAAGGATCTATACTTGTAAGATTTCTCAATATCTTGGCCAAGATCTCAAGCAATCAATCTAAATAAAATATTGAACAAAATCTATGAGTGGGGTCCCCCACATGGGCCGTAAATTTTGATGGGGGGGGGGTTATTTGTAAATTTTTGATGATAGGTAGGTTACTTATAATCTAAAGAAAATCTATAGGATATCAAGGGAAATCTATGCCACCATACATGTAATCTTCCATAGATCTTATAAGATCTAATGAAATCAAAGGAAATATTTTGTAGGATTTTGGAGATCACAAGTGGGGCCACACCATGTGACCAAAAATATAAGGGGGGAGGGGGTCCAAGTGTAAATTGTAATGGTAAGTAGGTAACTAGTGGAAGTTAAGTGTTATGTCTAGTGTTTTATGTGTATCTCGCATTATGTAGTATGTTAGGGTGTTCGGGGATCATAACTAGCCAAGAAATAATTAAACAATGTTTCTAGCAATATTTGGTGTCCCAGGTAACGTCCGGTTGTTCGGTTAGATACCGTTTCGTTAAAGTGCTAGGTTATTCCGTATAGTGTCTTTTGTGTAACTATTTGTCACATTTTTAATTCTCAACACTTAGGAAAACATACAGGACCATCTAGTCAATTTTCTGCACAACCAATAAGCACAATTTAATATTAATTAATCGAACGGATACATGTAATTACGAGGGTTGTCACACAAGTGTTTCTCCCAACCCTTGCCAAAATCAATCACACACGCCCGCAGCATGTCTTCAAGTGTCTGGATGGTTCGCTCACTTTGACCATCCGTCTGCGGGTGATAAGCTGTACTCATATCGAGACGCGAGCCAAATGATTTGTGCATCGACTGCCACAAATCTGAGATGAAACGCGGGTCAAGGTCAGAGATAATAGATGTTGGCACCCCGTGCCTAGAAACCACCTCCTTAAGATATACAGCAGCTAATTGTGAGAACTTATCTGTTTCCTTGATTGCCAGAAAGTGAGCTGACTTCGTGAGACGATCAACGATCACCCAAATTGTGTCGTTCCCGTTTTGAGTTCTAGGTAGCCTAGTGACAAAGTCCATTGCGATTTGCTCCCATTTCCACATGGGTATTTCTGGTCGTTGCAGCAACCCAGACGGTTTCTGATATTCCACTTTAACTTTCGAGCTGGTCAAACACTTACTCACATAAGTCGCGATGTGAGCTATCATCTTCGGCAACCAATACATGACTTTGAGATCCTGATACATCTTATCCAAACCTGGATGAACAGAGTATCGAGACTTGTGCGCTTCATCCATCACAAGTTCTCTAAGGTTACCAAAAAAGGAATCCATACACGCTCCATGAAGTAGAGAATACCATCTGATCTCTTTACAAGTTGTTTTTCCATGCCCCTTAAGTATTCTGCTTCAATTTTTTCCTCTTTTAACACTTCGGTTTGTGCAGAACGAATCTGATCAGGTAGGTTAGAACGGATGGTAAGTTGCAAGGCGCGAACACGTTTGGGTTTTGTTTCCTTTCGACTGAGAGCATCAGCTACAACATTAGCTTTGCCTGGATGGTACTTGATGGCGCAATCGTAGTCATTTAAAAGTTCTACCCAGTGACGCTGTCGCATATTCAAATCCTTCTGGTCGAAAATATGCTGAAGGCTCCTGTGGTCGGTATAAATAGTGCATTTAGTACCGTACAGGTAATGCTTCCAGATTTTGAGTGCAAACACCACGGCTCCCAACTCTAAGTCGTGTGTCGTATAATTCCTCTCGTGAATCTTCAACTGTCGCAAGGCGTAAGCTATCACGTTCTCGTGTTGCATCAGCACGCAACCGAGACCCTGAATCGAAGCATCACAATATACCACAAAATCCTCTGTTCCTTCAGGTAGAGACAAAATCGGGCACTGCAGAGTTTCTGTTTCAACAACTGGAAAACATCTTCTTGTTTCGTTCCCCACGAGTATACAATGCCCTTTTATGTTAATGAAGTAAGAGGTTGGGCGATCTTCGAAAAGTCCTTGATAAACATGCGATAGTACCCAGCGAGTCCAAGAAATTGTCGCACCTCTGAAGGAGTCTTTGGTGCCGCCCAATTTCTGATAGCATCAATCTTGGCAGGATCCACATGTATCCCTGATTCATTCACAATGTGGCCAAGGAAGTGTACCTCTCGAATCCAGAAGTCACACTTAGAGAATTTTGCGTAGAGCTGTTCCTTCCTCAGAAGCTCCAAAATAAGACGTAGGTGCCGCTCGTGATCTTCCTTGCTCTTCGAATAGATCAGAATGTCATCGATAAACACGATAACGAAGTCGTCGAGATACGGTTTGCATACACGGTTCATGAGATCCATGAAAACCGCTGGCGCGTTCGTCAACCCAAATGGCATAACTAGAAACTCATAATGTCCATACCGCGTTCGAAAAGTCGTTTTTGGAACATCCTCCTCTTAGACTCTCATCTGGTGATAGCCCGATATTAAGTTGATCTTCGGATAAAAACTTGACCCTTGCAACTGGTCAAACAAGTCGTCGATGCGTGGCAATGGATAACGGTTCTTGACAATCACCTTGTTAAGTTCCCGATAATCAATACACATGCGAAAGGACCCGTCTTTCTTCTTTACGAACAGAACTGGGGCTCCCCAAGGCGAAGAGCTGGGTCGAATAAAGCCCCTATCCAGTAACTCTTGCAGTTGATTAGACAACTCCTGCAATTCTCCAGGTGCTAAACGGTAAGGAGCACGAGCTATCGGGGCTGCTCCTGGCGCAAGATCAATCTGAAATTCCACTTGATGGTGAGGAGGTAAACCAGGAAGTTCCTCAGGAAACACATCGGCAAATTCGCGTACCACTGGCAGATCCTCGATCCTTCTTCCTCCTGATGGAGTATTAGTAACATGTGCTAGAATAGCAGGATACCCCATTCGTAGACATTTCTGCACTTGCATAGCTGAGATGATACCAACCATCGCACCACTGCGATGCCCCTGAACCGATAATGACTCTCCACCAGGGAGAGGAATACGTACAATATTCTCCTTACACAGAATCTCAGCTTGGTGTTTAGACAACCAATCCATACCAACCACTATATCAAAACTACCGAGGGTAACAGGAAGGAGATCAATATCAAACACTTGACCCACAAGATCTAGTTTACACCCAAATAGGACATGCGAAGCTTCAATCGTTTTACCATCAGCTAATTCTACTACATGCTTAACTTCTAAAGGTGTTGGGGCTAACCCTAATCGTTGATCGAACTCTAGGGACACATAACTCCAATCGGCACCGAAATCAAATAACACAGAAGCAATAAGATTGTTCACAGAAAACGTACCAGTCATGACATTGCCGACATTCCTAGCATCACCAGCACCGATCGTAAATACCCTTCCATGAGCACCATTTCCCCCATTGTTGCCATTGTTGTTGTTCCCAGCATTGTTGTTGTTGTTCTGGCGGTTGTTGTCGTTGGCATTCTGATTCAACTGAGGGCAATCCCACTTGTTGTGGCCCTCATCCCCACACTGGAAACACCCCTTCTTAAAGACCTGGTTCTGATGGGGTTGTTACCTTTGTTGTCGCTGATGCTGCTGATTTTGCTGCTGCTGCTTTGGCTGCGAGGCTCTACAGTCTTTGGCCTCATGGCCCACCTTCTCGCACCTACGGCAAGTCCGGACACACTGTCCATAATGATGATAACCACACTTGTTGCACTGTGGCTTCTTCCCAAAATAGGAGCCCTGATTCTGATTGCTACCCTGGCCTTGGTTAACTGAGGATGACTGACTGAAGCTATGGTTATTTATGTTGTTAGGCCTTTTCTGAGATTGACTGGCACTGGTTGCCTTATCAGCGCCGTTCCATTTTCGCTTGTTATCACTAGCAGGTGTGGTAGCTGTAGCAGCAATGGTGGTAGCAGATTTACTAGGCGGCAATGAGCCATGTTCAACCTCTTGGTCAGTAATCTTATGTGCCATACGGATGATCTGGGGCAGATTGTTAAGGTTTACAGCAGTGATATACCCTTTTACAGCTGATGCTAGGCCCTTGAGATACACTCAATTCGTCGATGTGGAGGTCGAGACAGGTAAGGGCACAAAATTGCTAGTTCATGAGATCGTTTCGTGTACGCCTCGATCTTGGATCCTTCCATCTGCAAATCGTAGTACTCATTCTCAAGCTTCTGAATCTCATCACGAGGACAGTAGTCTTCACGCATCAACTCCTTAAAATCATCCCAAGTCGCTGCATTAGCCATCTCGATGCCCAACATCTGCACCTGGGCATTCCACCAAGTTAAGGCACCATCCTCCAAAGTGCCTGTAGCATACTTCACACGGTCCCCCACAGGACAGTTACACATAGCAAACACTGATTTAGCCTTCTCAAACCAACGCAGTAACCCCACAGCCCCTTCAGTCCCACTGAACGTCTGTGGCTTACAATCCATGAATGTCTTGAATGTGCAGGCAGGCAGATTGTTCTGATGCGCTGGCTGACCTAATGGATGAAAGGAAATACAACATAGGGGTAAGAGTTGTGTACACGACACAAGATTAAAGAGTATTTGGTACATTTCGTACCAGCTTGGTAGGCTGCCAAAGCCTCAGCCACACGTGTGTTGATTAAGTTTGTCAGCTCCGCTTGGGTCATCGCGATGTGACCACGTCCATGACCTCGTCCACTCATGATTCTATATAAGGAGAGGGAAAAAATTTAAAAGTCGAGATGAGGTAAGAGTCAAGTCTCACGTTGAAATCTACAAACTACCAAGTTTACACACAATAGGGCAGAACCCTTCTCACACTCGTAAAGCCTCTCTGGGACTTACATGCACTTCATGTTATTATTATGTGTGCACCAATAATAATAAGGAAATTTGCATGCTTATCTCAGTGCCTCTTAACTTGCGCTAGAAGTTTCCCCACATTCAAATAATAAAACGAAAAGCATTACAAGATCGATAATCACAAAAGTCGAAGAGTAGTGCCACACTATCTAGCTCCACTAAAACATGCAGCACAAGTAATCACATCGAGGTATCAAATATGTTGTTTCGTGTAAGTCATGTGCGTGTAACTACTAAGCAAGTAATGCATAAAGTAAATAGAAGACGAACCTTGCAATCTGGAGCTGAGTGTCATGGTCGATCTTCGAAGTTGTTTGGTTATAGTATGGTTTTATGAAAACGCTTTAAAACCTAGTTCACTATAACCAGTGGCTCTGATAACAAACTGTCACACCCCCAAAATACCACATGCGGAAATCGCCGCGGGACGTGTGACGTACCAGGATCCAAGCCACCAATCACATTGAACTACGCGTAATATTTAAATAAAACATTCCATTCATTTCAAAATATAAATCCAAGTCATAAGTTAAACCAAAGTAGATGTTGAGCGGAAGCATAATGTAAACTGTAAATCAAATGTTTCAAAACATGTGTTCATAATCAACAAAGCAAGTATCCAAGAGTCTCGACCCATGACCACTCCAGCACTCTCAGATAGCAAGTCCATATCAAGAATCTAACGACTTGCAAGCATGCAGACAAGTGTGTCAGACGACGCTGGTGAGTTCAAAGTTTTGTTAACGCGTTTGGTTACCAGATATGAGTATAAAACAATTCAATGATTTGATTTGATGTTGTTATTAACTCGATTACCGCAGATGGCTACAAGATTTATTTGCCCAACCCTAATGTCTCTATCAAAACATTGGTCAAGTGGTTAAGGTAATTAGTTCACGTCCGTCCTCCCCGGTACGGTGTGAGGGTGCCAAACCTAATAGCGCTATCAACTAATAACCTCGTTGCCTCCCCGACAACTAATCGGTAGATGTAAGGGGTCTTATCGATAGAAATGAGTGTAATAACAACATCCCAATAACCTGACATTCCTCCCCGGAACGTTACCCGATATCCCTCCCCGGGATGCATGCTTGTAAAAAGAGCAGTGAACTCACCTTGGTTTGCTCGGTATAATTAGCTACTTGTTCACAGTTAATCACTCAAGCCTATGGTATCCATGTATACGTAATCAGTTTATGTTCGCATGGTACACGTATAAGTTTATAGTCATAGTGTGCATTTAGAATCACAGTCACTAAATAACACATAACAGTTATTCAAACCCATGCAAAACCATACTTCACATCTATGATTCATAACAACACTTAACAGTTAACGGTGCTATCCATAAAGCTAATTCAATGTTCCTCAGTCTTCACTATCATCATTAACAGTTAAACAACATAGTTATTCATTATCTTAAGTGTTCTAAGTTATGGTCTGTTGTGAACTACCCACAGGGCGGCGAAACTCCAAGCGGCGAAACATCCAGTGTTTCGTCGAGACCATAATGCGACGAAATATGAATATTTTGTCATGACAGTATTGGACGAAACCTCACTTGTTTCGTCGAGGGTTACTCCATGTCGTCCCTGTCACACCCCCAAAATCCACAAGCGGAGTATCACCGCAGGAGGCATGACTGACCAGGATCTAGCCACCAATCACATTGAACTCATAGGTATATTTAAACAAAACTTTCATTCATGAATATTAAGGGTTACAACATTACAAATAATTCAAAGTGTACAGCGGAAGCATAATTCATTCGTTAAGTGTTTATAAACCCCATGTAAAAACCATTAGTCTTGTTTCCCAATTCCATGTATCACGACCCATGACCACTCCAGTCTCCCAGACAGCAAGTTCCAACAATATGCACCAAAAGGCCTGCAAGGCATGTAACAACGAATCAACAACAAAGTTGAGCGAGTTCACAGTTGGTTGTCCAGTTTAAAGTTGTTTCATAAATCATAAGTTCATTCAAAAACTAGTAGTTAATCAGTTCCTTGTTTCCCAAACCATAACTATAACCAGTCGGGGCTACCCCATGTTGTAAACCACTAGACTAGTTATATATATTGGCATCCTTCCCAACCGAGGACGGAGGTACGTATTCTACCCAACCAAGAATACGCAGGTTAAATGTAGGCGTCCTTCACAATCCGAGGACGGAGGTACGTATTCTTCCCAATCCGAGAATACGCAGGTTTAGTGTAGGCATCCTTCCTAATCCGAGGACGGAGGTACGTATTCTTCCCAATCCGAGAATACGCAGGATTAAATGTAGTCTATTAGTGGTGAATATACAGGTTTCATCTTAGCTTCTTAATCCCATTCCCAACCCACCAGGAATTCCATGCCTTAAGAGTGTGAACTCACCTTTGGTTGCTCGGTTTGACTGTAAAAAATAGCTAACAGTCAAGGTCGGTCAATCACGTCCTAGTACGATTACCAGTTAGTCCATTAGTGGTTTCAAATAGGGCACAAAGTTCCTACACGTATCTAGCACGCAGCACATTTAATCATACAATGCTAATTATCACAACATAGTTTAGCGACGACACAAGTGTCACAAAAGGTTCAAATTACTCTTCAATGAAATTCAGCAATATAGTGCATTTTCGGCAATTTTCGGATTGTTATCCGGAATAGTTCGTGTATAAAAAAATTCCCAAAAAAATTATAAAATGTGTTAAACGATCCAAATATTATTGTATCAAAATCTCGGGATCCAATTCACCACCAATTATTTTATAAAATTCATTTACCGGGTTGCAATCAGATTCGTCACTTTCTGACTGCAGTCCACGGAAAAATTAATTTAAAATTCATCGTAAGTCCGATTAACGAAATTCTAGTTGGAGGTTTGCTCGGACACTTAAGATCATCTACAGTAAAAATTTCAAGTCTAAATAGTAAACAAATACCAAGTTATGCCATGAAACGTGAGCTATGTTTTCTGTGGAAAAAACGCAGCTTTAATTGCTGAAACGAAATAATATGTTTAAAATAGCAAACGATGTCCAAAAATCATGATTCCAGCGCCATTATAAGCATATTTCGAAATAACACGTAATAGACTCAAGAAAATCCAGATTTCGTTAAATTATGATCCCGTTACAGCCACCCGAAGTTGGCTGTAAACGCTTGACAGCTTACCGTTTTCGTTACCCGGCACCTGTAAACACACCATCAGCAAACCCGTTCAGTTACGAGATTAATCACAGCAGGTTTTAGATTATTTATGTCCAGTTTGTTACTATAACATGCTAAACTTATCAGGTATACCGACCCGAGATTATCATGCAGCAAAACTTAACATAATCAACATAATCTCCAACATAATATTCCTAAAAATTCAACTCACAGTTCATGCATTCACCCCTGGTTAAACAAATCGGATCAAGTAATTCTTATTATTCCAACCATTGCATATTACCATTCCATATTTTAATCAACCTATGATCTCATCATGTAGCTGGATAATCCCTATCACATGCATAATTCCTCATGATACACATGAACTTCTACTTATAGTTACCAATTAATACGAGACCCAATACTCGAATCAATCATATGATATCAAAACTAGACATTATCTGTCACACCCTCAAAATCCACACGCGGAGTACCACCGCATGGAGGCGTGACATGACCAGGATCAAGCCACCAATCATATTGAACATATAAGTAAATAGCAATTATCATTCATCAATACGAAAGGTGTTTTCAAAACCAAACATAATCAAGTGTATAGCGGAAGCAACAATATAAAAACCAACATGAGTATCAAGTTCACAAAAATGTAATGTTTAACATGGAACTCCACACTCCATGTGCCCACAACGATCGCGCCTCCCATGCAAGCCCCATGAGTACCTATGGTCCTGCAAGGCATGTAACAGAAAGTCAACAACTAGTTGAGCGAGTAAACAGTAGGAAAGTTTGTTGCATGACTAGGCGTTATTAACTAAGTCGTTCGTATGTTCCATTAGTGGGGGCTTCCCATGTTTGTATGTACTAGACTAGTTGTAACCATAAGTGTTCTTCTTAACCCGAGAACAGTAGTACGGACGAGGTTTACGTAGGTTTTACGTAAGTGCCCTTCATAACCCGAGGACAGTGGTACGCGGGAGGTTTACGTAGGTTTTACGTAAGTGCCCTTCGTAACCCGAGGAAGTAATGAGTATAAGTTTACGTAGGTTTTACGTAAGTGTTCTTCGCAACCCGAGGACAATGATAAGTACAAGTATACGTAGGTTTTACGTATGGGTCCTTCGCATCCGAGGACGATGGAAGATAGTCTAGTAGTAGTGTAAGTACGAATAATTGGTTTGCTTGGCAGAACACGAAAAGTTTACTTGAGCTAAGAGGGGTCAACCACGTCCTAACATGGTTACCATACGAGTCAGGTTTTTGGTTCAAGTATTGCACACAAGTTTACACATAGCCTAACAGGTTCTCAACCCGTATTAATCATGGTAAACAGTTAACAGTCAAGTACATAACATATCCGACTTGTGCGATTCAAAAGAATCGGCTCTCACAAGCCTAGCAGCCTTGTGCGATTCACTCGTTGTAGCCCAAAAAATACCCGGCCCAAATAACATAGTAGGCCAACACGTAAATGGCCCAAACATACAAACAAACAACCAACTTGTGCGATTCATGCAATTCATATAATCTTGTGCGATTAGTGTCATTTGTGCGATTGGTCTTTGGGCTGTGTAATAGGTATGTGCGGCCCAATCATAACACTAGGCCCAGACCGGTTTGGCCCAATATCGTGATCCACCAATAGTGAGCCTTGTGCGACCAGGCTGCACTTGTGCGACTGAAACTGATTTGTGCGATTACACTTGTGCGATTGAGCTCTTGTGCGTTCAGATCAGAGTTTGTATGATCTGATCTTGTGCGATTGGAGCTTGTGCGATGGGTTATGTAAATCCGAAATCATGCATATCAGTTACACCATTATCTTGCAAGTCAACAGTTTCCTATTTTTGTGGTTATCAATCAACAACTAACAGTTTCAAATCATGCCAATTTTCGAGCAAATGAGAGTTTTACCATCTTAATTCACATGAACCCTAATAAATCATAATCATGAACAACTTATCAAACCCTCAATCATATTATCAGATCGATGATTCCTATTTCTAGCATACACGCAACATGCTATCTTAACAAATCATTCGAACATAAATCATAACAGCCGATTTCTTGCATCCAATCAGTTCCTAGGTTAACATTATGACATCCGATTCACATAAACATCATCATATAGTACATCTTGTTCATCATACATACAACCCTAATCGTTTAATCAAAACATGGAATCATAACATCATTTACAAACACATATCATGAAACACTAACCGATTAAGAGAGTGTGATGAGAATGATCCAAACAAAGCTCCAATGGAGAGGGGTGGTGTGGTCGCCGGCTTCAAGAGAGAGGAAGAGAGTAGGGTTTTGTGTGTGTGTATATTTTTGATTTGCAAGTTATGAGAAACAAACCCCAATAATGGGTGTTTGTTTTCGTTTAGGGGTAGTGGGCCGAACCCTTCTCTTGGGTTGCCCTTGGTTCGGGTTTCGAGTACACAAAAGGGTGGAGCCCAATAGGACTTGTGCGATCGAGTTGAGTGTTGTGCGATCGGTTCAATATGAGCTATCACATTATCCCCAACTTGAAAGAAATTTCGTCCTGAAATTTGGTACGTACTCACTGAGGAAGCTAGTTAAGTTGCATGGTTTTCCTGGTTTTCCTGGGGTGTCACATCCTCCCCCCGTTGGTTTGGAATTTCGTCCCAAAATTCCGTAGTAGCTCCAGCCTCAGTAGTGGTTGTTCTATTCGCGAACTATTGGGGATACTTTTCTTTCATTTGGTCTTCGCGTTCCCAGATGAACTCTAGGCCACGACGGGAGTTCCAACGAACTCGAACAAGAGGTATTCTGGTGTGCTTGAGGACCTTAACATCCCGGTCCGTGATTTCGACTGGTTCCTCGATAAATCGCAACTGTTCGTCGATAGTGAGTTCCTTCAAAGGAACTATAAGGGTCTCATCTGACAGACACTTCTTCAGATTCGACACGTGGAAAACGTTGTGAACTGCACCGAGTTCTGCTGGTAGGTTCAGTCTGTAGGCCACTTTGCCTATTCTTTCAATGATTTCGAACGGTCCGACATACCGCGGATTAAGTTTACCCCGTTTGCCAAAACGAACCACACCCTTCCAGGGTGAGACTTTAAGTAGCACTCGATCCCCAACTTGGAACTCGAGTGGTTTCCAACGCTTATCAGCGTAACTTTTCTAACGGTCACGAGCCGCCGCCACGCGTTGCCGTATCTATGCAATCCGTTCAGTAGCATCAACTACAAGTTCTGGACCTGTGATCTGACTATCCCCCACCTCTGCCCAACAGAGAGGTGACCGGCATTTACGTCCGTACAATGCCTCGAATGGAGCGACTTGGATGCTGGTATGGTAACTGTTATTGTACGAAAATCCACTAACGGGAGATGCTTTTCCCAGCTGTTGCCGAAATCAATAACACACGCCCGAAGCATGTTTTCTAGAGTCTGGATAGTGCGCTCAGACTGCCCATCCGTCTGAGGGTGATAAGCTGTGCTCATGTCTAATCGTGAGCCAAAAGCTTTTTTTTTGGGTAAAGGGTTACCCCGGTGATTCTATATATTCACAAACATGAAAAACAAGTAGTGTAGAGAGTCCACACTAGTTCAATCATGAGACATGCCCCATGAAAGTAAAACAAAGGAAATAACAACCAAACGAAATAACCAACAAGACTAGAACCACTAGAATAACATCTAGGACATAGCTACATAAACAAGAACTAATCAGCCACCATCATCGTCCACATTTCCCTTGTGAATCTCCCAATCTTCTAACAATCTTCGCACTCTTGTAGTACTCTTGAGCTTGGCTCCCATCAGCTTGTACCTAACCGTTGATAATATAATTTCACCGATTTTCTCCGGAGGCCTCAACTGGTATTTAAATAATCTAGCATTTCTTTCTTGCCAATCGAAATATAAAGCAGCAGCCACCAAAATTTTAGCAACAAAAAACCCTGCTGCTTTAGACCGAGCTCGAGCCAGCAACCAATCAACAATATCAGCCCATATCGGCCTGACCGTAGACATACCCACCTTGTTTCGAATAATCAGCCACACTTGAGATGAGTACTCGCATTCAAAGAATAAATGCGCATGAGAGTCAAAGTTTTTGTAACATAACAGGCAGCACATCATATTCATATTCTTCCTCCGCGACAACTCCCAATTTAAAATTTTATCTTGAGTCAAGAGTTTACCTTTCATTACCAACCACATCATAAACGCATGCCTGGGAATACACTGCGAGAACCAAACAATGTTGCACCAATTAACTTCAGGATCTTTGTGACGAATTGAATGCCAAAGACCCGAAGAAGAAAACTCAGATTTATCAGTGCCATCTCTCCATAACAGTCTATCAGGTTTCGTCGGATTCAAATGAAGCTGATCCAATTGGATGAGAACCGGAAATAAATCTCTCCATGCCATAGGCCAAGACCAAGAACCATGAGAGTAAATGTTAGCCACAGTATCGTCCAGCATAAAATCAGCATCAGAAATGTTTCTCGGCGAAATAAAGTTATCGAGCGGACCTATATCACACCAATAGTCGAACCAAGCAGAAGTTTTAACGCCATTTCCCACCTCCGACCATATATGATTTCTGATAAGCGGCCTCAACTGAACCAATTTTCTCCAAGACCAACAGCAATTAGAAGGGGTTTTACACACCCAGAAACTCTTGCCTTTAAGACGGTAGCTATACACCCATTCAACCCATAGAGAATCCCGCTTCGAAACAATGCTCCAAATGTGATTAGACATAAGAGCCTTGTTCATATCCCCAATGCGTCTAATGCCCAAACCTCCTTCATACTTTGGCGTGCAAACAGCCTTCCAAGAAACCTTAGCTTTGCCTTTAGAAAACGAGCTCTCCTGGGACCATAAGAAGTTACGCATACAAGCTTCAAGCTCATTAATGATCCTAGCCGGTAACATAAAAACAGAAGACCAATAGATGTGCATGGACGAGAGAACCGAAACAATAAGCTGAAGCCTACCGCAAAAGAGAGTAACTTGTTCCTCCAATGTGTTATACGCTTCTCTAATCTTTCCACAAGCACTCGACAATCATTATAACCAAGCCTAGAAGAGATTAAGGGGACCCCTAAATATCTGACCGGCAGTTTTCCTTCCACAAAAGGCATGAGCTCCAGAATAGCTTCTTTTACATGGTTACTAACATTGCAGAAGAAAATGGTACTTTTTTGATTACTAGGCACTAGCCCCGACATCTTAGTGAACTTTGAGAGAGATGTCATAATACACCGAGCCGAGTTGACTTCTCCTCTAGCAAACAGGAACAAATCATCGGCAAAACAAAGATTGATAATCTGCTGTTTTTCGCATTTATTATGAAATTTAAAAGAAGAATCGATACGGACAGCATGATGAAGAATGGAAGTTAGAACCTCCATAACCAAAGTAAAGAGGTAAGGAGAAATTGGATCCCCTTGCCGTAACCCTCGTTTGCCCTTAAAGAAGCCATGAACTGTCCCATTGACACATATAGAAAAAGAGGCAGTCGAGACACACACCATAATCCAATCAACCATCTTCCGATGAAACCCAAATCCAAGCAAAGCATTTTTTAGAAAACCCCAGTCAACCGTGTCATAAGCTTTCTGGATATCAACTTTAAAGGCACATCTTGGAGGGCCCGAATGTCTATGGTAATTATGCATTAATTCTTGAGTCAGCATAATATTATCCGATATTCTTCGTCCTGGAACAAACGCTGATTGATTAATGCTTACGATGTCATTTAGAGCATTTTTTATTCTGTCAGCCACAATTTTACTGATACACTTGTATAACACATTACAGCACGCAATTGGACGGTAATCAATGACAGCTGAAGGAGTAGGAATTTTCGGAATTAGCACAATATTCGTGTGATTCAATTCCCGAAGAAGGTTTCCTGTCTCAAAAAAATCAACAATAGCACAAGTAATATCATTACCAACAATAGGCCAGGCACTTTTAAAAAACGCTGTTGTATACCCATCAGGACTAGGCGCTTTATCGATACCAATAGAAAACATGGCCTTTTTCACCTCTTCCGCCGTAACTTGTCGAATCATATGAGTAGCAACCTGAGGAGCAAGGACTTTAGAGAATAAATCCGGAGCCGGAGTAAGAGAAATATCGCCTTGAGACCCAAAAAATTTTTCGTAATGCTGAACAAATGGTTGATAAACGTTATCTCCTTCAAAAAGATTGCCTGCCGAATCTTTGATCACCTCAATCCGACTAACATGATTTCTGACTTTCAGCGATGAATGAACAAATGCCGAGTTCATATCCCCCGCACTCAACCAATCAACTTTTGACTTTTGTTTCAGAAATTGTTCCTCATCTAACGAAGCCTCTTGGAGCTGACGACTGATCGAAGTCTCAGAAACTCGTAAATCCGCATTAGCTGGATCCCGATCAATAAGAAGCTGAATAGAATCCAGCTCCACGCGCAGATTTTCAACTTTTTTATGCAGATTGCCTTGCTTGAAAAGCAAGGAGCGCAACGGGTGTTTCAGTAACCGGAGTTTTTTTACCACCCTAAATTGATGAACACCATTCACATACGTCTCCCATTTATCTTTAACAATATCCGAAAACTCAGGTTTGAAAACCAGGAAATTAGCAAACTTGAAGGACCTAGGCTTCAACATACCAGCATCCGGGAACGAAAGAATGCACGGGCAGTGATCCGATAACCTATACGGCTTAAACATGGCAACCGAATTAGGAAAATCAGCTATAAAAGCTGTATTACCCATCACTCGATCAAGTTTCTTTAGTAACCCTACCCCGTTTTTTGGTTTTTGAGTCCATGTAAAATGGATCCCCATTCGGTTGATATCTACAACCTCAATATTATCCACACATTCCTGAAAATCTCTCATACCAATAGAAATCGATGACGTTCCCATAGAATTATCTTCAATGTTGAGAGCCGAGATAAAATCACCCATAATGCACCAAGGTTTATCATTAACAAGGGCTTTATGCACTGAGAGATTATGCCACAACTCTTTACGGGAAACATAATAATTAGCAGCATAAATAAAAGAACAAAAAATCATTCTTTTATCCAATTTAAACACAAGCTGAAGATGCATAACCTGAGGAGATCGAGACAAAATCATCACATCAAAAATAGCCGGGTTCCATCCAATAATAATTCTCGTGCCTTTGTCACAACAACCACCGTGAGAAGTCCACTCCCACGAACGAAAAACTGACTTGCACACCTTACCCAAATTACCAACATCCACATGAGATTCTAATATAGCACACAAACTCAAATTAAAATCTTTGACAGCCTTTCGAACCTCTTTTTGTTTAAGCGGGCGGTTCAACCCCCTTATATTCCAAGAAGCGATACTAACCATCATTAACTATCGGAGAAGGAGTGCTTTCCCCTTTACTTTTAATATTAAGAGTACCCTCCTTTAAAAACCCGTCCATATCAAAATCATTCTCAATAACCTCATCTTCATCGGACTCATCATTGTTTACCCCCGACTTTGTGTTACTAGTTCCTGCAACATCTTCCACTTCGTTAAGAACATCAAAAGGATTACTCGACCTTACATCCGTAGCACTCGATGTTTTATTGGTGTCCCCCTTCGGCTTTGAACCTACCGGCCGATATTCGAACTTTGATTTTTGTTTATTCACGGGTATACCCACTTTCTTCGCCGCTTTCTTGCCGTAAACACCTGTGTACCCATCCTGGTCCACGATTGGCCCCTTCTTAGCTGGACGATTCTTTTGAGCATTCCAATTTTGGTTTTCCTGGATAGCTTTGTCCGGTCTCCTCGGCTGTTTAGGATAAACATCAGTCGCATGACCGAAGACACAACACTTAGCACACCGATGCGGATTCCACTCATATTCCACAAACATGGTCTCTTTAATAAAACCCTCCCCTTCAGGTTCTGGTATTGCCATTGAAATTTCTTCCCGGAGGTCATTATCTGCTGATATCTCAATCAGAGCTCTAGCATAGCTACTACGGCCCCAGGATTCCATGCACATAGATGTGGTAAACGAGTCAAGCATTTTTGGATCCCCAATAGTTGTTGCAATCAAGCTCAATCCATCCTCTGTATAAGCCGCTAAAGGAACTTCGTGGATTTTGACCCATACTTGAACTTTCTTGACCTCCTTCTTTTCAAGCTTAGTAGTTGGCGTCCAGTTATCAAGAAATAATGGTTGCGATCTGATTATCCATGGCCCATCCTTAAGGACGTTCGACATACCCACTTCATCGTTAAACTTGAAAAAGAAAAAACCATTCGCGTTCATCATAGTTTTAAGTAACCCATATTTTTTCCAATTTGTGCGCACAAAATAATCAACCACTGGGAATGCAACCCGATCACCTAAGAAATACCCATAAAGAGTATTAGCCATCTTATCTTGCACAGAACGAACTGATTCCCTTTGTAGGACAACATCACAACCATCATACTTCTCGGAACTGGCAAGTGACCGAAAATTAACTTTCTTCACAGAATTAGCAGCTACCGTATCTGCATAAGACATAGGTTTGGCACTAGATCCCTTAGGCGGCTGACCATCCAGATTATCACCCCCATCAGATTTAGACCAAGCAGCATCATATTCCGATTGAGAAACCGGAACAGTGATCTTAACAAGTTCATCAATTACATTAAAATTTTTATCCACTTGATGCGGAAATTGCACAGAACCCCTTCTAGGTAAGACCGGATTACCATCAATATTGACCACTCGACTTGTCAAACCCTTATACTGAAACGACGGCTTACCTCGATCACGAAGAACAGAATCATCAATTTTAGGACGATCATCCATGATGAAATAGACACCTCTCCCTATCGAACAATAAGAATAATAACCATGCACACAGAAGACACGTAGCCAAGAAAACCAAGAACCCGAAAAGCAGAAAAAAGAGAAACCCTAATTCTAACAAACCCTATCCTATGTATCCTTCCGTAATCTATAGTAACCCTATTAATCAAAATCTTAGCAAGATCGATCAACCAAGATGACTATAAACAACTTCAGAATAACACAAAGATAAGGCGGCGAACGAAATCAAGAAAGAAAAAATCCTAGACGAAAATCAGTCAAACCTGCTAACGAGTTCGTTATAGAGATTCAAGGATAATCCCTAATCACAGACTGTTATACAGAGAATTACGATAAAGATCTGAGGATTCATGAAGAACAACGAAATCGCCAAGCTAGAGAGAGAGCATTAGGGTTTTTCACTATGTGAGCCAAAAGCTTTGTGCATTGCGACAATTATTTAAATAATGAATTTCATTTCATTGCTAAAGAGTCAATTATATCAATTGAAATCAAATACAACAACTTGAAACAAAAGAATCACATTACATTAAGTATAAAAAATTAAAAATGTGTTTCTAGGCATCCTACTAAGTTCCATGCATCATCAACGTCATCGTTAAACCCGCAACATGTTTTAAAAGCGTAGTCCAATACAAACGTATTGGCGAGTACACTAGTTTTAGACACATGGCATAAGTAAAAAAAGTATTTCTCAAATCCAACATGGCAATTTGGTATATGTGACAACCCGAACTTTCAAGGTTAGTGGCGTGTAATCTTGTGATCTTAACTCCGTTAAACTTAAACGTTTGATTTCAAGGTTAAATAACTTATCGGAAACCGTTGGGCCGCGTATATTTTGGGCTTTATAACTATACCTTGCAAACACTCACAACATTCACCATATCGGCCCAAGGCCCAATTAATTATTTGTGTGCTTTGATTTCCTGGTATGTCTCGATAACTTGGCCCAAGATTGTAGATAACTTGGCCCAAGATTGTAGCCGAAGTAAACTAATTAGCGGCCCACTTTAATTTAGTTGTTACCCTTTTATAAAGCCATGTACATAACATCTTGGTTAATCTCAAAACTACAACAAACCCTATCCTTCCTCTTCCCTGATTCGCGACGGGCATAGCAGACCCCCCCCCCCCTCTCATGACATCATCCTAGCGGATCAAGTTGCTGGGTTAGTAATTTCTCTTGTTTGATTTGTTTTGATAATCGTGTTTGTGTGTATGTGATCTTGATCGCATGAATGTGATGAATATGGTGTTAGGATTGTAGTAATCAATCTTGTTAAACCTTCTGTTGAACCAAATCAAGAAGTGTTAGATTAGGGTTGCATGCATACTAGGTTCGAATAGGGAGATTATGATATGCATGGTTGTACTGATTATTATGACCGGCTATGTGTATTTAATGTCATGTTGAGTCGCTAGATCTATGCAAAATATTGGTTATGATGAGAAGTAATAAAATAATGTATGTGATTATTAATAGAGTTGTGAATTGTTGATGATTATTTTGAACAAATAAGTATGAAAACTAGAATTCTGGTCAACCAAATATGATGCCTCAAATATTCTATTATGTGCGTATAGATAGTTATATATGGAATAGGGTTATGGTTTTGATAATTTGATGAGGAATGCATTAATAGAACAAACTGTACGTTGACTTATAAATATCTATGCAATGACAATGGGTTAACACAAGGATTGAGGGTTAGATAATTACTGTTCATACATTTAAAAAGTTTGTAAAATTCATAACTCAATCAACAACAGTATATGTATGCGAAGTTCACATATATTGTGACACCTGTGTCACTTCAACCATCAAACAAATGCCAAACCAAGGAAATATTGTATTTCATACTTGGGATTTGTATAAATATGTGTATGCTTTGCACATATCAATTCTTGTTCAATTTCATACTCTACAACGCTTTCTGGAGAATTATACGCAAACTGGTGCATAAACGTACTCAGTTTAATGCGACAAATACTCCGGGAGACCATCATACACTTAACATACCTTAAATAACCTTTACATAACTTAGAAATAAGTTTTGAAGGCATTGGTATGGCAAAAACAAGTTAATTCGCTTACAGGGACTAAACTTGACAAACTGCGAAAGTATGCCAATTTGAACTGTAACGAACATTCCGGAACATGTCCATAAGTTAAACATACCATATATATCCTTTACATAGCTTAGAAATAGGCTTTGAGGGGTTTGGTATGCTAAAACAAACTTTTGGAACATTCAGGGACTAAAAGTGTCAAAAAGTGCACAAGTTTGCACTTTCGCGCATAACTTACGTTCTGAATACATCCGGACATCCAAAAATTTATGTAAGCATCCTAATATTATGCCTTAGTGTTTGGCATGAGAAAAATCCATTCGTCGCGTCATTTGGATCGTCTTTCGCGCTTATGCGCATTCCGTCGTAACTAAGCGAACATCGCGATCGTACGACCAAACGAACCGACATCCGGAATATTTTTGAGCATATTTCAAGTCCCCTACACTTTAACTTCATCCTAGAGCCTTGAAATGAGGTTAACGGGGCTTAAACGTGCCAAAAATGGGCCAAATTACGTGTTTCTTAAGTGCAGGGACCAAAAATGAAATTTCTGATCTGTGGACCTTAGGCGGGGCGCGTAAGGATTGTCCAAATCCTTACGCGGGGCGCGTGGGACTATCAGACAGATTCAATGTATGCATTTAATGCAGTTGGCTCTTCGGATCGCGAAAGGGTCGAAGGCCTTTTCACCCAAATGAAAGGCCAAGGGGCAAATTCACTGAATCTAGCATGGGACACGTGTACGCACGAGATCGCGGCACGATATTCGATAAAATGATCCTAACGGTTCCACTTTTCCTATAAATACCCCCCCCCCTTTTGTGTAAAAATCACAAAATCAGATCTTAAAGCTCTAAGTTGAAACCATTGTTTCATACCTGAGCTATTTGGTCTTGATTAGCACTCGGGGACCCTCCGTAAGTCTTCTTTCGCTCTTTTATTCGCTTTTCGAGTCCGAAAGTCAACGTTTTGTTGACTTTCTGCATTGACCAGCTTATGGTCGATGCGAAGTTCATGGAACTTCATAACGTGAGCGTGATCACGATGGTTATAGTCCGTAGTGACTATACCTACTGATCACCACGTTAACTAGGCTCAGTGACGAGTCGTAGTTTCGGCCAAAATGCGCATTCTTGCGTATTTTGTAACCAAACTACTCGTGGGCATCAAAGCCGTTTGTTTTGATGCCAAACCTGTTTCTAAACATAGTTAAGCATGTTCTAACATGCTTAGCTCGTCACTTTTAGCTTAGTGCTTATATAGGGTCGTAAGGTAAGCGATTTAAACCATCGCTTATACTTTCGAACCCGACCCATTTGGTCGGTCATTAGGACCCGACCAAACACATTTGGTGACCATAGCTATAACCTTCCGAGGTTATACCGTGTGGTCGCAATGTTAGGCGTTCCGAACGCGTTCTACGCGAACGATGCGTTAGGGTAGCATAAGCTACCTAAACGGGTCGTGATGGGGCGTAAGCACTTAGATTAGTTTCATTTTAGTATGTAGGCTTTGCTAAGCCATATTATACGAGTCTCCATACCCGTTTGGTTTACGAACCCGCGTACTGTCCGATCCTTCCGATTTGGTCCGGTATATTAACATAAGCTACCTATTAGGTGCTGTTGATATTCCGTGATCTTTAGCATTATCCGGTTATTATACAAGGAATCCAAAGCAATCTCAGGTGAGTACATAGTTCCCCTCTTTTACTGTTTTCTGAACTGTTTTGGGGTGAAGCATGTGTACCTATCTGTTATTTTCATGATTTCAAAGTATAATTGATTATACATGATAGTATTTATCTTTTGACAAACTAAATGACTATCTATGGTTTAAACACTGATTTCTCAAAAATTACAAAAGTAATTGTTGGAATAGTACTTATTTTGTTCACCAGACCGATTGGTAGTATGATATAGCGCTATAGGACTAGACACCCCATTCCTGTTGTCATGGAATGTCTGAAACCAATTTGTTTCTCCATCCAAATAGGGATTTCCTTTGTGGTATCCTTATAGTCTCAAAGGTGTAGTTTGATGCACCAGGTCTGAATGAATTCTTAAATCGCACCTTTAAAGTATATTTTGATATACTCCCAAAAAGTATAGTTTGATATACTCTCATGTGTGGTATTGTACAGAACCAACATATATTTTGTAATCATCCAAAGCATATTTTGATATGTTATTTACAAACCAAGACATAGTTTAATATGTTATTTATCACATCCAAAGCATATTCTGATATGTTACTTACAAAACTAAAGCATAGTTTAATGTGTTATTTATAAATCTAAGGTATACCTGTAATATACTACTGAAAACTATTATTTTGAACAACTAAAGTATATTTGATATACTATCTATCAAACGATTTGGTTTTGGTTAGTGTTTAGATAACAGAACGAGTGTAATGTGATGAAAACATGGTAGATACGCCGCTGGTACTTCTTATATATAAGTGTTTTCATTGCATTACATACCGTGGCGTTATTTAGTACACTTGGGTTAACAATATTGGAACTGAAATATATTTTAATATATTACTTATTCAACTTTCTTAAAACCAAGGTATATTTTATATATACCATAAACGTTTTATTAAAACATTGTTTTTCAAACAAACTTAACTTATACAAACTCATTTTACATGGTTATTCAGTTAACCATACATTATTCTCTTATTTATACATATCATCTGATCCTATCGTTTTTCAAATGATTTACAAGACAAAGCAAAAATACGAGGTTCATGACTAAACATTTTCTCAAACTCAAGTCATGAACTCCGTTTTCACAAAACCTATGTATCTCACAGGCATTTTTATGCTGACGTACCTATTTTTACACATGTTTCAGGTGCTGTCTTGAGATGATTGTTGATGCATGCTACATTTAGGATGGACTCGTGCCTTAGCAACTTTAAAACTTGGAAGATCATAGTTGTACTTATGTGATTGTAATAGAACAACGAGTTCATTTAATCAATAAAACAATATTTAAATTTCCATGTGTTATGAAACAATGATTCTGTTACAACACTCCCCGACGTTTCCGCCACGTTTTGTATGTTCTACGTGGTCGGGGTGTGACAGAAAAGTTGGTATCAGAGCTCATGGTTATAGGGAATTAGGTTATTAGTAATGCTTTGACCTAGTCTATAACCTTCCTAGGACCCTAACGCGAGTTTACTTGCGTTTAGTCATAAAACAACACCGTCACCTATCCTTAGGCGACGACCGCAACAAGAACATAAATTTCCAAAACCGCTTTGAAAACTAATCATCTGTTCTAGGATGATTGATTACTAGGTTTTGAACCCTCTGTTATAAGGTTTTGAACCCCTTTGAATTTTCAAAACTCTCGTCAAAGTTGGTCTAAATATTGTGAACACATGCAAACTGGAAGGGTGGGTGCCTGTACCCTGAGTTTTCTGTCTAAGGCTAGAGTGTTCGTACAAATCCACATAATCGGACCAGTCACTCTTACCTGGGAACTCTTGGGGTGAGTGTCCACTTATAGGCGAGCATGTCTTCGCGATACATTATTTTTGACCTATTTGCTTTGATTAATCACCAGGTCGTGTGTTGCTTTGTAGTAACAGACAGACGGCCACTATCCTTGCTTTCATCAGATTTGTTCCATCTCATTCTTTTCGTCTAATTCTCTCACTCGTTTCCTCTCATGTTTCCTCTTTTAGAATGCCTCCTCGACGCGACAATCAGATGGCGAATGCCGAACTGGCGGAAATCATCGCGCAACAAATGGCTGCTGCCTTCCCAATTCTTTATGCTCAAATAACTCAAGCCATCAACAACAACAATGCTCCATGCAATTTCAAGATTTTTAACTCAGCTAAACCGCTCAAGTTCAATGGTTCTGAGGGAGCAACTGGGCTTCTTCAATGGTTCGAGAGCATTGAGAATACTTTCCGTCACGTTCAGTGTCCTGAAAATCGCAAGGTCGAGTTTTCTTCGAGTGTGTTTCAGAAGAGGGCTCTTACATGGTGGAACGGGGTTATGAGAGACCGCGGTGCAGAGGTTGCATTAGCACAGACTTGGGCCGAGCTTAGGGCTCTTATGATGAAGGAGTTCTGTCCTCGTCATGAGCTTAGGGCTCTAGAAAGGGAATTTGATGATTTAAAGCAAGACAGTGGGGAACATCGAGCCTATACTGATCGCTATGAGGAATTGAGCTTGTTATGCCCTACTATGGTTACGCCTCTGGATAAGGCGATTGAGAAATACATTGATGGGCTTCCTGACGTAGTTCAGGACATCGTTACTGGCAGCAACCCTACTACTGTCAGACAAGCCATTGAATTGGCTGCCACTCTGACTGAATCCCAAATCAGGAAGCGCAAGCTGTTTCGGAAGGGCGACCTAAGACCATCTGACAAGACTGCTCATGTGGAACCAAAGGAAGAAAGTGCTGAGGTGTCCAAGAAGAAAAAGCGCAAAGCCTCTCAAAGCTACGCTGTAACTGCTCAAGACAAACAAGTTGCACCAAACCAGCCAACACAACCTCGTAAAAGACAAAACTATGTTGGTACTGCACCGTTGTGCAACAAATGCAACCGTCATCATCTAGAGCAAGAGCAGTGTCACAAATGTACCCACTGTGGGCGGTTGGGACATTTGATCAATGTTTGTCGTTATGCAAATCAAGCTGCTGCAAACCCTGCTGCTGTTCAAGCACGGTTCCCTCCAGGGTCATGTTATAACTGTGGTGACCTTACCCACTACAGGAACAATTGCCCAAGGCTTGTTAACATACCTCCAGCGCGTGGACGAGTGTTCAACATCAATGAGGCAAACATGAACAATGATGCAGCAGTGAACAATTAGTGTTTTGTATTACCTTAGTTGCTATCTTTTGACACTTCAAGACAATTCCGTTGTTACATAAATAAAGAATTGTTGTTTTTATTTCTGCAAAATTTATGCGTTTGTGTGAATGCTTGATGCAACTTTATGATGTCAACCCAAAGACAAACTACTCGTATGGTTCTGTCATATTATGATCACTTGTGATCTCCCCAAGAACCTTAAAATCTCGTTTCTTTTAAACAAAGTCAAACACTTATTGAGAATCCCTCTATCTTTATAGATAGATCTTCATAAATCGTTAAAGTGCCAAATGAAATCCATAGGTTGGATTCCTAGTATGCCTTAATATCCATACCTAAGGATAACAAAATAAAGAATCAAGTTAACTAAATTTGTGCTTATGTATTTTCTTACATGTTTTGTGGTTGTATGTGATCCATCCAAATCCTCATAGAATCTTTCATATCTTCGTACGAGAGATTCATAATGGGATATCCAAAGATACTATCTTAAACCCTCAATGGATTTCAACAGTGTAGTTAAGTCCCTCGGGTTATAAAGTATTATTCTATAATTGGACCTCTTGAAAGGTCTGCTTAAACAGATTGATTTTGAAAATCTGATTAGAAATATCATGTGATGATATAAAAATGATCCCTTAAGCGGTCTATTTAAAGAGATCGTACGACGGTCTAGTTAAGAAGATCATGTGTTGATCTAGTTAAAAGATCGTTCGTTGATCGAATTAAAAGGATCCTTTGGTGGTCTAGTCAAATCGCTTCATATTTATTCAAGTAATTTTTCCTACGGATTATGAAATGGACTGTGCGGACTGTGCAAGGAATTACGTAATTATGGAGGCCTACATAATTATGGAATTCAGTGCACAGGAACCACAGGAAGTTTCATCATGTGTTAAGACCTAGTGACAAGAATAATGATACGGGAGAAGTCTCGGACCTCGACCAATGTCATTTATTCTCACACTCCCCCAATTCTGATCTCAAACACACACCAAGTTTTCCTATGATAAGCCTTCATAAGAAACGTTCGTCAATCAGTAGTTCAAAATTTCATGTTTTCCTATTTCAAGGAATTCACTCTGAGGGTTAACAAATTCGCTAAGAATCCTAACATGGCCCAGGGTTTTTCCTAAGGGTTCAATGGATCTATTATAAGGCGAAACCTTCACAGCTGTCCTCACGAGTTTCCTCTAGAATTAAATTTCGGGACGAAATTTCCTAAAGTAGGGGAGACTGTGACACCTGTGTCACTTCAACCATCAAACAAATGCCAAACCAAGGAAATATTGTATTTCATACTTGGGATTTGTATAAATATGTGTATGCTTTGCACATATCAATTCTTGTTCAATTTCATACTCTACAACGCTTTCTGGAGAATTATACGCAAACTGGTGCATAAACGTACTCAGTTTAATGCGACAAATACTCCGGGAGACCATCATACACTTAACATACCTTAAATAACCTTTACATAACTTAGAAATAAGTTTTGAAGGCATTGGTATGGCAAAAACAAGTTAATTCGCTTACAGGGACTAAACTTGACAAACTGCGAAAGTATGCCAATTTGAACTGTAACGAACATTCCGGAACATGTCCATAAGTTAAACATACCATATATATCCTTTACATAGCTTAGAAATAGGCTTTGAGGGGTTTGGTATGCTAAAACAAACTTTTGGAACATTCAGGGACTAAAAGTGTCAAAAAGTGCACAAGTTTGCACTTTCGCGCATAACTTACGTTCTGAATACATCCGGACATCCAAAATTTTATGTAAGCATCCTAATATTATGCCTTAGTGTTTGGCATGAGAAAAATCCATTCGTCGCGTCATTTGGATCGTCTTTCGCGCTTATGCGCATTCCGTCGTAACTAAGCGAACATCGCGATCGTACGACCAAACGAACCGACATCCGGAATATTTTTGAGCATATTTCAAGTCCCCTACACTTTAACTTCATCCTAGAGCCTTGAAATGAGGTTAACGGGGCTTAAACGTGCCAAAAATGGGCCAAATTACGTGTTTCTTAAGTGCAGGGACCAAAAATGAAATTTCTGATCTGTGGACCTTAGGCGGGGCGCGTAAGGATTGTCCAAATCCTTACGCGGGGCGCGTGGGACTATCAGACAGATTCAATGTATGCATTTAATGCAGTTGGCTCTTCGGATCGCGAAAGGGTCGAAGGCCTTTTCACCCAAATGAAAGGCCAAGGGGCAAATTCACTGAATCTAGCATGGGACACGTGTACGCACGAGATCGCGGCACGATATTCGATAAAATGATCCTAACGGTTCCACTTTTCCTATAAATACCCCCCCCCCTTTTGTGTAAAAATCACAAAATCAGATCTTAAAGCTCTAAGTTGAAACCATTGTTTCATACCTGAGCTATTTGGTCTTGATTAGCACTCGGGGACCCTCCGTAAGTCTTCTTTCGCTCTTTTATTCGCTTTTCGAGTCCGAAAGTCAACGTTTTGTTGACTTTCTGCATTGACCAGCTTATGGTCGATGCGAAGTTCATGGAACTTCATAACGTGAGCGTGATCACGATGGTTATAGTCCGTAGTGACTATACCTACTGATCACCACGTTAACTAGGCTCAGTGACGAGTCGTAGTTTCGGCCAAAATGCGCATTCTTGCGTATTTTGTAACCAAACTACTCGTGGGCATCAAAGCCGTTTGTTTTGATGCCAAACCTGTTTCTAAACATAGTTAAGCATGTTCTAACATGCTTAGCTCGTCACTTTTAGCTTAGTGCTTATATAGGGTCGTAAGGTAAGCGATTTAAACCATCGCTTATACTTTCGAACCCGACCCATTTGGTCGGTCATTAGGACCCGACCAAACACATTTGGTGACCATAGCTATAACCTTCCGAGGTTATACCGTGTGGTCGCAATGTTAGGCGTTCCGAACGCGTTCTACGCGAACGATGCGTTAGGGTAGCATAAGCTACCTAAACGGGTCGTGATGGGGCGTAAGCACTTAGATTAGTTTCATTTTAGTATGTAGGCTTTGCTAAGCCATATTATACGAGTCTCCATACCCGTTTGGTTTACGAACCCGCGTACTGTCCGATCCTTCCGATTTGGTCCGGTATATTAACATAAGCTACCTATTAGGTGCTGTTGATATTCCGTGATCTTTAGCATTATCCGGTTATTATACAAGGAATCCAAAGCAATCTCAGGTGAGTACATAGTTCCCCTCTTTTACTGTTTTCTGAACTGTTTTGGGGTGAAGCATGTGTACCTATCTGTTATTTTCATGATTTCAAAGTATAATTGATTATACATGATAGTATTTATCTTTTGACAAACTAAATGACTATCTATGGTTTAAACACTGATTTCTCAAAAATTACAAAAGTAATTGTTGGAATAGTACTTATTTTGTTCACCAGACCGATTGGTAGTATGATATAGCGCTATAGGACTAGACACCCCATTCCTGTTGTCATGGAATGTCTGAAACCAATTTGTTTCTCCATCCAAATAGGGATTTCCTTTGTGGTATCCTTATAGTCTCAAAGGTGTAGTTTGATGCACCAGGTCTGAATGAATTCTTAAATCGCACCTTTAAAGTATATTTTGATATACTCCCAAAAAGTATAGTTTGATATACTCTCATGTGTGGTATTGTACAGAACCAACATATATTTTGTAATCATCCAAAGCATATTTTGATATGTTATTTACAAACCAAGACATAGTTTAATATGTTATTTATCACATCCAAAGCATATTCTGATATGTTACTTACAAAACTAAAGCATAGTTTAATGTGTTATTTATAAATCTAAGGTATACCTGTAATATACTACTGAAAACTATTATTTTGAACAACTAAAGTATATTTGATATACTATCTATCAAACGATTTGGTTTTGGTTAGTGTTTAGATAACAGAACGAGTGTAATGTGATGAAAACATGGTAGATACGCCGCTGGTACTTCTTATATATAAGTGTTTTCATTGCATTACATACCGTGGCGTTATTTAGTACACTTGGGTTAACAATATTGGAACTGAAATATATTTTAATATATTACTTATTCAACTTTCTTAAAACCAAGGTATATTTTATATATACCATAAACGTTTTATTAAAACATTGTTTTTCAAACAAACTTAACTTATACAAACTCATTTTACATGGTTATTCAGTTAACCATACATTATTCTCTTATTTATACATATCATCTGATCCTATCGTTTTTCAAATGATTTACAAGACAAAGCAAAAATACGAGGTTCATGACTAAACATTTTCTCAAACTCAAGTCATGAACTCCGTTTTCACAAAACCTATGTATCTCACAGGCATTTTTATGCTGACGTACCTATTTTTACACATGTTTCAGGTGCTGTCTTGAGATGATTGTTGATGCATGCTACATTTAGGATGGACTCGTGCCTTAGCAACTTTAAAACTTGGAAGATCATAGTTGTACTTATGTGATTGTAATAGAACAACGAGTTCATTTAATCAATAAAACAATATTTAAATTTCCATGTGTTATGAAACAATGATTCTGTTACAACACTCCCCGACGTTTCCGCCACGTTTTGTATGTTCTACGTGGTCGGGGTGTGACATATATGAACATGGGTTGTTGTGGAAATCAGGTATGCGGAGTAGGCTGCCAAACCAGTCCACTAAACAATTATCTTGGGCCGCACACATTCTGGTTGCACTGGGCCGCATGAATCAGTTCAGCGGCATATGGTTTAAACATAATATGTGGGTTACAAGTTCATTAGGTTTATATGTTAATTGTTATTATTGGGCCACATTTATTCTAAGTAGTATTGGACTGCTTTGTTTAAAACATATGTTGGATTGGACTTGGAATGTAGTAGGTTGTACGTACTAAGTGATTATCTGATGGTACTAGATTAACTGCTATGATTTGTGTGACACCTGTGTCACTTCAGCCATCAAACAAATACCAAACCAATGAAATATTGTATTTCATACTTGGGATTTGTATAAACATGTGTATCATTTGCACATATCAATTCTTGTTCGATTTCGGGCTCTAAATCGCTTTCTGGAAGGTTATATGCGCACTGATGCGTAAATATAACCAGTTTAATGCAACAAACATTCCGGAATAGTGACATAGGCTTAAAATACCTTAAATAACCTTTACATAACTTAGAAATAAGTTTTGGATGGTTTGGTATGCCGAAATCAAGTCTATTCGCTTACAGGGACTAAATTCGACAAACTGGGAAAGTATGTCAATTTGTACTGTAACGAACATTCCGGAACTTGACCATAAGTTAAACATACCCTAAATATACTTTACATAGCTTAGAAATAGGCTTTGAGGTGTTCGGTGTGCTAAAATAAACTTTTTGGTCATTCAGGGACTAAAAGCGTCAAAAAGTGCATAAGTTTGCATTTTCGCGCATAACTTACGTTCTGAATACATCCGGACATCCAAAAATTTATGTAAGCATCAAAATATTTTATTTTAGTGTTTGGCATAAGAAAAATCCATTCGTCGCGCAATTTGGATCGTTTTTCGCGCTTATGCGCATTCCGTCGTAATTAAGCAAACATCGCGATCGTACGACCAAACGAACCGACATCCGACATATTTTTGAGCATGTTTCATGTCCACAATGTTTAGACATCATTTTAAGGCCTTAAAGTTGGCTTGACGGGCCTTAAACATGTCAAAAATGGCCTTAAAAGCATGCAGGGACTGAAACTGTCATTTATGAAACTTGTTGCTGAACTGGGACACCCAGGCGGGGCGCGTAAGACATGTATAAATCTTACGCGGGGCGCGAGGCCTCCCCAGATATGCAAAATTGCTGTAAACAGCTGTTAACAACTGTTATGCACTCCAAAACCACTTGCAAATGGTATTTTCAATCCATGGGCTGAATCTATGGGTGCCCAAGGTTTCCCAAAACAATGGGCCCATGTGTACGGCCGAGATCGAAGCACGTTTCGCGATGAACTAACGGTGGTGCCATGCCTATAAATACCCCCACCCATTTCATTCATTCCTCACTTGAATTCTGAGATTTTCTCTAAGTTGGAGTGGTTATCACTTCATACCTGAGAAATACTTGGAATTCAATCTTGTGGGGACCTTCTGTAAGTATTCTTTCGCGTTTTTTGTTCGTTTTATTGTTAAAGTCAAACTGTGTTTGACTTTCTGCATTGACCAGCTTATGGTCAGCGCAAAGTTCGTTTGAACTTCATAACGTGAGCGTAATCACGATGGTTATAGTCCCTAGTGACTATACCTACTGATTACCACGTTATCTAGGCTCAGTGACGAGTCATAGTTTCGGCCAAAATGCGTTTTCTCGCGTATTTTGTAATCAAACTACTCTAGGGTATTAAAACCGTTTGTTTTAATACCAAACCTGTTTTCTAACTTTACTAAACATGTTCTAGCATGTTTAGCTCGTCGCTTTTAGATTTGTGCTTGTTTAGGGTCGTAAAGGTAAGCGATCTAATCAATCGCTTATACTTTCGAACCCGACCCATTTGGTCAATCATTAGGATCCGACCAAACACTTTAGGTGACCATAGTGTATAGGGAATAACCTTCCGAGGTTATACCTTATGGTCACGTCGTTTAAATAGTTGTATGATAAGTAGTTCTTATGCCTTAGGTGAATTACCAAAATACCCTTTTTACGCATAAATTCATTTTAAGCATATGTAACCTAAATTTTGACATCTAAACTGATTAGGTAACTATATTAGACATGTTAAGGCATATTCTACTTGTCATAGGACTAGTCAAGCGGTCCGAACGCGTTTTACGCAAACCACGCGTTAAGGTAGCATAAGCTACCTAAACGAATCGTAATGGGTCGTAAGCACTTAGGTTAGGTTTCATTTTAGTATGTGGGCTTTGTTTAACCATATCATATGAGTTCCAATACTCATTTGGTTTACGAAACCTCATACTATCCAATCCCCCGATTTAGGTCCGGTTATTTATGTAGTTATCTAAATAGGGTGCCGTTTGATTCTGTGATCCCTCAAGCTTTGCTTGGTTGTTGTTCAAGACTTCTAAGCACCCTCAAGTGAGTACATAGTCCCCTCTTTTACTGTTTTTCAAACGTTTTGTGGTGAAACACATGTGCCTACTTGTTACTTTCATGTTTGTCATCTTTTCATATCATATACTTGCTATGTTCACTAGTACACTATTAGTACATGATTTCATTATGTTTTTGCTATGTATGTCCTTTGTTGCATACTTAGTACATTTGATTTACATTACCTTTTAATGCTATGTATGTTCATCATACTAGTACATTGTTTTACATCACATCACATCACATGCTATGTATGTTCATTTTGTTCATACTTTGTACATTCACATCACATGCTTACATTTTGGTATGACATTTGGTTTGTTTAAATGGGACAATGTACATTCATTAACATTGAACACGCCGCTCGGTAGTAGGTAGTGGTACCATAGGACTTGATAAATCCCGTTCCTAAAATCCTAGGTTTGTTTGGATGGATGGAATGACCGAATCCGAAAACATTTCTTTTTGATAACTTTACTCTAAGGTTATCCTGCTGTCTCAAGGCTTGAATGTATGGAATTTTCACAATACCGCATAAATGTTTGTATCAGTATAGCATGCATTTCCACAAAAAATAACATTGATTTAAACTGAGTTTTACTTCAATTCTTTGTTTTGTGCATTTTCACCTATGGTTTAGTTGATACAGATTTCACTTGCCATACATGACATTTTGTTTACACATTACATGATTGACATTTGACATAGACATTTTGACATGGTTTTCATAAAGACATTTGACAAATGGTTTAGACATGGGCAATTTACATTGGTGGTTTGTTTGGGTAAGTGATTTAAGTAACGAGACGTGTGTAGTGTGATACAAGCATGGTGGATACGCCGCTGGTACTTCCTATATATAAGTGCTTGTATTATATTACATGTCGTAGCATTATTTAAATCATTCAATTTGGTCTTATACGTTTTACAAAAATAACATATTTTTCACAAGACATTGTTTTACAAAACAGTTTGTTTTATACAAACTCATTTTTCACTTGGTTATTTATTTAACCTTACATTACTCTTTTACATATCATCTACGTTATTATCGCTTTTCAAACATTTTATAAAAGCAAACACTTAAGTTGGATTCATGACAAGTTTTCATTAAACATTTTCTTAAACATAAGTCATGAATCCTATTTTCACAAAACCTATGCACTCGCCGGCATTTTTATGCTGACGTACCTATTTTCACATGTTTTTCAGGAGATGATGTATAGGATTGATCAAGATACACATAGGCGAACTTGGGCCTTAGTGACAATAAAAGATGCAAGACTAGTTAATTTTGTTATACTTCTTTGTTTGTTAAGACATTGTAACTCTTTTTATCAATAAAACAACATTTTAATTTTTCCATGTGTTATGAAACAATGATTCTGTTACAATACTCCCCGATGATTCCGCCATGTTTTGCTGTTTTACGTGGTCGGGGTGTGACAATTTGAATTGCATGAGTGTATTATACGAACAATTACGGTGTATTATGTGAACATGGAATACGTGAATTAACTGTATGCGTAGCGTGTGGATTATGTGCAACTGAGATTAATTGTTGTCGGTAATTATGTTAGGACGTTTGTGATCAACTATTAAGCAATTACTAAATCTTACCGAGCAAACCAAAGGTGAGTTCACTACTCTTTTCCAAGCGTGCATCCCAGGGAGGGAAATCGGGTAACGTTCTGGGGAGGAACGTCAGGTTTTTTGGGATGTTTGTTATTATTCTCAGTTTCTATCATATAAGACCCCTTACATCTACCGATAGTTACCGGGGAGGCAACGAGGTTATTAGTTGATAGCGCTATTAGGTTTGGCACCCTCACATCGTACCGGGGAGGACGGGCGTGAACTAATTTCCTTAAAGCATGACCAATGTTTTGATAGAGACATTGGGGTTGGGCAAATACATCTTGTAGCCATTGTGGTAATCGAGTTAATAACAACATCAAATCAATTTGTTAAACTGTTTTATACATATAACTGGTAACTAAACTCATTAACAAAACTTTGAACTCACCAGCATCGTTTGACACACTTGTTTGCATGCTTCTAGGTCGTTAGATGTCTCGCATTGGAACTTGCTGTCTAGAGTAGCTGGAGTAGTCATCGGTCGACTGGAGGGATTCATGTTATTGATTTCTTGATACTATATATTGGTTTGAAACTGTTTAACTTTGGTTTGTCATTTGCTTTCGCTGAACATGTTGGTTTTCATTTAAACTCGTTGATGGTACTTTACATTAATAATTAAGGATTTTATTTTGAAACTTGTACGCGTTCAATGTAATTAGTGGCTCGTTATTGGTATGTCACGCGCCTAACAGGGACATTCTCTAGGTGGTATTTTAGGGGTGTGACAGTTTGGTATCAGAGTCACTGGTTATATTGAACTTGGTTTTAAAACGTTTTTATAAAACCAGACTATAACCGAAAAAACTACGAAAATCGACCATGACACTCAGCTCCAGATTGCAAGGTTCGTCTTCTGTTACTTTGTGCATTACTTGTTTAGTAATCACACACTCACAGCTTGCACGAAACGATATATTAGAAATTATGGTGATTTGATAGTGTAACTACTCTCCGACTTTTGTGAATTATAATCCTATAGTACCCACTGCCGTGCTATGCGGTGGGAAACTTTGGGCGCAAGTTAAGAGGCACTGAGATAAGCATGCAAATTGCTTTATTATTATGGGTGCACACATAATAATAACGTGAGGTGCATGTAAGTCCCAGTGAGGCTTAACGAGCGTGAGAAGGGTTCTGCCCTATTGTGTGTAAACTTGATAGTTGTAGATTTTAACGTGATACTTGACTTTTACCTCATTTCGACCCTTAAGATTGTTCCCTTCTCTTATATAGAACCATGAGTGGACGTGGAGGAGGCCGAGGTGGTGGACGTGGCCACATTGCTATGACGCGGGCCGAATTAACAAACTTGATCAACACTCGTGTAGCTGAAGCCCTAGCGGCTTACCAGGCTGGTCAACCTGCGAATCAAAACAATCCACCTGCTCCACCTGCTTGTACGTTCAAGATGTTCATGGATTGTAAGCCACAGACCTTCAGTGGGACTCAAGGGGCTGTAGGACTCCTGCAATGGTTTGAGAAGGCAGAATCAGTATTTGCGATGTGTAACTGTCCTGCTGGGGACAGAGTGAAGTATGCTACGGGCACACTCGAGGATGGTGCCCTGACATGGTGGAATACCCAAGTTTAGATGTTGGGTATCGAAATGGCAAATGCCACCACTTGGGATGACTTTAAGGAGTTGACGAGGGAGGAGTATTGTCCTTGAGATGAGGTTCAGAAATTGGAGAACGAGTACTATAATCTGAAAATGGAGGGATCTGAGATAGAAGCATTTACGAGGAGGTCTAATGATTTAGCAACTTTGTGCCCTAACCTGTCTCGACCCCCACATCGGCGAATCGAGTTGTATCTCAAGGGCTTAGCACCAGCTGTTAAGGGGTACATTACTGCTGCAAACCTGGACAATCTACCCCGTATCGTCCGTTTCGCACATAAGATTACTGACCAAGAGGTCGAACGTCGCAACTTGCCGCCAAGTGTTTCTGCTACTACCTCGACTGCTACAGCTACCACACCTGCCAGTGATAACAAGCGCAAGTGGAACGATACTGACAAAGCAACCAGTGCCAGTCAATCTCAGAAAAGGCCTGATAACAGCAACAACCGCTGTTTCAGTCAGTCTTCTTAAGTTAATCAAGGCCAGGGCAGCAATCAGAATCAGGGCTCTCACGTTGGAAAGAAGCCACAATGCAACAAGTGTGGCTATCATCACTATGGACAGTGTGTCCGGACTTGCCGTAGGTGCGAGAAGGTGGGCCATGAGGCCAAGGACTGTAGAGCCCCACAACCAAAGCAGCAGCAACAGCAGAATCAGCAGCACCAGCGAAAACAAAGGCAACAACCTCAGCAGAATCAGGGTTTTAAGAAAGGGTGTTTCCAGTGCTGGGACGAGGGCCACATCAAGCGGGATTGCCCTTAGCTGAATCAGAATGTCAATAACAACAACAATGTTGGGAACAATAACAACAGGAACAACAGCAATGGGGGCAATGGGGGAAATGGTGCACACGGGAGGGTGTTCACTGTTGGAGCTGGGGAAGCCAGGAATGATGGCAACGTAGTGACTGGTACGTTTTCGATAAATGATTTATTTGCTTCTGTTTTATTCGACTCGGGTGCCGATAGGAGTTATGTGTCCTTGGAGTTCAGTCGTCAGTTAGGGTTGACTCCCACACCTCTTGTAAATAAGCATGTAGTAGAATTAGTTGATGGTAAATCGATAGAGGCTTCTCATGTTCTGTTTGGTTGTAAACTTGATCTCATGGGTCAAGTGTTTGACATTGACCTACTCCCTGTTACTCTTGGAAGTTTTGATGTGGTCGTTGGCATGGATTGGTTGTCCAAGCACCAGGCGGAAATTCTCTGCAAGGAGAAAATAGTGCGTATTCCTCTCCCTAGCGGAGAATCTTTAACGGTTCGGGGTCATCGTAGTGGTGCTATGGTTGGTATTATCTCGGCAATGAAGGCTCAGAAGTGTTTACATAAGGGCTACCCTGCTATTTTAGCTCTTGTTACCGATTCGAAGTCTGATGAGAGAAAGATCGAGGACCTTCCAGTTGTTCGTGAGTTTCCTGATGTGTTTCCTGAAGAACTCCCTGGTTTACCTCCACATCGTCAGGTGGAATTTCAGATCGACCACATGCCAGGAGCAGTCCCGATTGCTCGTGCTCCTTATCGTCTTGCGCCATGAGAGTTATAGGAGTTGTCGAATCAACTCCAAGAGCTGTTGGATAGGGGTTTTATCCGACCTAGATCTTCGCCTTGGGGAGCCCCAATACTGTTTGTGAAGAAGAAAGATGGGTCCTTTCGAATGTGTATAGATTATCACGAGCTCAACAAGGTGACGGTCAAGAACCATTATCCTTTACCCCGTATCGATGACCTGTTTGACCAGCTGCAAGGGTCAAGTTTTTATTCCAAGATCGACTTAAGGTCGGGTTATCATCAGGTACGAGTCCGCGTGGAGGATGTACCCAGAACGGCTTTTCGAACGCGGTATGGCCACTACGAGTTTTTGGTTATGCCGTTTGGGATGACTAACGCACCAGCGGTCTTCATGGATCTCATGAACCGCGTGTGCAAACCGTATCTCGACGACTTTGTTATTGTTTTCATCGACGACATCTTGATCTACTCCAGGAGCGAGGAGGACCATGAGCGACATCTACGTCTTATCTTGGAGCTCCTGAGGAAGGAGCAGCTTTACGCGAAGTTTTCTAAGTGTGATTTCTGGATTCGAGAAGTACACTTTCTTGGGCATATTGTTAACGAAAAGGGGATACACGTGGATCCTGCTAAGATTGATGCTATTAGGAATTGGGCGGTACCGAAGAATCCTTCGGAGGTGCGACAATTTCTTGGTCTTGCAGGGTACTATCGCCGGTTTATTTAGGATTTCTCGAAGATTGCTCAACCTCTTACCTCCTTGACATAGAAGAACGTAGTTTATTCTTGGGGAACGAAGCAGAAGGATGCTTTCCAGCTTTTGAAGCAGAAACTATGTAGCGCACCGATTTTATCTCTACCTAAGGGTACCGAGGATTTTGTGGTTTATTGTGATGCATCGATTCAGGGTCTCAGTTGCGTATTGATGCAACGCAACAAGGTGATAGCATATGCTTCTCGACAGTTGAAGGTACACGAGAAGAATTATACGACTCATGACTTGGAGTTAGGAGTTGTGGTATTTGTGTTGAAGATTTGGAGGCATTATCTGTACGGTTCCAAATGCACCATTTACACCGATCACAGAAGTCTCCAGCATATCTTCGACCAGAAGGAATTGAATATGCGGCAGCGTCGTTGTATAGAGCTTTTGAACGATTATGAGTGTGCCATCAAGTATCATCCGGGGAAAGCTAATGTCGTAGCTGATGCCCTTAGCCGAAAGGAGACGAAGCCTAAGCGTGTTCGCGCTCTACAGCTTACTATTCACTCCGGTTTACCTACTCAGATTCGTTTCGCCCAGATTGATGCATTGAAAGAAGAGAACATCGAGGCTGAGTACTTACGAGGCATGGAAAAGCGACTTGTGGAGAGATCTGACGGCATTCATTACTTTATGGAGCGAGTATGGGTTCCTCTGTATGGTAATCTTCGAGAGCTTGTGATGGACAAAGCGCACAAGTCTAGGTATTCTGTTCACCCGGGCTCAGACAAAATGTATCAGGATCTCAGGGTCATGTATTAGTGGCCGAAGATGAAGGCTCACATAGCGACATACGTGAGTAAGTGTTTGACTTGTGCTAAAGTCAAGGTGGAATATCAGAAACCCTCGGGTCTACTTCAGTAGCCGGAGATACCCATGTGGAAATGGGAGCAGATTTCTATGGATTTCATCACAGGTTTACCGAGAACTCAGGCCGGAAACGATACTATTTGGGTGATCGTTGATCGTCTTACGAAGTCAGCACATTTTCTAGCAATCAAGGAAATGGATAAGTTCTCTCAATTGGCTGCTGTTTATCTGAAAGAAGTGGTTTCTAGACATGGAGCGCCAACTTCTATTATCTCTGACCGTGATCCTCATTTCATATCTGATTTATGGCAGTCGATGCATAAATCGTTCGGCTCACGTCTTGACATGAGTACTGCATATCACCCACAGACGGATGGTCAAAGTGAGCGAACCATCCAGACACTTGAGGACATGCTGCGAGCATGTGTGATTGATTTTGGTAAGGGCTGGGAGAAACATCTGCCGTTGATCGAGTTCTCCTATAACAGCAGTTATCACACTAGCATTCAGGCAGCTCCGTTTGAAGCATTGTACGGTCGGAAATGTCGTTCTCCTCTTTGTTGGGCTGAGGTGGGTGACAGCCAGATTACATGTCCGGAACTTGTTCTTGAAACGTCAGAAAAGATTGTTCAGATCAGGAATCATATGGCAGCAGCGCGTGATCGTCAGAAAAGCTACACCGACAGGCGTAGAAAGCCTTTGGAATTTGAAGTTAATGATCGTGTCATGTTGAAGGTCTCACCCTGGAAGGGTGTAGTGCGTTTTGCGAAACGCGAAAAGCTTAATCCACGTTATGTTGGGCCATTCAAAATTCTGGAGCGGATCGGTAAAGTAGCCTACAAGCTCGAGTTACCTGCTGAGTTGGGTAATGTTCACGATGTCTTCCATGTTTCGCAATTGAAGAAGTGTCTGTCTGATGAAACACTGGTTGTGCCATTTCAAGAGCTGAAGATCGACAACAAGTAGCAGTTTGTCGAAGAACCTATTGAGATCATGGATCGAGAGGTCAAGGTGCGTAAACATAGTCGTATTCCGATTGTGAGAGTTCGTTGGAACTCAAGGCATGGACCGGAGTTCACGTGGGAGCGTGAAGATCAAATGAAACTCAAGTATCCTCAACTTTTTCCTAATGATCAATCTAAGTCTGGTAACACTGGCGAATTTCGGGACGAAATTCCTCTTCAAGTTGGGATGATGTGGCACCTGGGGAAAACGTGCAACAATCTTGATTTATCACTTCACTTCTTTGTGCTTGCTTGTCAAATTTCGGGACGAAATTTCTTTCAAGTTGGGGATGATGTAACAACCCGAACTTTCAAGGTTAGTGGCGTGTAATCTTGTGATCTTAACTCCGTTAAACTTAAACGTTTGATTTCGAGGTTAAATAACTTATCGGAAACTGTTGGGCTGCGTATATTTTGGGATTTATAACTATACCTTGCAAACACTCACAACATTCACCATATCGGCCCAAGGCCCAATTAATTATTTGTGTGCTTTGATTTCCTGGTATGTCTCGATAACTTGGCCCAAGATTGTAGATAACCTGGCCCAAGATTGTAGCCGAAGTAAACTAATTAGCGGCCCACTTTAATTTAGTTGTTACCCTTTTATAAAGCCATGTACGTAATATCTTGGTTAATCTCAAAACTACAACAAACCCTATCCTTCCTCTTCCCTGATTCGCGACGGGCATAGCAGACCCCCCTCTCTCGTGACATCATCCTAGCGGATCAAGTTGCTGGGTTAGTAATTTCTCTTGTTTGATTTGTTTTGATAATCGTGTTTGTGTGCATGTGACCTTGATCGCATGAATGTGATGAATATGGTGTTAGGATTGTAGTAATCAATCTTGTTAAACCTTCTGTTGAACCGAATCAAGAAGTGTTAGATTAGGGTTGCATGCATACTAGGTTCGAATAGGGAGATTATGATATGCATGGTTGTACTGATTATTATGACCGGCTAAGTGTATTTGATGTCACGTTGACTCGCTAGATCTATGCAAAATATTGGTTATGATGAGAAGTGATAAAATAATGTATGTGATTATTAATAGAGTTGTGAATTGTTGATGATTATTTTGAACAAATAAGTATGAAAACTAGAATTCTGGTCAACCAAATATGATGCCTCAAATATTCTATTATGTGCGTATAGATAGTTATATATGGAATAGGGTTATGGTTTTGATAATTTGATGAGGAATGCATTAATAGAACAAACTGTACGTTGACTTATAAATATCTATGCGATGACAATGGGTTAACACAAGGATTGAGGGTTAGATAATTACTATTCATACATTTAAAAAGTTTGTAAAATTCATAACTCAATCAACAACAGTATATGTATGCTAAGTTCTTATATATGAACATGGGTTGTTGTGGAAATCAGGTATGTGGAGTGATGTTGGGTTTAAATAAGCATAGTTTAGTGTGTTAAGTGTCGATGTTTAGTTTGGTACATACGTTAAGTGGTAGGAGTTAGGTTATTTACAGAATACTGATGTTTGTGTTTAGCAGGGCTTAAAACCGGAAAAATGGAGGTTTCAGGAGCGGACAAGTCAACATACGGAGTTGAACTAAGTAAAGTCAACATGGTCACCCCCGCGATACGCGGCACAGAGGAGGGATAGCTCCGCGATACGCCTGAAGATGTTAAATGGAGCCGGCTTAGATGATTGTCCCCGCGGTACGCGGGATGATTCAGTGTTCCTGTCGCGACTCGCGGGAAAGGGTGCCGAAAAGAAAAGTCTTTATTCGATATGATGGGTTTTTTTTTAGGGTTGTTGGTTATCATTGGGAGGTAGCAGCCGGCAATCAGAGAGAGGACGAACGAAACAGCAGTATTTTTCATCCGACGCCATCGTTCAAGTGGATACTTCATGTTTTGCAATTCTCGAATCATTACCGAAGCTAGTATGACAACAATGAGCGGCTAAACTTCTTGTAACTTCTCCCCGGATGAACTTTTGCTTTGTTTTGCATTGAACTTTGTTTACGGATTCTTGTAACTGGTACAGCTTGACCACTCGTGTTGGATTCTTGGTAAACGTTTATTGTGTTTGAATTATTTGTCGTTTATTAAGCGTATTGGCAACTTTCTTGCGTTGTTAGCGGGTTGGTAAATTGGCGGGTAGTTGATACAATCAAGCGGGTTATTAGGTTGCATAGTGAATCTTAAAAATTATCCCTAATAACTAATCAGATTCATGATAATTTAACATTTTGATGACTGTCGTAGGGTCATGCAAAAACCTAATTAAACTAAGTAGATAGCGTAAGTAGGGTATCGTATCCACGGGGAATATGTGGTTAGTGTTTAGCTAAATTATTTAATTAACTACTACTAATCTAGAATTGGGGGTTTTGATTTATTTGAAAGAAACTAAAAAAAAAAAAAAAACTAAATACAAGAAAAGATATCAGATTTGTAAAACGTAACTTCCTCCAAACTTCAGGTTCTAGGTTTCACAAAACTCAGTTTACTCAGTTAATTGGCCATCACATAGACATGATGTTGGAAAGTTGGTTAATTTAACATGGTAATCAAAAATAGGTCTTTGTCATAGATCTTTTATAATTTGATTAACCTTATTTACTAGCGTGAGTCAACCTACTCTATGTCACTCAACAAGTTACTAGGTTTTGTCATCAACCGAACAAGTTGTAAAGCAAGAACTCAAAACACATGCAAATAGTTCAAATAAACCAACACATCAATGTATTCATACAACTTTGTCAAGGTCAAAAATACATCCAAACCTGAGCATAAACTGAATAAAGTAAAACCTAACTGAACCGTCTGTCTGGAAGGAGCCACGAGAAATCCTAGCCGTTCATGGTTGTCACGTCCATAGCTGCCGTCTAAAAATCCTCTCCCAATTCAGCCGTCGAAGTTGTGTATATATCCTCTCTCAAGAACCGTGTACCCCAAGATTCCTTCACGAGCCCCCCTTCAATTCCTCAACCCCAACTTACTTTTCCTCTTTCCACTTGGGCCTCAAGTCTAACAGCCCATCTAAACTTCAGCACAATCGACTTTGTATCTTGATCTTGTTTTTATCACATGCTACGTCACCATTCACCACATGTGCCATATGATCTTTTAATTAATCCAAACATGTTGATTCTTTGTATGTTTCGTTGTTTCATGCCTACACAAATATAATTCACACTCAACATTAATTAAAAACTAACAAGACCAATTAACTTCCATATGCAAAGTCACGAAACTGATATTTTTTTCTTTTTTTTTATTTTCTTTTTATATTTTGATCATTATTAATCGTATCTCGTGGTTAAGTTAATAAAATCCATTTAGCTTGTTTTCACTTAACCCGCATGATATTAAAACTACATCAACAACCATATTATATACCATTATCAATGTATTTTAACCATAACTAATATTAAATAAAGTGTTCCTAAAATGCACCGATCAAATCCCCACACTTATCTTTTTTCGTCCCGAAAAAACTATTTGCAATGGAATCACAATTAGAAACATTGGCATTCAATATACTCATTTAATTTAATTTATTTAACAAGTCAAACCACACATTAACCAGGATTGCAGGTATACGGTCCACTTAAACCCAAACGCCAGCTTCCAAGCCCTTATTCACGATTCATTTAAGTTCAAATAATTATAGTCATCTATGGATCCCACACTCAAAAGACTACGACTCTACCTATTCCCGTTTCAAGCTTATAAGGTTAAAAGATTTTAAATCTACCGTCTTATATAAAAAACCCTTATGTTATTCCGATTAAATTTATGATGGATAAATGGATGATATTGCGAGCTTACATGCTTTTGTATACGATCAGTTTAGCGGACATACACCACACGAGTCACCATCCCCATGGTTAATGCCATAAACTTCACGTCTTTTTTTTCTTTTTCTTTTTTTTTTTACAAGTGCTCAGATGAATGGATTGAATTTTTTTTTCGGGCGCCACACTGTTTCGGATTTGTTTTCACAAAAAGAAACAGGCGTGCCAATTTAATCGGAAAAACTTATATGTTTTTTACTTATAACGTACCCCTTATACACTCCACAGTTTCAGTTTTGCCATAGCTCCTAAAGCTAGAACCCACAAGATTCCTAATTTAAGGTATTTTATATCATTCCTAAGGAACCTTTCAACTGGCTGGGCCTACCCACATATCCTAAGTTAGACGCATGATTGACCGTTCGTTATATCTTATATATAGTAATCAAATGCCAACGATCCAATTATATCTATCATTTTCCATTTATTGCAAAAATTTCCACGAGACATTTTCTATTTTTATCATTTTTTTTTTTTGATTTTTTTTTAATTTTAGTATTTACGACATGACACTAGACGCTAGTTTCCCCTCCCCACACTTAATTCCTACATTGTCCTCAATGGAGCGAGAAACTATTGACACGCTACAAATATAAATCAAAATACAAAGATAAATGGAACAGACTCCCCTGATTTTACGCGAATGAATCTTCTGAGCCTTGTTCCACCGCAACCGTATAGCATTTCATTCGCGGCTGCTTTCAAAACGGGATGCTTGTCTTGACATAATTCAAATCACTTTCGTCCAAATGGAGATTGAGTATGGACAAAACGACTGAAACCTGCAAAATTAAGACTCACAAGCTCCCAAACAGGTTAAACGCGTTAGTAAACAAAGATAAACGAGCGAAAACAGGTTCGACGAGTTGGTAACTTTCTTGCGTTGTTAGCGGGTTGGTAAATCGGTGGGTAGTTGACACAATCGAACGGGTTATTAGGTTGCATAGTGAATCTTAAAAACTATCCTTGATAACTAATCAGATTCATTAATCCCGAGGCCATGTCTATGTGGTGTTTTGAATCAGTAAACAGGTTTTGATGTTAACCGGGTAATTGGGATTCCAGGTAGAGGTTACTCTTTCTCGTATTGATTACAACTTTATTAATTAGCTTTCTAGTTTTTATAATCAAATTCACAAAACCCCCAATCTAGTTAATTTAGTTCTTAGTTAAAAACGCGACACTGACCACAAATTCCCCGTGGATACGATACCCTACTTACGCTATCTACGTAGCTTATTTAGGTTTTTGCATGACCCTTACGACAGTCATCAAAATGGCGCCGTTGCCGGGGAGTTCGTGCGCTTAGTGTTAGTTTAGTAGTAGTAGTTTCTTTTATTGTTTTTGAAAAAATTATAAAAATCCAAAAATATTTCTTTTTGTTCGTTTTGTCTTGTTCGGTATTACGCTTTATTTTCTTGTTTACTTGTGTGCAGGTGATCTTTTTGCATGCATACTCGGTTTTCAGGAAGATCTTCTCCGCTCTTGTTTGATCCCGAAATTGAAAAGACCGCACGCCAAAATCTGCTTCTTCGTTCAGCTTTGAAAGGAAAAGCAATTCAAGACACCATGAATCCATCAGAAAACCAATCCACACCACAACAGCAAACACCACCACAAACATCAACTACTGAACTGCCACCAATGCCACCGCCTCCATTCACATCTGAATCACAACAACAATCCACACCCGTTGCACCATCATCAAGCACAACCACCCAACCAATCTCTGCTCCAACTGGAGAATTTCATTTTATTGGTGGACCACTCTATTCTCTAGAAAGCCGATTACCACCACAACCCGATCCTTTACGGACCGTGAATCAACCAAACCTGGTGCCACACCCGAACCGGTCGGGTGCTATGTTTGACCAAGTGGATAATAGGGCAAGAACAGAGACATGGGATGATGGTTATGGAGACGAGGAGTGGGGGATAAACGATGGGTATATGGGGTATCCAGCTGGGTACCAAAATCAGCCAGTTAATCGCAATCAACCGATGTATCAGCAACAGAGACAGCCACGGGGAGTAGATGCTTATCAAACCCCACCACAGGTTCACAGGGCACCGGTTGCACCTCGCCAAAGACAAAGAGATCCTCGTTTTCCGGATCCGAATATTCGAGGGGTTGAGAGCCACTTCAGGCCACACATTGCTGAGCATGCATCGCCGATAGTGATGCCAGTCGCACCGGGTAATGTGGAACGTTCGTTTGAAGCAAAACCACATATTCTGAACATGCTACCTACCTTTCACAGGAAAGGTAATGAAGAGCCATATGCACATATAGCAGATTTTGAGGCAGTGTGTGGCATGATTGCTGGACACGGGTTCACGACAGATCAGGTTAAGTTGGTGTTGTTTCAGTTTTCATTAAAGGATGCTGCGAGGGATTGGTTTACATCTTTGCCATATGCTAGCATTTATACATGGCAAGAGTTGCAACAACAATTTTTGGATGAGTACTATACCCCGCAAAGAACTAAAACGGGGAGGTTAGCAATCAGAGAGTTCCAACAATTACCGGGTGAGCTTCTTTACGAGGCCTGGAAACGGTTCAATCAATTGATCCGTAATTGTCCTCACCACGGTATTCAAAGATGGGAGTTGATCACTGCATTCCACGATGGGATTTCCAAAGAGGATAGACGGGATATTAAAGCTATCACTGGGGGTACATTTTTGAAAAATCATGTGGATGTAGATTGGGATTATCTGGATATTGTTGCAGCAGATTCGAAGAGGCAGGCACAGTCGGATAGGAATAAAAAGTATCCAGTTGTGGCACCGTCAAGTACAGGAGCTTCTAATGCAAGGGTTGCTCAGTTAGAGAGAGAAAACGAGGCATTGGAACGCCAGTTAGCGAAATTTAGAGGTTTGGGCGAGCGGGATGCAGTGCATGCGACGCAAACCTATCCGGTTTGTGATTCGTGTGGAGATTTGGGACATACGGTGGATGCATGTCCGGGTCAGTTTGTAGCGGCTGAGGAGGACGTGAACATGGTCTATGGAGAGCAAAGGAATTATGATATGAATTCAAACACATATCACCCAGGTTTGCGTAATCATCCAAATTTTCGGTATAGTAATACTAATCAATTGAATCCTCATTTTCAGGTACCGAATCAAGGAAGCCAGCCGTACCAGAACCGTCAGTCGAATTATAATCAGAATTACCCTCAAGGAAATTACAACAAGGGCAACCAAAGAAGTTATCAACAGCAACAGGAGCAAGGCAAGGCAAATACTTCAAACGAGGAGGTCTCCAATCGGGAGATTATGGAAATGTTGAAGCAAATGAAAAAAGATCAAGAAGTGCAAGCTAAATCTCATCAAGCATTGGAAAAGCAAGTCGCCCAACTGGCGACCGAGATGGCACAAGGGAGAAAAGATTCGAGTCGATTACCTAGCGATACCACGAAGAATCCACAGCATCAAGGGAGTTCGTCTAACGCCAGAATTAATCAGGTAAGTATTCTTCGTTCTGGGAAGGTGTATGATAATCAGGTTGGGACTCCTCCACAGTTTGTTGAAGGTATTGTGGAGGAGGTTGATGAGGAAAACGAGTCCGACGCGGAACCGGAACCTATTAGCCCTAAAAAGAATAAAAAAGAAAATCTTGAAAATAATAGGGTGATAGATACTGAAACGGGTGATAAAAAGGAGAAGGGTATGGAGGGTAATACTGTACCATTTCCTAAGGCTTTAATTAATCCCGAAACAAAAGTTGTTAATAAACGGGGCCCACAACAGGACGAGATGTGGGAAGTTTTTAAACAAGTGAAAATTAATCTCCCGTTATTAGACGCGATCAAGCAGGTTCCGGCGTATGCAAAATATTTGAAAGAGCTTTGCACCCAAAAACGGCACAACAAATTTCCGAAAAAGATAGCTTTAACCGAAAAAGTTAGTGCCGTTTTGTCGGGTGAGCTTCCACCAAAGCTCCGAGATCCAGGTGCTCCTCTAATCCCCATTCAAGTGGGTGAATTTAAGATGAGTCGAGCTTTGCTGGATTTGGGAGCAAGTGTTAGCATCTTACCGGGAAGTTTATACGATCAATATGACTTCGGACCATTGAAACAAGCCGACACCACCGTGGTGTTGGCCGACTTGACGTTAAAACTACCCCGGGGGATCTTACGTGATGTCATTGTCAAAGTTGACGAGTTTTATTACCCAGTTGACTTTTTGGTTTTAGACTACGTGCAAATTGAAAATACTAAACAACCTAATGTCATACTCGGTAGACCATTTTTAGCAACCGCTAATGCATTAATTGATTGTAGAAATGGTACGGTTGACATCACGTTTGGGAATCGTAAGGTTCGGTTAAATGCTTTTGCCCGTGCATCTGATTCTCTAGTCAATGATGAATGCTTCATGGCGGACATTATTGACGGGTGTTATCCTCACGAAAGTGGGGAATGCACTAGAGAGACGTGTTTTGTTTGTGACAGGGATTTGGCAGAAATAGAGGTGGAATTGGAATATGCGGAAGAAGAGTTGGAGGTGATGGCTGCTACGGAATTGAAGCCAACTTGGACACATCAAGTCGAGAATTTACCGGATCATATTGACACTCAATTGAAGCCATCACTTGAGTCACCTCCACAAGTCGAGTTGAAGACATTGCCAAAGCATTTGAAGTATGCTTTTGTGGGCGACAACAACACCCTACCGGTAATTATTGCTTCCAATTTGTCACTTGAACAGGAAAAAGCTTTGATGGAAGTGTTGATAGCCAACCGGGCTGCAATTGGGTGGACAATCGCTGATCTCAAGGGGATTAGTCCATCCATTGTTATGCACAAGATCATCACGGAGGAGGGAGCAAAACCGGCTCGAGATGCTCAGCGAAGACTGAACCCAAACATGCGGGAAATTGTGAAAAAGGAAGTTTTAAAGTGGCTGGATGCAGGGATCATCTATCCAATATCGGACAGTACTTGGGTGAGTCCGACACAGACGGTGCCTAAAAAGGCGGGCATCCAGATTGTTACAGGTGAAGACGGTAAGGAAGTGGCCACCCGGCCGGTAACCGGGTGGAGAATTTGCATAGATTATAGAAAGTTGAATGCTGCAACTTCAAAGGATCACTTCCCACTTCCTTTTATTGATCAGATTGTGGAAAAGCTCGCAGGTCAAAAATTTTACTGTTTTCTTGATGGTTATTCAGGTTATAACCAGATTGCTATTCATCCTGATGATCAACCAAAAGACTACGTTTACCTGTCCTTACGGTACTTTTGCGTTTAGGCGAATGCCGTTTGGACTGTGTAATGCCCCGGCCACCTTCCAAAGGTGTATGATGAGTATCTTTTCAGATATGGTCGGGGAGTCTTTGGAAATTTTTATGGATGATTTTTCAATTTTTGGCACATCTTTTGAGGCCTGTTTGGAACAATTGTCACGAGTGCTAAAAAGATGTGTTGAAACAAACCTGGTATTAAGTTGGGAAAAGAGCCATTTTATGGTTCAGGAAGGCATCGTGTTGGGACACGTTGTCTCGAGTAAGGGGATTGAAGTGGACCACGCCAAAATTCAAGTAATTTCGACCTTACCACCACCCACAAGTGTCAAAGGCGTCCGTTCCTTTCTTGGACACGCTGGTTTTTACAGACGGTTCATTAAAAACTTTTCAGTTATCACGAAACCGTTGTGTAATCTTTTGTTAAAAGATGTCCCATTTGTTTTTGACAAGCATTGTAAAAGATCTTTTGAGACACTAAAACAAAATTTAGTTGAAGCACCCATCTTACAATCCCCTAATTGGTCACTTCCTTTCGAAATAATGTGCGATGCTAGTGACTATGCAGTAGGTGCAGTTTTGGGACAGAGAATTGACAAGAAACCGGTGGCAATCTATTATGCGAGCAAGACTCTCGCGGATGCTCAGTTGAATTACACGACCACGGAAAAGGAGCTACTTGCTGTTGTCTATGCTTTAGACAAGTTTAGATCTTATATTTGTGGTAGTAAAGTAATTGTGTTTTCTGATCATTCTGCCATCAGGTATCTTATGGAGAAAAAGGATGCAAAGCCAAGGCTTATCAGGTGGATCCTTTTATTGCAAGAATTTGATTTGGAGATACGAGATAAGAAGGGAAGCGAAAATGTGGTGGCGGACCACCTGTCACGAGTGGTGAACGAAATCGAAGGACCTGAACACGATATTCTGGAAACTTTTCCAGATGAGCATTTACTTACTATTGATACGCAACCATGGTTTGCTAACTTTGCTAATTATGCTCATTCAGGTATCATTCCGGACCATTGGTCGAGATCTAGGAAGGCGCACTTTCTTTCACAAGCAAAGCAGTATATATGGGATGAACCGGATCTGTTTAAAGTTGGAGCTGATCAGATTATCCGGAAGTGTGTTGAGGATGAAGAAATTCCATCAGTTTTGTCATTGGTGCACGAGTCCGCATGTGGTGGACATTTCAGTGGACAGAAGACGGCACGCAAAGTGCTATCGTGTGGGCTATATTGGCCTACAGTGTTTAGGGATTCGTTTGAATATGCTAAGAATTGTTTACGATGTCAACAGATGGGTAGCATTTCGAAACGGGATGAGATGCCCATGCAGCCAATCCTTGTTGTCGATATTTTCGACGTATGGGGAATTGATTTTATGGGCCCATTTCCGAATTCGTTTGGAAATCTTTACATCTTGGTGGCAGTGGATTATGTGTCCAAATGGGTTGAGGCCATTGCCACCAAGACTAATGACCATAAGGTTGTTTGCAAGTTCGTTCAATCGAACATTTTTTCGAGATTTGGTGTCCCTCGTGTGATCATAAGTGATGGGGGGTCCCATTTCAAGAATTTCAACTTTGGCAAACTCCTTAAGAGATATGGTGTGGATCATCGAATTGCCACTCCGTATCATCCTCAAACGAGTGGGCAAGTCGAAGTTTCTAATCGGCAAATTAAAGAAATTTTACAAAAAACTGTGCGAGCCGACCGCAAGGATTGGTCCAACAAATTGGACGATGCTTTGTGGGCGTATCGTACAGCGTACAAAACACCGATTGGAACAACACCGTATCGATTGGTCTATGGAAAAGGATGTCACTTACCGGTTGAAATTGCACATCGTGCATTTTAGGCAGTTAAACAGATTAACATTGATTATGATACTGCAGGTAAGGAGAGACAACTGACATTGGGTGAACTGGAAGAGATTAGGAATGAAGCGTACGACTGTGCTGCTGCATATAAGGATAAGATGAAGAAAGTACACGACGCGAAGATTAAGCCGAAAGTGTTTGAAGTCGACCAGCTTGTGTGGTTATACAATTCTAGGTTGAAACTGTTCCCTGGAAAGCTGAAGAGTAAGTGGACAGGGCCTTACCGTGTGACAAAGGTCGGAAAACACGGTGATTTTGAGATTGAGGACTTCGATGATCATATCCGCCAAATGGTGAACGGCCACAGACTGAAGCCGTACTTCAATGCTCGAGAAATTAACGGTCCTGGGAAGAACGTGGAGGTGCTATACGTGAGCACCGTCCGTGAGGAGGTTGCGTAATCGCACAGGTACGATCTGGCTGAAGATCTAAAACTTAGCGCTCTTAGGAGGCAGCCTAAGTCTCATTTGTAACTATTTCTCTTGCTTTCGTAGTTAGTTAGACTGTTTTTAGAGAGTTTTCGTGTATAACCGTGCCGTTAATCAAGTGTGGGGATGCTCGGGTGGTTTGGGTAAGCTTTAGTGCAGTTGAGGGCAACGCACACTCGTTTGGGGGGTAGGACAAGGTGATTTTCGGGGTGAAAAAATCAGTTTTTGGGGCATTTTTGCACAATTTTTGGTTGTTGTCGGGTTGTCTCCGGAGTATTGCAGGGAGACGAGATGATTAGGAGGAAGAGAACAATCAGAAGAGGAGCCCCAGGTATGTTTTTAAAGCTAAATTATCATAAAAACTCGATTGGGGGGTGAAGGAGGTGAAAACAAGTGAAAAAACCAAAAATTTTCTAAGGCATGGAAACTAAAAATTCAAGCAAACTTCTGGAAAATGGGTTCCCAGGCGTGTCGCGGAAGAATCCGTGGTCCTGTACACGTGTCGCCTGGACTTCAAGTCAAAAAGTCAATTTTTTAATTAAAGCAGCTTAGCGTGTCGCGGAGGGTTCTTCTCACCCTTCCGCGTATCGCGGCCCAAACCCCCAACTTAAAACCCTCGGTCGTTCAGTCTATCACCCTCAAAACTTCTTTCAAGTTCTTTGTTCTACACCTAATCCCCTCTCCGGTCACCATCACACTGTGAGACCCGCCCCCACTTCCGACCACCCATACCGTTCACCACCATCTACACGAATCACCGGCGACGACCACCCCCCATCCCCGATTACCCTCGCCGGCGATTACTAACCACCACTTCTCCGACCATCTCTTCTTTTGTCGTCGACACCCACCTCCGAAAGGAATCCAGGATGTCGGAAGAAGGCTCTAGTCGTGCTGGGTCAAAGAAAAGGAAGAGAATACGGGACCCAATTCGATACAGTGGGCCGGAAAATCCTCCTATGCCGGAAACACCAATCCTTCCGATAGATCAAAGGGTGTTACGGAATCATACACTTTTGGATTTTGAGCTGGGCACAGATGAATTAACGCGAAGGGATAAGTTTTGTACAATGCAGTTATATAAGCATCGAACATTCAACTGGGAAATGTTAGAAGCCATGGGGGAAAGGCAAAGAATGGAGGAATTCATGGGCCCGAGATGGTTAGATGCGCTAAGATGTAGTAATCCGCAGTACGCTGAGCTGACAACGGAGTTTCATTCCACATTTAAATATGACATGGATCGATACTTCGAGCCTTACACTTTGTCGTTCAGCTTGGGTAGACAACATTATGTATGGAGTGTGGAGCAGTTTGCACGCGCGGTTGGTTTTTATGCTGAGGGGGAATCATTTCAGAGTGCATTGCGTGGGCCGTGCAAGAAGAAGAAGGATTATCGGACAGAGTATGTGTTGGAGTCTGAGTTGGCATTGTTCTGGAATACTATTGCTGATAGTGTTTGGTCAGGGGAGGCAATAGAGTCGTCGATAAGGGATCCATTTCTGAGATATGTTCATCGGATTTTGGCATGCACGTTACTGGCAAGGAAGAGTGGGCAGGATAAAGTGAACACTATGGATCTGTTCTGTTTGTACTGCTTAGTGTTGAAGAAGGAGGCGAATCTGGGTACGATTCTGTTATCACAGTTTGCGAAAGGACGGAGGCAGGGTGCAGAGCTAGAGTTGGGGACTTATATCACTCGGATTGCGATGGCAACCGATGTGTTTGCACGATACCCCGAGGTGCATCTGACGGAGGGGCCAGCTACTGGGCCGTTTGATGTAGAGGATTTGAAGTTGACAGGGGTGGTTGAGTTAGATGATCCGATTAGATGGAAGCCGGTGAAGCTGTCACCGCAAGTATTACCACCGGGGGGGACACCGGCGTCTGTGGCCATGCAGGCTGGGCATTCCATGAGGCGTCAGGTTATTGTTCCTCGACTTGAGAGGCCGAGGCCACAGCATCCATTGAGGCCTCCGCGGCCTGATCCGTTGACACTGGAGACGGTTTATGATAGCATGATGGATATGTTTAGGATGCAGTCGAACATGATGAGGTATATGTTGGAGCAGCAGCAGATTCCCGTCCCAGATTGGTTTCCGCCACATCAGCCGATGCAGAGGGATGGTGATGACGAGTAGATGGTTCTATCAATATCAGCGCCGGTGATTTTGATTATCTTTTGTACTTTTTCCTTTTATTTTGTTTTTAGCTGATGATGGTCTGTACTTAACTTGATATTTAACACATTCGGGGAAAATTTGTAAGGGTTAACCGGTTGGGCTGACATATATATATATATCTATTATGCTATGATTTTGTTGGTGATGTTGCTAGAAGTAGTCATGAGTGGTTGTTGGTTGGGAACTGTGGTTGGAGCACCAATGCGCTTCGGAAGGCATGGAACTAGTCAGATGCAGAGCGGCACGGAAACCAGGGGAGTCCGTTCTAATTTTTGTTATATTTTTTCTATTTTTATTTTCGGTTTGTTGAGTCATAGTTTCCTTCTTCATTGAGGACAATGAAGGAAATAAGTGTGGGGAGGGGGAAACTAGAGTCTGTCTAGTTAAGTCGTAGTGTCGTGTCGTATTGTAAATATAAAAATTAAAAATTTGAAAAAATTTTGAAAAAAAAAAAGAGAAAAATAGAAAATGTCCCGTAAAGGTTTTTGCACAAAATGGAAAATGATAGGTATAATTGAATCATTGGCTTTTCGATTATTATATATATGAGATAATGAAACAATCGGTCACACGTCTAATTTAGGATATGTGGGTAGGCCCAGCTGGTTGAAAGGTTCTTAGATTTGATATTAAATAACTTAAACATAGGAGTCTTGTGGGTTCCCACCTTAGGAGCTAGGGTGAAAATTGAGACTGTGGAAGGTATAAGGGGTACGTCATAAGTAAAAAACTTATAAGTTTCTCCGGTTAAACTGGCACACCTGTTTCTTTTTGTGAAAACAAATCCGAAACAGTGTGGCGCCCGAAAAAAAAAATCATCCCATCCATCCATTCATCTGAGCACATGTAAAAAGAAAAAAAAAACGTGAGGTTTATGGCATTAACCATGGGGATGGTGACTCGTGTGGCGTATGTCCGCTAAACTGATCGTATGCAAAAGCATGTAAGCTCGCAATATCATCCATTCTTCCATCATAAAGTTTAATCGGACTAACATAAGGGTTTTTTATATAAGACGGTAGATTTAATATCTTTTAATCTCATAAGCCTGAAATGGGAATCGGTGGAATCGTAGTCTTTTGAGTGTGGGACCCATAGATGACTATATATTACTTGAACTTAATGGATCGAAAATAAGGGCTTGGAAACCGGCGGTTGGGTTTAAGTGGATCGTATATTCACAATCTTGGTTAACGTGTGGTTAGATGTGTCTAAAAATAATAATTGACTATATCGAAAGCCATTTGTTTTGATTGTGATTCCATTGCGAACAATTTTTTCGGGGACGAAAAAAAGATAAGTGTGGGGATGTGATGTTGGGTTTAAATAAGCATAGTTTAGTGTGTTAAGTGTCGATGTTTAGTTTGGTACATACGTTAAGTGGTAGGAGTTAGGTTATTTACAGAATACTGATGTTTGTGTTTAGCAGGGCTTAAAACAGGAAAAATGGAGGTTTCAGGAGCGGACAAGTCAACATACGGAGTTGAACTAAGTAAAGTCAACATGGTCACCCCCGCGATACGCGGCACAGAGGAGGGATAGCTCCGCGATACGCCTGAAGATGTTAAATGGAGCCGGCTTAGATGATTGTCCCCGCGGTACGCGGGATGATTCAGTGTTCCTGTCGCGACTCGCGGGAAAGGGTGCCGAAAAGAAAAGTCTTTATTCGATATGATGGGTTTTTTTTAGGGTTGTTGGTTATCATTGGGAGGTAGCAGCCGGCAATCAGAGAGAGGACGAACGAAACAGCAGTATTTTTCATCCGACGCCATCGTTCAAGTGGATACTTCATGTTTTGCAATTCTCGAATCATGACCGAAGCTAGTATGACAACAATGAGCGGCTAAACTTCTTGTAACTTCTCCCCGGATGAACTTTTGCTTTGTTTTGCATTGAACTTTGTTTACGGATTCTTGTAACTGGTACAGCTTGACCACTCGTGTTGGATTCTTGGTAAACGTTTATTGTGTTTGAATTATTTGTCGTTTATTAAGCGTATTGGCAACTTTCTTGCGTTGTTAGCGGGTTGGTAAATTGGCGGGTAGTTGATACAATCAAGCGGGTTATTAGGTTGCATAGTGAATCTTAAAAATTATCCCTAATAACTAATCAGATTCATTAATTCCGAGGCCATGTCTATGTGGTGTTTTGAATCAGTAAACAGGTTTTGATGTTAAACGGGTAATTGGGATTCCGGGTAGAGGTTGCTTTTTCTCGAATTGATTACAACTTAATTAATTAGCTTTCTAGTTTGACAATCAAATTCACAAAATCCCCAATCTAGTTAATTTAGTTCTTAGATAGAAACGTAACACTGACCACAAATTCCCCGTGGATACGATACCCTACTTACGCTATCTACGTAGCTTATTTAGGTTTTTGATTGACCCTTACGACAGTCATCATGGAGTAGGCTGCCAAACCAGTCCATTAAACAATTATCTTGGGCCACACACATTCTGGTTGCATTGGGCCGCATGAATCAGTTCAGCGGCATATGGTTTAAACATAATATGTGGGTTACAAGTTCATTAGGTTTATATGTTAATTGTTATTATTGGGCCACATTTATTCTAAGTAGTATTGGACTACTTTGTTTAAAACATGTGTTGGATTGGACTTGAAATGTAGTGGGCCGTGCGTACTAAGTGATTATGTGATGGTACTGGATTAACTGCTATGATTTCAATTGCATGAGTGTATTATACGAACAATTACGGTGTATTATGTGAACATGGAATACGTGAATTAACTGTATGCGTAAGGTGTGGATTATGTGCAACTGAGATTAATTGTTGCCGGTAATTATGTTAGGACGTTTATGATCAACTATTATGCAGTTAACTAAATCTTACCGAGCAAACCAAAGGTGAGTTCACTGCTCTTTTCCAAGCGTTCATCCCGGGGAGGGAAATCGGGTAACGTTCCGGGGAGGAACGTCAGGTTTTTTGGGATGTTTGTTATTATTCTCAGTTTCTATCATATAAGACCCCTTACATCTACCGTAGTTGCCGGGGAGGCAACGAGGTTATTAGTTGATAGCGCTACTAGGTTTGGCACCCTCGCACCGTGCCGGGGAGGACAGGCGTGAATTATTTCCTTAAAGCATGACCAATGTTTTGATAGAGACATTGGGGTTGGGCAAATACATCTTGTAGCCATTGTGGTAATCGAGTTAATAACAACATCAAATCAATTTGTTAAACTGTTTTATACATATAACTGGTAACTAAACTCGTTAACAAAACTTTGAACTCACCAGCGTCGTCTGACACACTTGCTTGCATACTTGTAGGTCGACTGGAGGGAGTAGCTGGAGTAGTCATGGGTCGACTGGAGGGATTCATGTTATTGATTTCTTGATACTATATATTGGTTTGAAACTGTTTAACTTTGGTTTGTCATTTGCTTCCGCTGAACATATTGGTTTTCATTTAAACTCGTTGATGGTACTTTACATTAATAATTAAGGATTTTATTTTGAAACTTGAACGCGTTCGATGTAATTAGTGGCTCGTTATTGGTATGTCACACGCCTAACAGGGACATTCCCTAGGTGGTATTTTGGGGGTGTGACAGTATACAAGGTTATCTAGCATGCAATACTAGGTGTCAAACCTGAGTGTCCACAAGAATTATGCGTGTCCCTCGCCACAAAAGTGACGAGACTGTTTATGTATAATATAAGCTTAACAATACCCCGACGGGCGGTATGCTACTCCTATAGTGCTATATATGTTAAGCTGGGCTAGCTAAGTTAATGACAAGTAGTAAAGTATGAATTCTAGCATAAACCTAAGCATAACAAAAGCATGTATAACAGATTGAGCATAAAATATGTTTAAGTGTGTGTTTGTGAATTTTGTAAGTTAACATGTTACAACCCAAATTGTGTAAAAAGGAAATGGGTCAAATGTACTCACAAAATTGCTAAGTCTTACGATTATCCACGTATTGACGAGTTAATGAGGATAGGAGAATGAAGGTGTTTGGTGTTGAAGTTTATGGGGGTGTTTAGACTCGGAATTAGGAATCCAAAGTAATGAAAGTAAGTATATATGAAAGTAATATCTAGGTTTTAAGGGTTTGTTTATGACACCATATCAGGTGGTTTCATGGGTCCCAAATTGCCCATTGAAATCATAACAAGCACCCTAGAATCATAGATATGTTAGCTTAGGTTGATGACGTGTAATCATAACTTGATTAATATCACAAACTCAGCCATGTTTTTATATAATAATATGTATATTTATATGGTAGTAATATAACCCAAAACTGTGTCCAATCCAAGATAACATGTAGTATCATGTAAGTCAAGCATGGAGGTTGAGACCTCTTTATATGAATCACCATTACACGAAATCACCACAAGGATGATTCGGAGGGTCATGATTTACAAGAAATAAAGAACTAACTAGTGTATCATCAAGCAAATCATCAAGTGAGGTGTGGAACAAGGTAGGATAGCCAAGGCATCCAAAGTTTACATTTGCATCAAACATAAGTCTTGCCATATGAACTATGGTATACTTATGTGAGTTCAACACTTGTGGGTTGTCTAAACCCTATTAAAACAGAAAGTTTAGAGAGTGTTTGCACCTTTAAACTGATAAGAATCAACCGTACACAAGCACTGTAACACCCCCAAATTCCACCTGCGGAAACCCCGCGAGGCGTGTTACGCATCAGAGTTCGAGCCACCAATCACATTGAACCAATGATAAATATTTAGGTAAGTCATAACATTAATTACCAAATAAGATGTCTACATGATATCAATTCTCAAAAGTTGTGTAGCGGAAGCATGTAATCGTTTCATAATAATAGTCAAAATCAATGCATTGTTTATAAGTGAATCCAAGAGTCTCGATCCATGACCACTCCAGCACTCCCAGATAGCAAGTCCATGTTCCAAACGTTAACGACCTACAAGCATGCAAACAAGTGTGTCAGACTACGCTGGTGAGTTCAAGGTTTTGTTAACGTGTTGAGTTACCAGATGTATGTTAATGCGATTCAACGTTGCGTTACGATGTTGCTCATGTTAGATACCCTAGGGAGTGTGCCCATGTGTATCCGGGGAGTGGGTACCCCTTAACGACCGATTGCTATGTTGCCTTCGTTAGATACCCTAGGGAGTGTGCCCATGTGTATCCGAGGAGTGTGCCTCTAACAACCATAGCCATACCCAGATAATTAGTTCACGCCCGTCCTTACGGCCCGGTGTGAGGTTTCCCACCTAATAGCGCTATCAACTAATCACCCCCATTGCCCTCCAGGCAATAACCAAAACCGATTAAGTTATTTACCCAATGTTTCCCTTCCAAATGTTTACCAGTTGTCCCAAACCACCGGGACGCATGCTTGAGAAAAGTGCAATGAACTCACCTTTGGTTTGCTCGGTAGAATTAGTTATACGTTTAACAAAGATGGTCAATCAAGCCCTATGACAGTTACACGTAACCAATCAGTTTGTATACAAGCACAACACGTAACATTCCATAGTTACTCATATATTCTTAGCACATATTCCACATGTATAAGCAAGTATAACACATCCCAAATAATTCGGTTTATACTCAGGTATTATACAAATACAATTAATACCCAACAAGCATTTGAGTTACCAACACCTTCACGTTACAAACGATTCATTATTGTGTTCATCATCGTGTGTGGCCCAATTGTCCCAACCCCATTATCCATTAAACCCCAAGTAAAGCCATGTGATCAGCCCATTAAGAAGCGGCCCCTATCATGCGTGTGTTGACCAATTGGGGCGGCCCAGACTACATATATTTAGTTCCAAACAAAACTGTGTCTGTGATGTAGCAATTTTAGCATTATTAACCTTAAAATCATCACATTAATACACTACTCGTTTGGGTCACATACGACTTCACATTTCAGTAATACAAGATAATCAACAATCTAGCAGCCCATTCCTGATTTACATAAACGTGGGGCCCATTTCCGTTGGCTCGACCCATTGCTACCCCTAAGCCCATAAATAGTTTGTACCATTTGTTAACATATCTCGGCCCACTATTCCATTATTCACTTTATCCCTAAACCACTTTAACCTTTGAATCAGATTTAATTCATCAATTAATAGAATCACTTTGTCCTATTTAGTTCACATTATGTCTGTACTCTATATTCAAGTGTGAATGTCATAAATTCAAATGGTGTCAGTCAAGAATTCGGCCCATGTGCACACCTTTCATTCATCCAATGAATTCCATTGAAATTATTAAATTAAATTGACCCATGTGAACATCAGCTTTAAAGATCACAATCGGTTCCATTAATTTTTTTCTGAACAACAGAATGCAACCCAATTACCTTTAAGAGCATTAATTGTGATGTTGGCCATTATCCAAAATCAATTCATTTAAAAACCATGAGGTCCAATAGAAAGGCTAATGTGTTTCAGCGGCAATACTCGATCTAATCAATACATATAACAACAAGCATATAAAAGTATTATCATCGGATCATTACTGAAGTTCCTTAACTAACCTTTTATCATTCTAAAATCACCACTTAGGTTGTTAGTAATTTAATAACAACAAATCGAAACATGGGTTTGAATACACACTAGCATACAAGCCAATCATCATAATCTTGATTAAATACAACAGAAAGTTTAATACGATATTTATCATAACCCTAATATCATAATTCTAATATCATGCACATCACACAAACAAACTTATCAACACAACTTAAACAAGAGAATCTACTAACCGAATATTACTTGTTGCCAGCCACGAGATCAATTTCAAAGAGGATATAACTTCGAACAGATGAGGGCTGTCGACCTCTTCAATGCACGCCAAAAGGGTGTTTAGGGTTTGAGATAAATTAGCAAAGAAGTTGTGTGCCCCAATCCATGCATTCAAGCGTACATAAATGAGAGGGGAGTGGGCTGGGATCGAGTGGGCTTAAGAGAAGAACTAGGCCGAAGGTTTTAAGGGCTCAAGTGTGATGTTTATGATAGACACTTGTGTGGCCCAAGTGTTTTGGTAAGTGATTTGGGCCGTAAAGCCCTACTACCAAAGTGTTTGATGCATATTTCACAAGTGGGCCGAGCCCAACATGAAACTAGTTCGGGCCCTTAGAGACTTGGGCCGATGACTGCAATTCACATAAAATACAAACAACAACAATCACATATAATCTAACATAAAACACATAGCCACTCACAATCATTTAGTCATATAGATTCAATGTCATTTAAACGAGTTCAATAAGTTTACGCAACATAGACATAGTGACGCCGTATTGTGAAGCATGAACAGTAGTGACATTATTCAAGTGTCACAAGTTTGAACAATGCCAACCTTGGGAGTACGGGTTGTCACATCATCCCCAACTTGAAAGAAATTTCGTCCCGAAATTTGACAAGTACGCACAGAGGAGTGAAGTGAGGAAATTAGGATTATTGCGGATTTTGCTCGGGTGTCACATCCTCCCCATGTTACAGAAATTTCGTCCTCGAAATTTAGGCTATATTATACTCTAAACTCCAATTATGAGTTTGTCGATAATTCACTAAACACGTAGTTAAATACGGTTTCACGAAAGTTCACTAAATAATATAAAAGTCATATAGCATATAAAGTCAGATAACATATAAATTCACATAAGTTATATTTCTTTATTTGTTCAGGAATAGTGTTCTAATTGTTCATCAACGTTCGAGTACAACCCATGTGTAATTCCGTAATTCCCCGAATTACCGTTATGTAAGTGTTATGCATGAATGAGTGTTTGAGGTAATAGAGTTTGTGTTAAATGTGTTAAACTAAAAACGTCTTGCTCCTAAGTAGAAACACACGTTGAGTTAATAGGAGCTTGATAATGAAGAATGTTGTGACAAGTGATGCTAAGCTCAAGAGATGCTCACAAAAGTTGAAATACGAGTGTGTCATACATCTGTATGGCATTGCCTGATGCATTTAACATGTGCGACCGGGGGGGGGGTTGTTGCACTAAATATAACTTGGGTGAGCTATACGCCTTCGAATTTGGGGACTTGCAAAAAGGCAGTGTTTAGTTATCATGGATGTTGTATATTAAGTAGCCAACACTTCACGAAGCAAGTGTATCTAATGTATATCTAGAGCTTACCAGAATTGAGGCGAATGTCGTACATCATAAACGAAGGGTCGACGAAATAAACCGAACCGGAAATGTGTTAAGGTAGTTTGTTACAGGCTAAAATGCTCAACCCTCAAATCACATGTGTCGGGTTCTCCACCAAGATTTTCTAGAAGCAAAATATGTGAATGTGATAAAGTGGGTGTAAGAAATATATGTTTATATATAGTATCGCTACCGGCGATCAGAACTGGTGCAGTCACCCCTATCGAAGATCAAAGGTGATGCCATCGTATGTAAGAATTCGAGAAAGAAAATATAATTTCTTGGAACAGGTGATTCAAGCAATTCAATCAATTGATTGAATGAAAACTCAAGTTAGGCATTAATCCCTATTTCCGACTGGTGTCATCTTGACTTGTTCGTTCAGAGGGAAAAGAGATTTTCAGTTGATATTGTTCGTGATATTTTGGTCGCAGTTGGTCGTAGTAAATGACCAGCCTTCGGTCAAAGAGAGGTATGCATGGAACAAAGAGGTCGATGAAGCTATACATAAGCATGGTGCTTTCACACGGAAAAGGGTGTTGACTTCGACATACCTCACGGAAGTAGAAATTTTATTTTATGCTCCTACACTTAATGAACTTAAGTATGGCCTGTTGCTTCTCGATTAATGTTCGCAGAGAGAGATTTAGACAAACGAGAATTAGCGTACCACAGGGTTAGACAAGGACTATGATATCCATTTTACCACAACCAGATAAGACGCGAAACACATACCAAGACGTGACTATCATCAATCTGTTCCACATAATTGTTTTAGAATCACTAGTAGAATGATAAATCCGATGATGATGGTGTAGTTGGTTGCACACACAAGCGGTATAATTAGAAATAAGGTGACACTACCGGTCATTGGAAGCGTTACATTGAGGGTGTTGACACAATATGAATTATGTTGAAGAGTAACGGTTGGTCGAATTCGTAGTGATCCGGTTTGATCGGAGCGTTCTCCACAGTCGTCAAGCCTGCCGTATGCGAATAAGAATGGTTCACTAAAATCTATGTACGAAATTGAGTGTGTAATTAGTCGAACACGTATGAAGCCAACTTTGAAGGGTTGAACTAAGGCGTGTGTATTAGGAACATCAAGTACGTCACCAAAAGGTTTCATTACAAGGACACGAAAATATTTTCGAAATGATATGGTCATAAAATAATACACAACCATCCTCAGAGTACAAGAAGTGATCACTACGTATCAAAAGAAGAGTTTATCAGGTTATTTTTTAACTAGAGTACAATGTTATAGGAGTTTATGCGTAGACAATCGAGAATGTAGTGTGACCATGATAATGGAATGATAGGTTTATCTATATCAAGAACAGTAACTAACTGTCACCTTAAACGGTAAGCGTCGGCCAAGACAAGGGCTAGGGGATAGACTAGCTTAGAGAGGAAAACTGTTATGCAATAGCAATTCTAGCGATACAAGGAGTAAGATTATTGTTTATGTCATCATGTTTATCCGGGAGTTGATTAACTTATACCCCCGTCCTCCGTTATCCCTCATGGTTCTATATAAGAGAAGGGAACAATCTTATGGGTCGAAATGAGGTAAAAGTCGAGTATCACATTGAAATCTACAAACTACCAAGTTTACACACAATAGGGCAGAACCCTTCTCACGCTCATTAAGCCTCACTGGGATTTGCATGCACCCTGCGTTATTATTAAGTGTGCACCCAAAATAATAAGGCAATTTGCATGCTTATCTCAGTGCCTCTTAGCTTGCGCTCGAAGTTTCCCCCGTCCAAACAACACAACAGATGATATCACAGTTCTATGGTTTACATGAGTCGAAGAGTAGTGTCACACTATCGAGCCACTATGGTGTTAAATGTTTCAGTTCATGTACAGTGTGAGTGTGTGACTGCTAAGCAAGTAATGTATAAAGTGGGAGAGAGACGAACCTTGCAATCTGGAGCTGAGTGTCATGATCGATTTTCGAAGTTGTTCGGTTATAGTCTGGTTTTACAAAACGTTTTAAAACCTAGTTCACTATAACCAATGGCTCTGATACCAACTGTAACACCCCCAAATTCCACCTGCGGAAACCCCGCGAGGCGTGTTACGCATCAGAGTTCGAGCCACCAATCACATTGAACCAATGATAAATATTTAGGTAAGTCATAACATTAATTACCAAATAAGATGTCTACATGATATCAATTCTCAAAAGTTGTGTAGCGGAAGCATGTAATCGTTTCATAATAATAGTCAAAATCAATGCATTGTTTATAAGTGAATCCAAGAGTCTCGATCCATGACCACTCCAGCACTCCCAGATAGCAAGTCCATGTTCCAAACGTTAACGACCTACAAGCATGCAAACAAGTGTGTCAGACTACGCTGGTGAGTTCAAGGTTTTGTTAACGTGTTGAGTTACCAGATGTATGTTAATGCGATTCAACGTTGCGTTACGATGTTGCTCATGTTAGATACCCTAGGGAGTGTGCCCATGTGTATCCGGGGAGTGGGTACCCCTTAACGACCGATTGCTATGTTGCCTTCGTTAGATACCCTAGGGAGTGTGCCCATGTGTATCCGAGGAGTGTGCCTCTAACAACCATAGCCATACCCAGATAATTAGTTCACGCCCGTCCTTACGGCCCGGTGTGAGGTTTCCCACCTAATAGCGCTATCAACTAATCACCCCCATTGCCCTCCAGGCAATAACCAAAACCGATTAAGTTATTTACCCAATGTTTCCCTTCCAAATGTTTACCAGTTGTCCCAAACCACCGGGACGCATGCTTGAGAAAAGTGCAATGAACTCACCTTTGGTTTGCTCGGTAGAATTAGTTATACGTTTAACAAAGATGGTCAATCAAGCCCTATGACAGTTACACGTAACCAATCAGTTTGTATACAAGCACAACACGTAACATTCCATAGTTACTCATATATTCTTAGCACATATTCCACATGTATAAGCAAGTATAACACATCCCAAATAATTCGGTTTATACTCAGGTATTATACAAATACAATTAATACCCAACAAGCATTTGAGTTACCAACACCTTCACGTTACAAACGATTCATTATTGTGTTCATCATCGTGTGTGGCCCAATTGTCCCAACCCCATTATCCATTAAACCCCAAGTAAAGCCATGTGATCAGCCCATTAAGAAACGGCCCCTATCATGCGTGTGTTGACCAATTGGGGCGGCCCAGACTACATATATTTAGTTCCAAACAAAACTGTGTCTGTGATGTAGCAATTTTAGCATTATTAACCTTAAAATCATCACATTAATACACTACTCGTTTGGGTCACATACGACTTCACATTTCAGTAATACAAGATAATCAACAATCTAGCAGCCCATTCCTGATTTACATAAACGTGGGGCCCATTTCCGTTGGCTCGACCCATTGCTACCCCTAAGCCCATAAATAGTTTGTACCATTTGTTAACATATCTCGGCCCACTATTCCATTATTCACTTTATCCCTAAACCACTTTAACCTTTGAATCAGATTTAATTCATCAATTAATAGAATCACTTTGTCCTATTTAGTTCACATTATGTCTGTACTCTATATTCAAGTGTGAATGTCATAAATTCAAATGGTGTCAGTCAAGAATTCGGCCCATGTGCACACCTTTCATTCATCCAATGAATTCCATTGAAATTATTAAATTAAATTGACCCATGTGAACATCAGCTTTAAAGATCACAATCGGTTCCATTAATTTTTTTCTGAACAACAGAATGCAACCCAATTACCTTTAAGAGCATTAATTGTGATGTTGGCCATTATCCAAAATCAATTCATTTAAAAACCATGAGGTCCAATAGAAAGGCTAATGTGTTTCAGCGGCAATACTCGATCTAATCAATACATATAACAACAAGCATATAAAAGTATTATCATCGGATCATTACTGAAGTTCCTTAACTAACCTTTTATCATTCTAAAATCACCACTTAGGTTGTTAGTAATTTAATAACAACAAATCGAAACATGGGTTTGAATACACACTAGCATACAAGCCAATCATCATAATCTTGATTAAATACAACAGAAAGTTTAATACGATATTTATCATAACCCTAATATCATAATTCTAATATCATGCACATCACACAAACAAACTTATCAACACAACTTAAACAAGAGAATCTACTAACCGAATATTACTTGTTGCCAGCCACGAGATCAATTTCAAAGAGGATATAACTTCGAACAGATGAGGGCTGTCGACCTCTTCAATGCACGCCAAAAGGGTGTTTAGGGTTTGAGATAAATTAGCAAAGAAGTTGTGTGCCCCAATCCATGCATTCAAGCGTACATAAATGAGAGGGGAGTGGGCTGGGATCGAGTGGGCTTAAGAGAAGAACTAGGCCGAAGGTTTTAAGGGCTCAAGTGTGATGTTTATGATAGACACTTGTGTGGCCCAAGTGTTTTGGTAAGTGATTTGGGCCGTAAAGCCCTACTACCAAAGTGTTTGATGCATATTTCACAAGTGGGCCGAGCCCAACATGAAACTAGTTCGGGCCCTTAGAGACTTGGGCCGATGACTGCAATTCACATAAAATACAAACAACAACAATCACATATAATCTAACATAAAACACATAGCCACTCACAATCATTTAGTCATATAGATTCAATGTCATTTAAACGAGTTCAATAAGTTTACGCAACATAGACATAGTGACGCCGTATTGTGAAGCATGAACAGTAGTGACATTATTCAAGTGTCACAAGTTTGAACAATGCCAACCTTGGGAGTACGGGTTGTCACAAGCACTATAACCATTGACTTGATTAGAGGCAAGGTAGGCACAAGATTCATGTAAGAAAGTATGAGTTTAATAGAGTTTTAAAGTATAATATTCCAAAACAAAAAGTCTGGACCTCAAAATTACCGATATCCCACAGTGTGAGGTTCATTAGGGAACACTAAAAAGTGGGGAACCGGGGAACACTTTTAAAGATTTAACTTAACATATACTTTTAGAAGCATTTTTAACAAAAAAAAGTCAAAAACTAAAAATATAAAAAAAAACAGTTAAAAAAAGGCTTATTTTTTTTTTTTACAAAATGATTTTTTTGGAATAGTTTCTACCCACTTTTATAAACAAAAGCGCTGAAAAAAAAAAACTTAAAAAATTGATTTTAACATGTTAAGTTAATTTTATAAGATATATTTTTTAACTGTTTTTTAAATATTTTTTATATTTTTTAGTTTTTTAATGTTTTATTAAGAATGTTTCTACATGTATTTATAAAGAAAAACGCCGAAAAAATTAAAAAAAATTGTTTTTTAACATGTTAAGTTTAATTTTTAAGAGTGTTTCACGGTTCCTCATTTTTTTAGTGTTCCCCAATGAACCCTCCCCTATATATATATATATATATATATATATATATATATATATATATATATATATATATATATATATATATATATAGGTAGAGGATCCTGTAAAAAGTCCAACTTTTGCGAGAAGTGTGAGAAATAATTTGGGAATGACAAGTGTCCCTTATCTTAATTAATTCAAAAGGGTATATTAGTAATTGTCCATTCTTATTAATTAATTGATTTCCAAAGATAACTGTCAAAAATATCGGGCGATATATTAGGGATGTGATTCGAATTCGATTTGTTCTATACATTTAGTTGTTTACGGTAAGTTCTTGTTGCAGTGTTATATTCCCCAGTCAATAGTGTTATATTATGTACAGGTATCTTTAATCTCCTTTTCATAGTGTTTTATCCCCATCAATAGTGTTTTATTCTGTATAGTGTCTTACAGTAAAAAGATAGTGTTATATCTTTCTATAGTGTTATATCATGTAATATACTATTCCTTTTCATAGTGTTTTATCCTCATCAATAGTGTTTTATTCTGTATAGTGTCTTATAGTAAACAGATAGTGTTATATCTTCCTATAGTGTTTTATCATGTAATATACTGTTCCTTTTCATAGTGTTTTATCCCCCATCAACATTGTTTTATTTATGTATAGTGTCTTACAGTAAACAGATAGTGTTATATCTTCCTATAGTGTTTTATCATGTAATATACTGTTCTTTATAGTGTTATAAAAAGTTGTTGTGAAGGAAATCGAAGAATTTATTTTAGTACGAGAAATTCGCTGATTTTTTAGGAGATTGATGGGGGTTTTGAAACAGTTACCACAAATTCGCTGATTTATAGGAGATTGATGGGGATTTTGAAACGGTTACCATATTTGAAATGTTGGAAAAGTCACTATTGCCCTTTAATTTTACATAAGGTCCTTCTAATTAAAACACAATTTACATTTTATACCTTATTGATCTCAACCATTAGATCAAATATCCAATGGTTTAAAACACTTCTTACCCTTCTCACATTTTAGACACTTTTTACCATATCCCTACCCTATATATATATATATATATATATATATATATATATATATATATATAGGATTAGGTTCAAACGTGAATAAAATCCCAAAAGTGAACTGCGTGAACTGATCTGGACCATTGATTATTATGATCTTGATATTTTGAATGGGTGGCATGATTGTAATTATTAGGTTAGTTTTTATTGTTTTATTAAAATCAAAAGGGTATAAGTGTAATTAGATTTATAAGTGTAATTAGATTAATTGGTTATTTAAAATCCGGAAACTAAATTGTTTCCATATTTTCCGATTGTATTAAATCCCGTAATTATCTATTGTTTTGTTTATCAATCTTTTGATTTCCCTTTAAAAACAAAAACTCAGATCCTCTTTCTCTCTAACCTTCATTGGTGACGGTAAATAAACCACGAATCCCTCCCTTCCTCTTTGTCTCGATTCTTACACACTAGTGAACCTGGAAACCTTTTTCCCTTTTAGCCTCGTCATATGCACCTCAACGATAGGAAGATATCAAGATGAGAAGAGAGCTGGCGGCGGCGGTGGAGCCACGACCGCTGGGATAAAGAGAGAACCACCACCACAGCCAGCGGCGCTGTGGTGGGTGGTGTCGGAGAACTTGGATTCGGGAAAGAGAAAGAAAACGACGATGAGAGAGAGAATAGTGGAGAAAGAGATAGAGAGAGAGCCGCAACGGCGGCAGTGCCGGTAACGACGACCGCTTTGGCGCCGGCGACAGGAACTGTGATGGCAGGAGTTCAAGCAGCCGGTATGTAGCTTTGTGTTTCTTACATTTTGAGGGTTCTTTGATGTTAACTGTTGGGTGTATATGAGAATTGAAAGTATGTGTTCGTATATAGGGTGTTTGTTATGAATTCTGTGAGGTTTGTAAATTGTGCAAAGAAAGTGCATACTCGTTGACTGATGAAGTACATGCTTCTTTTAAATAACTAATGCCTATGATAATGATGAGATTATCTTTTCTATATTATTTAACTGTTAAGTTTTGATGAAATTGGTGGTGGAAATTAACTGATAACTATGGTTGAATGCTTTGTTGAATTACTAATTGGTGTATAGGGTGATGGCACGCATAAGACATATGCTTGCTGTATATTTGTTTGGTTAAAAATCTGTTTCGTTAATCGTTATCAATAGTGGGTTAGGGTTTAGTTTCTTATTTTATACCATTGTACACATGTGTATTCCGATTATTGGTATTGTTTTTTTGGGAAAATGTGATGAAGATTATACACTTGGGTTGTACACACATTTACAAGGGTGTTTTATGTTTATTATGCTTTGTTTGAGGGGGGTGTACACATGTGTATTCCGATTATTGGTATTGTTTTGGGGGGAAAATGTGATGAATATTGTTCACTGGGTTGTACACATATGTACAGTGTGTTTTTTGTTTGTTATGTTCTGTTTTGAGGCGGGTGTACACATGTGTATTCCGATTTTGCTCTGTTTTTAGTGCGATGTACACATGTGTATAGCGTCTGTTTTTGTGATATCTCATAATTTTTTTTGTGTATTGAATGTGTAAAGTTGTTGATGTACACTTGTGAATTATGCAAAGTATTAGCTGCTGAGTTTTTTGTTCAATTTTTTGATTTTGTTCTATTTTTAATGCGAAGTTCACATGTGTATTCTGATTTTCCTCTGTTTTTAATGTGATGTACACATGTGTATAGCGTCTGTTTTTGTTATATCTCAGAATTTTTTGTGTATTGAATGTGTAAAGTTGTTAATGTACACTTGTGAATTATGCAAAGTATTAGTTGCTGAGTTTTTTTTGTTATATTATAGGAGACGTCGTTAACGAGAAAAGCGGAGATGGAAGGTCGATAAGGATGATTCACATATGTTTATTTGCTTGGTCGATAAGGATGATTAAGCATACAACGTGGCGAATAGTTGTAAAAGATTATGGTTTTTGTTTTTTCGATTATGTTGGGTTTATTGTTTTTACGAAACTGGAACTTGTAATTATGTGTTTTTTTGTTCGGTTTGGAAAACATTATGGAACTTGTAATTTGTTAAATATAAAATAGGTTTACATGTATTGTTTCTATGTATATATTATGTAGCTAATTACACATATGTACGATGATGAGTACACATGTGTACTGTTCTATTTATATCCAAGTACACATGTGTATACTATTGAAATATGAAGGTTACGTGGATCTTAAAAATAAAAAAATTGAAATCTGGTGATGAAATCTGAAATAAAAATTAAAATTGAAATCTGGTGATTTGTTGTTTGTTTTGATAATTATCTTATTAATAAATAAAACATAATGTGGATAATGAATTTAAAATAGGAAAGATGTAACTTAATTCAATTATTAAAATAATGATTTAAATCTAATTTTTTATATAATTACAATCCTACCCTTAACAACTAAAAAGGAAATCAAGGGTCCAGATCTGTTCACGCAGTTCACTCTTGAGAGGTTGTTCACGGTGGAACCCTATCCTATATATATATATATATATATATATATATATATATATATATATATATATATATATATATATATATATATTGAATCGGGTTCAGGAGAGAACGGTGAAAAGTGTGAGAACGGTGAGAACGGATCCTGGCCCAACACGTGGCAGGGGGCGCTAATTATTATGCGGAGGTACGATTGTCCTTTTATACGTTCCCTCCTTATTCGCGCTATAAATCTCTTTCAAATTAAAACTCCAAAGATTTATTGTTAGCTGTTACCTCCTTTGCAAGCTTTCTCAGATCTATGGCGTTTAACGTGGATTCTGTTCCACAAAGTAAAATTCGTTGGCGTTTTTTATTTTTGTTCCAGCAAATTATGCAACAAATATGGCGTTTTGTTCTTTTATCATTGTTTCATTGTTTTTTTTTGTATTAGTATTTTTATAATGTGTTGTATGATTTTCAATAGCGTTATTCAATTATGCAATTTAATTGCTTTTTAATTGGTATTTAAACAATTATTAAAACCTGACAATTGGAGTTTTCAATATTAATTTTAATTGTCATTTACGTTCTAGTATATTTCTTATGTTTTTACAATCATTGGCGTTTTATTTGATTAGTTTTGAATTTTATTTAGTAGTATTTGTGAACATTAGTTATTACTATTTTGTTAATTTGTTTAAACATCAGTTTTGTTAATTATGGAGTTTTCATTATGATGTTATATTTTGTTAATTATTTATGTTGTTAAGTGTTTTTAATTATTCATCTCATGGCTTTTTTATCATGTCGTTTTTAAATTATGTGTTTATTATGTCTTGTTTATTATTCAATTAACGGTGTTTTAATATATAATGTTATTATGAGACATCACTGTGTTTTTCTGATTTTTATGTTCCTCACTGTGCTTTCTCAGATGAAGTTTCTTCCTCAAGTCAAAGGCTTTGCACCAAAACTGGAATACCATTTATCATTCCTGACTTCAGTGAAAAAATAAAGCCCACAATGGACATGGTATTCTCAAGCCTCGATGATTGTTATTCAATGTATGTTAAGTATGCCAAGGAGTGTGGGTTTTCAGTCAGGAAAGGAACTACAAAGACAAACTCTAAAGGTGTCTTACATATTAAGTATTACTTGTGTACGAGATCTGGGTTATACAAGGACAAGAAGGTTGATATGTTGGACCCCAATCAAAAGGAGCGAGTAGTGCGATCTAACTTTTCAAAGAGGACTGATTGTGGTGCATTGTTATGTGTACTTTTTGAGGCTGGATCATGGAAGGTGTATAAGTTTGTTGAGGAGCAAAACTTGTTGAACGTCCTGATAAGCATTTTCTTCCAACTGAACAACACCTCACTCAGCTCCAGAAGCATGTTATACACAGCATGTCTAAGCTGAATTTGGGTCCCGTCAAGGCGTTTAATGTTATAAAGACTTGTTTTGGTGGTTTTGAAGACGTGGGTGCAAGTAAAGTTGAATTTAAGAACTATAAGAGGCAAATTAACTTGTTTATAGGGGAATATGACGCCGATATGGTTGTGAGACATTTGAATGAAAAAAAACATTCACATCCTAATTTCTCGTATGATTACATCACAGACGAAGAGAATCGTTTGAAGGGACTTTTTTGGTGTGACGATCAAGCCAAACGTAACTACCCCGTGTTTGGTGATGTGATTTCGTTTGACGCCACGTATCGTTCAACAAGTAATATTTTATAATTCAACTTCTTATGTTTTTGGCATTTTATTAGTTTACATGCAATGGCGTTTTATTATTTTACATGCAATGTCGTTTTATTAGTTTACATGCAATGGCGTTTTATTATTTTACATGCAATGGCGTTTTATTAGTTTACATGCAATGGCGTTTTATTATTGTTTCAGTTCTCATGGCGTTTTCATATGCAGATATTCTATGGTGTTTGGACCGTTCACTGGTATAGACAATCATCACTGCAATGTTACATTTGGTGCAGCATTATTGGCATCGGAAACTGCTGATACGTATATTTGGTTGTTGAGAGTTTTTCTAAAAGCTGTTGGTTCTCAACCAAAAGTTGTTGTCATTGACCAAGATCCAGCAATGAAGAAGGCTGTTTCTGTTGTATTTGTTGACACGTGGCATCGGTTATGCATGTGGCATGTGATGCATAAACTTTCTCTGAAGGTTGTTATGCTTTTTCTTACCTTTGGCATTTTAGGATACACGCGTTTTAAAATACATGGCGTTCTTTACCTCTTTGGCATTTTAGGATACACGCGTTTTAAAATACATGGCGTTCTTTACCTTGTTAGTGTCTTTTTAATTAAGTTTTGTCTTTGTGATTTTTTATGCATGGCGTTTTCGTGTTATACATAGGTTGGTGTTAGGCTATGCAATTCCACCAATTTTAAAGAACGTATTTGTGGTGTTGTGTGGACGGATATTCTCACATCTGAAGAGTTTGAATCAGAATGGGAAACGGTTATTAGCAGATAATAGCTGGCTATCTGATATTTTTGCACTTAGGGAATCTTGGATCCCTGCATACTATAGAATGGAGGAGATGTCTGGTCTTATGCGAACGACATCAAGGTCGGAGAGTGGGAATCATTTTTTTGGTCAAGTGTGCAATTCGAAAGCTACTCTTGTTAAGTTCATGACGCATTACGAGACTGCAATAGAAGCACAGCGTCACACACATCGGAAAAATGATCATGAATCTCGATACAAAAGACCCCATTTGAAGAGTAGTTACCAATTGTTGGAAGGGCAAGCTGTTAACATATACACAAAAAGTATTTTTTTGTGACGTTCAAGCTGAGCTTATTGGAGTTGCGGATTGCATAAATCAACGTTACGACGATCAGCCTGATGGGTTTGTTAAGTTTCACGTAAATGACTTCCAACAGCCTTGTACATCCTTATTTGAGGTAAATAATGGCGTTTTGGTTTTTATGGCGTTTTCTGTTAATGGCGTTTTATCATATGCAATGTGTTTTTTTACTTTTTCGACAAAAGTTCTATGCATGGAGTTATAGAGATATTGTTTTTGGCGTTTTTCAGCTAATGTTCTGTAAGTTTGATTGCCCAAGCAGTTGCTCATGCAGGCATTTTGAATAGCTTGGTTTGCTATGTAGACATGTATTCTATGTTTTGAGAATTATGGACATTAGGGAATTTCCAAAACAATACATTCTGAATAGATGGTGCAAAGAGGCTTCCCCAAACTGCTCTCCTGAATACTCAATTAGTCGTGAATATATGACCGAGCTTGATCCTGATGTGCAAAGTATAATGCGAGATATTATTTTTTTAACGGAATATACTTTGAACCGTTTATCTGGTAATAAAGAGGAGCTATCCTTATACAAGGATCATGTTCAATCTTATATGGAGAAGGTTCAAGATATGTAGATTGTTGCTCCTCCCGCTAGTACTAGGGATATATTTTCCGAGATAACCGGTCAATATAAAAACGACAAGAATCCGATAAGAGTCCCTGTTGGGTATAAATCCAAAGGTTCTGGTTCTCGGAAGCGCCTGAAATCTAAACAGGAGATAGCAATTGACAAAAAGAAATCAAAGTCGAAACCCGGGGCCAAAGAAAGACAGTGTCAGAACTGCAAAGGCTATGGACACTACGCATCGACATGCAAACAGACCGTAATTAAAAGAATATCGACAAGGTCTTCGAGAGCCAGTGAAGAGTAGTTTGGCGTTTTGTATTTTTCATTTTTACAGAACACACACAGATGGTCTTTAAGATCCAGTGTAGAGTAGTTTGACGTTTTGTATATTTCAATCCTATAGAACACAGACATATCTCAGTTTGGCGTTTTACATCATTTTTATACATCATTTTTTTTCCATTTTTTTTCTACCTATTTGTTCATAACATGCTACTTTGAAGTTACATAATAAACAATATAAGATCGGACAAGGAAATCAAACGCCCAAAAAAACAATAACGCTACTAAATAAAACTAATATAAACTTCTAATTTTGCTCATGCTAAACTCAATAATGTTTTACTGAACGAGATGGATAACATTGTTAATCCTTAGTCAAGAAAGATGTCTAACAATGTTATCCATCCCATTTAGCTAAACTTTATTGAGAACAAAAACTGAATCTCCATGAAATGGCGTTTTTAAAGTTTTGTGGTTTTTGTATGTTTTGCCGTTTATATTGAGGATCTTGCTCATTACATAGAGCGAAAGTTTGTTGAGAAAATAGTGTATATCAAAGAAACATGGATTGGAATCTTTGATATTTGGGTTTTTTGGCGTTTCTAAGATGAATGGTATAGAGGAAAATATAGGTTTTGGGGTTTTGGTGTGGATTTTAGTACTTCTGAGAGTTTGTTTATATAGGAAGTTTTTGGCGTGTATTTTAGGCTCGATTTTTATTACAGTAAATGCTAGTAATTAAGTTCCGTCGTTTCAGTACTGTTTGTTCAGCTTTATCGATTAAAAACAAAGTTTGGCGTTTTATATCTAATGGCGTTTATATTATGATGAAGTGTGCTATGTGTGTTAAGGCGGGATTTTAATAGCGTGAGTTTGGCGTTTTGTGTAGAGAAGTCAAAAGACCATTTTACCCTAAATGAAGCGCGCCAGATTAATAAAAGTGATTTTATTTATGAAAACGCCACTGCGTCATCTAGTCCATAGATTGTTTTGATCTGACGATCCATAAGCGCTCTCTCCGTTCTCACACTTTTGGGCGTTTTCTCTAAATCCTGACCCTATATATATATATATATATATATATATATGGGAAGGTTCGTTTGAGAAGAAATTTAATGTGAGAAGAAAAAGAAGAAAGGGCATAATGGTAAAATATTAAAGAGTTTATAACTCCTCCCATTAATTATGTTATCTCTCATTAATAAAGCAAAAAAAAAAACATTTTATCCTACACATTTCAAAATTTATTCTACATATATCTTACACTTACCGAAATTTACCCTACGCATATCTAAATTTATCATACACATACTAAAATTTATCCTACACATGTCGAAAATTATCCTTCACCCTAAATTATTTTATCTTGAAAGAGTATATTTAAAATGGGAGTTACAAGTTTAATAAGTTAGCTAATTAATTACATTTAGAAATTTACATATATGCCCTTATTAATAACATTAAATACACATATTAAATGAACTAAAATGGAGCATTTCTATTGGTTTAAAACTTAGGGGAATTGGCCTGTAATAATCCCACCTAGACCTTATTGGCCATTAATAATCCCACCTCAGAATATTCCCCCCACTAGTCCCACCTTTCACCTATTTTTCCTACAATGGTCCCCCGTTAAAAAAACTTAACGGAGTTTAGCTTTTTTCCAAATTGCAAACATATTTTTTAGGGCTTTTCATCAGAACGATGATACGAGTCCATTGATGTAAAACTTACATCGAAATGGTGCTCCAAGTGACTTGATTTTGGTCAATTGGAAATTTAAACGCCCGAATTAAAGCGATGTTTTCATCGTTTGGAGCACCATTTCGAAACAAGTTATACATCATGGACTCGTATCGTCATTCTAATCAAAAGCCCTAAAAAATATGTTTGTAATTTGGAAAAAAGCTTAACTCCGTTAAGTTTTTTTAAGGGGGGACCATTGTAGGAAAAATAAGTGAAAGGTAGGACTGGTGGGAGGAATATTCTGAGGTGGGATTATTAATGGCCAATAAGGTCTAGGTGGGATTATTACAGGCCAATTTTCCTAAAACTTATTCTTTTTATTCTTACAAAAAATTTTTTCTTATTTGAACCTTCCACTATATATATATATATACATATATATATATACCATATCACAGGGGTATATGGTAATTTTTTAAGATTTATTTATAAACAGAAATATATTAACAGAAAAATAAACAGAAAGAATATAAACATAAATATATTAACAGAAATATAAACAGAAATATATAAACATAAATATATTAACAGAAATATAAACAGAAAGAATATAAACAGAAATATATTAATAGAAATATAAACAGAAAGAATATAAACAGAAATATATTAACAGAAATATAAACAGAAATATATAAACAGAAATATATTAACAAAAATATAAACAGAAAGAATATAAACAGAAATATATTAACAGAAATATATTAACAGCTATTTTTTATTTATTATTATTTTTTTTAATCAGAAAAAAGTAACAATATTACAGTAAAAAGTAAATAAAGGGGGTAATAAAAATTTTCTTACAGTGGGTTTCAAGAAAATGGCTCTTGATTATGAAGGCAAAAGCTTAAGCAAACCTTGAGATTTATGCACAACGGATTGAACAAGGGGTAACAAAAGGTAAAAAAGACTTTTTTTGGAATATAATATGAAGAACAGTGAACGAAACTAAGGAGCTAGGAGGTTAGGCTAAGGAGTGACGGAGAGGATTTTAGTGTGCCATAAGGATAAATGAGAATGCAAGAAATTTCTATTGAATTCTGGGATGATTTTTTACAAGTGCATTCTATGCCTTATATAGGCAAAAAGAAAAGCTATCTACAAACAAAATACTGTACATATTGCTCTAATGTCAGAAAAATAAACGGATACAAATAAAAGAAAGAAGAAGACAATAGGCACTATCTTCAATAATGGATTTTTTCAAATGCATGTGTTGTGCATCAATTTGTCTAGAAATGTTGTGTACACCTGTCTCTTCAGGTCCATGCTTTAATCATTTCTTTTTAGAAATCTCTGTGTGTTGAGTCTATGGACTGTGGGCTTCCAGGGTCTGAGTCCGGTTCCTAGTCATCTTCAATATTGATTATGTGATCAATTTTAAGAGATTCTCCTTCTCCCACAAATGGTAGTATCATACTCCATTTGGAGGATGTGTAAATCTGAACATAATGCCCTTCACCTGATAATTTAAAGTCTAACCATTGCAAACTCTTGGGAATTTCTGGGGTTTTTTGATGTGTTTTGATAAAATTGTTTAAGGCTTCTGTATTTTCTTTACTCCCATCCTTTAACCATGGTAACTTACCAAAGTCTATATTGTAGTTTACAAATTTGTCTCTTAAGGAGTATTTATAATCCTCAGTATCTCTCTGATAAAAATCCTTTTTCTAGCTGGCCTGTATGTATAAGCATCTGTATATGGGAGAGAAGAGAATATCTTGCAGGAGATTGTAGGATATAATGCTCTGATAGCAATATTGCCTGCTATGATTACCATCTTTTCACCCATTTTGTTTAAAAGATTTGTTGTTCTAACATCTGTCTTTATCTCTATGTAATCAATCATACCATTATGGTAAAATTGAAGGATTTGATCATCTGTTAATTTTGTAGGTGAGTGGATTTGGATTAACAGCAATCCAGTCCCTCTGCCTTCTTGATCTGTTCTTTCAACAATTTTAAAGCCTTGTTTTTCACCATCTTTTGTAAATGCCAAATCTACTAGCTGTTTTTGTGATTCATACAGAATTATTGGGAATTTTGTGCAAACTTTTTGTGAAACCAACATTCTGAATTCTGGAAACTTGTCTGTAACTTATTGAACGCATGCCCACCATGGTGTATCAATCATTCTTGCTTTGAATGAATCATAGCTTCTGTTTAAGACTGTGTTTGTTTCTTTTTCTTGAAGTTTTTGTAACACATGTTTATATTTTGTTTCGAGAATACTAACTTTTTGTTTTAACAGACTATTTTCAATCTTTTAGAGTGTGTATTTTTTCCTTGTTGTACAAGCTGATCTTGTAACTCAGTAATCAGCTCTTCTTGATTTTTAATTATTTGTTCTGGCTTAATTTTAGCCATGTCTGCAAATGTTTGAACCTCTTCAGGTTCTATGTAAAAGCCACTTACCCCAAAATGTTCTCTTGCTGTTTCTATAGCTTTTTGAAAATCTGTAAAGCCTTTGTAAATTGGATTGGGGCATTGGATATGTTTAGCCACAGTTTCCCATTTATTAAAAATACCAATTTTAGTGCCTCGAAATATAACATAATGGGTAAACTTAGGCCTCTGTGGTTTCTCAGGTGTTTTACTGCTTTGTTCATAAAAATAAGTGCTTAATGCATTTAACACCTGGACTTTAAAGGTTGAGGCCTGAGGCATAGTTTGAATATGCCACAGGTTATCTAGTAAACACTGTTGTTTTTCTGTTAACTGCATCCCAATAATTGGACGAAACTTTGTATTGGGATCATCACAGATATATATATATATATATATATATATATATATATATATGAAGGCTCATTTGAGAAGAAATTTAATGTGAGATGAAAAAGAAGAAAGAGTATAATGGTAAAACATTAAATAGTTTATAACTCCTCTCATTAATTATTTTATCTATCATTAATAAAGCAAAAAACATTTTATCCTACACATTTCAAAATTTATCCTACATATATCTTACAGTTACCAAAATTTACCATACACATATCTAAATTTATCATACACATTTAAGAATTTATCCTACACATGTCGAAAATTGTCCTTCACCCTAAATTATTTTATCTTGAAAGAGTATATTTAAAAGTGAGTTACAAGTTTAATTAGTTAGCTAATTAATTACAATTAGAAATTTACCTATATGCCCTTATTAATAATATTAAATACACATATTAAATGAAGTAAAATGGAGCATTTCTATTGGTTTAAGACTTATTTTTTTTTATTTTTACAAAATTTTTCTTCTCATTTAAACCTTCTACTCTATATATATATATATATATATATATATATATATATATATATATATATATATATATATATATATATATATATATATATATATCGAACCCTAAACACTAACCAATTCATGGATTGATGTTAAGAGTTATGGTCATATTTTCTTAAATTAAAATTCCTCATGTTGGACTTCCACTAGGTGAACTTGTGCCTATGAAAAACACATAATCATGGTGTCCAATTTGAGTGTTTTGTCAAAATAACTTTCATGTACTTTTATACTAAGATTAAGCATCTTGGATACACATCCCTAATCTAAAAACCGTCAAACTCATACGCTTCGTTCATCCTTGTAGGATAACTCGGCGGTTCCCAAAACTCTCAACATATCCACTCACTTACGTGGAAACTACTACGCCAAACGTGAGTATACTCGAATCCCCATTTTTAATCACTTTTGGGGGTAACATGTATGACATAAACAAACTCACTCATGCACACAATCATACTTACAAAATCACTTAATCTATCAAACATGCTATTTGTTATGCTTAGGTTTATATGCTAGATATTCAATCCTTCATACATTCAAACTACTTGTCATTAACTTCGCTAGCCTACTTTAACATATATAGCGCTATAAGAGTAGCACACGGCCTGTTTGTGGCCTATGTTAAGTATTCAATCATAAACGGTCTTGTTCACTTGTTGAAAAGATTATGCTCGTGGAATCTTTGGTTTGACACTTAGGTTATGCATGCTAGTATGTTACTTAACTTAGTATATGGATTACCATGTTCGATTCGAGAACCTTTTATTATATGCTATGTAACCAAACTTGTATACTCGACGACCTTTGTGTTGATTTTATTTTAATACTTGTTGCAGGACAATTGATGTTAATACTCAAGAAAGCTACTTATGGTGAACTAGAAACGCACTTATTTATTTATGCTATGTATTTCCATTTGTTTCGTTACTTTCAAGTTGCAAACATGTTGTATTTTAAATTTTCAAGGCAATGTAATTATTTTAGTATGAAATGAAATATGGTTTATTTAAATATTGTCACAATAGCTTGTTATGAAGTCTCGAGCAATCTCGTTTTCGTCTCACTCCGATATTTCTGTCATCGGTTGGGGCGTGACATATGTATATAAAAATAAGCACGTAAGGAGATCATTTTTTTCAAGTAAAAGAATGAAAATATGGGTGAACTTGAAACATTAGAAACTAAAAGGGGTAAAAATGACATTTCATAAAAAAAATATATAAATGTAGGAGGTGAAAGTGTGCAATCTCAAAGTATAGGGGTGTTTTGGTTGGTGGAAAAGATGTAGGGGATAAATTGTGAAAATTTCTAAAAGTTGAGGTGTCTGTAATGTAAAAACGATCGACTTTTATGTTTAAGATGTAGATAAAATTATGAAACTAATATAATATTATGTGGTGTAAGGTTCTACGTTTTGATACTGTAATGTCCTTCACCTACCTCTGTCACGTCCTATCACTTTAACAAAAGTAAAAAAGAAAAGAGTAAATTACAAGTTTTGTCCTTTATGTTTACATCAAATTTCAGGCGCTGTCCTTTTAGCCAAAAGTTTACAGACGGTGTCCTTTATCTTTCAAAATCTTGCACGTTTTGTCCTTTAGGCCAAACCTGGTTAGAAATCTCAGTTAAAAAATGTCATGTGCAATGCACATGAGGGTAAAATGGTCATTTCCCTTTCAACACTTTCAATTCCCCATTTTGATTTAAAATGGTCAAAATCCACTGATTTAATCATCTTCACATAATCCTCAATCGTACACTTCTCCCCCAATCAAGTTAAGATCTGGTGCAACTCAGTCACCCTTTCTTTTTTAGAATAAAATCAAGGTTCCAACTGAAAGGTAACAAGGGTGATTTAGGTGGTTCTGAGTGATGGCACAACGGCAGCAGATGAAGAAACCACAGATCCTGGGATGGTTTTGCCGAGATCAGTGTACACGCGATCTTTGGTAAGTCTCATACAACTACAATGAAACTTCATGGTACTTGGCAAATAACCAAGTATCAATCTTAGCCGGTAGCGGGTGCAAACATAATTTCATTTCAAATGTGTTTGTTCGGGAATTTACTATTTCGATTCTTCGTAAACGTTAAAGGGATTTAGAAATTAACCGTTATTTCGATCCGGATATTCACTGTTTCATTTTTCTGGTTTGCCGGATTTCGCCGGAAAAACTGTTTTCCGATTTGGTTTATAAAAAATGTTTACTCGGTATTAATTTGTTGATCTTTTGTTCGATTTGACAATGTCTGAAACAATATTCACACCTTTTGTTTACAATTTGGTTCCTGTTTGTTTGCGGATTTGATTTTGCAAAAACAGGGGTTGGTGTGGGATATAAATGGGGTTTATAAGTTGAAAGTGTTGAAAGGGAAATGACCATTTTACCCTCATGTGCATTGCACATGTCATTTTTTAACTGAGATTTCTAACCAGGTTTGGCCTAAAGGACAAAACGTGCAAGATTTTGAAAGATAAAGGACACCGCCTGTAAACTTTTGGCCAAAAGGACAGCGCCTGAAATTTGATGTAAACACAAAGGACAAAACTTGTAATTTACTCAAAAGAAAAACAGAAAAAAGACAAAATCAATTGTAGCACCACATTAAGTTTTTTATATTTTTTTAATATTATTTATATTAAAGTGGAGTTTATGTCTTTTGGTTTGGTGGCGAGACCAATAAATTTCATGTCGTAACAACGTAGTTGAAACTTATAAAGGAAATCAAAATATTTTTAAATTAATTAAGGGTATATTACACTTTTCGTCCTTTATGTTTGTAGCGGGTTACAATGGATAGTATTTTACTTTAATAATTACAGTCACCGTCCTTTATTTGGAAAACTCATTACACAGCACGTCCTTTGACCCTAACCTGGTTAAAATTTGAAGTTAAATGTGGCATGTGCCTTGCACATGAGGGAAATATTGTCTTTTCTCATCTATCTATTATATTAAAGCAAAATAAAGGTTGACCATTTGACCGTGATGTGGCAATGGTCTTTGGCCAGATAATTGTGTTTTAGGCGCCATTTATCTCAATTATCTCAATTCTCAATCAATTCTCTTTACCGCCTCACAATTCCTTCATTCTTCTTTCAAACGCTCCTTGGATTATATATGGAATGTTGAATAATTCATCAATTAGCGGAAGATCATTTGGAAGCGTTTCCAATCTTTTACAATTAGTCAAAAGGGGTATTCTTCTACCTTGAAACCCTAATATGTTCGGTTTGTTTTTGTGTTTGCAACCGTAGGGTAGGTTAGGGTTTTCAAATAATCGAATTGAACCATGATGTTGTGATCGATTGATTGATTTTACGATTACATGATATGGCTCAATGAATACAGATGCTGAAAACCCTTTGCCACATCACCTGGTAAGTTTTTTTCTCAATCCGTAACCTAATTCATGCAAGTTTCTTATGTTGATTTGTGTTTTATGTCTTTGTAAGTTTTTTATTTACATATTTTGTACTTATTTTCTATAATCGCTTGTTTTGATGAACGATTGTTAGTAATACCTACAAGTCTGATGCTCTACCCCTATATGCCATGGATTTTGAGATATATCTAATGATTTTTTCCTTAATTGTTCATGTGATGGTTTTTGATATCTGATCTATGATGATTATTGTTTAAATTGTTCATGTGTCTGTGTAATTGAAACTCTTAATCAATATGTAACAGTATGTAATTCCAGTAATGACAAGTTTTTATAAAGTTTTACGAGTTTAATCTTTTTTTTTTTGGTTTATTACTATTTTATCCGTTGTGTTTTTTCATATTTACATGACTTGCTTGGCCAGAATAGGATTATTCGAAACCAAATTGATACTTAGTGTGAATGTCGTTACGAAATTTGGGTGACATGCTGGCATATACATACATTATCATGTAGAGTGAAATGGATATCCATTTATATGGATAGAAACATTAATTTTCTTTCCCATATATATTAGCGAGCCACATTTGACTAATATAGGAATGAAAGTTCAATTTTTAATATGTTTAGGAGTAACAGTTTTATGTATTATATCTATATGGAACCAAAGACAATTACCTTTCTTGGCAATTTTGCACTTCTATTTTCTCAAAATAGTCTTTGATTATTGTTTTAGGGCGTTTCAAGGACTTTGCATTAATGTATTTAAAGGCCTTCAGTTTGATCATCAACATTCTTTTGATATTCAATATGGTGAACAGATTAGTGAAATACATGCAAAAGATGAAGATAATATAATCCTAGGTGTGATCCCACTCTATCTTCAAAGGTTATTATTTGCAATTTCCTACAAGTTCTATAAATTCACATATTTTCATTTCTTTTTCACCATCTAAACGAAGTAGAATAACCCTAAAATTATAATGGGATAATCGGTTGTTGATTCTGAGATGGTGCGCACAGTAACTGTGAGTCTTTAAAGTTATTTTTTTATATTTCAGAGTGTAGCCTGAACACACTCTTTTGGCCTCGACGCTATGCTTTTGGATATAGAGCTTTTGAACCAAAGGTGGGCAATTTGTAGGTTGTATCAGGTTAGATGCTCAGTGTTGATATTGCTTTGTTGTTGTGCCGATTGTTATTAATTGTATGTAAGTTTATTAATCCCTTTCAATTACCTAGAAGTTCTAACTTTATGAGATCCCTTTAATTATATATACATATATTTTACAGACGGGGATTTACCTCTTCAGCAAAATGTATGAAGAAATGCCCAACATGGTAATCATTACTTAAGAGTCGTTTTGTATCGTTTGAAAGCTCATCTATGATGCTGGATTTCGATTTTTAAGATCTTCTTTAGATTTAAAATTGTGTTTACAGGTCCCTGTTTTCGGCTATTCTCCTAACCAGCACAATTAAGTATTAGCATGTTCTGTGGTAAACATGATATCATGTCCGACACATTTTCTTATGATCGATTACAAACAGATTTTTCATTGTACATGATATGGTGTTGTCAGTGGGTTTTTGTTCAATAGTGAAACTGGAATGCTTTCTTTTGATAAATTATAGTGTTATACTAACCCCTTCGACTTATTCATTTTATCATGTTTATTGACAGAGTATGGTGAGAATATTAGTGAGAATTTTCAAGATTCAGTATGCGGACGAGGTCGTATATACTATATCACAATATCGAAGAAGTGCTGACATTGTTTTGGCTACCGAAGTTGACGTGTTTGTCTCAGCGCCTTATCTTATAAGAAGCATATATATGGAAGTTTGTCAGTATGTTGTAATGGATCAGCATATGGTATGGTAACGACTTAGATTGCAGGTTGCGTTTGCAGCCACATTTTGTAACGGGTCAGATTGCAACTTGGAATTTGTTGGTAACTTAGTACAGTTTAAGTTTGTGCCTAAACAGAACTTTAAATCCTCTTAATAGGACGTGGTTATAGTTTATGTAACTTAGATTTACTTTTCTTTCAGCGTTTTCATGTTTCGAGACTTTGTCCATCACTTTGATATGACATGACAACCCTAGATTTTGTGTCTTTCATACTTATAGTGTTATTATTAAATTCAATTGTTTTAGAAAGTAGTAGTGGATAATGGTGTGGGTCATCCCTACTTTGAATCTTGAAGGGACCTGGAACCTAGCTGGAGCGAGCCACGGCCAACCATCAAAGCCGCACCAGAATTCTTTTCTACTATGTGTACATGAGAACTACATAATAGTGGTGACACGTTTGTTATAGGCTGAGAATTATATGCTGAAAAGGGGAAAACAAGGAGGTACTTATTGATGCTTAAACCATTTGTTTTGGTGATTTTTGTTTTTAACGTGTTTCTTTCACCCCATTTAACGAATGCAGTGTCTTTCAATCGTAGGTTTGGTTGCATGCAACATAGCTACCGGTATTGGGTTAGGGATGTTATACAATATGGTTGATACGACATATAAATTCAATCAAAGTTTTGAAATATGGACGCTTATCTACACAAGGGTTATCTACACAAGTTAAAGCCCCTGCCCAGGCACGACAAAGTGGTATGACCTTTTTTTCTGTTTAACTTCGTCAACTCCAGCACTATATGTGTAGTTTGTCCACTCCACATTGCTGTTGAGATTTGAATGTCAAAGCATTGCACAAGACACTTCAGTTCATCATTTTCGGATGTCTTTTGCCTTTATTTTTGTTCATCTTCGCAGGAAAGAACTTAATTGTCAGTTTACTATTGTTATTTGTGCATATTCGCTGCCCTATTTCAAATGTTATTGTTGTATATTGGTGTTTCATGTATAAATCTATGTTTGGTAATTGTGTGTTGAATTTGTTATTTATCTATTTTGGGGTATTTTTAGGTTTAAATTGATTTCTGAGGTGATTACATTGGTGTAGGTACGCTGGTTATGTTCTCTGGATCTCATATTTGGTTGGATTTGAAAGAGCCGAGGAAGGAAAGAGTTGGAAGAATGGGTAAAGTGTCACCTAAAGAGAAGGTGTCAAAGAATTCAACGTAGAATAGGCATGTGCATGCTTCGAACAAGTATTTGAAGCTAGGTCCTCTTGCTCAGCTCCACAATAGCAAGGTATCTGCATCTAAGTCATGTGCAGATATTGGGAAGAAAAGGTTGATGTTATGGATGCAGAGAATAGTCAGGGTGTTGCTTTGTTTTAGAATGAATGTGCCTGTGACAGCCCTAGAATTTTATCACCGGAAAAGTTCGATATAATAATGTGGCTGGACCACTTGATGTGCACAAGGAGAATAATTTACTGAGAACACCTAAGACATCACGTGATCCGTGTCATTAAGGGGACAGACCTGATTATGAATCCATGCTTCAATCTTTCCCAGTGGAGTTGTTGGTAATCCACATTTCATCTCTATTTTAGTTAAATTTATTGATGATTAATGAATGACTGATATAGTATGTTTTTCTAGCTGATGGGCATCCACTGGACCGGTTTTCTTTAGCAGTCATCTCTTACATTTTGCATATATGGTTTAACATGTCCAAATGTGTTCTGAAATACAAAATTAGGGCGACCATCGGAAAGTTGTGCTATAAATTTGATTTTACATATTAAGCTGACATTATAAATAAGGTGACCATGTGGGTTCACCCTTTTTTTCTACCATTATATTTGAGGTGAGACTTTGTTTGAGTGGCCAAACTGATGTTCAACCAATATCACAAACTACTCAAATTATTTTTTGTGCCCATATAATCAAACCAATGTAAAGTATATCAAGTGGTTCAGGTTCTCCGTAAGGATACGGGTAAGGGTCCTAATCGTGTCGAGTTATACTAAGTGCAGTATTTAGATAGGCTGGATGTTTGTTGTTGCTCTAGGTGAACCTACAGTAAAAACGCTATTACTTTTGCTTTTGCTTTTGACTATTAGTCAACTGTAAAGTATCCAGTTCTATGTTTTCCTTTTGGTGGTGAAATTAAGTTTATCGCTGTGAAGTATTATACTATTAATCATTAATCGAACCTTAAGTTCCGACAACCTTTGAGCTTTAAGTTGTCCATGTTTGCAATTTTGCAGACAAGTAATTGACTTGCAAAGTGTATGACAAAGTGATACATGTTGGGAATTCTATCCGTGCTTGTGGAGTTGAAGCTGCAAGTGTCCTGAAGTAATTATGAGTTAACTTTTTAAAAAGGTACCCGATATTGGTCCAATTTCTATTTCAAGCAAACATTTTTTCACATAATACCATCATAGCTTTTTTTTAAAAGACCAAGGTTTGGCTTACAACTTAATGTATTTTGACCCGTTTAAAAAGTTTTGACATAGAAGCTGAGTTGTCAATAACATTTTGACTATGTTCGCATTGGGAGTGAATTGATGTGATCCTAAAAAAGGGTTGTTTTAGCTAATTGCCTTAACTCCTGCACTCGGATATTCTAAATAAGATTGGTGATTTTAGGGAAGAAAGTAAGGTATTACATATATTATCATTTTTAAAATTGGGTTCTAATGCTCATAAATTGATGGAACAATAAGTGTTAAGTGCAAACTTGAACCATCATATCTTGAATACTCAATTTGACCTGTTATATGACTGGAGCATATTGCGACCTCTATCTAAACTTCTATGTATATAGCTTTCTCATAGATGATATTTGATACAACAGCTTCTTTTTATCGTGCATTAGCTGGCCATTTTCTTTGTTTTTTAATCGTCTTCGTAGTCTATATTTATACAGACTCTTAAGGGCTAAGGAAACAATCAGTGCTCGACCCATTTTACTTTCCTTCCCATCTAATGAAGCCTTTGTACCTGAGGTGCAACTAATCTACATAGAAGAATCTCTCCTCATGGCGCCATGCACAAAATTACCAGGTTAAAATCTTGAATATTACGACAGCTTTGGTGGTTACTTAGTGACCATATTTACTGGTTAATCTTCATTTATTCTGGATATTAATCAGTAGTGACAACTCTGCAAGTTAGTAGAGAAAGCTTTAATGAACCAGAAAGTAGTCTCGGAAATTAGAGGTGTGGAGATCTGTGTGCAGGGTTGGGTTCAATTTTTTTGATGTTATTAACTAGCAAGATTGGGGTTGAGTTACCTGAACCCGACATAAACTGTTGCAACCGACAAGGATACAAGAGTTACTGATATAAAATTGGTTTTCTGATTGCATCTATCTTTTCAGATTTTAACCTGGTAATTTTGTGCATGGCGCCATGAGGAGAGCTTCTTCTCTGTAGATTAGTTGCACCTCAGGTACAAAGGCTCCATTATTTACCAAGAACATATTTAATAGGATGGTTGCGGTGCCATCTATTCAAACGGAAATCAATAAATCAATATTGCTGGAAAACATAATGATGACATGGCATCTGTCTTTTTCCCTGGTGACAGGGGCGATGCTTTGAAGGGGCCGGGAGGGGCGTCCGACCCCCCCGAAATTTTCGGCCAGTAGTGTTATATATGTAGTTTTCGTATAGAAATTTTTGGGCATATATGTTTTCGACCCCCGGTTCTATAGAAATTTTTGGGTATATAAGTTTTCGACCCCTCCGTAAAAAATTTCAAGCTTCGCCACTGCCTGTTGATATTTTTATGTAGATAAAGAAGCATATATACGGAAGTTCGCCAGTTCATTGATACTTTCTGTGTGGTTTTCTTTATGCAGATTTGATAGATACCAAATGGTTGAAAGGTTCCTAGACATAGAGGTAACGAGTGTGGAATGATATGGTCAGCCTATAGGGGTGAGTGCTTCAGGTTGGTAGGCTTGTATTTTGCTACACGGGTGTGATCATCTAGCGCGAACTCTATATGCTGACAAGATGGTTAAACGGACGTTTAGGACTTGAAAATTTTCAGTTGCTCTTTGCTAATGGCTGCCTTAAGCTTGGTGTTTCGTAGCATTATAGTAGGATGTTCATGCAGGTAACACAAGACATACATAAAATAGTTGATGGCGACATGGGTTTCTCCAAACTTAGTATAGTTGGCTGTTTATAGATCGCTAAATTGTTAGAACCGCTAAATTGTTGAACAGTACAAAGAAAAAAAAGCAGTTAATTTGATAGTTTAACGTTTAACAGGCACTTTGAAACTTGAAGTCGGCCGCGTAAACTAAACGGCCGGTTTGACTTTTTCATTTTTTTATTTTTTAAATATGTTGTTTATGTATATGTATTCTGTTGATGATCGTTTTTTATATCTTAATAAACAAGAAAGTGTTCACATCGTCAACCTACCAAAATTCTTATTTGGTTTGCCAGTTTGCCCTGCCTAGCTAGGCCATCCAAACCTGACAAGTTTGCCTGAATCCGAAATTTTCATCAAAACAAAAACAAGATTGTTAGCATTCTAAACTTAGGTTTACATTAAGGTATAAGGTGCAAAAAAACTAGATCAGGGACAATGTATAGCTTTCGCTGTATAATCTACAAGTTTAATGATGTTGACTAGATTGGTTGAAAATAAGTGGTAGATGAAATAGTGTGCTTAATGAAGCTTTTACAACCAGCTACAGTTAGTAACCCATTAACACTTTTTGATTATGAAGATAGTTATTGTATTATGATTAAGAAATGTTATATTTATAATAATAATAGAATTACTTTAAAAAATAGTCATTCAGAAATGTAAGCATTTGAATACATGTTAGCCTTTTTTGACACACCCGTTTAACCTCCTTGTCGCATTTGCTTAGGTCTTTACAAACAAGTTTTACAATATAAATTACCCTTTTCGCCAATGGGTCAAGATGGATATCACGTGGAAATACAAAGGTATTAGTGTATTTTGCCAACGATTTTAGGCGAGACAGAGTTTATGTGAACACTATTAAATAATATGATTTACTTTGAATAACCCGTGTAACACACACCGGTACTTTGAATCAACTAAAATTCTCAAACTTTATGGTTCGGTCATGTCTCTGATCCTTGGTTTAACAAGGTGCGCCTAATGTACATTTGGGTAAAATATCATAAAATTGAGATATGTAGGAGTGTGATATATTTGTAAACAACCAAAAGGCATGAAAAGATCACGAAGGGTTTGGTTGACCAAAAGATAATATGTAAAAGAGATGTAGCTTTTGGCGGTATATAGAGCAATGACTCGCATACGTGAAGCTCTATGAGTTTAATCTTTCTGGGCTAAAGCCTCGCATATTCTTGCGCTTTTTTGAACCTCATTTTTTTGGTTTATTGTCATTTAATCAACCCTGTTAAATTTAGGATTTATAGGGGTATTATATATGTGTCCCTTTGCTGATAATATTTAAGATTGCAATTGTGATTAAACCAATGTAGTACACTGGTCAATGCCATATGTTATGTATTAGACTAAAACTATAACTGTTTATAAATTTATGAATTATATCATTTTCTGTTATAACATACTAATATTAATATTAACCTTTCAATAGTTAGTATTTGTTTAATTTATAATATTATTATTTTCCCCACATTGTACATTTTAATTAAATTATTACGTTCGTTATTTACAACCCGTGATTAAAATCGACAACTCATGACACACTATAATCCTAACAAATTATTCATATTTCTTAACTGTTAAGAAATGTAATCGTTAATTAATTTTTATAAGATATTATTTATCGTAATATTCGAACGAACCTATAATAAAGTATTTATGTGTTAAACTATAAATTTTTTGTTGTTTAGCCACCCGTGTATTACATGGGTACTTAGACTAGTTCTAATATAGATGAAGACAACATCAAGTGGAGAACTCTTGCCCTTCAAGCAAGAAAGTTTCATGATTTAAAAACAAAACAACAAATAAAAATTAAGAAACTTAAATAATGGAACAACATCTGAGAGCACTAATTGTGAGACCTTTCCATCCTGTAGATGAAGACGACATCAGTTTTGACATAAAACACCCTATGAAATTTCACTCTGCCATTATGCTTCAACATAAAACACCCTATGAAATTTCTAGCTAGTCAAGGTATCATCTACCGACTAGGTATATCAATTAGGGCTTCATATGATTCAAATAAAGGGGTACTGGAAAAGCATAATAAAGAAAATAGATGGAATGAAAGAAAATTAAAATTGAGAATCTGTAGAGTATGAGAATAAGCAGCAGCAGCATCGAAAAAAAAATTATAAACAAGTAAAATAAAATTACAATAAATTTAGAAAAAAAATTATAAACAAGTAAAATAAAATCACAATAAAATGAAAAACATTAAAAGAACAAACACATAATATTAAACATTAGTAGATAATTGAACCTTAAACCCTTATTACCATATTATAAATTTGGAAGATGTTAATGCTTCATGGAATGTACTTCATGCATAGGGGGTCTTTTAAAAAAAATTCTATTTTTTCACTTCTAACCCAATGGTTTATATTTTTTGCATTTTAGGTTTTTTGTTTTTTTTTTTTTAATTTTTAACATAAAACTTTTCACCTTTTGCAATTTAACCATAGCACATTTTTATTTTCAACTTTGATGCACATACTTTTCATCTTTTGCATTTTTTTTTTGTTTTACGGTTCGTTCTAATTTTGCGAGTAAACACGTCGTAACGTATATGTGGGTTTAAAAGTTTTTTTTTTTACTATTTTTTCTCATTTGACAAGACCGTCACAACGTGTTTATTTTTCCTGTTTGACAGGTTCGTCGCAACGCGCGTGGTCTTAGATCGACTTAGTTTCTCTTTTCTAATTTTACATTTCAGTCTAATTTCTTCGCATTAACATGTCACAACTGGCATACGTGGTTCAACGATTTTACGTATGCTTTTCGTTCGATGTTATTTTTCCTTTTTATTTATTTTGTTTTTACGAGTTTTTCCGGTTTTGTTGGTCGCTTGTAGTTGTGTAGCATTAGTGCTATTTGGCATGGTCTATGCCCCCGCCGCAACGCGGGAGCCCTTAATACTAGTTTATAATTAAAGATGGAATTAAAGAAGCAATCAGAATCACTTAACGTACATCCTCCCATGGGTCATGAAATCTCCTCCTCTAGTCATCGTTATAATCACCATTGTCATCCCATGGCTCATGTTGCACATATTTTGCTCTGGGTCCATCACATACCTCTGGATTTGAGACTTTTTTTTTTTTTGGAAGGTGGAGGGTTAACATCCTGTGAAGGAAGAACTTACCTCTCCCCAATTCGTGGCTGGTTGGAAACATAGTCGAACGCACAATTCCATTCTTCGTCCGTTCATGTAACTCGTTCTTCAGCTTGTACTTAGTTGTTTAGGAATTTTGCAGGTGTTCGTGTGCAAAAGGAGAAAAACCGAGCTTAAATCATGAAGAAACAAGCACACAAGAGGAAGCGAAACAAAAAAAAATGAAAAATCATGGTTTTTTTGTTCAAGTGCGTGGGGATTCGGAAAAGTGTTAAAACCTTGGCCCGACTATTTTCGATCCAAAACCACGTTAAGGAACCCCATAAAAGTCCTAGCGACATGCTAGGGCCACCAATTACGATAAAAGCCCTAATTTGATGGTATATCTTGTTTTTTTCCAATCCATTCTATAATGTTTATAAGTTTCCTTTCATTGAACTTTAACATAACTCTTTTCTAGTTAATCTTCCCTTTAATTTTTTTAATATAACTTGAATAATCACCCAATTAAAACACTCTTTTTTGTCAAATAATGTATATAATGAGAAATTATGTAAGCCAAGAATTTTTTTTTTTTTTTTTGAAAAAACAAATTACGTAGGCCAAATGAAGGAACAAACGCATTATGAGCAATTTAAATGAGATACATAAATATATAATTTTTGGAGATGTGTTAGACACCCAAACCTCTATTAATTTGTTCAATTAAATAAGCAATAATTAACTAATGCTAGTGAGCTATAGCTCAATTAGTATTAGAAGAGAAGGAAAGATTTGGGTTTGATGTCATAGATCTCAAGTTCGAATGCGATACTATTTGGGTGATCGTGGATCGACTCACAAAATCCGCACACTTCTTGGCGATTAAGGAAACGGATAAATTCTCCACTCTAGCGGAAATATACCTCAAGGAAGTTGTTTCGAGGCACGGGGTGCCCACCTCTATCATCTCTGATCGAGATGCACGTTTTACTTCAGAGTTGTGGCAAGCAATGCACAAGTCCTTTGGCTCACGTTTAGATATGAGCACAGCGTATCACCCTCAGACGGATGGGCAGTCCGAGCGCACTATTCAGACCTTAGAAGACATGCTTCGTGCATGTGTAATCGACTTTGGCAACAGCTGGGAAAAGCATCTACCACTTGTGGAATTCTCATACAATAACAGCTACCACACCAGCATTAAAGCTGCTCCGTTTGAGGCATTGTACGGGCGTACATGCCGGTCACCTCTTTGTTGGGCAGAGGTGGGGGATAGTCAAATCACTGGTCCGGAACATGTGGTGGACACTACTGAACGGATTGCTCAAATACGACAACGCATGGCGGCCGCTCGTGACCGTCAGAAAGCCTACGCCGATAAGGGCAGGAAACCACTTGAGCTCCAGGTTGGGGAGCGGGTACTACTCAAAGTTTCACCCTGGAAGGGTGTGGTTCGTTTTGGTAAACGAGGCAAACTTAACCCACGATACATTGGACCTTTTGAAATCATTGAGAAAATAGGCAAGGTGGCCTACAGACTAAACTTACCAGCAGAACTCGGTGCAGTTCACAACGTTTTTCAAGTGTCGAATCTGAAGAAGTGTCTGTCAGATGAGACCCACATAGTTCCTCTGAAGGAACTCACTATCGACGAGCAGTTACGATTCGTCGAAGAACCAGTTGAAATCACGGACCAGGATGTTAAGGTCCTCAAGAGCACTAGAATACCTCTCGTTCGAGTTCGTTGGAACTCACGTCGCGGCCCAGAGTTCACCTGGGAGCGCGAAGACCAGATGAAACAAAAGTATCCCCAGTTGTTCGCAAACAGTACAACCACTACTGAGGCTGAAGCTACGGAATTTCGGGACGAAATTCCAGATCAACGGGGGGAGGATGTGACACCCCAGGAAAACCGGGAAAACCATACAACTTAACTAGCTTCCTCAGTGAGTGCTTACCAAATTTCGGGACGAAATTTCTTTCAACTTGGGGATGATGTGACAACTCGAAACTTAGAACCTTTCGTTGTATCTTGATGTAACTTGCTTGAAACGTTATGTGATTAGTTAACTTGTTGATTCAATGAATGACCTAAGTGAAATTATGTGATTATGTGTTATGCTTGTATGTATGAGTGTGATTATGTGAACCGAGACACAAGGACACGACTCGAGACCATGCGGTCTCGAGTGAACAGTAACAGTTGGGCCGGTTGGGCCGTTTAATCACACCCGAAACCCATTAGGGTGCACCATGTAGAACTAGTATATATATTACACTCCTAGCCATCCTTGCCATTTTCTTGGGCAAACCATACACACTCTCCTACATACATACTCCCACATTCTCTCACTAAAACCCTAGAGATCAAACATCACATTTCCTCTCCTTCTTCTCGGATTCAACCGGCAACACTAGAGCCTTCGGTTCAAGCTTGGAATCGGCATTTGGAGTTCACCCTTCCTATCCCCTAACCGGTTAGTGATTCATGTTGTGTATTGTGTTTGGGTTGATGATGTATGATGAAGTTATTTGACAATATGTTGCTTGTTAAGTTATGCAAGATGAATTTGATGTTCAAAGTAATCGGTTCATAAGTATTTCTCGTTATGTGTTATAATCGGTTGATGATGATAATATGATAATGTATTGTTATGATAGTGTGAATAATATATTCAAGATTGTTATGAATGTGTACACATGCTTTAGAACCAATGAATGTATTCTAGTTGCTAGAAGATAATAAGGATTTTGATGAAACCGGCTTGCATATGTGATGATTGAAACCATTAGATGAGTATGTTTAAGTGTTTTGATTGTTGTCCATGTTATGACTATGATTAATGCTAAAAACCCTAAAATATGATGAACAAGTTTGATGATCAACATGAACATGACTTGAATATATGAAGAACTTGTTGAGTATGATATGAATGTGTTATGAATATTTGAAATCTGATTGTTGATCCATTTTGGTTAATAATTAGACAAGAAAACATGTTTAGTGGATAGTACACAATTGTTGCATGAAATCAAAACTCTATTGGATAGTACAACTGTGCAGAATCAGCAGTTGTTGGGGGGTCGAGACCCCCGGTTGCGACTCGAGACCAATACATGCATGACCCGAAACCACCTCGGTTGCGACTCGAGATCTTGTAAGCTACACTCGAGACCGCACCGTCTCGACTAGAGACCGCACAGTCTCGACTCGAGACCATGTACATGTACACACTATTTGGACTTCCACACTGCTACGGGCTTGGGTATTTGGGCCGGACTTATGGGCTTCTTGTGTTACTGTTGAATGCGTGTTTTGGGCTTGCGTGCTATTACGAGACCAACTGTTTGGGTCACACTTAGACTTTGGTTATTACATGAATGTTACTGTGGAACTTGTTGCAAACTGTTGTTGAACTGCCATACTAGATATGTATGCCATGATTGTTACTTGTGTACAATACGTGTAGAACATATGTGCACTACTTGGATACAAACCTGACTTGAATGGTATCTATGTTAGGACGTAGTTGACCACTTACAACTTGATTGACTTTTCTGTGTATCTGCCGAGCAAACCAAGGTGAGTTCACACCCTCTACAAAGCATGGGATTCCCCGGGTTGGGAATGGGGTTAAGGAACGTAGATTCCTCGTCCTCCTTGGGTAGGACAGCAATGGTTCAGGAATGTAATTCCTCGTCCTCACAGACAGATAACTCGTACTAGACCAAAACTCTATCACGAAGTCCCTCCTTTTTATATCGACTTAATCGCCGGGCCAATGGCGAGCGGGTCATTAGTTAGATAGCGCTATTTAGGTCTGACAAACCTCACACGGTGCCGCAGAGGACAGGCGTGAACTAATGGATCTGGGGCACATCAATGATGATAGACATTGACAGTTTCAGGGCACATAAACATGACTACAGTCAGCAGTCGATATGGTAACGAGTCTAGTGTATACATGGGGTAGCCCCCACGGCCGAAATGCCAGATAACTAACACGGGGTAGCCCCCACGGCTGGAATGCCAGAGTAACCGGGATAAACAAGTCACGTTTTTAACTATGGGGTAACCCCCACGGCAGGATGCCAGATAAAGGAAACTGTTTTCGAAACAAACTAAAACGAACACCCAACTGTGAACTCACTCAACTTGTTGTTGACTCGTTACTACATGCTTTGCAGGACCATAGGTACTTAGCTGGAGCTTGCACGGAGGAGAGTCGTTGTGGGACATGGATAGCTGCGTGCCATGTTAAACTTGGAAACAATTGAATTTATGTTTTGGCTTTAAATCTTATGCTTCCGCTTGCAACTTAAACTATGTTTTGTTTGAACACCAATTATATTGGTTGGATTTTTATAACTACTTATATGCCTGTTCAATATGATTGGTGGTTGGATCCTGGTCAGTCACTCCTCCAAGCGGTAGTACTCCGCAGGTGGATTTTTGGGGGTGTGACATTTAAACTAAATACACACAATAGGCAAGTGCATCTATCATTTGTAATAGAGTTAACCAAGTATCGAACCCAAAGGATACGACTTTTAATAGTTAACTTTAAATTACCAACTAGTTGATTAATTATCTTTTCTATGAAAGGTAGCCTTAGTTAAAAGCTATGGCCCACCAATCGTTTATAGTATAGTTAACCAAATATCGAACCCAAGAGAACAATGTAACGCCTCTCCTAAAGTCCCATTTTAAGTTTATGAAACTTAGGCTTACTTAAAAGCTATGGCCCACTTAGCTTCCTCAAGGTTCGTGCTGCGGGTCATATGGTTCCTATGGATCAGCTCAGGGCTACACAATAGATGTTAAAGAGGTGAACCGAGGGCTCACTTAAAGGAAGTACAAGGAACCCCAAGGGCTCGCTTTAAGGAATTCCACATAAGAGTTGTTTGTAAATAATGTTTCACAGCGGTTAGATTTTGTAATAATCTTTTACACGATCAATGTTATTAGATAACGTTTATAATTTGTTTGTATACGTTGCGTCTTAATTTGTACCCCCCCCCCCCCGCCGCAACACGGCGGGGCTTTAAAGCTAGTTTGTATGAATTTGGAATAAGAAATGAGAAACTTGTAATGGACTTTTTACGTATATATGTTATGTGAAAGGATCATGTACAATAGGCATCATTCGTATGAAGTGTAGGTGAAAGTTTTGGCTTTTTATCAAACAAATCCAATAGTTGAGAAGAGATTGAGCGGTTTAGAAATCTATAAATCATATAAGAGAAAACAAGTAAAACAAGTGGGGAAGTGCAAAATAGGAAGATCCAATATTGGTGACTCATAAACCCACTTCCCTCATGATTTTTAAACGACTATAACTTTTTTATACGATAATATATATTTTTTTAAATTACACCGTATAAATGAACATTTCATTCTCTTTAATTTGAGTAGGCTATTGCTATAGTTATTTAATTTTTTAGATTTTTTTTTTATTTTACAAGCTATGATGTTATGTGATTTTGTCACGGTTACGTGATTATGTTTTAGTACATAATATGTATTTTATTCATGAAACAAGTGTAACATTATGTGATTATGTATCAGTATGTAACAATAGTTCACTATGTATTATTGCTATGTGATTATGCGATTTTAAATACCCGTTACGGACTTCATTATAGTATTTATTTGAAAACTCACTAAGTGATTATGTAATTACGTACTAACCATAACTGTAATAAAAAAACGAAATATATAATATATAGGCTAATATTTTAGGTCTAATCACGAATTAAGTATAAATGCAATGCAATACAAAACATTAAACAATCAACCTATAATAAGAACGTAGTGTTGTATATTACATATTTAGTCATGTAATAAAACATAAACAACTAAGTTCTCATTATTGAATGTAATCACGTAATAAACATAAGTGTAATAACATCAAGTATAACAAATCATTTTGAATGTCTAATCAAGTAATGATTTATATTGAATGTGTAATCATGTAATCCGTAAAAAAAAATTAACATTAAAAAAACTATAGCAATAGCCTACTCAAATTAAAGAGAATGAAATGCTCGTAATTCAGTGTATTTTTTTTTTAAATATTATTGTATGAAAAAATTATAGCAATTTGAAAGTCGTGAGGAAAGTAGATTTATGAGTCAGCAATATTTGATCTTCCTAAAATACCTTTCTCTCCTACACTTACCAAATTACTCTCTTGTATAATATGGGGAAATCTGTAATTGGCTTTTTAAGTTGAGGAAATATGTAGCTAATGATTTTAGCAAGGGGAAATATGTAAACAACTCATAGAATTATAATCTGATTTATTTTCATAAAAATAATATGAGATGTTAACACATATCTAAAATCTAATAAGTAGTAGTAACCTTTTCAAACGTGTTTCAAATAATTGTGTACAAACCTTTAGCGATAATTCGATAAACGTGTTCCCCTTTAACGTACAAATTTGTGGCCCTCGGCCCCTCACAGGGGCCCTGACACTAGTATTGGGCTCTAAGACAAACCCTCATTGATTTTTTATGTTAGCTTTAATTGAATGACTCAAATACTATTTTATAACTAGATCGACTATTAATGTATTAAACTCTATTTAAAACCTACACCTTCACCTCACGCCCACATGAACTCCGGCTTCGTCCCCCGACCATAAGAGAATCCGAAGTTATTTATACGTCAACGTATTGATCGCCCACCATAAAAGTTTGGTTAATCCCCTATCATCCCCCACGTCTCTGAAAAAAATAATGCCGCCGCCATTGCTGACACATGTAGTCCTCATCCACAAACGAAGTTATCTTTTTTCGTCAAGTAGTGATATACCTCACTCTTAAAAAAACAAAAATAAATATAAAACCATGCAGGTAAAAAAAATTATACCCTTGAGAAGAAAACAAAACCCAACATATTCCCTTTTCTCCATGTCTAAAGTCTACCTGATGGGTTGATATGTTAACTACTGACTTTCATTCACCTTTAACACTAATGAATTTTGTGTATCATATGTTACTTCTAATAGGAAGATTTAATCACTCCATTGTTTTTTACGATCGACACCATTGGTTTAAAAAAAAACTAAACCATTGTTTTCGTTGAAAAAAAGTTCTTGACAAAAGTTGCATTTGAAAATATTATTAATCGTTTAAAAAAACATAAAAATTCGTAGGGGACAACGATAAAGTGTATTTTTTTATTTCAATTTTATCATGTGCTTTTTACAAAGACATTGTACTTTTTTATTATGTGATTCGACCTAACCTAGCCCAAATATTTTGAATTCGGGTTATTATAATCTGAGTTGAAAAAAATTTTGGTCTCGCCACTGATGTTAACTCGTTTAATAAACATGTTGTGTTCAGGTTAATCTATTTATGAGATAGGTCCGTGTTTGGGTTGACATATTTAATTAAACGGGACGTGTTAGCCAACCCAAACTTGTTTTTTTCTTGTCATGTTCAGGTCGTATCAGGATTTGACACCACACTTAGACCATCGAGAGTCTTCGTAATTGAGCGAGACAGGATTAGTTGTTAGATTTCGTTTGTTTATCTTTGATTATATTTTGTTTGGATTCGAGTTAACCGGTTAGTTAGAATTTTATAATTGTATTAAGCCTTCAACTCTGTGTATATGCTCAAAAATATTTTTCTAGTAGGGGAATTGGCCTGTAATAATCTCAGCTAGAGGTCATTAGCCATTAACAGTCACACCTTTGAATATTCCCCCACCAGTCTCAACTTTCACATATTTTTCCTACACTAGTCCTCTGTTAAAAAAAACTTAACTTCGTTAAGTTTTTTTTTTCCAAATTACAAACACATTTTTAGGGCTTTTGATCAGAACGACGATACAAGTCCAATGATGTAAAACTTACCTCGAAATGATGCTTCAAATGACTTGATTTTTGTTAATTGGAAATTTAAACACCCGAATTGAAGCATCGTTTTCTTCGTTTGGAGCATCGTTTCGAGGTAAGTTTTACATCAATAAACTCATATCTTCGTTCTGATCAAAAGCCGTGAAAAAACTTTTTGTAATTTGGAAAAAAAAAACATAACTCTGTTAAGTTTTTTTAACGGGGGACCGGTGTAGGAAAAATAGGTGAAATGTGGAACTGGTGAAGGGAATATTTAAAGGTGAGACTACCAATGGTCAATGACCTCTAGTTGGAATTATTAGAGGCCAATTCCCCTTTCTAGTATTACTTATTTTCTTCTTTTCTTTTCAAGTGACAAATAAACGTGACTGATTTCCACATAGATGCTCAACCAATCGAGGCTAAAAAGGCCAATGTACATCAAAGTGTTAGTATGCACATTACATAAAGAAATGCAAGTGTTAAAAAAAGAGAGTTAAACAAACCTTAAATCACTAAGGCATATAGACAATCTTTAATATTAATAATATAGAGTATTATATATATATATATATATATATATATATATCTATACTATATATAATATACATATCCAAAGGACTTCTTAAGGTCATTAAAATTTTCTTAAAACACCCTTAAAATATGATGTACAAGTCCTTTAAGCATAAGAAAACATCACTTTCCAGTTATACCCTCCTACTAAAAAAACACGGGATACCATTAGGGTTTGTCTCCATGTCGAGTATCAGCATATTTCGTCTCCGATCAAACCTAAAATTCCAAATCCAACTACGAAACCCTAAATCTTCACTACAATCTCACTACTAATGGCGAGATACGATAGAGTTATCACGCTGTTTCATTTTTTGCTCCTTATTTTGAGTTACAAGTGTTAATGAACTTGATAACTTGTGCAGATCTATGCTGAACAGGTTGGAAATTTTCACTTTAAGCTTGTTAGGTTTTTACATTCACTCAAATGCTGAACAGATTTGAACCGCTATTAACTTTTGTATTTTTTTTTCTACTTTTGTTAAATGTTAATTGTAGGATGTGGATCTTGAAATCCTATGGGATAGAGCTAATGATGCCATTTCTGGTGTTTTCTTGTAGCCTTGTATTAAGGTACCTTCATAGTTCATTTTTTTCTTGCTTTTTATTTTATTTTTTATTTTAGTTTATGAAAACTGTAATAAATTGATTAGATTCAAATGGGTATTTTCAAGTTGGGTCAGTTTGTTGTTTCCAAGAAACAGAATCTTGGATGCAGTTCATTATTTTCCGTTGTTATCTGAAGTTCATAAGACTTTCCTAGATTCAAATGGGTATTTTTCAATTTGAAGAAACAGAATATCAATATAGTTCAATTGGTCACTTGGTTTAAACAGAATCTTGGATGAAGTTTTGACCTTCACAGCTGGAGCTCGAAGTTAAACGAGCCTAAGAGTGAGCCAACGATGGCTCGGCTCGGTTACAAAATGAGCCGGCTCGGCTGAGTTCGTTTAAATCGAGTTTTTTAGCTAGCTTTTTCGACTGAGCTATGAGACACGAGCTTTTTAAACAACCACTTATTTCTCAGTTTGGCTCATTTTGTGACTCGGATTTCCAAGAAAAATTGAATCTTGGATGAAGTTTTGATCTTCAAAAGTCATCAGAATCCTTACTTTTTTCTGTTTATTCGTTTGTTTATCTACTTATGATTATGATTTCATCATCTAAAACTCATAAAATTGTCATAGATTCAAATGCGTATTTCTCAATTTGGCTGAATTTATCAGTCGGGAAGTACAACTAAATTCAAGATTCACCTATGCTCACACGCTTTGTGGTCACGAGTATGAATTTCATCACAATTCTTTATACTTGAGTATAAAATTTCCTACTTGGTAATCTACGTATGGATTTTATGTTTTATTACAGATTTGTGGCGTTGGAGGATTTTGAAAATGGTGGAACATTATCAGTCGTCTCGTGATATATTGTATAGTACTTAAGTTTGTTTTCTTGTTCGTGATATGTTGGCACTCAGTCAAAATGGGCCAGTCGGGTTAGGATGGATGCGCACAAAGCATGTTGAAGACCCATGCAAACATCCATGTTCACATGTTAGATTAGAGGTGCTAATATGGGTTTAATTGTTTTTATGTAAGTAGATTGCTGAAACTGCCAAGAAGCATAAGATTGTGGTTATAGCAGATAAGTTTATGGCCATTTAGCATTTGGAGCAAACCCATTTGTGCCAATGGGTGTTTTTGGGTCCATGGTGCCTGTTCTTACACTCGGGTCTTTTCAAAAAGATGGATAGTGCCAGGTTGGCGGCTCGGGTGGTTTGTCATGACTGACCCTAATGCCATTTTAAAAAATGCAAAGGTACGTGAACCTGGAAGTTAACTTTTACCATACAAATGCTTGTTCTAGAAAACCTATACCGAAAGCTTGAGTTACAATTGTTTAAATAATTAAAGAGTAAAGTACACTGTACACGGATAGTCCCTCTTCCAAAATTTTGGCTGGACCACTACACTACGCCAGATCGGTCTCGACAAGACATATTGTGCATAGCAACGCCACAACCTACCGAACAATGGCCTTTTGTAAAAAACTGACTGTTGAAGTATTATACTATTATTGAACTTTTGTTAGTTTTCTGGTTATTCACTTTGCTGATTATCGCCTTTTTAAAAAACAGGGCGCTCTTGACGTATTTCAGCAACTTCCTCTTAAGCATTATAACACAGCCTGGGTGCTCTCTCAGGTATACATTTGTTTTCAACTTCTTGTTTAGCGAAGACCTGGTTTTCATTTTCTTGAACTGGCAATATGGTAATTTTGAGTGCAGGTTGGAAAAGCTCATTTTGAACTGGTTGATTATATAGAAGCCGAGCGTGCCTTTAGCAATGCTCGTTTGGCTTCTCCTTATAGCTTAGAAGGAATGGATGTCTATTCTACTGTTTTATATGTACGTTTTATAAGTTAATTTTGCATTTCTTATTCAATCAAAGATTGAGACTACTGTTCATGTCGAGTTAGTTTTTTATAATCTTTTGTCTTATATGTTGTAGCACCTAAAGGAGGATATGAGGCTGAGTAATTTGGCACAGGAGCTAATATCAACAGACCGCTTAGCCCTGCAGTCATGGTAAGTACTTTTAAGTGTTTTAAATCTCTAAAAATAGGAAGGACCGAAGGATGCTCTGTATATGTATTTTTTGCTGCAATTTATTTATTTTTTTAAACACAAATGTGACAGGTGTGCAATGGGAAATTGCTATAGCATGCAGAAAGACCATGAAACTGCGCTAAAAAACTTCCAATGTATCAAAAAGCAAATATTCTTGCGAGTATGGAGGATTATGATGGTGCTTTGGTTGTTCTAGAAGAACATAAAGAATACGCTCCTCAAGAAAGCAGCGTTTATGCATTGATGGGAAAGATATATAAAAAACGCCTTATATACGACATGGCCATGCTTCATTTTGGTCGAGCTTTGGATTTGAAGCCTTCTGCAACCGATGTTGCTACTATCAAGGTCAAATTCTCTTCTCTCAAAGATGTAACTGACTAACTGTATATTAGATAAAGTGATTTAGGAGGTTCTACTATATTTTATATTTCTCATAGGCTGCCATTGAGAAATTACATGTACCTGATGAATTAGAAGATAACTTCAAGTGCTATTGACAGAAGTGAGTTTGATTCTCTTCTAAAGCTATATATAGAAGCCGATGCAGTTCAAGAGAAAGCAAGAACTCTGAGTAAGCATTTTTTTATTTGATTTTATTTATACTCGTTTTTTCCACTGATCTGGACGATTGACCTACTACAGGTTATATAGCGTCTTCTCCGGACCCAGATGTAGTCAAAGAGGCGTTAGACCTCATCTTAAATGATGAGGTATTTCTCTTAATTACCTCTTTAAACATCATGCTTATGTCAGCAAAAAAGTATGTAACCCTGTTTAATATCCATTCTCACAGAATCGAGAACAAGACACGGTATATGTAACTGCACGGATGAGCTTGGAAGGCCGTGAAACAGCATGGATATGGCTAAAACCGTAAAATCATACATAAATTAAAATTTTTCTGATACATGTATTCTGTAATTAGTGTTAAAACTGCCTTAATGGCTATCAATTTAGAAAAGAGGGTGTATATATGATTGTAGTTTTTTTTCCCCATGTTTAGTTTTTGATTATATGCTGAACAGTAAATACTTTTCTGGTTTGTATTCTCTTTTCAGGAGAAACTGGGATGTGATTGTAAAGCGGTGGGGTCAAGGGATGGTGTTCCATCGTTTCAATAGAGATATAGTGACACCGGTTAGTAGTCTTGATCCTTATAAACTGATGTAGTAGAGGTTGCACTTTTAACGCATTTATACAAGAGTGTTGTACCCAACCCTGCTTGTTTTGACCCGTTAGTCGACCTATACACGGCTACATGAAATATGCATCTGATGAAATTATTTGAAACACAATTTCAGTTTAGCAGCGATGAGATGGCAGAACAGGTGGAAGAGTTTTTTAGCAACCGAGTAACTCCTTTGTTTGTTAGGATCTTGAAACAAAGCATAGAAAAAATCCAAATCAAAGCCAGATGGATTGATAAAATTAGGCAGGGAGGAATCTCTTATACCTAGGTTGACCAGAGGATTGACCAGAACTCCAGTGAAAACATAATAACAAGACCCAAACCATTGGATCCTTGTCATGCTTTTGTTCTGTATTAAACACACCCCTATACATGTGTGTGTATGATGTATGTATATTTTGTATCCATAACGCTTTTTGAGTCCCATGTTAACAATAACATCACCTAAAAGCTCAACATAGATGTATGTAATGTAACATAATCGATAAACGCTATTTTCTAGACATGCATTCATATATTCGTTTTATATTTGTAAAATGTAAAATATCATAATATTTAATAACAATTCCGGAAAAGATGGACTGTTTGCTGCTAGAATCAACAAAACAAATACGATAGCAATCGGTTCGTTAACGGTTATAAAATTAAAACTTTAAATAAAAAACTGATAGATCTAACGTTCTCTTGTGATACATACACATCACACAAGAAATTGATTAAGGCAAACTAAATGAGAATCAAGATACAGATACGCCACTTGATTCTAATCTAGGCTTCAAGAACACTATTCAAGTTGAACTAGCATGGAAGAATGAATTGCTCTCAATATATCACGAACAAGAAAACAAACTTAAGTACTATACAATATATTACGAGACGACTGATAAACTAACGGTAACGAGTATCCTATTGTAAATCCCCACCCCCACCCCCCCAAAACCTAAAAAAAAACCTAACACACCCCCCCACCCCCCCCCCCCCCCCCGGCAAAGAAAAAAAAACTATACCTCACCAAAAAAACCCCACCCCCTCAAAAACCTAAAAAAAGTCTTGCGTCGGATTGTTACGATTCTGATGGACGAGTATGTGTTTCTGAGTTCCCTTTGTGTAGATCTAACGCTTTTACGTACATCGATGTGTGATAGTGAAATTTAATCGTGGATTTTGTTTTCCGTTGCATCGCGAATTTGGTTTTGGTTATGGCTCAAAACCGAACTACCTCGTACATAGCCCTAAACTCACCAACCTAAGTAATATGTTTCCCGCCGCATCGCGCGGGTAAACGACTAGTATATATATATATATATATATATATATATATATATATATATATATATATATATATATATATATATATATATATAAACATGATAAATAAGGACTGATGTGTCATGATATAAGGGCTTGGAAAATAATGTGGCATCACCTAAGGCAATCTAGAAATTGGTTTTGACCCGAATTCCCCTTCACGATTCCTTGGCTTTCTTCTTCCTTTTTGCAAAACAGGCATTCTCACTTTAAACCCTAGGTTCAGCCGTTTCCCCTGTAATTGGCTATTGAAGCTTCATCTGGGCATTCGGGTATGCTTTTGAAGCCCCGTTTTATTTACCGCTCTAAAGGTTTAATTTGGATATATTTATAACCTTCTTTTTTGGTCGTTGTTTAATCTCAAACCCTAAATTCACATATACTGTCTCAAACCACGATTCTGATTCAATCGTGATTTCGGATTCAAGCGATCTTCTCTGATTCAAGCTTTGGTGATCGAATGTGTTGTGTTTTGATGTCTTCATAATCCATTTCACATTTTCGGGTTTGATTAGGATTTATTTTTATTCAGATTTCGTTTTTTTTTTTCGAATTAGTTTCAGTTAGGCCTTTTTTTTCCAGATTTATTACATTGATTTGCTCAGACTAGGGTTTGTTTCTGATCAATTGTTTTCATTGATTTTATTTTATTTTTGATGTTTATCTTACCGTTCGATTCCTCTCCATCAAATTTTTTTTTGTTAAGATTAGGGTTTTTTACCCATCTGTTTTGAGATTTGGTTTTTGGTTTTGGTTTTGGTTTTGGTTTTGGTTTTGGTTTTGGTTTTGGTTTTGGAAGTTGTTTATAGGAATATGTGTAGCGATTCATCATCTACTACAATTCAAGAAGCTCGTGGCTTAAATGACGAGATTTATGACTGCAATCACCATCTTGGCAATCAGGAACGGTTAGTGTTTCAGATTTCCTTTTTATTATAGATGTCATCGCATATGCTATCTGATAAGGGTTGATGATGAATTTACGCAGTCTTCAAAACATTCAGATTTACCAAAGGTCCGTTCTGATTTAGGGTTCACCGATACGATTGTCACTGGTAAGGCTCTTTTATTGTTGTGATCATTTAAACATATCAACAGGTGAGTAATCTCTGATTCTTTGTGCTCTTTTTTGCGGTTTTAACTATTACAATGGTTTATGTGACAACTTTTCTGGACTCATCATCTAAAGTACAGGTCTACCTATGAGTTTTTGAATTCTTTTTTTAACCAGGGTTATTCTTGTCCATTTGATATATAAAAAGAATTAAAAAATTCCAAGTGAGTTAAGGTTGATTAGTCACCCTTATAAAGGGTTTTAATTGGTAATCCGATTGAACTGGTCTGATGATTATGGCTTCTTAATGCTTTCTTTGCAGTAATTACCTTCTTCTATTTGGGATGTGAAGAAGTGCATTTGTTGCCTATGTTATTATTGTTTTCTGGGCTTTATAGTTTGAATTCAAATTCATAGTTGTATTTAACAATACAAGCTTTAGAGGGAATGATCACTACCAAGGATTATGATTTAAGATCATGTTTCTCAGGTGAGTTTGCTTCACAAATCTTTGAGTTATAAAATTCACCACTTGATGTATCTAAATTGTGATTTTTGAATTCACCAGTTTGTTAGTGTGTGGTTCCCTAAAAATATAATCACGTTTACTTATGTATTACATTTTTTTTTCAGGTTCCCTACTTGAAATTGTTCTGTATTAAACGCATCCATAAACATATAGAGAGATAGATGGATAGGGCGCGTTTAATATTCAACTAAGTTGAGAACTGGAAACCTTTTGCAAGGGTCGCTTTATTTTGTGGATATTAATATTTTATACAAGAACTTTAATTAGCTCTTTTATAACAACCTCTTTTTACTGAAATAAACGAACAGACCATAATAGGCTAGGCTGAGATGATTCCAAAATTACAACATTTGTTTGATATTGGTTTTTAATATGTTTTTCTTCAATTCGTGCCATTTGTTTTTAATACTAATTACAACTTTGTTCATTTTAGGTCAGACATGCACTTTGAGCTATACTTTCTTGAAATTGTGCTATGGATTAACGCTTCAATCTTTGACACCTATATCAAATCTGTCTTTAACTTTTTAATTATCTTTTGGCACTGTACTTGAGTTTTTTTTTTTTTTTTTTTTGTTATTAATAAAAAAGAACGGGTATCGCCAACCCATTCGTAACATTAACCCGTCAACCCGGTTACAACTTGATTACAAGTTTACAAACTTCTCACAACTTTCCATGCTTTCTAATTTCCATGATTACCTTATGATATATATATTGTTTATCTATAACCTTTTTGATCAGGTATCTATGTTAAAGAACCTCCTTTATAGCCTTTTTTTGCTATTTATCTAACATACTTATCTCCAGTAACTATACTTACGAAGTTTGGCCAATCATGGAAAGTAAGTCTATAACAACTTAATAGTACGTTTGCTTTCACTAAAAGATGGTTAAAATATGTGTAGGATCTTGGAATGGCATTCGGGAGCTTTGGTGTGTTTTAAGTAATTCTTAACCCCACCGATAACATGAACTATTCTCATCATGATCCGTCCCCACAACTTGATTATTTAGTCCACCAAGTCTTACTCAAACCATTTGGGTAGTAGATAATCATCATCTTTTTGCAAGTAATAAATAATAATTATCTATTTTGCTTGCAGTGGTGGCTATAACTTCAAAGAGGAGCGGTTGTTAAACAGAGCTTATGAAATTTGATATGGGAGGCTTAGTTGCGGATTTAGGCGATGCAAAAGCTATTGGTCAAATAAAACCGCTTGGTGTAGAGGTAAAAATATTTTAATTTTTCTATAACAATTCACTTATTTACCAGGGTGTTTCGTACCGGATTTGCATCCGGCACCGGTAATACCGGTATAACCGGCCGGTATTTACCAGTTTTTAGAAACACTGATGCCAACCTCCATTTGATAACTGAATCACAACAACATTGTTCACCGTGATCTTTAATTTGTGCGGTAAGATTTTATTTTTGACTCTTTTCCACCATTGATCTAAAATCTGGTATACTTATTTAGCTTTATGACAGGTAAAAAAATTCTTGCATTTTGATTACATCAATGCTTCAGGTTGCTACTTTGGATTGCTACGCAATAGGCTTTATATGTGGCTAAAAGGATTTAGGTGAAATCTCGGGTGGTTGCAGCTATATAAATGAGATAAATTGACTGATGATTTTTTTGTTTAAGTGTTTCTTTTACATTTGTTTCCTAATTTACACTTCAATTTTAGAGCAGTTGCCTATTACCTAGGCTGTACATGAAATATTGGTTGCAAATAATTCGAAATATATGCTTTGTAAAAGTCACTGAAATATTGGTTCTAAATTAAAGATTACAACTAACGTTATGTTTGCAATCGAATTATTCATATTTAAATAATTCAAAATATAAAAAATCGCATCTTTATTTTATTGCTAAGATATAGATGGTTCAACATTTTGAAAAAGTGGAATATTTACAATAACTTTGAACAAATATTTCAATGGATTAATTGATTCTATTAAATAGTAATCATCATTTTCATTTCAATCGATGGATATGGGCTAAATTGAATTTATGTTTCAAGCCCATTTTCATTTTACTTAATATATATGTTATACTCATTAATACATTATATGTTTCATTCGTTCATACAATGGTTTAAAGTAAACTGCCATTTTGGTCCTTGAGGTTTGGTTACTTTTGCCACTTTAGTTCAAAACTCAAACATTTTGCATCTGGGTCCCTATGGTTTCAGTTTTATTGCCATTTTGGTCCAAAAATGAAATCAGGTCATACTTGTCTTATAAAATCCTGCAATTTTGTCATTTTTCTCAGGGGCAAATCAGGTCATATTTGTCTTATAAAATATGGTATTTATTTATAAAAAAGAAATGATCATTTTGCCCCTGCGGAAAATGACAAAATAACAGGATTTTATAAGACAAATATGACCTGATTTCATTTTTGGACCAAAATGGCAATAAAACTGAAACCACAGTGACACAGATGCAAAAAGTTTGAGTTTTGGACTAAAGTGGCAAAATTGACCAAACCACAGGGACCAAACTGGCAGTTATTCCTTTTGAAATGCTACTATTTGAGATTTTAACCAAACTAAATGCTATATCAATTCATCGGTTCAAATGTGTATCCAGAGAATGGCGAGACGGGCTATTATCTGGTAATATGTTGAAAATTATATGGTAATTGTTACCATTGATAAATCGCATTGTTTGCGTATATTATTATATACGATTAACATTGAATCATTGTATATATATCCTCACAAATTTTATAAAAAAACCCTTGCAATAAAATTAATAAAATATTAATATCCACAAAATAAAGCAACCCGTGGGTACCACGGGTTATAACCTAGTTAATAATATAGAGTAATAATTAATAATTACTAAAATTGGAAATAAGTGTAAAGTGATAACCAACCGAAATTGGTACTTACACCTACTATGCACCAATTTCATTATTTCAACATTATAAAGATAAAAACGTACATCACTCACATACTCCAAATGTATTACGTAAAAAGTAGATATTTATGCATAGTAATCATATAGATCGACAAGCTAAAACGCCGGACAGTTAAACGGGGACCGTGAATTTATACGAAGCATAGGAAAACACAGACCAACCCCAGCTATGGTGGATAAGCTGGCCTTTGGAATTCACACTCGCAGCACCCATCGCAACATGCAAAGGGTAGAAATGGTCGGGCGTTGGGTGCACCATGGTCGCATGTGGAGCCTTCTCCTTGTACTTGTTTACATCTTCATACCTTCCATCAACTAGTGCCTCTTTAAGCCATGTATCAAACTCTTGAGCCCAAGGTTGCACCACAGTAGTGTCAAATCGCACCTCTTCCAGGTTATGAGTGGTCCCACCCGAACCTACAATAAGCACCCCTTCATTTTTAAGGGGTGCTAACGCCTTACCCATGTTATAATGGTAAGTGGCGTCTTTGTCCGTCTGAATGGACAACTGACAAACTGGAATATCCGCCTCTGGATACATAAGCCTTAGTGGGGACCACGCACCATGGTCAAGCCCTCGATTCCCATCCACGTCAACCCGCTCGAACCCGGAAGCTATGAGAAGCTCCTTGACTCTCTTAGCAAGTTCTGGAGCTCCTGGTGCCGGATACTTGAGCTCATTCAGACATTCGGGAAAACCTTCAAAATCATATATGGTATCAGATGGGCCGTTGGAGACGGCGTTGACCGTCGGATACGAAGTCTCAAAGTGGCCGGAGATAAGAAGGATGGAAGATGGGCGAATAGGGTGCACCTTTTGTTGGAAATATTGGAGGAAATGCACTAGAGGAATACATTGTTCTTCGAGGCACAAAGAAGGGGGTCCATGGGATATGTAAAATGTGTCTTGAATTTTCATCGACATGAATATCTTGAAGAATTATCGATGATAATGAAAATGATTAATGATCATGCAAGCCAACTGTTGGATATCGGGATATATAAAGAAAATGAAAACCCACGCTTCAATCGTACTTGCTTATGCTAAAACTTTTTTTTAGTGTCTACGTAAAAAAAAACGAGTTTGAAGACGATCATACTTTTTTTAGTGTCTACGTAAAAAAACGAGTGTGAAATGTAAGATTAAATATATTTATTTTATATTTAATCTAGTAGCCATTATAATCATTTACATTATATGGATCAAAATATATAACAACTAGGTTAGAACCCCGTGTATTACACGGGTTGAATAAACATTAATTTTATATACTAAATAATAAAATAATATATCTTTAAAAATCTCGTTTATTATATGGGCGGAATATATATAATTTTAATATACTAAGTAATAAAAATTATATATGAAAAACCTCGGGAATTGTACGTGTTAAGCAAATGTAACTTTATATATCAAATCATAAAAAATATCTTTAAAAACCTTGTGTATTACACACTGGTTGAGTAAATGTAATTTTATTTACTAAATAATAAAAAATATATATCTCTAATATTTCTCTTGTATTGTACAGGTTGAATAAATCAAATTTTATATACAAAATAATAAAAAAAATTAATAATTTTAAAAACTCCGTGTATTATACAGGTAGAATAAATGTAATTTTGAATAGTAAATAATAAATAAGTTTTATCTTTAAAAACCATGTGTATTATACGGGTTAAATAAACCTAATTTTTATAATCCAAATAATAAAAAAAATATTTTTAAAAATACTAACGGATATACTCAATACGCGACGGATATGGACGTTGCGAAGATACGTTATGTGACAACCCGAACTTTCAAGATTAGTTATGTTTTAATCTTATGATCTTAACTCCGTTAAAATTTGATAACTCTGTTATATAACATGTATTGGGCCACAATAACCGACCACGAGTATGCTTGGGCCTGCTAGAGCCCAACCGAGCATCAGAATTGGGCCGGCTATCATCGGTAGTGTCTAAGGAGCCCACTCCTCATGGACTTTGCATATGTTTAATCTTTACAACCCACTTTAAACTCTTGTTACCTTTTGGTCCGGTTACGCAAGCCCAAGACAAATCAAGCCCATTCTCCTAACTATTGTTTACGTAGAGTTGTATAAGAATCCATGTGTATTTGCAAACCCTAGGTGCCCTCTAGTCTATCAACGGCAGTAGCTATTCATCGAAGTCTATCATCATCAAAGTATTACTTTTTGTATCTTTGCATTCAATCGGTACGTTAGCTAACTGTTTATGATTGTCTTTGATTGATTATTGGTATAATGTTCAGGATTGTCGATATATTACTATGTGATGTCACGAGATATATGTTGGTAAAATCCAGGTCGGTGTGCGGTTTATAACCAATTATTAACAAGATCGCTGATTCTGTTTGTGATATGTTAGCATGTGTGACGGGTTGTTTGTGTGGTATGATGGTTTATGATGATTTCAATAACTGTTGGGTTATTCAAGTCGATTTTTATTAGGATGATTGATGATTATGATGTATGATGTTGGTGTTTGATTTATTATATCGCATAATATTCACATAGGTCAAATGATGGTATGAGGAATTATGGTTGAATTTAAGCTAGTATGTTAGTAACAGTGAATTGATAGTTATGGATATATGTGCTTGTTTGATATCAATGTGTGATTTATAATTAATGTTGATGTATTCAGTAGCCTTTAATAATTCAATAGATTTGAGGGTAATGGTTTGATTAAATTGGATAACTTTGAATGAGAAAATGGCGGCCCATGTGGGTTTGTAGCCTTGATCTAATAAAAACCTTGTGCATATTCTAATAATGATGTTCTTTAATGGTCAAGTAGTCTTTACATTCACAATTTTTCAAGACATTCACGTGAATAAAAAGTTTGGTCCTATGAACATTCATTGCATTTAATGAAAGTTATGGAGATCATGTGCACATTCATTTCATTCGAAAGTTTCATTCAAGGATATTAAATATTCATTTCATTTGCAAGTTTGTTTTAATATATATAGCAATTATAGAAATAAGTCTCAAATTAATTAAGAAAACTAAGAAAGTTAAATTAATGGACCTTCTTTTGCCATGTGTTACACATTTTTGCAAATTATAACTGTCGGTGTCCTAACTCACCCGAGTTGTGGTGTTGGTGAGTTAAATAAGGTGTAGAATAGGTGGAGGTCATGGGTTCAATCCTCATGACATGCAAGTTTAGCCATTCAAAAAAAAAAAAGAAGCTATGTGCATGGGACACTGTGGTTACGTGATAACCCCACTATCTAAGATTGAGAACTTTGGCTTGGTTGTATAAATAGAACATTTCTCTATTGTTAATTGTTAAGTGAAAGCACATGAAATGTGAACTTGTATGAGTATTGGGTATGTATTACATGTTAACTTTGATAGTTGTGTCAGATGCAAAATGTGTACAAATATGTGACCTGAATGATTGTAAAACTGATGTTGTTGGCAACCATTGTTGGAAACATGAACTTGTGATATAAACGTGCATGAGATCTAAATTCTTGTTACGTGTTATGTGATAATGGTTTTACATTTGACTTGTTGAATACATGAATCGGATACGTGTTTACGAAACTGACTGTCTTTGGTAATCACGGTAGGGTATGGTTGATCACTGTGAAACAAAGTAATAAAACATACCGAGCAAATCTAAGGTGAGTTCACTGCACTTTTCTAAGCATGCGTCCCGGTGGTTTAGGACATCTGGTAAACGTTTCTAAAGGGAATACTGGGTAAACTGTTTATTTGGGATGTTGGTTATTGAGCACAGTATAAATCATGTAAGACCCCGTATAAATCATGTAAGACCCCATACATCTACCGTGTTGCTGAAGAAGCAACGAGGTATTTAGTTGATAGCGCTATTAGGTTTGGCACCCTCACACCGGGCCGAAAGGACGGGCGTGAACTAATTACCTGGACTTCATGACCAATGCCTAGTTAGAGGCATTGGGGTTGGGCATTCACATCGTGTACATATAAGACCCCTTACATCTATTCAAGGTTGTTTGATACCTTGACATCATGACCAATGCCTAATGGAGGCATTGGGGTTGGGCATTCACATCTAGTCGCCACATATAGTAATCGAGTAATAACAACATCTAAACAAAACGTTGAACTGTTTTACACATGTATCTGGTAACTAAGCTCGGTAACAAAACTCTGAACTCACCAGCGTCGTCTGACACACTTGTCTGCATGCTTGTAGGTCGTTATATGTCTTGGATTGGAACTTGCTGTCTGGAGTAGCTGGAGTGGTCATGGGTCGACTGGAGGGATTCATGTGATTGAACTATTGATATCATACATTGGTCTTTGAAACAGTTTAACGTTGGTTTACTATTTGCTTCCGCTGGACATGTTGGTTTTCATTTAAGCTCGTTGAAGGTATTTTATATTAATAATTAAGGATTTTATTTTGAAACTTGTACGCGTTCAATGTAATTAGTGGCTCGTTATTGGTACGTCACACGCCTAACAGGGACATTCCCTAGGTGGTATTTTGGGGGTGTGACAGTTTGGTATCAGAGCCACTGGTTATAGTGAACTTGGTTATAAAACGTTTTTATAAAACCAGACTATAACCGAACAATTTCGAAAATCGACCATGACACTCAGCTCCAGATTGCAAGGTTCGTCTCTCGTTTACTCATTACACAGCATAACTAGTGAACACTTACATATGATCTTGCATGTGATTGCACGTTTAGCACAACAATATGGATTCATGTGTTACTTACGTGTGTTAAGTAATTGATAGTGTGGTGTTACCTTAGACATTCTTGACTCATGTTTTGTGATGTTATTTGTTTGCTATTCGAGTTTAAGGAACCATTTGACATGAGTTAGGAGGAACTGAGATAAGCATGCAAATCACAATATTATTGTGGGTGCACACATAATAATAATGTGGGGTGCATGTGAGTCCCAGTGAGGCTTAACAAGTGAAAAAGGGGTTCCGTTCTGATATTTGATTGATGTGAAACACAACAGTCTATGGGAGTCTTAGTAGTGGTTGTCTCCTACTCGAACATGATCTTTTCACTCCTTTCTGAACCCTTACGAATCTCGATGCTATCGAGTATTACTTGAACACACATCTGAACGCCTAGCGAAACGTGTAGAATGTTAGGTGATTGCACGAACGTCCTTGAGTTGGTTTATTCCTTTCTCGCTTCTCTTCGTTTGATGGAACTCTATGTATTGACGTCTTAGACTCCGAAGTGTGATCACTTCTGCAACACACTCGCAGCATACCACGTATTACTCAATCGACTTGCTAGATCGATGGACAAAAGGGTGAGCGTAGTATTTTACCGACCTCGGTAATTGGACAACTCTGATTACCGGCAACGAACACCAGCAAAGTGACTGCAATCGAATCTCCAACCCTAGGCAGCGACTGATGGGAGTCAACCTTTACGAACCAATCAGGACATAAGCAATGGCAACTGACTGTAGAATGGAATGTGAAACTCCCCGCACAGTGAGTAGTGCCTTAGCACGTACCATGGAATGTGAAGAGGTGGACCCTGTCAGTGAAAGATCGTAGAGCTCCGTTTCAAACAACAGCATTAGAGGCAACAGTCACGGCAACATCAAGGTATTTGTCATGGTAACCAATAGTATGGAAAATGAAGGCGCCTACGACATGGAGTGGCAGTTGTTAAATCAAACGACAACAACCAAGGGAACGACGGCCGTACTGGAAATCCTCGCAACGAGTACAACAACACGGGAAATGATGCTCATGGAGGGACATTTAGGATTGGCGTGGGCGACGCCAGGATTATAACAACATGGTGGCCTACATGTTCTTGGTAACTAATCACTTCGTCTCTGTTCTGTTTAACCCTGATGCTCCTTGAACCTAAACCTGTTGTGGAATCGACTGATGGCAAGACAATGGAAACCTCATATGTTCGTTGGGATGCAAACTCGACCTTGTGGGACAAGCGTTCGACATCGACCTTCTTTCTGCTACCCTTGGTAGTTTTGGTGTAGTAGTTAGTGTGGATTGGTTATCCAGATATCACGCAAATATACTCTGTGAGCAGAAAATTTTGCGTATCCCTCTCCATAGTGGGGAATCGTCGCCATTCTAAAGCATCAGTGTGGGGTAAAGGTCAGTATCACTTCAGCAATGAAAGCCAGGAGCGTCTACGGAGGGACTACTCCACTACGTTGGCAACCGTTACTAATGTTTAGGCTAGGGAAAGATTACCGAGGATCCACCAATTGTTCGTGGTTCCTCTCAGTGTGCTACTCGAGGAACTTTCAGATTTAACCCCCCCCCTCTGGGCTGATTAGGTAGAATCTCAGTTTGATCTCACAACCAGAGGCAGCCTTGATTACTCGTACTCCCTATCTTCTGGCGCCTGGAAAGTTGCAAGAACTGTTCAATCAACTTCAGGGAACTACAGGATAGGAGTTTTATCGTGAGAATCACTACCAGGGGAAAGGAACACCACGAACGACATCCGTATTTTGTCCTAGAGCTCCTAGGGGAGGAGCAACTCCATCGGGGATGCAGTAATTTCTTGGTCCAGCTAGATACTATCGTAGATACATCACAGGATTTTCGAGGGTTTCGAAGCTTTAAGCTCTTTGGCACAGCAGGGTGCCGTGTATCCATGGGAGACAAACAGGGGAAACGTCTTTTCAGATTTTGGAAACCCAACTCTGCAACGCACTGAGCATCACTTCTATCCGAGGGTACTGATGATCTAGTGGTATATTATGATGGTTCGAATCAGAGTCCCAGTTACACGCCAATGCAACACGAGAAGGTGATGACTTAAGTAGTGGATTTACAGGAAGAACTGCATGAGTCGCAACTTGCGGTGGAAACCGTGGGCCTTGGATTTCAGTTAGAGGCATTACTTGGACGGTACCGAATGCACTATTTAGACCGATCACAAGGGCCTCCCGTGTACCTTTGTTTCGGAAGAGCAAAATCAGTTAATAGCATCGCTGGATGGAACTTTTGGATGATTACGATGGGGGAATTTCAATGTACACGAGCTTTGCACCTCACTATCGACTCTAACTTACCTGATCAGACTTGCTCTGTTCAAAACTGGAGAACTAAAGGGAGAGAATTTTCAAGTTGAACCCATGCGGGGCATGGAGAAGCAACCCTGAAAGGTCGGACGATATTTGCTACTTCATGGAACGAATATGGACCTCACTATGCAGCAACCTTAGGGAACTGGTGCAGGCGAAGCACACGGGCCTCGATATCCTATACATCCGAGTGACCGGGCCTGAAGGCCCACATAACCACGCATGGGAACGAAGTTTGACATGTGGGAAAGTCAAGGTGGGATATTAGCAACTAGAAACACATGTATGGAAATGAGAAAAGACTACCATGGATTTCGTACTGGTCTACTTACAACTCGAAAGGGAAACATCATCACCTAGGTGATCATTGATGGACTCAAGTTACCAGCACACTTTCTTGCAATCAAGAAAACTGACAAGTCTTCATAGTTGTGAATGTTCCTCTGAGAGAGGCGGCTTTTAGGCAGGAGGTGCCAACTCCTGTTACCTCTGAATTTGATCTATGCATGATTTATGACAGGCAACACACAACACCCTTGGCTCACGTCAGGACCAGAGCATTGCTTATCACCGTTGGGCAAACGATCAGAGAAAACAAACTCTCCTGGTACACGAAGACATGCTGCGAGCATGTGTGTGACTAGATTTGGTGCAAATTAGAAGGACTCTTACCTATGGTTGAGTACTACTGTGGCAGTTATCATCTTGGTAACCAGACAGCTCTGCTGAGGCATTACACAGACAATAGTGCCGACCTTCTTGTTGGATTGAATGGTTGACAACTTAATTACTGGTTCAGGACTTGTACTTGAAACTCATGGGAAGGTTGCTGGGATCGGAAATCGTTTGGCGGCAATGCGCGACCGTTAGAAAAGTTGATAAGCTTAGGAAACATTGGGAATTCGCTGTAGGCGATCGTATCATGTTGAATATTTCACCCTGGGAGGGTGTGATACGCTTGGGAAGCATGACAGGCTCAGTTTACGTTACCATGAATTAATCAGAAACCCTGGAAGGAATCGGTCACAAGCTCGCGTTACTCGACGAATAGGGTAATGTGCATGATGTCATTTATGTCTCGAATCTAAGGCAGTGTTTGCCCGATGAAACGCTTACGATGTCACACCCCCAAAATCCACACGCGGAGTACCACCGCTAGGAGGCGTGACATGACCAGGATCAAGCCACCAATCATACAGAACAATACATATAATAAAAGTAGTTGTCATTTAAACCAAACCAAATCCATATGAAAGGTGTTTCAAATCATAAGAAAGTTATCTTTGTTTAGCGGAAGCGTATGAATAAAACCCATCGTAAACAAGTATCAAATATCAAGGGTGTTTAACAGGATAATCACTATCCAAGCCCACAACAACCTGCTCCTCCTTGTGCAAGCTCCATATACCTAACGACCTGCAAGGCATGTAACAGAGGATCAACAACTAGTTGAGCGAGTTCACAGAAAGTAAATGTGTAATAGTAAGTTCGTTTGTAACAGGTGGCTCTACTGGGCCGTTAGTACGTTCTATTGGTGGGGGCTTCCCATGTTGTATAACCACTAGACTACTCGTAACCATAAGTATCCTTCACAACCGAGGATAGTAGTGAGTATAAGTACACGTAGGTTTTACGTGTGTATCCTTCACAACCGAGGATAGTAGTAAGTATAAATGCACGTAGGTTTTACGTGCGTATCCTTCACAACCGAGGATAGTAGTAAGTATAAGTGCGCGTAGGTTTTACGTGCGTATCCTTCACAACCGAGGATAGTAGTAAGTATAAGTCTACGTAGATTGTAAGTATGTGTCCTGCACAACCGAGGATAGTGAATAGTATAAGTATGTGTCCTGCACAACCGAGGACAGTGGTATGGTAGTCTAGTATGAGTGTCAGTACGAATCTATTCAATCATATTCCTTCAATCCCATTCCCAAGCCCTTGGGAATCCCATGCCTTAGTAAGGGTATGAACTCACCTTGGTTTGCTCGGTATAGATTAGTTCCTTGTTTAACAGTTGATCAAACATATCCTAGCATAGTTACCGATAATAGTCAGTCTCAGGTGCGATTAACTACATCTTTCACGTATGGTTAATTCACGAATTCGCTGCTCACTTAAGGCACAGTTATTTTACATGTAGCACACTCATATAGTTCAAGTCGTAACAGTCAATCAACCGACTCCATGAAATCAAGTAGTCATCCAGCATATATTCAATTCATAAGTGAATTTCATGTTCCCAAAATATATGACATAAGAATGTGTAAATCAATTCTCCAGCCTGAATTCAATTACAGTCCAATATAGCATAAAATCTAAGGAGAATATGTGGCCCAACGGATCCCAGCCTATTCAAGCATGCAACTGTCCCGAGACAGTGTGTGTGCGGCCCTATTGTGATCAGCCCGTAAAGGGTGTGTGGCTACCTTCATTTGTGCGACTGCTAAGTTGTGCAGTCCACCAGTTTAACAGTCCCAATTAATCAATACATGGCCCAAATAATTGTCCAGGTCCATACGAGTGTGTGACCTGATGGAGAGTGTACGACTACAAGTCTGTGTGAGACGTGCCTTACATGAATGCTCAACACAAAGGTGTGTGACCCCTATGGTTCGTCTACACGGAACGAAGGTAGTCTAAAGATGGGCGATGTGAGTGTGTGTAGTCAGTTATAATTAACCCTCATTCATACAAGTCAGATACAAAATCAATCAAAATAATCTCCATATAGTTATATGCACCTAAACAGGCAACCATGGTTCCTTAAACTACTAGTTCATTTAATGCAAACACTTATCATATGGACGACAAATATCATGTGCACACAATTATCATTGGACCACTTGAGTTAGTGGCTGCCATTTCAATTAGTAGCACATGCAAACAAGACTAATAAACTATAAAAGACTTATCCCATTCAAAGTAATAGCCGACAATTATATGACAACCTCTATTTTCCATAAAGTTTTATTAAAGCTCTCATCCAAATCATGTGTTCTTGCATGAAGTGGATTAATTGATGTTGTATAATGATTGGCCGATAATTACATAATGTTTTCATCTATTGGACCAAAATAACCACCATGACAAAAAGCTCACATAAATTGACACACCATATACTTAAAGTTTTCATGTGATGATATGGCATTGAATGTAATAGGATGATTGGACCATATAAAGGTCCTATTACATGCACCCACATATGTATGGTCACTAGTATTCAAAAGGAATTTACATGTGGTGGCCGACATTTGTTGCTTCTCCAAGATGTCTATTGGACCATTTATTTGATGGTTCATACAACTATACAACAATAATCATTGATCCTTCACGTGAGATGTGACAACAACATTAATTCAATAGAATGATTGGGCATTACTCCCAAGTTGATTAAATATGAATTCAACATTATATATTATCACAGAAACATGAATTCTATTTGCACAAATAGCGATGGCAACAAATAGTCGATCACAAGAATAAATCACAATCCAAGGTCATCAGTGATTAGCTACTAACCGATACAAGATGATTAATGGATCCTTCGATGTAGAAAGCTTCGAGGGGAGAGGAGTCGAGAGGTATCTAGGGTTTGCTGATTGAAACCGTAACGAAAAGAAAAGATTGGGAACGAGTACTAAAAATTGATCGCTAACTATGGGCCAAGCCCATTTCTGTCTCGTTGGGCATAAAACACATGAAGTGTTTTCGTGAGATATGGATTTTCGGTTAGGGGTGATAGGCAAAGCCCCATATCCCATGTTTTAAATAATTATCCAATTCAAAACCGTAACATATACACACACATACAATACATAACACCACAACACTTGTAAGGCACATCAAGTATATTGAAACGACATCTAGCGAATAAGTGCTAAGTCAAGTAGTAACCTTGGAAACTTGGGTTGTCACATTATCTCCAACTTAAAAGAAATTTCGTCCCGAAATTTGGTACGCACTCACTGAGGAAGCTAGGTAAGCTGTATTGTTCACTGGTTTTCCTGGGGTGTCACATCATCCCCCCGTTGATTTGGAATTTCGTCCCGAAATTCCGCAGTAGTAGCTTCAGTCTCAGTAGTGGTTGCATTGGTTTCAAATAAATGGGTGTACTTTTCTGTCATCTGGTCTTCGCGTTCCTAGGTGTACTCTGGGCCACGTTTGGAGTTCCAACGAACTCGAACAAGAGGGATTCTCTTGTGTTTGAGGACCTTACATCCCGGTCCGTGATTTCAACTGGTTCCTCGACGAACTGCAACCGCTCGTTGATAGTGAGTTCCTTAAAAGGAACTATGAGAGTCTCATCTGATAGACACTTCTTCAGATTCGACACGTGGAATACATTGTGAACTGCACCGAGTTCAGCTGGTAGGTTCAGTCTGTAGGCTACTGGGCCTATTTTTTTTTCAGTGATTTCGAACGGTCCAATATACCGCGGATTGAGTTTGCCCCGTTTACCAAATCGAACCACACCCTTCCAGGGTGAGACTTTAAGTAAAACCCGGTCCCCGACCTGAAAATCCAATGGCTTCCTACGCTTACCTGCGTAGCTTTTCTGGCGATCGCGAGCTGCCGCCATGCGTTGTCGTATCTGTGCAATTCGTTCAGTAGCGTCAACTACCATTTCTGGGCCTGTAATCTAACTATCCCCCACCTCTGCCCAACCGAGAGGTGACCGGCATTTACGTCCGTACAATGCCTCGAATGGAGCGGCTTGTTTGCTGGTGTGGTAACTGTTATTATACGAAAACTCCACTAAAGGGAGGTGTTTTTCCCAGCCGTTTCCGAAATCGATAACACATGCCCGAAGCATGTCTTCTAGGGTTTGTATCGATCGCCCAGACTGCCCATCCGTCCGAGGATGATATGTTGTGCTCTTGTCTAATCGTGAGCCAAAAGATTTGTGCATCGCTTGCCATAGCTCTGACGTGAATCGTGCATCCCGATCCGAGATGATGGAGGTGGGCACCCCGTGCCTCGAAACAACTTCTTTAAGATAAACATCTGCGAGAGTGGAGAACTTATCCGTTTCCTTTATAGCCAGGAAGTGTGTAGACTTGGTGAGTCGATTCACGGTCACCCATATAGTATCATTCCCACGCTGGGATCTGGGTAGGCCTGAAACAAAATCCATGGAAATTTCTTCCCATTTCCATTACGGTATCCTAGGTTGCTGAAGTAGGCCTGCGGGTTTCTGATATTCAACCTTGACTCTTGCACAGGTCAAGCACTTGCCAACATAGGTGGCGATGTGAGCCTTCATACTAGGCCACCAATAAGTAGTTATGATGTCGTGGTACATTTTGTCCGACCCTGGATGTACCGAGTAGCGAAACTTGTGTGCTTCATCCATCACAAGTTCTCGTAAACCGTCGTATAGTGGGATCCGAATACGTCCTGTTACATAGTAGGCGCCGTCTTCCCTTTGTTATAATCGTTGCCTTGAGCCACGCAAAGCTTCATCCTTTACGTTTTCCGGTTTCAGTGCTTCCACCTGAGCATCTCGTATTTGTGCAGGAAGATCAGACTGAATAGTGAGCTACAAAGTTCGTACCCGCCTAGGTAGAGTGTCTTTTCGACTGAGAGCATCAGCCACAACATTGGCTTTGCCTGGATGGTACTCGATAGCGCATTCGTAATCGTTAAGCAGCTCGACCCATCGTCGTTGACGCATATTCAATTCCTTCTGCTTGAAGATATGTTCGAGACTCCTGTGATCGGTGTAAATTGTGCACTTGGTACCGTACAGGTAGTGTCGCCATATCTTGAGCGCGAAAACAACAGCTCCCAGCTCTAAATCGTGCGTCGTGTAGTCCCGTTCATGAATCTTGAGTTGACAAGAGGCGTAGGCAATAACTTCATCCCGCTGCATCAATACACAACCAAGCCCCTGTATCGATGCGTCACAATAAACCACGAAGTCATCCGTGCCCTCGGGCAGTGAGAGGATAGGTGCGCTGCATAGTCTATCCTTCAGGTACTGAAAAGCAGTTTCCTGCGTATTACCCCATCTGTAAACGACACCTTTCTGTGTCAGCATAGTAAGCGGCTGCGCGATTCTTGGAGAAGTCTTTGATAAACTGCCTGTAGTATCCCACCAAACCCAAGAATTGGCGTATTTCTGTTGGTGTACGCGGTGCTGGCCAATTCCTGATCGAATCTACCTTGGATGGATCGACATGAATCCCATCCTTGTTCACCACATGGCCTAGAAAGTGGACTTCACGAAGCCAGAAGTCGCATTTTGAAAACTTTGCATACAGTTGCTCCTTTCGAAGAAGTTCCAAGATAAGACGTAAGTGCTGCTCGTGCTCCTCCTGACTTTTGGAGTAGATCAGAATGTCGTTGATGAAGACGATGACGAACTTATCAAGGTAGGGTTTGCACACCCTGCTCATAAGATCCATGAAGACTGCAGGCGCGTTCGTAAGCCCGAATGGCATGGCAAGAAACTCGTATTGACCGTAGCGAGTTCTGAATGCTGTCTTGGAGACGTCCTCATCCCGGACTCTCAGCTGATGGTAACCTGACCTTAGATCAATCTTAGAGTAGTAACTCGACCCTTGCAACTAGTCAAATAAGTCGTCAATGCGTGGAAGAGGGTAACGGTTCTTCACTGTGTCCTTGTTCAGTTCACGGTAATCAAGCTCACATCCTGAAGGTGCCATCCTTCTTTTTCACAGATAAATGGTATCCAAGAGTTCTTGTAGCTCCCCAAGGCGAAAAGATAGGTCGGATAAATCCCTTATCCAAGATTTCTTTTAGCTGAGTCGATAGTTCTTCCGATTCTGGTGGAGCTAAGCGATACGGTGCTGGCGATTCCGATTTGCAGGCCGTGGACTCCTGAATCCTAAGCTTCATGACCCATCTTGAGACACCTCTGGCAACGTCCCTCATTGCACTAACCACCGTGGTGTCTGTTGCATTAGCTACACGTTGGGTGAATTCCCTGATATCCACCCTGCTCCTGACCACCAGAAGTTGGCTGACTCGGCTCTGGTGATCACTATTCTTGCGCTGTTGCTGTGCTTGTGACTGAACGGTAGCTGAACCCTTGCTGGAATACCCATCCCATTACCGCTTGTTGTCACTAGGAGTAGCGGGAGTAGCAGAAGTGGTGGCGGTAGTAATAGCGCTGATACAACTAGGCAGCCTGTTCTGTTCCACTGCCTGATCCATGAGGCGATGAGCAAGATGCTGAATGTCTTGGATATTGTCGAGGTTAGCCGATGTAGCATGGCTCTGAATCTCTGAGGGTAGACCCTTGAGGTACAATTCGATACGCTTGCTTGGAGGGTCCACCATGGTTGGACACAAGATGGCCAGTTCGTTCGACCGTTTCGTATAAGCATCAATTCCCTGACCCCGTCATTTTCAAATGGTAAAGCTCCACTTCCAACTTGTGGATGTCATCACGCGTGCGGTATTCCCTTTTAATGCGTTCTTTTGAATTCGTTCCAGGGGTGGCGTTAGCAGCTGTCAGCCCTAGGATTTGTACTTGCGCGTTCCACCAAGTTAACGCGATTTCTTCCAACGTGCCAGTGGCGTACTTAACCCTGCGAGCCTCAGGGCATTCACACATCTCGAACACTGACTCGAGCTTCTCAAACCAATGGAGTAGTCCCACTGCTCCTTCCGTGCCACTGAATGTGCTTGGACGACAGTCCATGAACTTCTTGAATGTGCAGACAGGTTGCTGTGCGTTCTGACCCGTTGCGCGAGAAAGATAGGTCAAGGTTAAGCGCGAGAGTTGGGTCACGAGAGTAGGATCTAACATCCTAGGATAGGTCTGGAATAGCAGGTTATACCTCCTGCTTGTGCGGCTGTAAGTGCCGCAGCAACTTGTTCGTTAATGAGAGCCGTCAACCGGGCTTGAGTCATGTCAACACGTCCAGACACGATCGAACAGTAAAGGTAACATAAGTATGAATGGTTCGCGAGTAGTGCGATGACAGAAAAGTGTAGGCACATAGGTGTTCTCAAGCAGTAACAAGTAGTGAGCAAAGTAATGTAAGAATACTACGAGCAAAGTTCTATGCAATTCTAGCATGTAGGCAATAAACATAGACCTTATTACCTAGGATGTCGAGTCTTGCACGTGGAGCGAAGCGTCGTTGTGGATCGTTGAGAGCACTGTTCTGGTTATAGTCTGGTTTTAATAAAAACGTTTTCCCATATTAAAACCAAGTTCTCTATAACCAATGGCTCTGATACCAATCTGTCACACCCCCAAAATCCACACGCGGAGTACCACCGCTAGGAGGCGTGACATGACCAGGATCAAGCCACCAATCATACAGAACAATACATATAATAAAAGTAGTCGTCATTTAAACCAAACCAAATCCATATGAAAGGTGTTTCAAATCATAAGAAAGTTATCTTTGTTTAGCGGAAGCGTATGAATAAAACCCATCGTAAACAAGTATCAAATATCAAGGGTGTTTAACAGGATAATCACTATCCAAGCCCACAACGACCTGCTCCTCCCTGTGCAAGCTCCATATACCTAACGACCTGCAAGGCATGTAACAGAGGATCAACAACTAGTTGAGCGAGTTCACAGAAAGTAAATGTGTAATAGTAAGTTCGTTTGTAACAGGTGGCTCTACTGGGCCGTTAGTACGTTCTATTGGTGGGGGCTTCCCATGTTGTATAACCACTAGACTACTCGTAACCATAAGTATCCTTCACAACCGAGGATAGTAGTGAGTATAAGTACACGTAGGTTTTACGTGTGTATCCTTCACAACCGAGGATAGTAGTAAGTATAAATGCACGTAGGTTTTACGTGCGTATCCTTCACAACCGAGGATAGTAGTAAGTATAAGTGCGCGTAGGTTTTACGTGCGTATCCTTCACAACCGAGGATAGTAGTAAGTATAAGTCTACGTAGATTGTAAGTATGTGTCCTGCACAACCGAGGACAGTGAATAGTATAAGTATGTGTCCTGCACAACCGAGGACAGTGGTATGGTAGTCTAGTATGAGTGTCAGTACGAATCTATTCAATCATATTCCTTCAATCCCATTCCCAAGCCCTTGGGAATCCCATGCCTTAGTAAGGGTATGAACTCACCTTGGTTTGCTCGGTATAGATTAGTTCCTTGTTTAACAGTTGATCAAACATATCCTAGCATAGTTACCGATAATAGTCAGTCTCAGGTGCGATTAACTACATCTTTCACGTATGGTTAATTCACGTATTCACTGCTCACTTAAGGCACAGTTATTTTACATGTAGCACACTCATATAGTTCAAGTCGTAACAGTCAATCAACCGACTCCATGAAATCAAGTAGTCATCCAGCATATATTCAATTCATAAGTGAATTTCATGTTCCCAAAATATATGACATAAGAATGTGTAAATCAATTCTCCAGCCTGAATTCAATTACAGTCCAATATAGCATAAAATCTAAGGAGAATATGTGGCCCAACGGATCCCAGCCTATTCAAGCATGCAACTGTCCCGAGACAGTGTGTGTGCGGCCCTATTGTGATCAGCCCGTAAAGGGTGTGTGGCTACCTTCATTTGTGCGACTGCTAAGTTGTGCAGTCCACCAGTTTAACAGTCCCAATTAATCAATACATGCCCCAAATAATTGTCCAGGTCCACACGAGTGTGTGACCTGATGGAGAGTGTACGACTACAAGTCTGTGTGAGACGTGCCTTACATGAATGCTCAACACAAAGGTGTGTGACCCCTATGGTTCGTCTACACGGAACGAAGGTAGTCTAAAGATGGGCGATGTGAGTGTGTGTAGTCAGTTATAATTAACCCTCATTCATACAAGTCAGATACAAAATCAATCAAAATAATCTCCATATAGTTATATGCACCTAAACAGGCAACCATGGTTCCTTAAACTACTAGTTCATTTAATGCAAACACTTATCATATGGACGACAAATATCATGTGCACACAATTATCATTGGACCACTTGAGTTAGTGGCTGCCATTTCAATTAGTAGCACATGCAAACAAGACTAATAAACTATAAAAGACTTATCCCATTCAAAGTAATAGCCGACAATTATATGACAACCTCTATTTTCCATAAAGTTTTATTAAAGCTCTCATCCAAATCATGTGTTCTTGCATGAAGTGGATTAATTGATGTTGTATAATGATTGGCCGATAATTACATAATGTTTTCATCTATTGGACCAAAATAACCACCATGACAAAAAGCTCACATAAATTGACACACCATATACTTAAAGTTTTCATGTGATGATATGGCATTGAATGTAATAGGATGATTGGACCATATAAAGGTCCTATTACATGCACCCACATATGTATGGTCACTAGTATTCAAAAGGAATTTACATGTGGTGGCCCACATTTGTTGCTTCTCCAAGATGTCTATTGGACCATTTATTTGATGGTTCATACAACTATACAACAATAATCATTGATCCTTCACGTGAGATGTGACAACAACATTAATTCAATAGAATGATTGGGCATTACTCCCAAGTTGATTAAATATGAATTCAACATTATATATTATCACAGAAACATGAATTCTATTTGCACAAATAGCGATGGCAACAAATAGTCGATCACAAGAATAAATCACAATCCAAGGTCATCAGTGATTAGCTACTAACCGATACAAGATGATTAATGGATCCTTCGATGTAGAAAGCTTCGAGGGGAGAGGAGTCGAGAGGTATCTAGGGTTTGCTGATTGAAACCGTAACGAAAAGAAAAGATTGGGAACGAGTACTAAAAATTGATCGCTAACTATGGGCCAAGCCCATTTCTGTTTCGTTGGGCATAAAACACATGAAGTGTTTTCGTGAGATATGGATTTTCGGTTAGGGGTGATAGGCAAAGCCCCATATCCCATGTTTTAAATAATTATCCAATTCAAAACCGTAACATATACACACACATACAATACATAACACCACAACACTTGTAAGGCACATCAAGTATATTGAAACGACATCTAGCGAATAAGTGCTAAGTCAAGTAGTAACCTTGGAAACTTGGGTTGTCACATACGATGCCCTTATTAGACTCTGAGGCTAATGACAAGTTGCAGTTGCCGAGGAATCTACTGAAATCATGGACCGGGATGTTAGGATTCATTAGCATAGTTAAATTCCAATCGTGAGAGTTCGTTGGAACTCGAGACGAGGACCGAAGTTTCCGTGAGAACGCAAAGATCAGGTGAAGCTCTGTTATCGCCGATTGTTCAAACGGTGGGACCAACTTTTGATGTCATTGGCGAATTTCGGGACGAAATTCCCTTTCAAGTTGGGGATGATGTGGCACCCAACAGACCTCGCAATCCTGTTTTTACAATTTGGTTTACGTGGTGTCTGTGCAGTTATCTGGATGCTTAGTGATTGCGTGTAATGCTTGATTATTATTTGTGATTATTATTTGTGCTTATTATTTGTGTAGTACTACATATAGTTTAATTAGAGTTTCTATCGCTTCACTCCTCTGTGCTTACTTGTCAAATTTCGGGACGAAATTTCTTTCAAGTTGGGGATGATGTGACAACCCGAACTTTCAAGATTAGTTATGTTTTAATCTTATGATCTTAACTCCGTTAAAATTTGATAACTCTGTTATATAACATGTATTGGGCCACAATAACCGACCACGAGTATGCTTGGGCCTGCTAGAGCCCAACCGAACATCAGAATTGGGCCGGCTATCATCGGTAGTGTCTAAGGAGCCCACTCCTCATGGACTTTGCATATGTTTAATCTTTACAACCCACTTTAAACTATGTTACCTTTTGGTCCGGTTACGCAAGCCCAAGACAAATCAAGCCCATTCTCCTAACTATTGTTTACGTAGAGTTGTATAAGAATCCATGTGTATTTGCAAACCCTAGGTGCCCTCTAGTCTATCAACGGCAGTAGCTATTCATCGAAGTCTAGCATCATTAAAGTATTACTTTTTGTATCTTTGCATTCAATCGGTACGTTAGCTAACTGTTTATGATTGTCTTTGATTGATTATTGGTATAATGTTCAGGATTGTCGATATATTACTATGTGATGTCACGAGATATATGTTGGTAAAATCCAGGTCGGTGTGCGGTTTATAACCAATTATTAACAAGATCGCTGATTCTGTTTGTGATATGTTAGCATGTGTGACGGGTTGTTTGTGTGGTATGATGGTTTATGATGATTTCAATAACTGTTGGGTTATTCAAGTCGATTTTTATTAGGATGATTGATGATTATGATGTATGATGTTGGTGTTTGATTTATTATATCGCATAATATTCACATAGGTCAGATGATGGTATGAGGAATTATGGTTGAATTTAAGCTAGTATGTTAGTAATAGTGAATTGATAGTTATGGATATATGTGCTTGTTTGATATCAATGTGTGATTTATAATTAATGTTGATGTATTCAGTAGCCTTTAATGATTCAATAGATTTGAGGGTAATGGTTTGATTAAATTGGATAACTTTGAATGAGAAAATGGCGGCCCATGTGGGTTTGTAGCCTTGATCTAATAAAAACCTTGTGCATATTCTAATAATGATGTTCTTTAATGGTCAAGTAGTCTGATTACATTCACAATTTTTCAAGACATTCACGTGAATAAAAAGTTTGGTCCTATGAACATTCATTGCATTTAATGAAAGTTATGGAGATCATGTGCACATTCATTTCATTCGAAAGTTTCATTCAAGGATATTAAATATTCATTTCATTTGCAAGTTTGTTTTAATATATATAGCAATTATAGAAATAAGTCTCAAATTAATTAAGAAAACTAAGAAAGTTAAATGAATGGACCTTCTTTTGCCATGTGTTACACATTTTTGCAAATTATAACTGTCGGTGTCCTAACTCACCCGAGTTGTGGTGTTGGTGAGTTAAATAAGGTGTAGAATAGGTGGAGGTCATGGGTTCAATCCTCATGACATGCAAGTTTAGCCATTCAAAAAAAAAAGCTATATGCATGGGACACTGTGGTTACGTGATAACCCCACTATCTGAGATTGAGAACTTTGGCTTGGTTGTATAAATAGAACATTTCTCTATTGTTAATTGTTAAGTGAAAGCACATGAAATGTGAACTTGTATGAGTATTGGGTATGTATTACATGTTAACATTGATAGTTGTGTCAGATGCAAAATGTGTACAAATATGTGACCTGAATGATTGTAAAACTGATGTTGTTGGCAACCATTGTTGGAAACATGAACTTGTGATATAAACGTGCATGAGATCTAAATTCTTGTTACGTGTTATGTGATAATGGTTTTACGTTTGACTTGTTGAATACATGAATCGGATACGTGTTTACGAAACTGACTGTCTTTGGTAATCACGGTAGGGTATGGTTGATCACTGTGAAACAAAGTAATAAAACATACCGAGGAAATCTAAGGTGAGTTCACTGCACTTTTCTAAGCATGCGTCCCGGTGGTTTAGGACATCTGGTAAACGTTTCTAAAGGGAATACTGGGTAAACTGTTTATTTGGGATGTTGGTTATTGAGCACAGTATAAATCATGTAAGACCCCGTATAAATCATGTAAGACCCCATACATCTACCGTGTTGCTGAAGAAGCAACGAGGTATTTAGTTGATAGCGCTATTAGGTTTGGCACCCTCACACCGGGCCGAAAGGACGGGCGTGAACTAATTACCTGGACTTCATGACCAATGCCTAGTTAGAGGCATTGGGGTTGGGCATTCACATCGTGTACATATAAGACCCCTTACATCTATTCAAGGTTGTTTGATACCTTGACATCATGACCAATGCCTAATGGAGGCATTGGGGTTGGGCATTCACATCTAGTCGCCACATATAGTAATCGAGTAATAACAACATCTAAACAAAACGTTGAACTGTTTTACACATGTATCTGGTAACTAAGCTCGGTAACAAAACTCTGAACTCACCAGCGTCGTCTGACACACTTGTCTGCATGCTTGTAGGTCGTTATATGTCTTGGATTGGAACTTGCTGTCTGGAGTAGCTGGAGTGGTCATGGGTCGACTGGAGGGATTCATGTGATTGAACTATTGATATCATACATTGGTCTTTGAAACAGTTTAACGTTGGTTTACTATTTGCTTCCGCTGGACATGTTGGTTTTCATTTAAACTCGTTGAAGGTATTTTATATTAATAATTAAGGATTTTATTTTGAAACTTGTACGCGTTCAATGTAATTAGTGGCTCGTTATTGGTACGTCACACGCCTAACAGGGACATTCCCTAGGTGGTATTTTGGGGGTGTGACACGTTATTCAAGAAGCGAATTAACGGTCATTTGAGTGATAAAATATGGGTACAACTCCGACAATTTGATTATAAATTATGTAATAAAATCGATATAATATTTTATTTTATTATGAATATAAAAACAAATAATATATCAATATAAAGTTAGGTTTTCGTTAGATATGATTTGTTTCATTTAAAAATATCTTAAATTAACTTTTTTAAATTTGAGGATAATATATTATTAGAGAAATATTATTTATTTATATATATTGTTTATGAGCTATATATATGTAGCTCGTCGATTTTCCCATATTCTTTTATTTTCTTTTTAATTTTCACAAATAATATGAATATATAAGAAGAATGAAAAATTAAAAAAAATCTTTTAAATAGTGGTTTTCTAAAAGCTTTTAAAAAAACATTTTTATTTTTGAGAAAACATGATGATGATTAATATCGACTTATCCTTTTACATTAACCATTATATAATTATATAAATTAAATACGACAACTAAAAAGAAAAATAATTATTCAAAAGAAATAAAAAGTAGTTCGTGAATAAAAAGTAATTCATGTTCATGCATATCCTTCCAAAAATTTATTAACATAATTAATTTAGCAATCACATCTTATATTTGCAATTTATAATTACATGAATTTGAAACTTTTCTATCTTATTTTCTTAAAAATATATATCTTTTCTGGTGACATTATTTTCTTAAAGATGTATATCTTTTCTGATGACATTAAAATCAAAATTTTGAATTTATTCATGTTCAATGTCTATCAGAATTTTAAACAGATATCATGCAAAAATATAAAATTAGAATAAAAGCTACAATTGTCGAGATGATCACATTATCATGGATTATGTATTAAGTCTTATCATTTATTAATATTTATTTATATATAAAAAATCTTTAATTATAAAAATTAGATAGCTTCAATGAATGACATGTGTCGTTTTATTGGTTTCTTTTAATATAAGTATAGATTTGACGAATTTTTAAGGCAAAAATTAATTGATATAAATACACGGCATTAAAGTTAGAGGAAGAAATCATATGATTTTAGCCAACTAAAATTGAAAGCAAAAATATGAATCACATCATGGTTACGAAACATATGATTTTAGTTAACTCTAATTTAAAAAAGAAATATATAAATCACATCATGGTTTCGACAGCTTTTTGCTAATAAATGATAAATCAAAATTAAATGATAAATAATAATAAGGATAAGTATAAAATTATCATGGATTATATATGTATTAAGTCTTATCATTTATTAATATATAAAAAATCTTTAATTATAAAAAGTATAAAAAATAGATAGCTTCAATGAATGACATGTGTTCTTTTATTGGTTTCTTTTATTATATAGTATAGAAGATCCTATTAAATAATTAGTTGGTAATTGTTGATGGGCCTAATTACCCTTAGAGCATTCACATCCAACCCCCTAAAATTATACATACATTCCACTAAAAAATAACTCCTATATTAATATATTTCCACTAAAAACAAATATTTTTTCTCTCTCCTTTTCAATTAAATAATATTTTTATACCTTTATCATTACATTTTTCTCTCTCCTTCACTCACAACCACTTTCAATATATATTAAAAAATTATAGTGGGTGAACAGTGTTCCCCCAAATATACAGATAAACAGTAACATTTTCTCTCTCCTCCACTCACAACCACCTTTTATACTTTTTATATTTTAAAAACACCACACCGAGAATATGATGCCTTGGATGTGAATGCTCTTATTAACTAATTAGGGTTTCCTCCTGGGTGCATATATAAGGAGAATAATGTGGAGGTTAAAGGGTTAGACAATTTCACAAACCCTAATAACACATAACATCAATCTCGCCTCCCTCTCCATAACCGATTCCCTTGTCGGTTTCTTATCATCACCGTCATTAGATTGCACCCTAAGGAGGAACCAGACCAATATGACAATCATGTCAAAACTTATTGCTGTGTCTCCATCTGGATTCTCTGTTGGCCTGTACTGCTGCAATTAGGTATTTTTTTCATATTTTCCATTATGCCTAAAACAGAACTGACCAACATGTGGTATCAGAGCATATGTTGATTAATCAGTTCTGTTTTCGTATCCATTAATTATGGGATTGAAATCTGGAAAACGAAATTTTGAAAGCCTAATTAAATTCATAGCCGGTTTCGAGTCACATAACCCGAGTCCACTGTTTCGGGGAAAAAGAATGTTTTTTTAATGACTCGGAATCATAATGGTAAATCTTAACTGTCCGAAATCTGTATAAAACTCTTAAAAAATTCAGGTTTCGGGTACCAGAATTATTATTTTATTTATTAGGGTTCTTCATGTTCTTAGTGAAATTCGAATAAATTCCCTTATTTTGGAATGAATTAAGGATTAGAAGTTGTTTTTCCTGTATTTGATTAATTTTTATCCCTTAAGATTTCGAAAAATCTGTTAATGTTATTAGATATAATTTTCGAAATTATTGGATAAATATAAAATATCTTTTAAAGCAGGAAATAAAATATACCAAATCCCTTAAAATTCGAATTTCAAACTTATCACACTAACAGCTGTTAACAGGAGTTTCGAGATCATTTGTTTAACGACTCGAGACCATAAGGTCTCTACTCGAGACCATAAGGACTCTACTCGAAATCATAAGTGTTCTCAAATGTTTATAACTCGAGACAACGATTTCGACTCGAGATCATAAGGTCTCGACTCGAGACCACTGAGGTTTCGACTAAGGGCTTAAATCTGTACAACTCGAGACCATGGTTGCGACTCGAGACCTCATAAGGAGTCGAGATCTCATAATTTACAGCAGTCGAGACCATGATTACGACTCGAGACACTGAGGTTGCGACTCGAGACCATTAATGAGTCGAGACCTCATAATGTTTCGAGACTTGACTCGAGATCTCACTCGAGACCTCATAACTGACTCGAGATCTCACTCGAAACCTCATTATTTTAGGCTGTTTAATGTGAACTAAGATTTAGCGCTAACAGGTGGTTTGCTATTAAATGATTGGTTTTTGTAATTACTTAGTTAATTAATGAGGATCAAATAATGTTTTACAAAACCAAAATGGCTTAACTTGAATGAGCTTCTGATGTATCACTTCTGGCCAAAGCTGATTTGATGCATCTACTTATCGTTCAAGTATAACGAAAGCTATGTTAAGTGTGCATCATAAACATGAATGTCTTAATATCTGGCCAAAGCTGATTTAATTCCTTCATAGATGGCATACTTAACAAGTGCATAACTAAAGTGATTGTCTCAATTTCTGGCCAAAGTTGATTTGTTACAACTACTTTGCACACATGCTTAAATGATTACACTTCTGGCCAAAGCTGTTTTGTCTTCGTTTAAGTAGAACTTTAAGTAGTCTATTATTTTGATGTTAGTAATAGACATATCACAACCTCTTCACATAATGATCCTTATATCAGTGATCCTCAATTAATTTTTGTGATCATTTTGTCTGCCTTATTCTTAGTACCCATAATTTTACTCACTATAATTTTCTTCTATAAATCTATATCTCATCCACTCTAATTCCTAAATCTAATATGTTTTGCTTAAAGTTTCTATAAGAATTAGCTCTTAAATTAAATCCTTGATTATCTCTTAAGACACGATGATCCTATTGCTCTCTTCTGATAAAGCACTACAGAAGAAAAGTAGAGCATGATGAATAGGACAAATCAAACATGATGTCTCTTATGATAATTAAGAACTCTGTAACATAAGTGCTGTCACTATTTTGGTCAAAAATCTGATGAGGATAATGCAACCAAACTCTTAGTTACGGGGTATGATGCTTGAAATGAGGTGATGGAAACTACCGATCACCAAGTTCAAACTAACCAAAAAATGTTTACAACTTCGGATAGTAACGAGCTAGGTACAAGGATCACTATATCGTGCAAAAATGTGTGTAAACTGTTAAGTGTTCTGCTGTATGCTTGAGAGTGCAATTGTACGAGTGTGTGTAGCTGAAATTAGCAAAGTGTTCTAACTACTAGCTCGTTACCCCTTTAAAAATAGAAGTTAACTACGCTAACAAACTATCCGAAATTCGTGCCATGCTCCCACGTTCTCCACAACGTCCCTTCTCAGTCAAACGTGTGCGAAATAGCCGTGGAATATTCCATAGTAACGTTGCTAAGACCAGGTCCAACTTGTAACTCCTGCAAAACAATACGAAATTCAAAGAGAACAATCGTTAGTATAAGGATCCTCAGGGTGATCCATGATCCTGATCCTAAAGCACTTCTGAGGATCACTATCTGTCACAGAAGTAAGGATCACTAATAGGATAACAAGTGAGGATCACGGGCTATTAGAAAATCCTCCCCTAACAATTGCCCCCAAAATATGAGTAATTTGTAAAATGAACGAGTTATATTTTACTGATCTTATCCGCAACTAACTAACGCATATATAGCCGTTGATATAGAACTATCCGTTGCAATTCTGACGTCACAGAAGTGACAACCCTGCACGATCATGATTATAAATAGGAGATAGAGATAGGATCAATTAGCATTTAAATTTCAGAGATACTCCCTTTATAATCTCATCCGAAGATCACACAGGTATTCTCTCTTCACCTTCTTCCTTCTCTTACTCTGTTTTATTTCTTTTTCTTTCATCTCGCAAAAAATGTTGCTCCGGAACTCTCCTGCTAAGGATCCCAAAAAGAACAGCCCCTTGAAGGGTCAAGGGATCATCAAGGATTCCCCACAAGAGAGGTGTTGCTTCACTGATCCCCAAATTGACAAAATCCGGCACTATTTTCCGGCGAACACCTTCTTTAAACCTTTCAGTCCTACTGCCCTAAGCGATTACATCTCTGAGACTTGGGTTGCCTTCCCGATCACTCCTTTCATGATAGGATACTCGTATCCTTTCCTTCAATTCACCCAATCCTTTTTCTCTCTCACCGGCATCTGCTATATCCAGGCCATGCCGATGATCTGGAGGGTTCTATATACCCTTGAAAGGATCATCGAGCAAGAAGGGATCGATCTTGGAATGTCTGAGCTGGGTGAGATGCATGACCTCACTACTTTCGGATCCCACCGTTACTTGTTCAAACGAAAAGTTGGTGAAGAGCACCCGATCTTCAAAGCCACCAAGAACGACACTAACTGGAAGCGACGTTTCTTCTTTGTCAGAAGAGACACTATTCCTAATGGAAAGGATCTGCCTAAGGAGTGGTGCACCCATGGTAGGATAGAGGATCCTGATAAGGATCACCAGACGATTCTCTTTTCACACAAGGATCACTAACACCCTTTTTTGTTTCTGACGTGCAGCTATCACTGTCTCACACCTCAGACTGTCCCCTGCCGCCAAAGAGAGACTTGCTGCTTTTAGGAGGCTTGATCCTGCAACAAGAACATTCAACACCAACACCCAGGACTCCCAAGAGATATCCTCAGGCTCAGTCACAATGTCAAGTAAGTATCCTGTTCTTGGTATAATTTAGGATTTGAATAGATAGTTAAATATAAATAGGGTAAGGATACTTATCTTGTTTTGAACGTATAGGTGTTGGAAAATCCTCAAAAGCTGCCTCCAAGTTCGGTATGGCTGATCTTGACACCGTCAAATCCAAGAAGAAGGCCATTGCAAGCCCGAGCGTCTCCATCCCCAAGGCACCCATCAAAGGAAGGGGTGGCAAAAAGAGAAAGAGTTCCGAAGCTGAGGACCTACAAGGCCTGCCCCTGCTCCGCCACCAGTTCCTCGAATATTTCAATGAGGTAAGGATCACTGATTCTGCTTGCATATCCTGACCATATATCCTGCTCACATGAGGATCACCTGACCTTGTACTGCCTTGACTTCTTTGCAGAAATTTTCTGAGATTGAGGATTACGTGGGGAGCGTTGAGAAGCTGGATGAGAAGATCGCTGATCTCCAACAGGTTGCCGTGCTCAAGGATCTCAAGATCGCTGAACTTGAAAAAGCCCTCCAAGCTGCTAGGAACGAGATAGCCAAAATCCTGATTGACATCGACTACGAGAAGCATGAAATCGTGGAAGGTGCAAAGGTTTCTACTGCCATCAGCATGTACAAGACAAAACTGCAGATGGCCCAGGAAGCCGAGGATCCTAACTTCGACAAAAGCAGCTGGGATGTTGAATGGTGGAAGGCAAGGCTAGCTGATCTGGAGGATGATGAGGAGGCTGAGGAGGCTGAAGAGATCTTGACAATTGAGGCTGGAGGCAGTGGCAAGGATCAAGGTGGAGAAGCTGGAGGTGGTGATCAGTGAAGGTCTAGGCTGCATGATTGGGCGATGATGGAAACTTCTAGACATAGCCGGAGCCCAATTTTTTAGTTTGATGGTTGTTTTGTTGAACAATTCTTGGTTTGTACTTAAACAATAGTTTTAGGGTTAAGGATCCAGGATCCTTCAAACAATAGGTAGGATGACAATCGGTGGAGGGATCCTCTGTTTGGGGGATGAAGCCATTGTTATCCTGTCGTCTTTCTATTCCTGCACTACTTAGAACTTATTATCATGGACACCCTTTACCTACCCCAGCGGACGAGCCACGTATTGCTGGTAGATGCTCGGGGTAGGTAATTTTGACAACCTTTTAAGGGTTAACCTTTTGTTAATAAATAAAACCTTAATCTTTTGTGGCTTATCTTGTGTTGTTATCCTTTTTTGTCTTTTTATTTTTCAATTATTTTGACGTATACTTATCTAAATATGAAATCTTGAATAAGTTAAATTGAAAATATTTAGGATATGATCCATGATCAAATATCCTATAGTTGAAAAATCCCAAAAAGTAGTATATTTTTAAGGATCACGGGTTTAGTTGTCAAGTTACAAGGGTTATTCGAATAAACAATGAACACAATTAAAACAGTTAAGGATCATACCTGAGGATCCAAGTTAGGATCCTAACCCTTAATACCATAACCAGGATAACTATAAGATAAACCTTAGAGAAAAGTAAGGATCAAGGATCCTTAGTTGTCTAACTTCAAAGACCTGAAATAGGGCATAACTCGGGACTAAGCCAATATAAGATGAAAGTTAGCAACTGGGGACAAGCCCAAGGATAACTGGGGACAAGCCCAAGGATAACTGGGGACAAGCCCAAGGATAACTAGGGACAAGCTCAAGGATCGTATGTAAACTGGAGTATGGCCCTAACTGGCGACTATCCAAACTTAGTGACATGAAAATGCCAAAACCTTAGCTAACGTGAAAACGTTAGAAACCTTAGGAAAGGATGTATGGTACGTCTACCATTATACGTAGGATCCTAGGTATAGCCAATACAATGGAATTGTCAGCCCCTAAAGCGAGTACTGGTCCCATTGCCATGAACTATACCAGGATCATCATGCGCTACAGGCGGAACTGGGGTCAAGCCCAAATAACTGGGGTCAAACCCAAGGAACTGATTGCTTCTGTGGATGATCAACATTTTGCTAAGGATACCTGAACTTTCAAAACTCAGAATCACGTGAGAAGTGGATTAAGGACACATGATCCTTATCCTTATATGAGAAAATAAGGAAGTGAAATAGTTTGAGTTTAGGATGTTACCAAAGTAAGGATCATCTGTGCTTTAAGGATCCTTCAAGGATACCCATAATGTAAGGATCATCTGTTCTATAAGGATCCTGATCACATGAAATATTTCTTCAAGTGGACAGCATTCCAAGCTCTTGGTAACAAATCACCTTCCATAGTCAGCAATCGATATGCCCCCTTTCCTGCCTCAGCTTCAATCAAATAAGGGCCTTCCCATTTTGGTGCCAATTTTCCATCAGCAGGGTTGGTGGTATTCTGAAATGCTTTTCTTAACACCATATCACCAATTTGAAACTTCCTGATCCTGACATTTTTGTTGTAAGCACCAGCCATTCTTTGTTGATAACTGGCCATCCTTATCCTAGCCAAATCCCTGATTTCTTCAATAGTATCCAGGTCTTGAACCAAGTTCTCATTATTTTCCTCAGGATCACGGATACTTGTTCTAGCAGTTGGAACCACCATTTCTGTAGGGATCACTGATTCTGCCCCGAACACCAAAGAGAATGGAGTCTGGCCTGTAGCATTCTTGTGGGTTGTCCTATCAGCCCAAAGCACATAAGGTAGTTCTTCTGCCCATTTCCCTTTTTTAGATCCAAGCTTCTTCTTCAAATTGTTGATGATGATCTTGTTGGATGATTCTGCCTGACCATTAGCTTGTGGGTGGACTGGTGTTGATGTTATCATCTTAATCCCCCAGCTGTCACAAAAGTTAGTAGTTCTGCCCCCAATAAATTGGGAACCATTATCACATATAATTTCAGAAGGAATGCCAAATCTAGTTATAATATTTCTTTTAATGAAGGATATAACTTCCTTTTCTCTGACTTGGGCAAAAGCCTCAGCCTCTATCCACTTGGAGAAGTAATCAGTCATAGCTAGCATGAACACTTTTCCACCAGGTGCCTTAGGGAGCTTACCAACTATATCCATACCCCATCTCATAAATGGCCAAGAGGAGGATATAGGATGCAAAAATTCAGCTGGTTGATGAAGGATATTGTTGTGTCTCTGACAAGGATCACACTTCTTAGCATACTCCACAACATCTCTTTTCATAGTTGGCCAATAGTATCCTGTCCTCAGGATCCTTGAGAATAATGCCTTGCCCCCAGTGTGGTTTGCACAATCTCCTTCATGGAAGTCTTTCAAAACTTCTTGGATTTCAGGATCCTCAATGCATCTTAAATATGGTCCTGCAAGAGATCGCTTATACAACATATTATTTAAAATTGTGAATTGAGATACCTTAATTTTGAAAGCCCTAGGGTTTTCTCCTGTAGGAATCTCCCCCATGTTGTAAGTATCTCATGATTGGGAGGATCCATGATCCTGATCCTGAATGAGATCGAGTATCCTCACTAGGGATAATTGCAGAATCTTCTCCTATTTCCATGGCCACATGATCCTCAATGGCAGGAGCCAAGATATGGATAATGGGGATACTTATATCCTCCGGGATCTTCAAAGATGATCCTAAATTAGCCAATGCATCAGTTTCTGTATTTTCTTCCCTTGGTACCTGTGTCAAACTAAAGGAAACAAAAGAGAGTGCCAATTCTTTGACTATCTCTAAATATTTGGTTAGCTTTTCACCTTTAACAACATAGGATCCATTAAAGTGATTAGTGATTAACAATGAATCTACATGTACCTCAAGATACCTGATCCTCATTTGCTTAGCAATTTGCAAACCAGCAATCAATGCTTCATACTCAGCCTCATTATTAGTGGTTTGGAACTCACAAGCTATAGAGTGGGGTATTATGTCCCCCTGTGGCGATTTTAGTAGTATTCCAAGCCCTGTGCCTTTGACATTTGAGGATCCATCAGTATAGAGTATCCAAGGATCCGTGGTCTCCTCTAGCTACTGGACTTCTAATTCTGCTTCCTTTTGTAAGTCACTACTGAAATCAGCCACAAAGTCTGCTAATGCTTGGGATTTGATGGCTGTCCTAGGATCATATCTTACATTATATGCACTAAGCTTCACTGCCCACTTAGCAATCCTTCCTGACATTTCAGGTTTCCTGAGAACATTCTTAATTGGAAAATTAGTTTTAACAATAATGACATGAGTTTCAAAATTATGTCTCAATTTAGTAGATGCCATAATTAAAGCAATGATAAGTTTTTCTAGGTGTGAATACCTGGATTCGGCATCAAGTAAACTCTTACTTACATAATAGACAGGATGTTGTGTACCTTCGTGATCCTTAACAAGGACTGCACTTACTGCTTTTAAGGATACTGCAAGATATAAGGATAGCACATCTCCTTTTTCTGGTTTCATCAAGGCTGATGCTGAGGATAGGTAATCCTTGAGAGCTTTTAAGGCATTTTCATGCTTCTCAGTCCACTCAAATTTCTTGTTCTTCCTTAGGATATCATAGAATTCCTTGCACTTCTCTGAGGATTTGGATATAAATCTGTTCAAAGCTGCTATCCTGCCTGTTAGCCTCTGGACATCCTTAGCATTGGCAGGAGATTTGATATTCACTAAGGCTTTGATTTGTTCTGGACTAGCTTCAATGCCTCTCTTAGTCACCATGTATCCTAAGAATTTACCTGCTTTAACACCAAAGTGACATTTTGAAGGATTAAGTTTCATGTTATATTTGTCAAGGATATCGAATGCTTCCTCTAAGTCCCTTAGGTGATCCTCAGCTTTTACGGATTTTACCACCATATCATCTATGTAAACCTCCATAGTTTGTCCAATCTGATCCTTGAACATCATATTCACCAGCCTTTGATAAGTTGCACTGTTAGGACTGGATTTTTATGACTTATGATCCTTACATGTGATCCTAACCAGTGATCCTAACCAGTGATCCTTGTTTCTTTGGCAGATAGTGATCCTCAGAAGAGTTCCAGGATCAGGATCACGGAGTATCCTAGGGATCCTCATACTAACGGTTGTTCTCTTTGGATTTAATGTTGTCTTGCAGGAATTTCGAGTAGGATTCGCTCTTCACAACGTAAACAAGGAACCTGTCACGCTACTTTGGCATGTGCATAATCAAAGATGGACGTTGTGGACGATATGGAAACTCAGCATAATTTAAGGGCGATAATTTAGGCTAGATTTACTTCTATTCCTAAAGGGGTAACGAGCTAATAGTTAGGTTATTTACCTAAAATACGAACATTTACACTTGTATAAGTAGCACTCTTCCACATGCGGAAGACATAACACACTTCCCACACGCTTTGACACACGATACTATAGTGATCCTTGTACTTAGCTCGTTACCATCCGAAGTTGTAACCTTTATTTGTGATATTGAAGTCTGGTGATCGGTAGTTTCCATCACCCGAGGTTTTTTATGCCGGAGATCATTCATTGATCAAGGGCTTTTTCCTCGTATAAATCCTTGTGTCAATTGTGCATTTTACATTTAAGTGATCCTTCACTTTGTTCAACAAACCAAGCATCATTCCCCGTTTTCATAAGAGTTTGGTTGCATTATCCTTGTGTGATTTTTGACCAAAACAGTTTGGCGCCCACCGTGGGGCAATTGGTGCTTCATTCATAAGAAAACTTTAAAGTTGGTAATCATTCCGGAAGTGTAGCATGGCTTCATCGTTGAAGAATACTTCCACAGCGATGTCTGCAGTCAATTCATCTAATGGCATTCCACCTTTGCCTCCACCACCAGCTAGATCTCAGAAAAATGCTGAGAAGAGACCAACTCCTATCTCCTCTAAACCATCATCTTCTGCTCTAACTTCTTCTGTTCCCAGTACTAGTGATATATTTACTTTGATTTTGTAGATGAGGGATCGTATGCAGCAGCAGGATGAAACTAATGACAGGATCCTCAAGGAAATCGGAGATCTCAAAAAGCAAAAGAAAACGGCAGAGGATCATTCCCCTCTGATGCCCAAATCTTTGAATTTTGATACTCCGATGATTACTAATCAGCCATCAGAGGTCCCAGACGTTCAACACATGTGGGGATCAAGAGGAGTGCATTTCGGCCCAGCAGCAATGACTCAGGCATTAGGATCATATTTCCAACCGACAGGATCCTACACTCAGCATACGGGATCCTTCATGAGCTTAGGATCCTCCTTTGTTCCAGGATCATCCCAGGTTCAAGGATCCTCCTTCATTCCAGGATCATCCCAGGTTCAAGGATCCTCCTTCGTTCCAGGATCATCCCAGGTTCAAGGATCCTCCTTCGTTCCAGGATCATCCCAGGTTCAAGGATCCCTTCAGACACCAAGATCCTTGAAGAATTTGCAAACAGGAAGTCCAGATGTCCATCAAGGAGATTTTATTCCAATGCAAACAATTGCTTCCACTGGCCCCTCCATCATCCTAGAATCCCAGCAACATGGATTCACATCCAATGTTCCTAACTTGAACCCGATGGGAGGTAACACTTTTAATAATTCTTATACCACTAACCATGGATTCGTGCAGGATACGGGTATCAATCATGCTATGGCCAGAGAACTACAAAAACTGAAAGATATGATATCAAGTGTCCCAGGGGTAGTCAAACCTATCCTGGAGATTGCAGATGGAAGCCATAAGGTATCTCGTTTTGCACCACCAATCTGTGATGCTGAGATACCCAAAAGGTTCCATATCCCTACTATGAAGCTGTATGATGGTACAACGGATCCTGAGGAACACATAGCACAATACAGGGAAAGGATGGAGATCAATCCAATTCCAGAAAAGCTAAAGGAAGCATGCCTATGCAAAGGATTTGGATCCACTCTTACTGGATCAGCTCTTAAATGGCTGCTAAGTCTTCCCCCTTATTCTATTACTTCGTTTGCTAACTTAGTTAACTTATTCAATAACCAATTTTCTTGCAGTAGAAAATTTGAACGATTAACTAGTGATTTATATAGGGTAACTCAGGGTCATAATGAATCATTAAGGGATTATATAACCAAATTTAGTAAAGAATCCTTGGACATTCCCAACTTGGATATGGCCACAGCTGTTGAAGCCTTCAAAATGGGATTGCTTAGGGATTCATTGTTCTATGATGATCTTGTTATGACACCATGCAGGAACCTAGATGAAGTAAGAACTCGTGCACTCAGGTTCATCCGGCTAGAGGATGACAAAAGGATCCAGGAAAGACAAGTAGGATCCTCAAAACAAGAAAAGCAAGGATCCTCTTTCAAAAGCAACATATTCAAATCCTACAATAGGAATGACAACCAGAACGTGCATGCCGTTGACCAAGAAGAGGATGATGAGGATTATCCTCCGATTTCTAAATATTGTTTTTCCGTTGATAATCATGAACTAATCCTTGCCATGCAGAATCTTGGAGAAAAAGCCAGATGGCCCAGAAAAAAATGACAAACCAGCCGGAACTAAAGACAAGTCAAAGTGGTGTGCATACCACGAGGATTTCGGGCATTTAACTGAAGAATGCATCGCATTGAGAAAGGAAATTGGATATCTGCTAAGCAAGGGACATTTAAAAGAGTTGCTGGGAAGAAAAAAGCAAAGGACTCAGGATCCTGAAAGGATCCCTGAAAAAGCTCCAGCCCCTCCGGCAAATGCACAAGTGATCAACTTTATTTCTGGAGGACCAGACATCTGTGGTACATCCTTTTCAGCAGCTAAAAGGCATGCAAAGGAAGCTAAAATGGACAACGGAGAAAGGCCCATTCGAATATCAAGTATCTCGGAAGGAAAAGCGATAACCTTCGACGGGGATGATCGCATTAACATTCAGGATCCTCATCACGATAGTTTAGTCATCACTCTCTTTATCTCTAACCATTTTGTCCGCAGGATCCTTATTGACGGAGGAAGCTCAGTAAACATTATCCAACTTGATGTCCTGAAGAAGATGGGTATCCCTGAATCAGATATCACTCCAAGATCCTCCGTGCTTGTGGGATTTAGTGGCGAAACTAAGAAAACTTTGGGGGACATCAAACTCCCAATCTATGTGGAAGGATTACATAATTATCAAAAATTTTGTGTTATTGACTGTTTGTCTTGTTGTAATGTTATCCTTGGCAGGCCCTGGATACATGATATGAAAGCAGTCCCATCCACCTACCATCAATGTGTGAAGCTCCCTAGCCCATGGGGAATAATCAAGATCGACAGTGATCAGCAGGAGGCTAAGGATTGTTATACCTCATCAATGAAACCAGCCTCGAAGCCAAGGGAGCAATAGCAATTACAGTATCCTCCAAGGAATGTCTTGGAGGCGAGAGAACAGGATGTGGACGAAATCCTTTTGGATCCTAATGATCCTGAATCAAAAATCTATATCGGATCAGGGATCCTTGGCAAGATGAAAGAAGACATAATATCCTTCCTCAAAAGAAGAAAATCTACCTTTGCATGGAAACACGAGGATATGACAGGTATATCTAAGGATATTATCACTCATAAACTTGGCATTGACAGGTCAATCAAACCAATCCATCAAAAAAGGAGGAAGTTTGCACCGGAAAGAAATGCCATTATCCAGGAAGAAGTAGAAAGATTACTTCGAGCAGGTATGATCAGAGAGGTAAAATATCCAAAATGGCTAGCCAATGTGGTTGTTGTTCAAAAGAAAAACGGAAAGTGGAGGGTATGTGTCGATTTCACTGACTTGAATAAGGCATGTCCCAAGGATCCTTTCCCATTGCCCCACATTAACTCCATGGTGGATGCAACAGCGGGGCATGAACTGTTAACCTTTATGGATGCATCATCTGGATTCCAACAAATTTAGATGGAGCCATCTGACCAAGAGGATACAGCTTTTATGACCCCAACCGGTTTATATTGTTATATTGCCATGCCTTTTGGATTAAGAAATGCAGGTGCAACATATCAAAGGCTGGTGAATATGATGTTCAAAGATCAAATTGGACAAACTATAGAAGTATACATAGACGATATGGTTGTAAAATCAAAGAAGGCTGAGGATCACCTAAGGGACTTGGAGGAAGCATTTGATATCCTTGATAATTATAACATGAAGCTTAATCCTTCAAAATGTCACTTCGGTGTTAAAGCAGGCAAATTCTTAGGATATATGGTAACCCAGAGGGGCATTGAAGCAAGTCCGGAACAAATCAAAGCTTTGATAAATATCAAATCCCCTGCCAACGCTAAGGATGTGCAAAGGCTAACAGGTAGGATAGCAGCTCTAAACAGATTTATATCCAAATCCTCAGAAAGGTGTAAAGAATTCTATGATATCCTAAGAAAGAACAAGAAATTTGAGTGGACTGAAAAGCATGAGAATGCTTTACAAGCCCTCAAAGAATACATGTCCTCAGCTCCAGCATTGATGAAACCAGAAAAAGGAGATATGTTATCCTTATACCTTGCGGTATCCTCAAAAGCAGTAAGTGCAGTCCTTGTTAAGGATCATGAAGGTACACAATATCCTGTCTATTATGTAAGTAAGAGTTTACTTGATGCTGAATCCAGGTATTCACACCTTGAAAAACTCATCCTTGCATTAATTATGGCATCTACTAAACTAAGACATTATTTTGAAACTCATGTTATCGTTGTTAGAACTAATTTTCCAATTAAGAATGTTCTCAGGAAACCAGAAATGTCTGGAAGAATGGCTAAGTGGGCAGTAAAGCTTAGTGCCCATGATATAAGATATGAGCCCAGAACAGCCATCAAATCTCAAGCATTAGCAGACTTTGTGGCTGATTTCAGTAGTTGTTAGGGCTGGATTTTTACAATACATGATCCTCACGTGTGATCCTAATCAGTGATCCTTGTTTCTTTGGCAGATAGTGATCCTCAGCAGAGTTCCAGGATCAGGATCACAGACCATCATAGGATCCTCATGCTAACAGTTGCTTTCGTTGAATTTAATGTTGTTTTGCAGGACATCTAGCAGGATCCGCTCTTAAGAATCACAATCACAGGACGCGTCTTTACAACTATAGCATGTGCTTAATCGGAGATGGACGTTGTGAAGGATATGGAAACTTGGCATGATTTAAGGGCGATAATTTAGGCTAGATTTACTTTTGTTTCTAAAGGGGTAATGAGCTGATTATTGTCTTTTTACCTAAAATAGGTCACCTACACTTGTATATATAACACTCTTCCCCATTCGGAAGAACACACAACACAATTCTCACACGCTTAGACACTCGAAACTATAGTGATCCTTGTACCCAGCTCATTATCATCCGAAGTTGTAACTATTTTTCTTATATTAAAGTTTGGTGATCGGTAGTTGCCATCACCCGAGGTTTTTTATGCCGGAGATCATACATTGATCAAGGGCTTTTTCCTCGTATAAATCATTGTGTCTTTGCGTATTTCATAGTGAAAGTGATCCTTTACTTTTTCAACAAACCAAGCATCATACCCCGTTTACATAGAGTTTGGTTGCATTATCCTTTGTGTGATTTTTGACCAAAACAGTTTGGCGCCCACCGTGGGGCAATTGGTGCTTCATTCATAAGAAAACCTTTTGTTTGAAATCATTTCAAAGAATTACATGGCTTCATCATTGAAAAACATGTCCACGACGATGTCTGCAGTCACCTCGTCTCAGAACACTCTGCCTCCTCCACCGGCAGGATCCCAGAAGAATGCTGAGAAGAGACCAACTCCTACAAACTCTAAACCTCCATCTTCCTCTGCTATGAATTCTTATACTCCCAGTACTAGTGACGTATTTACTTTGATTTTGCAGATGAAGGATCGCATACAGCGGCAGGATGAAACTAATGACAGGATCCTCAGGGAAATTGGAGATCTCAAAAGACAAAAGAAAACGGCAGAGGATCATTCCCCACTAATGCCCAAATCCTTGAGCTTTGATACTCCAATGATCACTTCTCAGCCATCGGAAATTCCAGACGTGCAAATTATGGGAGAATCAAGAGGATTGCACCTCGGATCAACAGCAATGACTCAGGCATCAGGCTCACACTTTCAGCCGGCAGGATCCTATCCCCAGCATATGGGATCCTTCATGAATTCGGGAGCCTATCCGGGAACACAGCAGTTTCAAGGATCCTACTTTGTTCCAGGATCATCCCAGGGTCAAGGATCCTCCTTCGTACCAGGATCCTTCCAGATGCCAGGATCCCTAAAAAGTTTGCAAACAGGAAGTCTAGATGTCCATCAAGGGGACTTCATTCCAATGCAGACCATTGCTTCCACTGGTCCCTCCGTTATTCCAGAATCCCAGCAATATGGATTCACTAACTTGAACCCAATGGGAGGTAACACTTTAAATAATTATCTTACCACTAACCATGGATTCATGCAGGATACAGGTATCAATCATGCTATGGCCAGGGAGTTGCAGAAGCTAAAAGATATGATCTCAAGTGTTCCAGGGGTAGTCAAGCCTATCCCAGAGATTGCAGATGGAAGCCATAAGGTATCTCGCTTTGCACCACCAATTTGTGATGCAGAGGTACCCAAAAGGTTCCATATCCCTACTATGAAGCTATATGATGGTACAACGGATCCAGAGGAACACGTAGCACAATACAGGGAGAGGATGGAGATCAATCCTATCCCAGAAAAGTTGAAGGAAGCATGCCTATGTAAAGGATTTGGATCCACTCTTACTGGATCAGCTCTTAAATGGCTGCTAAGTCTTCCCCCTTACTCTATTACTTCATTTGCTAATTTAGTTAATTTATTCAATAACCAATTCTCTTGTAGTAGAAAATTTGAAAGATTAACTAGTGATTTATATAGGGTAACTCAAAGTCATAATGAATCATTAAGGGATTATATAACTAAATTCAGTAAAGAATCCTTGGACATTCCCAACTTGGATATGGCTACGGCTGTTGAAGCCTTCAAAATGGGACTGCTTAAGGATTCATTGTTCTATGATGATCTTGTTATGACACCATGCAGGAACCTAGATGAAGTAAGAACTCGGACACTCAGGTTCATCCGGCTAGAGGATGACAAGAGGATCCAGGAGAGACAAGTAGGATCCTCAAAACAGGAGAAGCAAGGATCCTCCTTCAAGAGCAATAAGTTCAAGTCCTACCATAGAAATGACAACCAGAATGTGCATGCTGTTGACCAAGAAGAGGATGATGAAGATTATCCTCCAATCTCAGAATATTGTTTTTCCGTTGATAATCATGAACTAATCCTTGCAATGCAGAATCTAGGAGAAAAAGCTAGGTGGCCCAGGAAGAATGATAAACCATCCGGGACTAAAGACAAGTCAAAATGGTGTGCCTACCATGAGGATTTCGGGCATCTAACTGAAGAATGCATAGCTTTAAGAAAAGAAATTGGATATCTGTTAAGCAAGGGGCACCTAAAAGAATTGTTGGGAAGAAAAAAGCAAAGGACTCAGGATCCTGAAAGGATCCCTGAAAAGGCTCCAGCACCTCCGGCAAATGCACAAGTAATCAACTTTATTTCCGGAGGATCAGACATCTGTGGTACATCCTTCTCGGCGGCCAAAAGGCATGCAAAGGAATAAAAAATGGATAATGGAGACAGGCCTATTAGAACATCAAGTGTTTCAGAAGGGAAGATGATAACGTTTGATGAGGATGATCGCATTAACATTCAGGATCCTCATCATGATAGTTTGGTTATTACTCTCTTTATCTCTAACCATTTTGTCCGCAGGATCCTTATCGATGGAGGAAGCTCAGTGAACATTATCCAGCTTGATGTTCAGAAGAAAATGGGTATCCCAGAATCAGACATCACACCAAGATCCTCTGTGCTTGTAGGGTTCAGTGGAGAAACGAAGAAAACTCTGGGGGACATCAAACTCCCAATCTACGTGGAAGGATTACATAATTATCAGAAATTTTGTGTTATTGACTGTTTATCTTGTTGCAATGTTATCCTTGGCAGGCCTTGGATACATGATATGAAAGCAGTCCCATCACCTACCATCAATGTGTGAAGCTCCCTAGCCCATGGGGGATAATCAAGATCGACAGTGATCAGCAGGAGGCTAAGGATTGTTATACCTCATCCATGAAGCCAACCTCGAAGCCAAGGGAGCAATAGCAATTACAGTATCCTCCGAGGAATGTCTTGGAGGCAAGGGAATAAGATGTGGATGAAATCCTCTTGGATCCTAGTGATCCTGAATCAAAAATCTATATCGGATCAGGGATCCTTGGCAAGATGAAAGAAGATATGATATCCTTCCTCAAAAGAAGAAAATCTACCTTTGCATGGAAGGACGAAGATATGACAGGTATATCTAAGGATATCATAACTCATAAACTTGGCATTGACAGGTCTATAAAACCAATCCATCAAAAAAGGAGGAAGTTTGCACCAGAAAGGAATGCCATTATCCAAGAAGAAGTAGAGAGACTACTTCGAGCAGGTATGATCAGAGAGGTAAAATATCCAAAATGGCTAGCCAATGTGGTTGTTGTCCAAAAGAAAAATGGAAAGTGGAGGGTATGTGTCGATTTCACCGATCTGAATAAGGCATGTCCCAAGGATCCTTTCCCATTACCCCACATTGACTCCATGGTGGATGCAACAGCGGGACATGAACTGTTGACCTTTATAGATGCATCATCTGGATTCCAACAAATTCAGATGGAACCATCTGACCAAGAGGATACAACCTTTATGACCCCAACAGGTTTGTATTGCTATATTGCCATGCCTTTTGGATTAAGAAATGCAGGTGCAACATATCAAAGGCTGGTGAATATGATGTTCAAAGATCAAATTGGACAAACTATGGAAGTATACATAGATGATATGGTAGTCAAATCAAAGAAAGCTGAGGATCACCTAAGGGATTTGCAAGAAGCATTTGATATCCTTGATAATTATAACATGAAGCTTAATCCTTCAAAATGCCACTTTGGTGTTAAGGCAGGTAAATTCCTAGGATATATGGTAACTCAGAGGGGCATTGAGGCAAGTCCGGAGCAAATTAAAGCACTAGTGAACATCAAGTCCCCTGCCAATGCTAAGGATGTGCAAAGGCTAACAGGCAGGATAGCAGCTCTGAACAGGTTCATATCAAAATCCTCAGAAAAATGTAAAGAATTTTACGATATCCTAAGGAAGAACAAGAAGTTTGAATGGACTGAGAAACATGAGAATGCTTTACAAGCCCTTAAAGAATATATGTCCTCAGCACCAGCATTATCAAAGCCCGAAAAAGGAGATGTGTTATCCTTATATTTGGCGGTATCCTCAACCGCTGTAAGTGCTGTCCTTGTTAAGGATCATGAAGGTACACAATATCCTATCTACTATGTAAGTAAGAGTTTACTTGATGCCGAATCCAGGTACTCACACCTCGAAAAACTTATTCTTGCATTAATCATGGCATCAACTAAGCTAAGGCATTATTTTGAAACCCATACTATTGTTGTTAGAACTAACTTTCCAATTAAGAATGCCCTCAGGAAACCAGAGATGTCAGGAAGAATGGCTAAGTGGGCAGTAAAGCTTAGTGCCCATGATATAAGATATGAGCCAAGAACAGCCATTAAATCCCAAGCACTAGCTGACTTTGTGGCTGATTTCAGTAGTGATCTACAAAAAGAAGCAGAATTGGAGGTCCAACAGCTGGATGAGACCAAGGATCCTTGGATACTACACACTGATGGATCGTCAAATGTCAAGGGCATAGGGCTCGGGATATTACTAAAATCGCCACAGGGGGACATAATACCCCACTCCATAGCCTGTGAGTTCCAAGCAACTAACAATGAGGCTGAATATGAAGCCTTAATTGCTGGCTTGCAAATTGCTAAGGATATGGGGGTGAAATATCTTAAAGTATATGTAGACTCATTATTGATCACCAATCACTTTAACGGATCTTATGCTGTTAAAGGTGAAAAACTAACCAAGTATTTAGAGATAGTCAAAGAATTGGCACTCTCTTTTGTCTCTTTCAGCTTAACACAGGTACCAAGGGAGGATAACACGGAAGCTGATGCATTGGCCAACCTAGGATCATCCTTAAAGATTCCAGAAGATATAAGTATCCCTATCATCCATATCCTGGCTCCTGCTATTGAAAATCAGGTGGCCATGGAAATAGAAGAGGATACTGCAGTAATCCCTAGTGAAGAAGCTCAAACTTATGCAGGATCATGGATCTCACCAATCATGAGATACTTGCAATACGGGGAGATTCCGATGGGAGAAAATCCTAGAGCTTTCAGGATTAAGGTATCTCAATTCACAATCCTAAATAATGTGCTATATAAACGATCTCTTGCAGGACCATATTTAAGATGTATCGAGGATCCTGAAATTAAAGAAGTGTTGAGAGACTTCCATGAAGGAGATTGTGGAAACCACACTGGGGGCAGGGCATTGTTCTCAAGGATCCTTAGAACAGGATACTACTGGCCAACCATGAAAGGGATGCTGTAGAATATGCTAGGAAATGTGATCCTTGTCAAAGACACAGCAATATCCTTCATCAACCAGCTGAACTGCTACACCCTATACCATCCTCTTGGCCATTCATGAGATGGGGGATGGATATAGTTGGCAAGCTCCCTAAAGCACCTGGTGGAAAAGTATTTATGCTTGCCATGACTGACTACTTCTCTAAGTGGATAGAAGCTGAAGCCTTTGCTCAAGTCAGAGAAAAAGAAGTTATATCCTTTATCAAAAGAAACATTATAACTAGATTTGGCATTCCCTCTGAAATTGTATGTGATAATGGTTCCCAATTCATTGGAAGCAGAACCACTAACTTTTGTGACAGTTGGGGAATTAAGATGATAACATCAACACCAGTTCATCCACAAGCCAATGGCCAAGCAGAATCATCCAACAAGATCATCATCAACAATCTGAAGAAGAAGCTAGGATCCAAGAAGGGAAAATGGGCAGAGGAGTTACCTTATGTGCTATGGGCTGATAGGACAACTCCCAAGAATGCCACTGGTCAAACACCTTTCTCTTTAGTATTTGGGGTAGAAGTAGTGATCCCAACAGAGATGGTGATCCCAACTGCTAGAACAAGTGCTCGTGATCCTGAAGAGAATACTAAAATCCTGGCTCAGGATTTGGATACTATTGAGGAAATCAGGGATCTGGCTAGGATAAGAATGGCAAGCTACCAACAAAGAATGGCTGGTGCTTACAACAAAAATGTTAGAATAAGGAAGTTCCAAGTCGGAGATATGGTGTTGAGAAAAGCATTCCAAAACACTATCAATCCTGCTGATGGGAAGTTAGCACCAAAATGGGAAGGCCCTTACTTGATTGAAGCTGAAGCAGGAAAGGGGGCATACAGATTGCTAACTATGGAAGGAAACTTGTTACCACGAGCCTGGAATGCTGTTCACTTAAAGAGATACTTTATGTGAACATGATCCTTCAAGCATGTGATCCTTACTCTGAAGTATCCTCGAAGGATCCCGGTGATGTCAGTGATCCTTACTCTGGTAATGTCCTTATCTTAAAACTATTACATTTCCTTACTTTTTACCTAAGGATAAGGATCATGTATCCTTCATCCTCTTCTCACGACCATTTGAGTTATGATAGTTCAGGTATCTTCGCATATCGTTAAAGCTCTTCGAAAGCACACAGATCCTTGGTTCAACCCCAGTTATCCTTGGATTATCCCCAGTTACCGCCAAGCAGCGCACGATGATCATGATATAGTTCACGTCTTGGGACCAGTACCAC